>NW_026294480.1:1705825-2305825 GCF_007827085.1 Peromyscus californicus insignis | reverse complement strand
TCTCTCTCTGTCTCTGTCTCTCTCTCACACACACACACTCTCATACACACTCTCTCACACACATTCTCACACACAATCTCATACATACACTTTCTCACACACATCTTCTCACACACACCACACACACTCTCATATATTCTTATATACACACACTCTTTCCTTCCCTCCCACAAACATTCACACACTCTCTTGTACACATACTCACACACACTCTCATACACACAAATGCACACTCATACACACACACACACAAGATTGTAATGTATTTAAAGTTTTCATAGAATTGTAAGAAAACATCTTCCCCTGATTGGCTCATCTTATTCTGGACAGTTATCTTATGTAATCACCTGGGAGGTTAAAAAGAAGGAGATATACATAACTGAGTGCAGTTCACCTGTTCAAAGTTTCCTGGTGACACGTGCCTCCACTGACCCACATCTCCACCAGTCTGGAAGCAGAGGAAGCAAGCAGTCCTTGAGATAGACCCATCATGCATTGCTTGGTAAAAACCAAAGTCATCCCACAAAACCAAAGCTAATTAATGAAAATAAAAGACAGATTCTAGGGTGACAGCCTGGAATATAGCAAATAAAACATTATATTTTGAGAAAGCAGAACCACAGCATGCTTAAAAATCATCGATAAGGCATGTGTGCACCTGACCTGGACCTCCAACTTCCTGCCTCATCCTTGTGTTTCTATTCCCACTGTGACTGGATCCCCCTTCTTGACCCTTCTGTGAACCAGGAGGCAGCCCATGATTCAGTCATTACACAAATGAACTACAACCTGGCATCATGTGCTGTTCAAACAGTGTCAGCCAGAAGGAACTCCGTCTAACTTCATTCTGCCATGGCACCGTGCCCAATAGATTTCAGCCCCCTGATTAAATAGGGGGCCACTGATATGATTGGTTAGTCACTTGTGCCATATGAGGTCATTTTGAACTAGGGGGAACTTAGGGGTGGCTGGCAGCTTTCTTGGCAGGCTTTTCTTGGATGGGCAGAGATGGTGCTGTATCCCAGGGAAATGGATGTTCAAAAAGGATCATTTTCTCCCTATCCACGTAAACTTACTGGGCATCTTTATACACTGCTCAGAGGATGCTCTATTTGATGTGGTGTTGATAGTAGAAGCTGGTGACAATAGCTGGAGAATGTGCCGCTTTACTGTTCTTGAATTACGCTTTATTTACCACAAGGCTGAGAGTCGCACAACCAGTATTTAGCATAGAAACTATAGGACATTTTTTATCATACATTTACAAGTTTTGTGCTGTGTATATGCACACACACACACACACACACACACACACACACACACACACACACACAGAGAGAGAGAGAGAGAGAGAGAGAGAGAGAGAGAGAGAGAGAGAGAGAGAGAGAGAGAGAGAGGCAAGTCTAGATCACGCTAGTAACTAAGACTTCAAGGATGAGGATGTTTCAGCATCACCAGGTCTGGTGCATTTCACCATTGACCTAGTTTAAGGAAAGATGAATTACTGAGAAGTGGCTGACTCCATCAATGGGTTAATGATTTTCCATGCTATTCTTTCCTGAAAGGGCTTATTTAAATGTTTATCAGTTGTGCAAAGTGGAGCACGCTGGCGATTCGCAAGGGATGGCTCATCATTGCCTATGCATGGAAGCGTTGTAGGAAGATTAAAATAACATTGAGTATATTCTGTAAATGAAGGCGAGAACTAACAGAAGCCTCCAGAGCCCATTATAAATTTTAATAATACATCAAGGTAATGTAACTGAATAACCGATCTCTAAGGGAAGAAACACAACATTTGGCTAATATTACAATTTAAATTATGAAAACAAAAAGAGCTTTTAGTTAATCTTGTCTTTCTGCTTTTATTCTTCAGGCTCTTTTTTATTTTCCCTGAATCCAAAACACCATGTAAACAAATAAAAGTACGGGGGAAAATAAACAGTTTGGCATCTCAGTAGATTAATTAATGCGCTTCAGCCTTGGCACCAGTAGGCGGAAATTATGTGCATAAATAATATCACTAATTAAAAAGATGCAGATTAACATGCAAATAATGTTAATGAGGGGCTGCAATTCCAGAGTGGATTCGCATAACATCAACAATTTAATGGGTTGGAAGGCTTGTGTTTGCATTACATTAATAAATTTCAAAGACCTCGCATAAAAAAGTTCTGTCAGAGCCTCTGTTTCCCACTTGCGAGTTGTAAATTCTGTGGGCAGTAGCGAGCACTCATCGGCAGATGCCAAAGTCATTATCTCAAAGACTGTTGAGAGGGTGCCATGCGCCAGCGTGACCAGCTGCTGGGCACTGGGCGGTAGGCTCTACTCCGTGCCAATTATTCATATTATTTGGGTAGTCTTGATATTTATTTAAACTGATTAATATTTTGTGCTCTGCATCTTGATCTAGAGGGAAATCATTTTAAGCAAGCAAAGTTAAAACACAACAACAGAAACCCTTATCAGCCTTTGATGTGTGGTGGAAGTTGACTCCGTGATGAAGCTGATTGAGCAGGCAGAATTCTGAGCCACAGACAACATCGGCATAAAGTGTCCCTCACGATGTCATAGAACGCTGAAATAAACTATTACGGCACTGCATGCTAAGTGGACCATAATCTGTCGAGCTCCATTTAAAAACAAAGGGCCCTGTGTACTGGAAAATGCAGTCTGAGTTGCTCCTTGCTGTTCACGTGCTGATGCTTCTCTAGGTGGGTTTTAGGAAGAAAAGCAAAGATCAAGGAAGGCCATATGGCGTCCCTTCCTAAAACACCAGGCTACCTTCATCTATCTCTCCATGTTGGTCCCAGTCCTCAGCTGATGGCGAGCTGGCCTCCTCAGGCCAGTTCTCAAACTCCAAGACAACCAGGAACAGTACCCATGGCAGTTGGCCACTAGGGTCAGGAAAATGCTGTCTCTTGCCAATGAGCTGTCCACACTGGGCCTCAGGAGGGATGCAGAATGTCCGTATCCTGAAAGCTGGCAACTAGAGTTCCACAATGCACAACAGCCCAGTGGCTCTGTCTCAGGGTCAGGATCATCATGGTGACGTCAGGAGACAGCCAGCAACTTGGAACCAAGGATGTTCAGTCTCCAGTGGCTTTGGGAGCCACAACAGAAGGGTGGCACTGAGCAGGACAGTGCCAACAGGGCAATTCCTCACGGTGCCTGCTCCGTGCATCACACATGCTGCACACCTCCAGCACCCAGGCGTTCACACAAACCCATGCCCCAGCTCTGTAGTCAAACCCAGAGCTCTCACAGTCCAGCATGCCCCATATAGAACACACAGTAACTGTGTGTTCCCTGACCCACCTCAGTGTGCCTCTGACCAATCAGCACCCACTCTGTGAGCAGAACGGGCCTCCTTAGTTCTGCTACTCAGCTCGTCCCATGCCTGGATAGCTGCAGGTGTCACCTGTGTCCTCAATCCTGCCATTTCGAAGCTTCCTAGGAGGACAAAACAAAAATTAATGTTTTTAGCACTCTAAACACAGACAGGAAGCTGTACCTCCCCAGGGCCCTGAAGCTCTTCACCACCAGCTTCACAGGAGTGAGGGGCAGGTCCCTTAGATGTCATCCCCAGACTCCAGACTCTGTTCTGGGTTGTGTGTACTATGCTCAGTCCCAGGGCATGGGCCTCGCACTCCCCATGAATGACTTGGGGTCCTGAGTGCTGGGTTTGTGGTTCCCAGGCAACGCATCTGTCAGCCTCCCGTGTGTGCCACCCTCTGCAGATGAGAAGGCACTTTGAGGGTCCTACCTACAAACATGACGCTGTGCCTAGCACAAGGGTTCTGTTGGTTGAGGTCCCCCTTTTGTGCTCAGCAGCCAAACGAGTTGTAAACAAGGGGGGTGCTCTCCTACACTTCACAGCCACAAGGAAGACTGGGTGCTACTGGGAAGTCATGGGGGCCGAGCTCTCCCAGCTGAGTGTGACCATGACTCCCTCTCCTCCAGGAGCTGTCGTGACACTCACACACGAGGCGTGGGGAACTTAGCTAACTCTGGGCTGTTCTCATAGGTGTCCTCTGTCCAGCTAGCCAGGGCTTCGTGTCCAAAATGAGCACGGAAGGAGAGCCCTGGAACTTTGGAGGAATTTCCTCACAGTCTCACTTGGGCATCTCAGGGCCATTTTCCTTCCAAGTAGTTCATAGTGGGGCACGCTGCAAAAGAAGAGCTGACTGGAGAGTGAATCAAGAGAGCCCGTGAGCTTGCAGCCACAGCAGTGTCTACCAGGGCTTGTTTTCAGTGACCCTGTCTAGGACCCCTACCCAGCGGCTCAGGTGTCAGCTCTTTGGACCCTGTAATGGGAGGCATGGATTCCTGTTCCTTGTTAACCTTATGAGCTTGGAATGTGCATTTTCTTTCAATCTAGACAACCCTACAGTAGCATCCCACCCAGAAATCCTCTTGAAGGAGAGGAATGGACCCCTAGGAAAGAGGGACAAAGAATCCTTTCCTTCTGAAACAACAATGGTCACCTTCAGGTCCTTGTCCCAGGAAGAAAAAGCCTGTTACCCTATGGGATTGCCTGTGCGTGTTGTCCACGTCAAAGCGGCTTGTCAGGGAGGCGCCTCCCTGGGCGATCGTCCTCAGCTAGATCCCTGCGTCTGCCATCCTAGGGGTGGGAAATGGATCCAGAGAAGAAAAAAATAGTGTGCAGAAGCCTTTTGCCGTTTCCTTGTGCCTAACCTTTTTAAAACAGCTTAGAGTACAAAGTGTCTTTTAATTTCCCCTTTCTTATGGCTGTTGCTGTCATGTTTGCGTTGAGCAAAGCCCTGAAAACTGTTCACTGAACTTGAACATAAAACTAATTAACATAAGCTCAATTAAGGACCAGAATTTCCCTTAAAGATTTAAATTATTTCCATTGGCTCTCAACACGTCCCAAACGAACTGGATAATTTACAATGTTTCATCCTACCAAGTACCTTCAACAGTGTGTAACAGGGCTGGAGTGCAGCATCTCTGTGCTTGCCCAATGCCAGCCTTCAGGCAACACGTCTGGGCAGCCAGCCCTGGGGATCCAAACGGATTCTTCCTCTGCTCGCTCTTCCTAGGAACCTGTCACCCACAAGCTGGTGGAAAGCTGGGGTGATATCTGTGACTAATGACCAGCTGGGAACATATGGACTACAAGGTGCCTCTCCTGGGCTCTTGTATCATTGGTGCTCTGGGGCAATCAGATGAAGCCAGGAAGAGCAGCCATTTGAGACAGTACCCATGCCTCCTTGTAGGGGGTAACGCTGTCTGCAGTGGTGACAAACAGTGGCTGGCTTTCCCGGCTCAGGGTCACGTCTGCTGAACATACTCTACCTCCTGCTGTTGTCATGACAAACTGCCGTGGGTCCTGCCATTGCAATCATCTTTCAAATTAGATGGTGAGTTGCAGCTGGTTATCAGCTGCCCTTGAAGTTAATAATTCTAACAGTGAGTGGGAGTGCCCATGTACTGGTGCTTCTAGTGTCCCAAGTCTGCTACTATTGGTGACAAATATCGGAGGGAGGCAAAAACTGGTTGTATTTTCCGGAAAAGATTTAAGGGTTTCAAAAGTTCCTGGTGATGTAACCATCTTGAGGAAGAGCTGGCATCAGATGTGATGCCTAGAAGCAACCAGGGGTTCTGTCCTTGATTCCACAAGATGACGCTGCCTTATGAGTGATGCTGTACCTTCACCATTTATGAAGCCAGAGGGTACATGCAGCCACAAAATATCAAGCATTGTGCAAGACATGTGTGTCAGTGCAAGTACTAGACCGAGCCTGTTGGCTCCAAACTCTAACTTGGTGAGGGCTGCCTACCTGCCCATAAGCTCTGCTCATGACAGAGATTCAGTGTCCACTCCTCTGCCCCAGTCTTTTCCGTCCACAGCTTTTCCAGACCTCAGATTCTCATCAATTGCAAACTATTCTGTGAGGCTAGGGCAAGTTTCTTCAAAGCCCAGCACACCATTCTATCACTCTATGGCTTCTTTCTGTACCACACTGCACCATGATGTCATTTTCTGTCCATTCAATTTGGATCAATAAATGGACTCTGACCACTGTTGTGTGATGTCCCAGGGATACATGGTAGAGGAAGAATTTAGACAGGAGAGTGGTCAGCTCAGGCAGATAGATGATCCCGTCTTGGAGATGTATCTTCTGAGGGAACCCACAAGTAATGTTGGCTTGGCCTGGGACTACAGAAGGTATAAAAAGTGTTATAATGCGTCTCCCAGACATAAGAGGGGTTAAAGCTTCCATATGGGCTAGAAGCATGAGGAGTGAGTGTTAGGGGTCACAACCTCAGTCCTTGCTACATTGGGTAGACAGCAGGCAGGACATCTATGAGAAGTGGGGGGAGGATATGGGAGTGTATTGGGGACTCCTGCAGATGTCACAGTCCCTAAGGTCACTTGAGTGGACTTCTAAAATCAGGTTTCCACTGAAGTAGCTCTGGGTCTTGTTAGGATCCTGGAGAAGTCCCACAAAAGACTACCATCCATGTATGCAATCAACAAGAGCTTTTATCATTCCAGCATGCTGGGGTCTGCCATCCCACCCAAAGGCAAAATGGCGAAGACCCTGAGAGAGACATGTGAGCTCCTTTTAAGCACAGCTGAAGGGGAGTTTTAGGGCAGTTAGGTCATTTTAGATATGATTGGCTTATGCAAGTGGCAACCATGTTAGTAATTTCTAATTGGCCAGGGCTGGTCAGCGGTACAGTTTTCCACTTTGGGCAGGCCTGGACAAGACTCGGGCTTTGTTATTATTTGGTTGCATCATGAGCTGTTTATGGTTCAGTCCTGGACAGCATGTGTGAGGTCTCCTCATCCTTGCTGTTGGAGGTGTTGGAGATTGATTATCCTTTGTTCATGGCTCCTCTTCAGAAACTTCCTGTCCAGCCTCAGGAAACTGAAATTGAGGTCTGATCCCTGAGAGAAGACTGAGCAGCCTGTTATGGCATCTGTTCAGTCCTCTCAGTGATAAAGTTTTGTAGAGGAGGGAGTGTTGGATCAGAACAAGGATTGTCAAAGGACGGTAAGGCTCAGTGTAGATACACCAAATAGCTAAGGACCAGCACCCCAGCTAATAACTGTGTTGCTGTTGGCTCTGTTTCTTAATCTGCCATGGTTACATGGTACTTTTCTCCACCCAGGAGATAATAAAAATGAGCCAAGTCACTGTAGCTGAGGAGCCTGACACAGCACCACCATGAACAGCAAAAAACCAAGGAAGAGAGGGTGGGGCCCGAGGTGTAGCCTGCATTCTTCATCTCCCCTTGTGAAAGTTGGAGGAGAGGCTGTACTATTTATTTCCCATGAATTTTTTTGCTTTTGTTTGATCTCCAAGAAAGGAGCTCATCTTCAGATTTTTGCTCTGGAGGCTCCCTGGAGAACATTCTTCAGAACACAGGATGTGATGTTCCTGAGACCAGAGACTTAGTAAACCCATGGAATGTCAGGATCTGGGACAAAGTTTCAAGTCTCTCCTTGAAGCTAAAAAGCCAACCATTTATTCCTTGCATAAACCAATCATAGAGTATGAGCTGCCTTAGAGATTTGCTAAAACATTGAAGTACACACTTTCCTTGGTGAAAGACAAGGAGGGACATAGCAGAAATCCACCAGAAGATAGGGCTCCTGTCAGCTGAGGAAAGCCTGTTTCCATCCTGAAAGAGCGCCTGGTCAGAAACCCATCATGATGACCTCTGTGTCCTCTCTTACAGGCTCTCCTAGTTTTCTTCCCTCATCTCAGGCATTGCCTGATGCAGATGTTCTCAGCTATCACAACATCTGCAGGTGGAGCCCCTTATCTTTTCCTAGTGCCCCCACAGATCCTACCCACTGTCCCTGCTGCAAGTCTCGAATGTCTCACTGATTAGATTACCAACAGTCTCATCCACAAATGTGTTGCTCTCTAGGGACTTTATACTTCTATCTGTGGTTGAATGGTGAGCTCACTGTCATGCCAGGCCAGGTGAGTTTAAAGAGGTATCCTGAGGACTTACTAGGTACTAATGTGGTTCTTCCTCCTCCAGTGTGTGCATCTGTCCACCTCTCCTTGATAATTAGGAAAAAATGCTCCTATGGGGATAGTAGTGGATGCCTTTCCCGGTTTGATGGATTCTAGTGTGACAATCATCCTGATGTTTTAAGAATTGCTTTGTCTTGTTGTATGATCTATTTTAGAGAAAGTCCCATAGGGCTACTGAAGAAGAACGGATTCTTTGGTGTCTGGGGAGAATCTCCTATAGAGGTCTATTAGCCCACTTGCTCTTTGTTATCATTGCATTCCAATGTCTCCTTGAATTTTTGTCAGAATGGCCTGTCTGTTGGTGGGAGTAAGGCAGCCAAGTCACCAACTGCTGCTGTGTTTGGATTAATCTGTTTATTTCCCTCTAGGAATATTCATAAATTGGGTACAACCATACTGAGTTTATACATGTTTAGCACTTTCACATCTTCCCTTAAACAGTGCAAGTGACCTTCTTCATCACTTTTGACTAGTTTTGTTTTTAATTTTGTATTATTGATTATTAGAACAATTTTTACATCTCTCCTACCTCCATTTGGCTGAAAAGCCTTCTTCACTCTTTTGTCCTCAGGTAGCATCTGTCTTCAGTAGTGAGGTAAATTTCTTAGAAATGATACATAGATCCTGTTATTTAATCCAATCTGCTAGTCTGTGCCTTTTGATTGGGAAAGTTTGACCAGTAACATTAATTGAAATTGTCAAAAGGTGTGTATTAGTTCTTGTCACTTTGTTGATGAATCAACAAGTTTGGGTATTTCCCTACTCCTCATTTGCTTGGTTGTTGATCAGGTGTGACTTACTCTGTTCTGTGGCCTCATGGATGTGTTTATCTTCTCTTTAGCCTGAAGGAGTTCTTTCAGGCATCTGCTGCAGAGCTGAATTCGTGGACATGAATTACTTTTGCCTGTTTTTATAGTGGAATCTTTTCTTTCTTTTTCTGTTATGACACACAGTTATGTTGGGTATAATAGTCTAGTCTGGCAGCTATTGTCATTCAGAACTTCAAATCCATTATTCCAAATCTTTCTGGATTTTAAAGTTTCTGGTAAGAAATCTTGTAATATTCTCATGGGCCTGCCTTTACATATGACTCTTTCCATTTATTCTTCATATTTAATGTTTTAATTATGATACAGTATGGATGCATCTTTTCTGGTCTTGTCTACTTGGTGTTTAAATGCCTCCTGTGCCTAGATGGACATCTTCTCATCTAGACTTGAGGAATTGTCTGATCAAGTTTTTTGACAGCTTTTCCTCTGCCTGTAGCACAAAACTCTTCTTGTTTTTCTCTGCCCGTGATTCATAGACACTGGTCTTTCCATGTGTCACGTAGATCTCAAATGTTCCGTTCATACTTTTTCTCAATTTTTTTTTGTCATTGCCTGAACATTCCATATCTCTTTTCTGTCTTCAGGTCTGTGGTTCTGGCCTCCCTGTGGTTCATTCTACTAGGGAGGCATTGCACAGAGCTTTTTCATTGCCAGTATTTCAGTTTGTCTTTTTTTCCCCAGTATGTCTATTAATTTATTGAATTCTGTTTTCAAGCTCTGCATTGAATTCCTTATTTATTCCATTGTCTGTTCTCTTTGGAATTCATTCTGGATGTATTTGCACCCTCTCTGATGTCTTTGAGCATATTTATATTCATTCTTTTTGATTAGTTGTCTATGTCCTATCTAACCCACTCTTAATGAAGGTGATGGCTGTGAGATTGGTAAAGTAAGGAGTAGTTGCTTGGGATTGATATGCTTCTTGTGTTTTGTAATTGATATTCATGCAGCTGGTTTGGGGGTAACCTTTCACTGAAAGTATTTACAGCGTCCAAGCAGGGCTAGTGTATAACATGGTTGGGGGTCAGTTTCCTCTGCTAGGCTGCCTGTCAGGGCCCCACATGTAACACCCAGCATTCCCAAAAGACTTGAATTCCTTCTGGGAATAAAACCTTATCTCTATCAAAGGGTAGGGCCACCATGAAATAGAGTAATTGTCAAATACAAAGCAATCATCCCCAAGTCCAACCATTTTAGAAAGCAAAGTAGTCCTGAAATTGCTATTCAGTAATACTCACTGTGGGAATGAATGAAAAAGAAAAACACAGGATATGACCTGTAATTAGTGTTCAAAGTTGATAAAGAAACAATAGGAGAGGAGTGTAGGTAAGTGGGGGAAGGTAAAGCCAAAGGAGGGAAAGATGAGGTGTATTGTGCTAGACATCAACCGAAAACGTGAAGAACAGTGCAGTCCACATCTGAGGAGGCTGAAGCAGAGAAATGTCACAGACCTGGACAGCCTTGGAAGAGGGAAATGACAGAAGAAAACAAGGGGAGAGACAGCGGATGAGTGCACAGTGGGGCAGAGCTAGCCTGGTACATGGTCATGCAGTAGTTAGCAAGGGGAGAGAGCTGGATGGGGTGGGTGGAATGAAGGTAGCCTGGCCTATTTATTCATCTCTAGGTACTGTCTCAGGCCTTTGAAGCATGCCCTGTTCCTGCATACTCCTCTGTGGTCACAGACTACTCATCCGCCCTGGGTTTCCCTTTGGGAGACTAGGTTACAGATGTTGACCCCATCAGTGGGGGATGCTTCACAGACAGATCCTCAGGTCCCATCCTCACTGCTGTGCAACCCTTCAGGAGCTGATATGAAGCCTGCCCCACCCTTGTGAGATCCTTTCAAATCTCTTGCTGTCTTCTTGGAGTGTGTGTTTAGGTTCCCCTGCAGATTCTGGCTACGACTAAGCTTCTGTCTTAGTGGACCCCGTAGCAGTCAGATAGCCAGGTTTCCCATGAGTCCATTCCACATAGGGTCCCAGGCTGCCCAAACAGAAACTCAGCAAGGAGGTTTTTGAAATTTTGTCCCCCGCTATTCCTGTCAAGTGTTGAGAAGAGAGGAATTTTCCTGAATCCCCCTCTTTTTGCAATCCAACTACCCACCCTTTGTTTAGCTCACTGTTCTTTCTGTGCTTTAAAATGTCCATGATTGAAAGAATAGTGAGGATTTTCTGAGCCTCTCTGTCCTAAGTTATGACTCCCCTATCTGATGTTGCTGCTCCCTCTCATTGCGAGTGTGGTGCTCTACACATCTAGCCCACCTCTCTGAGATTGCTTCTGAACTTCCTCTCCTGTTTAGTCAAGTTCCCTGCGTTTGCACTGCTACCAAAGTAAGAAGTATTTGGCCACCACTCACCTGGCAGCTGTTATCTATCTGTCTCCAGCTTGGAAACTGATGAGACAAGCTTGGGTGCTGTCCACAAACGTTCTGCCTCCTGTGGAACTTTGATCAGCACCATTTTGTTCGTGCAGTAGACCTGTGCTGTACTCCACAAACAGCGGGTGATCTAGACACCAGCTTCTTGAATTGTGGATTGTTGTGGCCTAATTGTTTTGGGTCCTGTAACTAAACAGGGACATATGAAAATCTGTCAACTGCAAAAGACTTCTAAATGCATAAGTACCAAAAATCAACTTGGAACCAAATATGTAATGAGTCCAAGTGCCTCTGGCAGCACTCAGCCGTGGTATGTGTTGTTGTTTTTAATGAACAGCAAAACCATATGAATACAAAGGAATTGTTTGAAAACACATTTCTTTAGCATCTCTTATCATTTTAAATAATTTAAACAAACTGATAAATAATCAAAGAGCTAAGGGACCCTTCATCCAAACCCTTGTAGGCAGAGTTTCATTGCAACCACAGACAGACAGAAGGAAGTCATTGCTCTAGCCATGGGGCTGGAGTGTGGAAGAGGAGCTGGAACACTGTGAGATCCTAGGTGGCTATGGATAGTTAGGAGACTCTCCCAAGCCTCTGCAGAGACTAGAAGGAAAGACATTAGAAAGGAAGGCAGATGTGTAGAGACTGTGCTTGCCTAGAAAACATCATGGTCGACACTTTCTCGGAGTCTCTGCAGCAGACATAATGGCAATTTAAGAGGGGAGCGGTAACTGTCCCTTTGAGGGGAAGCAGAAACCCTGGGCAACTGTCTGTAATGTGCTCACTTGAGTTTCTAAAAACTTCAGATTAAACTGTCCATAATTTGCATGAGGAGCCCTGTAATTACATGTCAGGGAATGAATTACTCCATTTGTTACATTTGTTTCCCAAGGTTATTTACATTCTGAGTGCCCAGTAGACGTAACACAGAGGCTGTCCACATGTCCCAACTTGTTTAACAACCCAGGGACATAGGCGCACATGGCTCAGTGTCTCAGGAGCAAGTGGACACCTGTTTTGAACACTCTGAAGGAACTCCCTGTTCACAGAGAAATGAGTTTCCCCAGGAAAGAGGAATAGCTTGCCCTCTGGTCACTACTTCCTGCCCTCTGGTCACTACATCCTGCCCTCTGGTCACTACTTCATGCCCTCTGGTCACTACTTCCTCTTCCCTCCAATCAGCTTCAACCTCTTGTTCAAGGTTACCTATCCAAACTCAGTTTCCACACACACACATGTAAGTGCCCACACATTTCCATTGTATCTATATTTCCACATGAATGATAAGGCCCTGTACACACGTGTACACAAGTGCATCTACACCCAATTGACCACGTGCACACATCTATGTATATATATTCAGGTGAATAATCAGACACACATGTACACATGTTCATACAGCATGCCTACACACTACTGCATGCACACACCTACAGCATACCTCTGTACATCCACACATACTCCTCCACTTACACACGCAGAACCTTACAGCCCTCTACAACACACCTGTGTATGAACAGACTGCCATTGGCAGAACAGCCCTTGAAAGAAAGATGTGGCAGAAACTCTGGATTGCCGCTGGAGTAGGGATTTTTTGTCACACCTCTATAACTTTGTTCAGGATTTAGTCAGTGCTTGACTCTCACATCCAAGCTGCAGGAAAGAAAATAAAGCATGATATTTTCAGGACCAACAACCTCAGGAGAAGGTATTTGTGAAAAGTACAAGCACACAGACCTGTGAAGACATGCAGTGTTGAGCTCGGTGGGTACATTTGTGGGATCATCGCCTGTGCCCCACCCAGGCATCTAAGGGATACAGGAGGGGAAGCTGTCTCCCTCTCATCCCCCAGTGCTTCCCCATAGGTAGTTCTCCAGAGGGGCTTGACAGGCTGGGGAGGGGGAAGACGCACTGTCCCCCTCCTGACTTTGCCAGGTAGATCCCCTTAGCCTTGATTAACCCACCTTAGCCTGTGCTCGCTTTTAGAGCTTGGGAGAGCGGAGGGACGGAGAGAGGAAGGGCTCCAGCCATTGCTCAACAGGATACCCTCAACTGCCTCCATACCTCATCCAGTGCTAACCGCAGACAAAGTTCTAAATCAAAATTCTCGTTAAATAGGAAACACAGAGCCAAATACAGAGTTAAAAGCCCAAGAGATCCGAACACTAGGGAAGAGCCAAGACCACCTTATCTTACCATTCACTGCTGTCCTTCCCCGAGAGAGAGACCTTTTTCCTGTGTGTCTTGTGTTTTATTGCTTTCCTGTTCTGCCTTCTCATTGGCTCCAAGCCCAGCCACATGACTTCCTTGTCACTGCCTGTCTATACAGACCTCCTGGTCTCTATGGTTGGTACTGGGATTAGACTCAAGAGTCAGCACGCTTGGCTGTGTCCTTGACCACAGAGACTCTGCCTGCCATGTGATAGGATTAAGGGCGTGGGCTACCACCACCTGACTTCTCTTCCTGGCTTGCTAGTGACCTCTGATCTCTAGGCAAACTTTATTTATTAACATACAAATAAAATCACACTTCAGCACAATTAAAATATCACCACAGTTAACCACTGGTATCACCTCAGGCAGGTACCAGGAGGTCTGGAGTCAGCTTCCCACAGACGGGAGGCCACCAGAAACATTGGGAGCCTTCACAGACCTGAGCTCAACACCATAGTGACTGTTGCATGTCTCAGACCCACAGCCTTAGAGTCACCAAGAACTGTTTCCAGGGCAGACTCCAGCCGTACAAGGCTAAAACACAAGCTGAGCCCTGGAGAGGGCTGTGGCAGAGGCCTGCGCTGCCCAGCCTTCTGCAGAGATCCACAGGCAAAGCCTGCCTTTCTCCACCCTGCGGAAGTGGCTCAGGCTGCACCTCAGGCTGCCTGCACTGCCTGGCTCTGTGCTCTTCTCTGTCACAGTGGCTTTTGCACAGCTCTGGATGCACCAAGCACGCCTTCCTCCATAGCTGCAACTGGCACATACTCAACACTGGAGACATGATAGCTGAGTCAGAGAATCTGGGAACAGAGAGAACAGAAGTGTCTCAAGTGTGAGCCTACCTCCATATACAATCTTTACAGATAGAAAGGAACATCTGAGTTCTCTAAACAGTGCCACAGAGAAGTGAAGAGGCCACCTCACCATGCCCCTGCTAACGAAACTATGGGAACCATGCCCCTGCTAATGAAACTACAGGACGCCAACAAAAAGCAAGTCAAGGTCAGGAAGATTCCCAGTCAGTCAATAATGAGTCCTCTGAGAAAGCATGAGGGGCTGAGGCCCCATCCTCAGCACCCATGTAAAAGCCAGGGGTGGGACCACTTGCCTGTTGCCACAGCTCTGGTAGGGAAGTGGGGACAGGTCAATCCCTGGAGTTCTGTGGCCAACGACCCGAACCCTGCATGAGCTGCAGGATCAGTTCATTCAAGACTCTTTCTCAAAGTAAATAAATAAACAAAATGAGGTGGTGAGCAGTAGAAGAAGGCACCCGACATTGACGTCTGGCCACTACCTGCATGTACACATTCTGATAGTTAGCTTTGCCACGCTGACACAACTTAGGAGACTCTCCACGGGAACAGGAGCCTCAGTGAGCAATTATCTGTTTGGAGTTGACCTGTGGGCATGTCTGTGAGAGGTCATCTTCATTAAGTCAACTGATGTGGGAAGACTCGGGCCAGTATGATAAGAACCATCCCCTAGTTAGGGGGTCTTAAATGAAGTGAAGCGCAGGCAAGCATGCATGCCTTCATTTGTCTTTGCTCTTACTGTAGATGTGATGTGACTAGCTATCGGAAGCTCTTACCTCAACGTCCCCATAATAATGGACTGTAGCCTGGAGTTGTGACGGAAACAGCCCCTTTCTCCCAAGTTGCTTTTTGTCAGAATATTTTAGCACAGCAACAGAAAGTAGAACATGCAATACACACACACATACACACACACACACACACACACACACACACACACACACACACACACACACTCACACACCAAATGAGCAAAGCTGCTTTTCTAAACAACCTGGCCCCTCCTTCTCCTAGTCTCCTGGGATACTTTGGACTTACCTGAAATTGTGCTTATTTATCGTGGGAAAGCCTGTTACCTGAGAGTCTGAAATGGGTGGCAGCGCCAAAGTTAATATACCTCAGCTTCCAGAGACACCAGGAGCTGGGGGTTTTGTGGCTCTATTAAGTGGAAGATTGACCACAAAACCTCCCAGAAGCTGATGTTTATCAGACATGAGGGGTTATGATGAGCAGTCTCCGCCCATTGTTCTGAGACAGTAACCAGAACCATAAGGAGGTCTTTTCTGCACTCTCTTATTGAGGACAGAAAGTGACACCATGGAGTTAAGGCTATTGACATCTGTCCATAAGCTAAGAGCATGGGCAGACAGCAGAGGGTCCTTAGAGATGGGGTCAGAGGAACAGGGTTTCATGCTCACTTGGTGCTGCAGCTGAGAAGCCAAAATCCTGACATGCCCTACACTTGTTCCAATTCTGAGGCCAATTTTCACTTTGCTACTGAACAAAGTGATGCATCATGTATCCAGGATGTATCACAAAGGGAAGTCTACAGGACAGGCTGTGGGTCCTGTGCAGAATGTCAAGCCGGTTAAGAAGGTCTCTCGGGAACAAATTGCCAAAAAGATCTGATTCTTCAAGAACAAAAGAAGCCGGCCTTTAATCCCAGCACTCGGGAGGCAGAGGCAGGTGGATCTCTGTAAGTTTGAGGCCAGCCTGGTCTACAGAGAGAGATCCAGGAAATGTGCAAAGCTATACAGAGAAACCCTGTCTTGGAAAAAAAAAAAAAAAAAAGAAGAACAAAAAAATTCCCCAGAGGAGTACCACAAAGGAAATACAATAAAATGGCGTTTAAAACCAAAGCTAGGTAACAGGGAGGACCCTAAAAGGGACATGAATGGATGGCCTTAATTAGGGGAAATAGATCAGATCTCCTGGGTAAACTGGGGGTGGTGGGGTTGGGGGAGGGATGGAGAGGGAGAGGAATGAAAGAGATATCTTGATAGAGGAAGCCATTATGGGTTTAGGCAGATGCCTGGTGCCAGGGAAACTCCCAGAAATCCACAGGATGAACCCAGCTAAGACTCCTAGCAATAGTGGAGAGGGTGTCTGAACTGTCCTTCTCCTGTAATCAGATTGGTGACTACTCTAATAGTCATCATAGAACCTTCATCCAGTAACTGATGGAAGCAAATGCAGAGATCCACAGCCACGGACTGGGCTGAGCTCCTGGAGTCCAGTTGAAGAGAGGGAGGAGGGATTATATGACCAGGGGGCAGGGGGTCAAAATGATGATGGGGAAACCCACAGAGACAGCTGACTCAAGCTAGTGGAAGCACATAGACTCTGGACTGATAGCTGGGGGGCCTGCATGGGACCAAACTAGGTCTTCTCAATGTGGGTGACAGTTGTGTGGCTTGATCTATTTGTGGAGCCCCTGACAATGGGTCCAGGATTTATCCCTGGTGCATTAACTGGCTTTTTGGAGTTCGTTCCCTGTGGTGGGATGCCTTACTCAGCCTTGATGCAGGGGGAGGGACTTGGTCCTATCTCAACATGATATGCCAGGCTTTGTTGACTCCCAATGGGAGGCCCTATCCTCTCTGAGAAGTGGATGGGGGTGGCATGGGGGAAGGTGGGGAGAACAGGGGGAGTGGAGGGAGGGGAAACTATGGCTGGTATGTAAAAGGAAAAAAAATAATAAATAAAGTGAAGAAGGCTGGGGACATAATTCATCATGCATCATACACCTATCAACATGAGGACATGACCTCAGATCCCAACACCCATAGGAAAAGCCAAGCCTGGAGGCCAGGTGTGTGATCCCAGCACTAAGGAAGTGGACAGAGAAAAGTCTGGCTGTTTAAGGTGGAGAGTGATGGAGGAAGATACCTATGTTGACTTCTGGTCTCTAAATGCACTACAAACAGATGCACTTGTGCACACATGCATACACACACAATCAAATAGATAAAAAGCAAAGTGAAGAACAGGACCCTAAAAGCAACATTCACTATGAAAAATGGAAAGCCAGGAATTCCAAGTTGGCTCCAGGCCTCAGTGACTTTCAGCAAGAAAAGATTGTTATTTGATGAATGAATCAGAAAATAAGCAACATACACTTCTTCTCTTCCTTGTAACCCATAAATGGCACAAACATTAGGAAAGCTTTATGTGAAACTCCCCCTTTTTCTTCCTCATTTAAGTCCATGATCACATCCGCTCTCTACAATGCAGCCATCTCCTCCAGGGCTCACAGTCAGATTTGATTGGCACTCTGGTGGTGCTGGGAGGGGTTGTTGAGAGCTGATTAGGTCATTAAGGGGGATTAGCACCCTTCTCTGGGGACTGGATTATCTGCTCCAAGTATAGGTTGCTGTGCTGCGGGGTGCCCTGGGTCTTGTGCTGTCCATTTCCCGTGTGTGCCCCTTGCCTGCACCCCTATACCACATGAAGAGCCTACACAAGGCCCCTACCAGGCACAGATGTCTAACTTTGGACTTCTCCAGAACCCTGAACCAGAGCAAACTTGTCTTATTTGTAAGAGACCATGTCATCAGTGTTTTGTTACAGCAACAGCAAATGCGCTGTGATATCATCTTGCCAACTGATAGCAGACTGACCTCTGAACTTATATTAAAACTGGCAACTAATCAGCGTATGAAAAATCTGACTCTGTATTTTTTACACATAGATTAATGCTCTGCTTTCTGTCTTTCCATCTGTCTGTCTGCTGTTCTGTGGACTGAGCCCAAGGCATTTCGCATTCTAGGCACACGAACTACATGTTTTCCATTTTGTTTTGAAGCAGGGGACTGGTTTTGTGGCTTTGGACTCACTCTATAGCCCAGCCAGACCTTGAATTTCCCATCTTCCTGACTCAGCCATCCTGGTGATTGGATTACAGGCCAGACTGCAGGTGTATTCTGTTGTTGTTGGCAGCAGAGGCTCTGGTTTTTTGAGACAAGACCCTTCTATTATGTATCATTGGTAGTTCTAGAACTCACTCTGTAGACCAGGCTGGCCTTGACCTCATGGAGACTCAGCTGCCTCTGCTTCCTAAGTGCTGGGATTAAAAGTGTACACTACCACACCCAGCTTAGGTGTTAGTGTTGGTGAACCTTTTTGTAGAATTCAGTTTCATCCACTTTGTACTTGAATTTCACTAAATATGTGCCCCCTCTAAATATGATCCTGGTAATTAAATTTTTGGTGAAGATTCATCCCACAGGATGACTTTGGGAAGCCACCACGTGACTGCCAGGTGATGGTGATCTGGGCTGTGTTCCTAGATGCTGCCTTCCCGGTTTACCTTTATGGGACACAGGATGCCACAGTCTTTAATGTCGATGGAGGACAGTGTCTGTGTTATGACTTTTCACTTCTTCTGTGTGCTTGTCTGAGTTCTCAGCAATTCTCAGCCTGGTAGACTAGCACGTACCTCTTATTCTAACACTTAGGATCAAGGGACAAGAAGGGCTCAGGTTGGAGACAACATGGGCTGCATAGAGAGACTCTGTCTTGATTGTTTTTCAAACTGATTCCTAAAGCTTCTTCAGTTGAGTTGATGAACACCCTCAAGTTAACCTCAGCAATTTAGTCACAACAAGAAGACTCCTGGTGGTAAGACCTTGGCCCTCATGGAAGTGACTCCACCCCTCCTCACTCTCTAGATACATGAGAAGGCTAACAGTGGTCACCAAGACCCCACGAATCAGCCTGGTTTCCTCTCAGGAAGCTAAGGTCCCACTCCCATACAGAGAGAGACCAACTTCTGGGAAGCTGGTGGCTAGCTGTGACCTACCAGCCTGAGGAACATCACTGGGGCTGGTAATGGTGATGGTGAAGGTCATGCTTCTGCCTGGGGCCTTGGTATCAGACCATCAGCACAAACATGGCCTAAGAGTATGTCTTGCCCTGTAGCCCTAATTCCATCCTGGCAGAGGCCCTAATGTTCTGTCTTCAGAGATGAATAAGGAGCATACAGCTCAACCCTGCCTCTATTTCCCTCAGGAAAGATGCAAACTTCTCTATTTAGAATCAGAGTGTTAAGGGCTGGAGAGATGGCTCAGAGGTTAAGAGCACTGGCTGCTCTTCCAGAGGTCCTGAGTTCAATTCCCAGCAACCACGTGGTTGCTCACAACCATCTGTAATGAGATCTGGCGCCCTCTTCTGGCCTGCAGACAGAACACTGTATACATAATAAAATAAATCTTAAAAAAAAAAAAAAAAAAAAAAAGGTAGAATCAGAGTGTTAACCTGCAATGTTCTCTCCTTGATGAAAAGACCCACAAATGTCACATGGTTCCTCACACAAGGGGAAACCAGTCTAATGCACAGGCCCTGCGTTCTACACAGTGTTTCCAGACTTTGTCACTGTTTCTGTGCATCTGGGTAGTAACTGAGAGACAGGACATTCCTATTTGAGGAAGAAGAGGCCCCAAAGGAATGTACTTCAGCCCCCAGCATCTCTATGCAGGTGCTAACACCTCACTCAGTACAGTCCTGTCTAGCCAGCTTGGTGAGTGTTGTAGCACAGGAAGGTCGCCAGGAGAGCAAGTCTGGCTCCCAGATGATGGGGAGACACACCAGATGATGACGAGAGCTGTTCCCATTTCAGGAGCAGGCAGGGGGCCCGAGTGAAGGCAGTATTGCTGCACAGGCCACGGCAGGCAGTGTTGGGTCTCCAGGCTGCGGGTGTCACCACAGAGGTGGTTCAAGTGGCCCCTGGGGAAAAGATGAAAAAGTATTGCATGGAAGGGAGTGAGGAGTGTCATTGGAGTGGCCCTGGCCATTCAGTGACATGCTCAAAGAGCAGGGGAGTTGTGTCGTACCAGGAAGACTGGGGCACTGGGACCTCTCTGTCTAGACGTTTCCAGATGACCAGCGCAGAGCCCGCACTCCTTCCTCTCTCTTTGGGCTTTTCCTTCCCTGCTGTGCAATGCTCAGGCAACTCTACCTTGCCCTGCACTGCTCCACCTAAGGGCAGGAAGGGTGGCAGCCTTGGCCCAGCAGCTCACCCTTGACCTAGACCATGACGCATGACCTAGCCTGTGACCTCTGATCCCACAGGCTGGGCTCTAGCAGACAAGTCAGACTGTAAGAGAACAGTAACAGTAAGAACTCTAGGACTTTGCTGACGGTGCCCAGATCCCTCATCCTGTTTCCTTAACTGGTCCTTGTAGATAAAGAGAGGCAAAAGGGTGTGGGACAAGGAGAGGAAGACAGCTGTCTCAAGGAGTGTGAGGTGGCCCATGATTACCCACCAGCCAGGAGAGGCCAACAAGGAGAGAGCCCCAAGCTCCCCTCTACCTAAGCTTGAGTCTCACTGTGTACATTCAGCTCTTGAGATGGCCTTGCCTGGGGACCACAGAGCTGAAGGCTCTGAGCAGGACCCTCAGCATCAGTCTTCCCTTCCTCATCCCTCTGCTACAAGTCAACGCTACGGGGGTCTTTTTAGCTGGCTCAAAAAATAATTTCTGATGCTAAGAATGGGTCTTGCCTTTCCGCCTTGCATGTTCCCAAGAAAATTGTTTGTTGTGCAGTCAACCTGGCCTTGGTTTTCTGTGACGAGTTCCAGCAATCTAGCTTTGGGACACTTGGCAAACTCCTTTGGTAATAACTTGACGTGTTCCTTTACCCTCGGATATCCTCAACATTTCACGAACCTGAATTTTCCTGCCTGTTGTTCAGAGACACCTGTTAGGGACATTAGGAGCTAAGGGTCCAGGGCAAGCTCCAGGGACCAGCAGCCAGTGTTATGCTTGGCTGTGACGGCATCCAGCTGAGAGGGCTGCAGAAGCTGTACAATGGCCCCTTCAGCCGGACATCTCGGCAGCTGGCCAACAGCTTACATGGGGATTCGCTCTGCACTCTCACAGGCGTCCTGGGATGGAGGAGGCAGCGTATGGAAGTATGACGGGAAGATGATGGATTAGAGGCCGTAAGTCTCATGTCAGCCATGCCATGAAAACATCATGCTGTTGGGTTATGATAACCAGAGTGGGGGCGGAGGGAAAGACAAGACCTTCAGAGTCTCAGAGAATGTGCCACACGTACCAAGAAAGAGGAGGGACCTGCAGAGGAAGAGCTCAGGAGCTTTGCTGGATGCATCCTCAAGAGAAGTCTATGAAATAGAGGAGAGGGCTATTGTAGACGGGG
This sequence comes from Peromyscus californicus insignis, assembly GCF_007827085.1. Classification (NCBI taxonomy): domain Eukaryota; kingdom Metazoa; phylum Chordata; class Mammalia; order Rodentia; family Cricetidae; genus Peromyscus; species Peromyscus californicus. The sequence continues at coordinate 2,284,404 of NW_026294480.1, read as the reverse complement.
TGACTAGCCCTGCTCTGTCACAGACGAACAGATGAAATGTGATGGGCAGAAGGGTTCCTCCAGTGGGGCAATGCATTTTTATCCCCTTTCCATGGTAGTTAGCCTTTTTTCTCAGGTACACACACAGTGTACAATGTGTGACAGAACAATATGGGCCAGGTGTCATGGATCTCTGGAAAACCAGCGTGATTGCCAAGGCTGACAGTGAAGAGACTCACAGGACACTCGGGACTCTGAAGAGGGCCAAGCACCATGGCAGAGTTTCTTTGGGACTACTGGTGTGGCAATTAATAGTGTGAACCCAGCAGGGGCTAGGACGACAGCAGACAAATCTCTGAACAGATCTGGATAAGGAAGATGGGGGTGGGAAGACCCACTCTAAATGTGCGGCACCATTAAGGGGCAGGGGTCCCGAACTGACTGAAAAGGAGAGAGCAAGCGTCACAGCAGGGTCATCTCTCTCGGCTTCCTGACTGCAGAGGCAAAGTGACCAGCTGAAGCACATTGCTCTAGCCGGGACCCCTGGCCATGAGGGACTGCCCAACTCAGGCTGCGAGCTGAGGTGGGCCCTGAAGTCACTTCTGGTCAGTCCTTCTGTCAAGTGGCAAGGAAGGGACTCACAGCTGATGTCCATGTTTGCCACAGTGGCCAAGTCAGAAACACAGCCCAGGAATCTGTCTAGAAGTGAGCAGATAAATTGTGATGTGTGTATGTGTGTGTGTGTGTGTATGTGTGTGTGTGTGTGTGTGTTTGTGTGTGTGTGTGTGTGTGTGTGTGTGTGTGTGTGTGTGTGTATGTGTGTGTTCATGATAGAGTTGTATTCAGCCATGAGGAAGAACAAGATGGTGTCATTTCACAGAAGTGTCTGGGACCAGACATCACTGTGCTGGCTGAAATAAGCCAGACTCACAAAGACAAATATACACTATGTTTTCTCTAATTGGTCAAAGTTTTAAACAGAAAGGAAAGGACAAGGGGGACTTTATGAAGAAGAAGGGAACAATGGGAAACAGGGTGACGAGGGGCGGTAACAGCGAATATGATGAGCAAAATACACTGTGTGTGTGGATCAGGTCATTCATAACCCATTATCCGCTGTGACTAATATTTGCTGAGAAAGAGAACAGAAGGAGAAGCAAAAGGGTGTTGACATTTCCCCTTGTTTGTTCACTGCTTCAGCAAACCACGATTTGGTGCCGAGAAAGAGAAAAGGAGACACCTCAAGCTGGGCTCGGCCTTCACCACTTCCACCTGGTGACCAGCGTCTACCTTGCCACGATGACTGACAGTCACTACAGTAACAACACTGCCATAGCAACAACACAGCCATAGCTTGAAGGAGGGTCTGGCAGAGGTGATTTCATTGCCTGGAAAGGAGAGGAGAGCAAAGTCTGACGAGGTGGGGACGGCAAACTCAGCGGTGGTTTTGTGACCTTTCAGTCCCACTTTTCATTTGTGCATTTTCTGTCTTTTGGTCTTTTTATTTTGATTTCTGTTTTCCATGTTTTTTTTCCTCTCTCCCTGTGTGTGTTTCTTGTCTTTTATTGTTTGGTTTGGTTTTTGTTTGTTTTTAAAGAGAGAGAATGAACATAAAGTTGGGTGGGTGGTACCTGGGAGGAATTGGGGCAGGAGCAAACATAATCAGAATATATTGTATCAAAAGATTTCCAACTGGGGTTAGGGATTTAGCTCAGTGGTAGAGTGCTTGCCTAGCAAGCACAAGGCCCTGGGTTTGGTCCTCAGCTCAAAAAAAAAAAGAAAAAAAAGATTTCCAATTAAAAAATTTAAATATACATATGAATATAAATGAAAAAAATCAGTAAAGATGGGGGCCAGGTACTAAGAAGAGTCACTACCACTTGGGGGACAAGGACGGAGGGACTGGTGAGCCATGGAACCAGTCTTACGTGAAAAATGTCCTGAATTGTAGCAACGTCGCCAAACCTACTTGAGGGGCTGACTCAGGAGGCTGGTCGTCACCCAAAGGAGGGATGGAGAAGTTTGGAGAATGCAACTGAGAGACAGTGAGAAGGAAAGTCCACTGGCGCCAGTGTGGTTCTGTACAACGTGGGTGTTATGGGGCAGTGGGAAGCACCTTGCTGCTGCCAGTCACGATGAAGCATGGCAGGTTTGGACTAGGTGACATATTTTCTGAGAAGTGGACTTGGTGCTCTGTGGCTCACTCGTTGAGTGTCCCCAAGCACATGGACACATAACTCCAGATCCTGAGAGGATGGCCTCCACAGGGTATAGGTGACTCTGAAGTCCTGTCTACCAGGCTGTGCTGCCTGTAGACATGGTTGGCAGCCACCGTACAAAATCACCACAAACAAAACAGGAACCACTTTCTACCATTTACCTCTGGAGGACAAAGATACAACCATGCTCTCTGTGGCTGCCAGCATGCCCTGTCCTGCCCTGCAGCCACAAGTTCATGACCTCTGCCCCCTGGTTACACAGCTCCTCCTCATAAGTCATCTTTGCCTGTGTCAAATGCCCCTACCCTCGCTCTTAAGTATCAAAGCAATGGGTCTAATGCCTGTTGATTCCCATAGCAACCCAGAGAAGCCTGCCTAACTCAGCCCCATCTTTAGGTCACACCCAAATACTTGTTGAGAGCTAGTCTTGAATGACACTGGCTTAGTGAGACACTCACGAAACCTGGTCACACCTATGTCCTTGTGTTGTCACATGAGTGTGGTGATATTTTGTTTGTGCTCTAATAAATAAAGCTTGCCTGGAGATCAGAGTGCAGAGCTAACCACTAGAGGCCAGGAAGTGGTGGCACATACCTTTAATGCCAGCACTTGGGATCTCATGCCTTTGATCCCAGTACTTAGAAGGAGAAAACAGGAAGTGATATGGCTGGGCAGAAAGAGGAAGTGATAAGGCGGGGTAGAGACAGGAGCTTGGCCCCTTTCAGTCTGAGGATTCCTGCTGTGGGATGGTCTGTATGTCAAATGTGTTGCTGATTGGTCAATGAATAAATCACTGATTGGCAGTGGCCAGGCAGGAAGTATAGGCGGGACTAACAGAGAGGAAAATTGAGAGAACAGGAAGCTGGAGAGGGAGACACTGCCAGCCGCCATCAGGATAAGGAAGATGTAAAGTACCGGTAAGCCACAAGCCACGTGGCAAGGTATAGATTAATAGAAATGGATTAATTTAAGCTGTAAGAACAGTTAGCAAGAAGCCTGCCACGGCCATACAGTTTGTAACCAATATAAGTCTCTGTGTTTACTTGGTTGGGTCTGAGTGGCTGTGGGACTGGCGGGTGAGAGAGATTTGTCCTGACTGTGGACCAGGCAGGAAAACTCTAGCAACAGATTCCTAGAGGTAAGAAGTCTTTCTAGTGGCTGGCTGCTCTGCTTCTCTCATCTGTCAGCATTTACCACTGTATCTGACTCCAGGTTTTTATTATTAAGACCAATTAGGATTCGCACTACCCATGAGATCAAGACTCTGTCTTGTGAATGACTAAAGAACCGTAAAGCAGTTGGAACCAAAGGTGTTCATTGCCTGGGATGACTGAAAATCTGGGAAGGAGGAACACACCTGGATTCCTTGACCTCTAGTGACTTCTAAGAGGTAAGATTAGCCTGTGTGGTCCACAGCAGACTCTGTTGATAGAACAGAGGGGAAGTGTTCCCAAGGCCCATCTCTTCCCCCATTTCTGTCTCCAGAAGGAATGCCCACAAGAGGTAAGAGACTGTCGGTAAAGATGCTGGAGTCACAGTAGACTCTCACCTTTGGTAGGAACTGCGTCTTTGCTTGCCTGTTCTTCAGGTGAAGGGCAGGTGAGGTGAGGTCCTGTTCCTCCTAAGTCTAGGCTCTGGCTGTGGACATGTCTGTCTAGATCCTCATCTTATTGTAGACAATAAGATCTGCTATAAATCATGACTAAGATGTAGGGATAAAACTGTCACATGGAGCCAAGGCCTCACTACTAGCAGATTTGCCTGATCACTGAGACATTTATGTGGAGAGATTGGACTCACACTAAGAAGAGTCTTGGTCTGTGCTGGGTAGTAATCCTGTGGCTGTGAACATTGCCCATTTGAGTGTCAATCAGGTACCCCAATTATCCATGGAAGAGCAAGCAGAAGGCTGAAACTGAGACATGTTTGAAAGTAGATGCTAAGACAAGTAGCCAGGTACAGACATAGGACATGGCTGAGTGATAATTCCCCGGAAGGTTTCTTACCAGGAGAGGTGCTGTGGTGTGAATAAGAATGGCCCCATAGGCTCATGTGTTTCGGTGCATTGTCATCAGGGAGTGGCACTCTTTGAGAAGGATTAGGAGGTGTGGCCTTGTTGGAGGAAATGTGTCGCTGGGGTGGGCTTTGAAGTTTCAAAAGTCCAAGCCAGGCCCAGTGGCTCTTTCTTCTTGCTGCCTGGAGATCTGGATGTAGAACTCTCAGCTCCTTTTCCAGCATTATGTCTGCCTGCACGCTGCCATGCTTCTCACTATGATGATCATGGACAAAACCTCTGAAACTGTAAACCAGCCTCAATTAAATGTTTTCCTTTATAAGAGTTACAGTGGTCATAGCGTCTCTTTACAAGGATAGAACAGTGATCAAGACATGAGGTGAGAGTCAGCAGAGGCCCACATCTTAAGGATGGACCCTGCCACTACCTCCTCCTCTGGCTCTGGCTTTTGTCCCACCATTTACAGTGGCTCAGAAGATTTAGAATGAGCTTCCTGCCCTGCAGATCCAGGACTCCACAGCTAAGGGCCTTGTGGCTCCCCTCAGGGATATGAGGACATCCTCAGCTTCCCGCCATGGCGTCTGCAGAATTCCCATTCTGAGTATCTTGCTTTAATCAGAAACATGTCCTGAAACAATCAGGAGACAACTGTGCCTCTTATACTCTCAGGAAGATACAAGATTAATTTTCTAAAAGTGAATTCATTTTATTTTGTTGTGGGGTTTTTGTTTTGTTTTGTTTGTTTGTTTATTTTTACTTATCTCAATGTAACATTCGTTCACATATCAGCATGTTCTGCCCTTTGAGAGGAACTCACCCTCACAACAGACAGAAAACACTGCACCAAGTATGTTTCTGAAAGGACAGCACAGAGATCCCGTGGTGCCGTTGAGAACAAATAAGAAGGAAGCTCTTGAAACAGCCATTTATTGAGTGATGGCTAATGTAAATCACAATATTGGATTAAAGTGAAATTGCAGTTGGTAGGATTTGGGAAGACAAAAGGTTTGTTATCAAAGCCATAATTATTTAAAACTGGATCCCACCACAAATCCACAACTCTCATGCAGCCGCAGCTTTCCACGGGTCTCACCCCCTCCTGTGGAGTCCAGCCAGTGCCATTTAGAGTTCTTTGTCTGGAGGTTGACAATCCATCCTCATCAAAATCACACTCACAAAACCGAGACAATTAAACATCTCTCTGTACAAGTGTCTCAGAATGTCACGTACACACTCCGACGAAGGCCTGTCCTCAATGACCAAAGAGAGCAACCCGGTGTGAACCAGAGGAAAGGAACAGAATTGTTAAGCAACCCTTTGCATTTTAAGCAACATTTAATTAGAAACACACTTTAACCACCAAAATGATAAAAATCCAAGAGATTAAAATTTGAGTGTCAATTATCATAAAATTCATCATTGTAATTCTTATTAAAACTCACTGTTTAGATAGGTAATGATTTTATAATATGCCAATTTGCATAAGGAGCCCTGAGATGGCTTATTATTTCGATTCCACACAATTACAATGCCAGCCCCATACATCAGAGCTCTCCGCAATGTAAAACCACGGCGCTAATTAATAAGCCATTTACTGACTGCAGCTAGTTACCGCGGTCCTGCCGCTGACCTCGAGAAGACGAGCCATCTCTGAAGTGCCTGTGTGTAACTACAAACATAATGGCGTGCCAGGAGGGAATCATTAAAAATAATTTACACAAGCCTTCATTTACAAGATCTTTTGATAGCACGCTTCCCCGGTGTTTAGATCCGCGGTGCAACCCCGACCATTTGGGAAGGGCCAAGCGGGGGAGTGAAGGAGGGTACCTAAGTGGTTAATTAAGAGCCATTCGGACGCCACAAGAGTCTCCTGAAAAATCCCTCTGATGTCTGCAGTGTCAAATGTCTCTCACAGGAAAAGCCACCAGGGGCAGCAGCCATCTAGGGCTAATTACTGGGGACAGGAGCAGCTGAGAACGGTCGTCATGGGGCTCCTGCCCGGAGCACCCAGGCTCAGGATTGAGCGCAGCCATCTTTTGTCTGGCTGGACTGGCAGGTGAGCAATCAGGGGGCTTGGAACGAGCAGGTACCGGAGACGTGGCTGAAGAGTGCTCCGCACCGTCCATCCCTGCCCAGACCATGAAGCCCGACCGCCCGTGGTAGCACATCCCTCCAGGAGAGCTTAAGCATCCTCGGAAAGCAGTCTAAAGGGCACATGCTCCCTCAGTTGGTCCTTTCTAAAAGAAATAAAGAAGCCACAATAAAAAACAGTTTGTTTGTTTGTTTGTTTTTTAAAGTCACCTATCTCATCAGAAATTGACCCCGGGTGGCTCTCAATGCCACAGAAAAACAGCAAAAGTGTTCGAGTATTTCACTGTGGGAAGGGGTGCTGTAGGGCTCATTACCATACAAAACATTTCTACAAGGCTTGTCTGACTTAATATTTTTAGGAAACAGGGATATTAGCAAAATTGACAGATCATTGGGGAAAAAAAGTTTTTGAGAGCAGGAGACAGTGTGGGCAGAGAAGTCTAAAACAATTAGTCCTGTGTCAAAAAAAAAAAAAAAAACAACTAACCTACAACTCCTATTTAAAAGCCCAGACGTGTTAGAGTGGCATTGCAGGTCAGAACGGAAACTCTGAGCCTTGGGAACAAACAGACGATGGGCAGCAGAAACCAGGACCCAGACAGGTTTTGCCGTGTAAGTCACCTAGCATTCTTACCTTTGTTTAAACTATGCTCAAAGCACCTGTCCCCAACGTATTTGGCCCAAGAAATTACTAAAAACTACTTTCCTCTAATTTGGGGTGAATGTTCGGCTCTAAATGGTTAACAAACGCACATTTTTGGTGGCAAAGCCTTCGGCAATCTCCAAGTCAGCACTGGGGGTCTTAACCACGCCTTCAGAAACAACAGATTTGTCACAACCAAGGAAACCCAGGTCTCTGGAGCCTTTTATGGTGAGGAAATAAAAGACATGTTGTTCCCGTCTTTAAATAAATGGGTGTGAGTTTCCCATGCTGAACTCAAAGGCCCGGCTGCCCTGAATACAGGAGAGGTTTATGCATGTCGTGAACTGCTGAGAAGGCTGTGCGTGTGGGGATGAGTTAGACACTTAACTGCACAACTTTTATTGTAATCCCAGTCTTTTAACGCTGGCTTTTGCCATGGAGAAGAGCTTCGAACGTAAAGCATCCTTTGAAGTCCAGACAGTAGGAAGACAAAAGGCAAGGAGACAAAAATCAGCCCGAGGATGGGTGTCGAGCAGCGCCTCATCCCTGCAGGGACCATCTCCCTGTGCGCCCCTCCTTCTGGCAGGGCCTGCTGGATGTGCAAGAGGAACGGGCTTGGCTCATCAGCTTGTGTACAGATGATTGGAGGGTAGCTGTCTGCCTGAAGCAAGGAAGAACTACCCAGAGCAAGAGCCCACCTGGCTTTGTGCAACCAGGTACAGCAAGTGCAGAGGAGATGCCATGCATCCCAAGATGCTCCTGGTTGAGTGCCGCCTCCCAACTCACAGGAGAACCAAACTGCATGGGCAGCCATGAGCATAGCATTTGAGACATGCTCTAATTGACACCCGTCTCTTCTGGCATCTGCCTCTCAGCATTCTCCTCAGGAGAGAAAGGTGGGTCCCTGGGGGGGAGGGCACACAGCAGCAACTGCCTGATGCAAGAGACCCAGTAGATGTTACTTCACACACCTGACTGGCTTGCAGCTCCCACAAGCAAATAGTGTGATAATTAAGAGTAATGCAAAAAAATGGGGGGGACTTAGATATTAGAACCCATGTCAGCTCATATGAATAATTTTAATTAAGATGATTCCCAAACCAATGGGACCCTTAAGCCATGTATCCTTGGAGAAAAAGACATTCACACTTTTAAAAGTTACATAATGTTTTGCTTCAAAAACCAAATAAAATATTCAGCACATTAAAGTTTCCACTAAAATCCTGGCCTCCTGATCTTTCACATTTGTGGTTGAAAATTTTATTTTCAAGCTGTCTGAGAGACAGTATCAAAGCCTCTTGCAGGTCATATGGCAAGGGGCACCATGCAAGGGTCTTCGTGTTTATAACCCTTGTTCACCAAGCCCCTTTTTAGGCATTTTTAATTATGCAGAAAAGCAAATTATTTAATATGGAACAGCAGTCTACAGAACCCCAGGTAAAATGACAATAGTGATTCTCTTAATTCACAGAGGATTTCACAGTCGGGAAAGGTCAGTTTGGTAAGGGGCAGCTTATTTTGAAAAATCATTGCTCGTTACACCCTCAAGTATAAAAGCAAAATAAAGAAGACTTGACAAAGAGGTACTCAGATCGTCAGTTTGCATGTCCCTGAAGGGAGACCCACACAAATGGTTTACATGCACATACAGATAGATAAATAAATGTTTTCTTTTTCATTTGCAAAACTCTTTCATCCATGGAGCCTCTCACTCTGGAATTCTCCCTTCACATAATGAGGGGCAGTGGATTTTGTTTTTAAAACTATCAGGGTGCATCTCCAAGCAAGCATTTCAAAATGCATAACTTTTCAAAACCTCAGGTTTGGGTTAAAAAACAACCGCATTCCCTGATGGAGGAACCATACCTGTGACTTGCACCTTTCCGCAGGCTGCCTTCTGCAAGGGGCAACAGAGCGTCGAACTCCGCAAAGAAGGTTGAACAGGTGCTTAGGCAAAGGGAGAGCCTTCGGCTCACAGGCCTCTCAGCCCTAATCTGACCCTTCTGTGTGCTCCTGGGCACCCAGGACCACCTGAATAGTCTTAAGACTGAGGGATCCGCCGTCTTCCAGGGGCGCAGACAGGCTTCAAAAAGTTGCTATTAAATGGGAGCTATGGAGATTACAGGGTGACATTAACCATCATTAAGAGATTTCGGTGTGAATGAGCCCGGCAAGCCTTCCCACGTCTGCCTAAAAAGGCCCCTCAGACCAAAGTTGAGAGATAATTTTATAAATACCTGTATTTGTTGGGGGAATTTGTCTGACAGACAGACCACATGTATCACCTTTACAAAGACACCACCATGGCTACATTTCAGCACTCCCCACTTTCCAAGCAGCACGCACCAGCATGTCACACAAAACCACACCACTCATCTGGGGAAAGAGGCCACGCCTGTCTGCCTCACTTTAAAGAAATTAGCTCAGTTTTCTTAAAATAACTAACAGAGCCTCGACTCTTGAGGGCCCTGTTCACTATGCGGCGTGTGTGCTTTTGATCTTTTGTTTTTAGCTTAACCATGACAAGATATTGGCAAGTACGGGGAAAGAAAGCTTTCTCCCTGGGAGGAGAGGAGCCCTTGCAGCTCAGCAGAGGGCACTGTGTGAGGCCTCCGCTTCTCTGAAGCAGAGGTGCTGGCTGTGGAGAGCTGGCAAACTGCTCGCTCAGCAGCTGGATGTGCTGCTCCTGACAGTCAGGGCCACAGGACCAGAGGCTAAGCCTCGGCTGGCACCCTAAAGTGTGTGTGGCCGTGCTGCCCCCAGGGTCAGACAGTGACTTTGTTTGTTTGTTTGTTTGTATGTTTTCCCACTGCAGAGCTCTGGCTGCACAAAAAGCCTAGAAAAATGTACCTGTCTTCCAGTAATATTGAGGAATCTTGAATCACCAAGGTTGTTTGTTTGTTTGTTTTGGCCAGGAAGACAGTCAGTCAGCTGTGCTTGCCACATGCCTCATTTAAAATTTCTTCATTAAATTCTTTGAAAGAGGATTTTTTTTTAAAGTCTCTTTTCAGAAATATGGGGTTGAGTATCACAAGTATTTAAAAAGTGGCAAAATGGACAGCTTGACTCAGATTGCAGTGAAACTTCCTAAATAAGACTCTTGGGTACTGCCTCCTGTCTGTGACCCACTCAGACCCTTTCCCTATGCCAAGGGAGAAACTGGTGAGGTTCAGCCATTGCGTCTGACCCACTGAATCCGTGTTTTTATGAATGCGGCCAAGGCTAAGCTAGTTTAATTGGTCTAGCTCCAGCGGGCATTTTTAGTTTATTTCACCTTTAATAATTAGCATTCAATTTGTGCACCCTTAATGAGATGAAAATTAAAGTTTCCACGTTTAATTCTGTGTTTTCATGCCTGCCACGCTTCAGGAGTTTTCGTGAATAAACACTGGTATCAATGGGCCTCCAGGAAGGGCTGCCATAAAAGGCCATGGAACTGTTTACAAAGCTCTGTGCTGTTTGGAAATGGGGGAAAAGTGGCTCAGCTGGGGGAAGGGCCCCATCTCTGACCAGGACATACCTAGAATGGCCTTTTGGATGATCTTAATAATTTCTCTTCCAGGAAATTTCCCCCTCTCACTGGAACTGTTTCAGTTCATTAATAATCTGGCTTTTACTAAATAAAGAAAAGCTCTCGCTTAGAACCAGCAGGGCCACTCTGCAAAATCATCATGACTTTCTGGAAGGGAGCAGCTTCTGCTTGCCTTTGGGTCCTCACTAAATAGAGATACTTTGGTGTGAAATCTGTCACGGTGGAATCCAGATAGAATCGCGTTTCACAAGTGCCCACACTGTGGTTAGAAAGAATAGAATTCTCATCGTTATGTTACTTAATCGACTGACTTTAGAACCATTGTAAAGTCGACATAAAATGGTGACCAGAGAGGGGAAGGCAGCACTATCTGATGCTCCATTGGGGAAAAGAGTGGAGCCTCTCCATGGTCCTGCAGGGCAGTAAAGGTGCAGGAAACAGAGCCACCAGCGAGGGAGAGAAGTTAGGCCAGGCCAGTGTGGGTCTGGGTGGTTTTTAATGAACAGAAAATATGCTGTATTTTTAGGAAGGCAGGTCTTGCCCTGGGGGCTCTGAGGAGGTGTCCAGGAATATTTCCGCATAGCCCACTTTGCAGTGGCAATTTCTCTCCAAGCTGGTTCCCAGTTTGTGAAAACTCAAAAAGGGTCACATTCAGTTATCTTTTGATTCATTTCTGATACCCTGGCTGTGCCTGAAATGCTAAAAATGGCAGTTCTACATCCACACTCCAGGCCAAAGGAAGAGAGGATGCTGGCTTCTGAGAGGAAAGATTTCCTCCTCTGCAGGTTGTTTTGTGGACAATGCTACAGTAAAGCACATAGGGCTAGGCCAGCTCGATCGGGGGACACAGGGTCACTGCCCCAGGTGCCAGCTTCGCTAAGCACAATCTCCCGTTCGAAGCTGAGGAAAGCACACGAGGTGTCTCCTTAACCTACCAAGAGGGTTGAGCTTTCAGACCGGGGTTGAGATGTGGTTAAAATAATGATATGTTTACTTTCCTGATGGTTTTCAGTTCTTGTATCAGATTGGAAAAGGTGGTAGGTGTCATGATCAGGTAGCACAGTCCAGGGAAAGAATCCGATTCTTCACACAGATGAGATTTGCTTCTCTAGTCTGTGTGTAAAACAGAGCAGGCATTAGCAGCAGGAAGTCTCTGGGAGCCTAAGTGGTGTTGGGGGGGGGGGTTCCATCCACAGAAGCAGGTCTCCCACAGGGCATTCTCTACCCAGTTAAACTCTGGTGAGATCTGCCCTTTTTTCTATTCAGACACCTGAGAGGCCACAATGTTTTCTTTGAAGAAATGGAATACTCAATTTTCTTTTAAAATTGATTTCTTAACAAGTATCAGACAGCCATGCAAAAGCCTACTGTATTGCCCCAACTTGTAGGAGGTGTACAGCCATAAAGAGTTGTACTTCTTCCTTGGGCGGATCTAAGACTATGCCAAGCACATCCACACAGTGAGCCCTGCACCAACACAGGCCACACAGGCCAGTCCTGGAGGTGGTTACTTTAGAGCCTAGAATTATTTTTCTTCTTTCTGATTTTCCTTATTTATTGTCTTCTACATCAATAGCCAATGCCTCCTCTACAAGGAGAAAACCAGATAATAAATACTAATTTTTTAGAGTAGTATGCCTCTGGCTGGGGCAGGGGCAACAGGAAGCACTCCTGTAGGACCGAGCAGTGGGAAGAGAGTGTCCTGGGGCAGAAGGGTTATGACGGGTTGCTCATGTCACTTACACATGACCACTGCAGGTGTAATGAGAGAACCAGTGGTTTTTAGGTGAAAAGTGATGAGGAGTGACAGAAGGTCATAGAGCAGGTGCAGAGGGGAAGCCGTCTGCTCAGAACAGCATGTGGCCTTCACTATCTCAGATTTTTATTGCAGACTTCTCCATCTTTCAATCTGACTCCCAAATTTTCCCTTCAATAATTGAGTCCTATAAGCAATGCTGTTACCACAGTCAAAATCAAACCATATCACTTAAAAACCAGATTAAAGTGGCAAAAGTTATCTGAACAGATTTTCTTGAATTTGAACGCATTTGTAACACACATCAAGTTAATAAACTACTCACTTCTATCAAGTGTATTGACTCTTTCATATTTGAGCATGCTCTTTCCCCTCTCCCCTCTCTCTCGTTCTCTATTCCTACTTTTACTCCAGAGAAAGAGCAAGGTCTCCAAAGTGGAGTACCTGTGTTTCTATGTTGTCAAGAACATGATGAAGTCTTAATAAACACAGGCCAGCACTTGCAAACGGACATGGTTTCCTGATACCAAATGTGCCCATATGCATGCAGGTCAGAACATCAGATTGGAAACAAACCGTGGGTACCTAAGGAAAGTGTGCACCTGCTTCCAAAGCCGGTCACAAGTGTGGTAACAGTGAAGGCAGTGCAGACTTAAAACATGATCAGGATCATCAGAAATCCCTCACATCTGTGCGAGGATGTGCTGCACATCGGAGGAAAATCTATCTTCAGATGGAAGCTAGCAAATCCCTGTGCTTGGGGGCATTCAGGAGCATCAAATATTGAGCTTTATAAAAATTACAATTCAGATAGTTCTCACTCTGAAGATGCACAGGGCACCTACCTCACTTCCACATGCAGCTTTAGCCAGGCCGCAAGAACTCAGGATCCCAGGGAACACAGACTCCATCAATTTCCGGGAGAGCCTTTTCAGATGAGTGTGGAGATCTCCCATGGGACCAGCCCTGGCACACCACTCTTAAAAATCAGTAGCCTAATTTGCCAGGATGTGTTCCTTAAGTTGGACACCATCAGTGGCTTTCCACGGCCTTGCCACCTACATCCCTTTCAACCCAGCCAAAAGGTTCCTAATCCCTTGTATTTCTACGTGTTCTTAGATGAAAATCAGTTCTTTATCCAAGCTTTATGCAACTTTAAAACTCAATACATAATGCATGCTGAAATGCATGAGTTGCAACTTTACAAAAGAATTATCCAAAAGATTTCCAGGATGCTTAAATACTGTTACTTAATCACAAGGTACTGTCTATGTTGTTCTGTAATCTCACTTAAATCATATAATGAATGCAATAATGAAAATTAAAATCTCCATATGCATGGTTGAGCATCTCTTAATCTACATGTGATCACAAGCAGTATTTCCTAGGAGTCTGCTCTCTCCCATGATGAGACTTACTAGAGCACTCAAGACTCAGAGTCTTGTAGGACTAAATATCATGTCAGACACTCTCTTATTAAAGGAGGATTGATCAGCCCCTCCCTCCATTCTGGAGACTACAGGAGTATTAATAATTCTAATCATGGTGTCCATCTTGCTAACTGCAAGAGAAATATTTCCTTTCCCACATCAGACATTCTCAGAAGTGAGATATGAAAAAGAGGATAGCTTCAGGTTATCCTGGCAAAGAGAAACACACTCAGAACAAACTGAGACAACATAAATGTCCACTTGTGAGGTGGGCAGCTGTCTTCCCTTCCTAGGCAGGATTTTTGGTTGCACTGTTTTAGCCATATTCATCTTGGAAAGCTGGTTTGCAAGCGCCAAAAAAAATGTGAAACTTGGAAGTGATCTGGGGCATGAACGTGCCTGTCAGCCCAAGCCCTATTCTCAAGCCGTAGGTAGGCCTGGGTGTTGGTCCATTCGCTGCGTACTCAGCATTAATGGAGCAGCAGATAGGCCTTGTGCTCTGGCACTTTGCAGGTGGTGGCAGGAGATGCTGGTATCTCAGGGAAGCAATCCACATTTAGCAAGCCTGAGACACACTGGCTGGGCTTACACCAGAAAAGGAGCCTCAGTGACAGTGATGATATGAAGTGCATGGGTCTCCATCCTCCCTCACAGACAAAGAAAAGTGAGGTAGTCGGTAATAAACTCACATGGTGTGACAACCTCAAGAATCGACTTGTTATAAAAATATTAAAATCAAACTCTCTTAACTTGGATTGTCTTTTGATTTCTCATCTTTTAGTTACATCTAGCAAATCTTGCAGAATATTATCTTTCTCCTGTCTTCAAAAACTGAGAAATTTTCTTCCTGCGATCGGGCCTGACATTCTAGCTACAGAAAGGATATCACAGCCTTTTGCCATACTCTGAGATCACCGTGGGCATTTTTATAGCTTCACCACATTCCTTGGCATCTCTAGGGTGGAGCCACCCTGTAAGCGCTCCCACTGCAGCGAGCCAGCTGTGGGATGAGAGCCCAGTGTAAGCCTGCCAAGATGCTGGCAAAAGGACCTGGTGGCCTTGGACACCTCATCTCAAGATGTCCCTCCCTCCCTCTTTCCCCTGCCTTTGGTCATAGCAGTTATTGATGCCCTAGAAGTTGCTTCTAAGAGGAAATAGAATAAACACTTTCTACAGACTGGCGATGCTGCCAGTGTCAGTACTAACCACACACCAGGCTGCTGCGTCCAGTGAGGCTGGGCTTTCATTTTTGTTTTGTTTTGTTTATTTGAATTTTTCATTTTAAGGATGGGGCAGGGGCGGGGGGCTCTTGTACAGTTGTGAGGGGAGGTAGAGTGTCATAGAAAGTCCTCCTGCTCCAGCACCGCCTCCCTCTCCCTGCCCGGTGGAGAGACAGTCACACGGCATCGCCAAGATCGATGCTAGAAGCCCAGGAAGAGAAGAAGAAAATAAAAGTTTGACAGGAATTTATAAATACAGCCTCGGTTAAGCGCATCATCATTCATAATACCATTAAATCTATTTCAATAAACAAAAACATGCTTTACTTTTCCAGGAATTCTTTGTGAAAGGAAAACATTACGTGAAAAAATAAAGTGTTATTGCGAACACAGTTAAAATCTGGAGTGAGGTTTTGAATAAACAAATTAAATTGCAATGGGATATAGTGTGCCTCGGAGCCATTTCTTGACAAAACAGTCATCTTATTTACACGCTTCACAATACCCCACCATGGATGTCGAAGGAAAAAAATAAGGAGAAAAATAATTAGCATATTAATCTTTTTTATGCTGCCATCCTTCAGATCCAGA
Source organism: Peromyscus californicus insignis (assembly GCF_007827085.1). Lineage (NCBI taxonomy): Eukaryota > Metazoa > Chordata > Mammalia > Rodentia > Cricetidae > Peromyscus > Peromyscus californicus. The sequence continues at coordinate 2,268,929 of NW_026294480.1, read as the reverse complement.
GGACCATGGTGTAATTTAAATCTAAACGCTTTCCTGGCATTAGAATTCATTTTAGATGGGTCAATTGTTCCATAATAAAGGGGTAGGAGGTGTACTTCATGCAAGAGATTTATGTTTGCCATTTGTTCATATTCATGTGCTACTGAATACCCTCAATTCAAATGGTGATGGCTGTTCATATCAGCCGGGCGGCAGCCACACAGATCACTAACCGGGAGCAATGAATTTCATTTGCAGGACAAAAAATACAGCGAAATTAACTCCAACAGTTTATTGATTTTTGCTTAACAGAAGCCAGTCTAACAGCTCTATTGCCCCCATAATGATTACTGACAAAAGTTTAATTAAGCAATTATGAAGCCAATAATAGAGTTGTCTGGCCCGCTCGGCTCCAGCCCGTTCAGGACTTATCTCCCTCCTGCACATCACAGCAGCCGGAATGTGCTTGAGGAGATTAATGCTGGAGAACACAGATGCCTACTTCTATTCTGCTTCATGATGCCGTTTGAATGGAGACGGGAACACAAGCTCCCCTTTATCAAATTACAAGTCCGCTTTTCATGAATATGTAGTTTAAAAAAAAAACCTAGTGGTGGCTTCAAGGTGTAATTATAAAGACATACAACAAAAATGACACACAATTCTGCCTTAGTAATCCCTGCCATGAAATATGCATGATAATGTATTACTGAATAAAGACTTAACAACGTTCTAAGAGGCTTTGCCGTCGTACGTTATACAAACAATTGACAGCCTTCTCCCAGTGTTGTGGGAGATATTGTCTGACCTCGAGGCTGTGTTTCACTTCCTCTTAAATGTATTGTTTCCAGCTTATTGTGTTGTTATTTGTCCATAATGCTATTAAACCGGTCTTATCTGTTTGTAAGAATCCTCGATTTATTATGTATGCTTAAATATGGAAATGCAAAAATGTGAGCTCCTTTCCGGCATTAATCATTTCATAAAATATGCACCGGGTCCAGGAACCTGCAGACCCAGAGCTGAAGAAGCTTCTGGGCTTAAGAGCTGCATCCTTGCGGTTCCACGGACATCTCCAGGGAGCGTGGCTCTGGGTGTGTTCAAAATGCCTTTACTCAAGAGAAAGGTCTGGTTTCCTGGCCTCTGAAGCAGTGATTTGATGACCTCTTTCTTTGTCTCTCCTTAAAAGAATCCATACCGATCCTCCAAAACAGCAAGTCACTCTTCACCCATTCACTCAAAGAAAGCAAAACGTGCGGAGGGGTGAATACACAGGACTGGAAGCTGTGCTTGCTAACTTTGCCGCTCACAGCCTGACTTGCTATATTTATATATATGGAGAAAGAAATTCACCGAGTGGGCTTTTGTTACTAATAAAATGGGCCTTACCCAAATGATGGTGATTTATTTTATCAAAAGCACCCTGAAAGACATTTGTCTTCTTGGAGCCGCTGGGAACAGCTGCCGGAGTGAAAGAAGCAGCAGCCGGGTAGCCAGCAGAGGGTTCCAAGGTACAGCCTCGCCTTCCAGCACTGGCCTCTTACGCAGCAGGCAGCCTTGTGGGTGGACAGCCTGTGTCCCTGAACTGATGGTCCAAGTCAGGCTAGGCTGCAAGGCAGACAGCCACATTCTTCCAGTCCCTGCCTGCTGACCCCACCCACGCAGCGAGTGTGGCATAAGCTGTGTATACTCAGCCTGTACCAAGGAGGGTGAGCCTGCATGCCTGGACTATTAGACTAAATAAATATATCCTCTGTGCTTTCTATTAATAAGCCAGAACATGTCTGTCTGTCTGTCTGTCTGTCTGTCTTTTTTCTTTCCCCCTGCAGTGATGACGCAGGAGAAATGACAAGGAGGGTTCTGTAGGTGTAAACTGTGAAGGGCTGATCTGATGAGAACCTTGCTAACACAGACAACACGGCTAACCCTCCTCAGAAAACTGTCGGCCATGTGAGCATCCTGCTCCCTGCCTGGGGTACTGCTGGTGCACCCTGTCGAAAGCTGAATCTAAGGATAGTTAAATCTCACAGAAACTAAAGGAACTTTGCCTCTTGTCCTTCTGTCCTGTCTCTATTTGCTCCATTGTGGAGTGATTCAGCGGAGCTGTGGATGGTATAGTGCAGTGCATCCCTGTGGACCCCACCTAACTGTTAGGAGAGAAGATGATTTGGAAGTATTCTTGCACTTACCCCATCTCTACTCCATTAGGCAGGAATGCTGAAATATTTAATAGACCAAAGGAGGGGTTACTAGTCTTTTGGTACTCATTAGAAAATGCTCAACCTGTGAGAACTGAGGGACATCTCATAATGTTTGAAGGGAACATTGTTCTTCTGTGTGGTTAATTGCTGAAAATTTCAACATCGTCCTTTGAAAGCCCAGCAGAGAAAGAGTTCTTAAAGGGAAGGAGCAGGAAAGGATTCCCAAGCTGGGGACATGGGGAGGCTTTCCCCTCAGGTAAAGTAGTACTGGTCCAGTACATTGGATGAAGATTAAATTAAAATAATCTTTGAAGGACAGCCACCTCACAGTAACTGACTCTATTTTTCTCCCCCTCTCCTTCCTTCCCTCCCTCCTTCCCTCTCAAAAGTCCATTTTTTTTTTTCAGTTCTAAGGACCAAACCCAGAGCCTTGCAGTTGCTAGGCACAGCTCTATCATGGAGCTAAGTGATCAATCCCATTAACAATTGGAATCTCAGTAACACGAGCTCACTAGCACCTGTGCATGCCACATTCTCCATGAACTCCCTTGCATGCGTTGGCTCTATTCACTGATGAGCTTTGAAAGATAAACAACACTGAATTAAAAAAATCTGATCTACCAGGAGGTACAGCAGAGATGAGTTCCCCAGTCTTGGTGGCTGTGTGGAACTCTATCCTGCATGGAGGTCTGTGAGACAAGCCACAAATTAAATATAATTTGCACAGAACCACTGCAGTCTTCCTCACAGAGAACCTATTTCCTAATCAGCAAAGCCATCTAGGGGCAAGTGAGGAGACACTCAGCCACAATGTCAGCTTCAAGACCCTGGGATGATTTACTTGCTCTCCAAACATGAAAAGGTGGAGTTCAAGGATGGTGAAAGACCTCACATGAACACTGGGGGAACACAGAACCGCCGGTAGCATTCGTATGCTTGGTGTTTTATTACCAAATGACACACATTTTAGGCACCATGGCAAAGGCCACAAGACATAGGGAGCACACACAGGTAAAGTAGGGCGCCACAGCTTCCGAAGCTTGATCAAAAATCCGGTTGAGTCCGCTTTAAAACAGAGCCACCTGTCACGTGAGAGAAGTGTTCTTTCTCCTCCATCCAGCTAGTAAATATCACGGAGGTCTCACATCCGGCTGCTGAAACAATGCTTTGCTAGTGGAGTTCTGGGTGTGGGCAAGGCATGATGCCACCGAACTTCCTCCCGGGTGCCGCAGACAACGGTGCGCCTTTGCGTTCCTTGCGTCTTCCCACGTTCTGTTTGTTTGTGCGTTCTGTTGCCAAGTGGTGACGAATGGTAAGTTACTCTTATTAGCAGGGTTCTGAGACGAGACTGACAGTTCTGACGCTCGCTCTCAGTTCCTCCCCTCCTAGATGAATGCAGAGCAGCCCACCTTCGCTTTGTGTGGCGCGGATCGAAGGCTAAGATGGGCTTTAAATCTGTAAATTAAATACCAGGAGTGCTTACAGTAACACATCAAGCATGATTGGCTTAGGAATTGCTGGGGAGAGGGTGCCGGACCTAATAGCAATCCACCACGAGGCTGCTTCTCGGTCAGTCTGCTCACCCTCCGGGTAGCTCATTGTGGAGACCAGCCACAGAACACACGGGTGTTTGTTAATAGGCCACGCGCCTCACCGTGGGCCCTGGGTTCCTATTTTCTGTAACTCGCCATGATTACTTTTTTAGGGGCTTTCACTTTCCCCAGCTGATCTGCCTCTAGTTAGGCAGCATTAATGACACTTCAGTCATCCTGGCTTTCAAGCCGAGTCCTTCCACAGCGAACAGAGAGCTGACATTTCCTGACATTTTCCCAACTAATTACAGGACAAATAATTAAGCATGTTCTCGTATGTAACAAATGAAGGCAAAAGCCGTCTGTCACGACTGGTGATTGATGACACTCCGGGAGACTTTATCTGATGGGTCCTGCCACGCAATGGAGGGGAAGCAAATTTATTAGAATGAACAATGCAAATTCGGAGTCATCTCATCCAGTTATGCGCCAAGGCAATATCCATGTCAAGGTGACTGTGACAATAAAAGGACAATATTTGCATTTTGTGGGCAGGTTGAAGGGGAAATCAGAGCAGTAAGATGACAGGCCTAATTATTTTGGCTCATACAGGCTGGGACAGCTGTTTCTGGTGTCCTGAACAAGGCTGTCACACAGGTAACTAAATAGGTCTGCATATAAGTCTGTATCCAACACTGTACGGAGATGTCTACCACTAATGACCAACGCTAATGTTACTGCCAGCCGTGAAAAACAGAAAATGTGTCATTGCACACCTTCTGCGTGGCAGTCAACATTTCGCTACATAATTACTTGTTAGTGAATTAATTCCTATCTGTCAGTATCTATGCCAGTGTCATTTTTAGACCATTACAAAAATTATGCCATCGCCATAGCAACAGCAGGCACAGTTAAAAGGCAAAAGAGTTCAGACACGCAGGAAAGTGCCTAGTTAGGCAAGAGATAATAACGGGGAATCCAGAGCGAACTGCTCGTGTCTACCGCTCTAATATCCTTTATTTGGAATCCACGTCTGATCAATGATTATTAGCCAATGATTTCAGGCTCCCGATTGCCACCCACAGTTAACGCTGCTCATAATTAAAACTACGGTCTGCAGTAGCATTTCTCAGAAAGGAGCTCACCTCCCTGTCAAGTCAATTAACTGGGTGCTTAAAAGTAACATGCCCAGTGCTGGGCAGCCCAGAGCCGGTATGCAAATGGACAGGCGGGCAGAGCTCACAGCGGCTGCCTCCCTTGGTTTTATTGACAAGGACTTTGTATTATGTCTGTGTGCAGATGCCCCATTCTCTGCCACAGTCCTTTGTGCCCATCACATTTGCCTCACGGAACCAGCCCTGGGCTGCACCTCCAGCCCCGCCCCCCACCCCACCCCCGCCCCCTTTAGCCTTTCAGGATGCCATCACATTAGGCAGATGAGCTTCGTCTTTACTCCAATACAGGTCTACAGAACTCAGATGCTCTTTGCATGGAGAGTGACCTGCGACCCTCTGGACCCTGAATGCCCTAGAGAAATACACTTTAAGATGGAGGAGGAAGGTGGGGAGGGGGGAGAGAAAGAGAGAGAATATGAATATGAGATGAGGGAACTGGGAAAGAGAGAGTGAAATTAATTATGAGCATTCAAAAATGAGAAACAGAAAAAATTTCATCTTAAAACACAAAGGTAGAAAATATAAAATCCCCTTTAGGAAACAGAGCCCATGCTCATTGATTTTTTTCTCCCTTAATTAATTAAAATGTTACCAGGCTAGGGAGGAGGCTCGGCTAAGCTTTCCACACAAATCCATCACTTTTGTTAAGTGCAAACATTCTCCGGGTGAATTTGCGATGATGGAGGACAGACACCTGACTCAAAGTGGTTCCTAATGATTCAGAGAGGATTATATAAAATGAAGAGAATGTGGAGAGTGAACAGACTATGAAGGCAGGAAGGTCTTTACTTGCTCATCGCCACCCTGGTTCTTATGCATTGTACTGACTCATTTTCAATACTAAATAGAGGCATGGGAGGACCTGGATATTTTTGCACATGTCGGGATGTTTACTGTTGTGCAGGGCATTGGTAACACAGATCAGCAGTGTGGCATCCAATTGTGTTAACAACTCAGAGTGCCAAGCAGGTGAAGGTGAGGTCAGACAGCAAAGAACCTGTGACCATGCGTTAGGAGTGTCCGCATCAGGGCGAGTTCCAGGCAGAAAGACAGGGAAAAAGACGTCTTGGCGCGGAGAAGCAGCTGAAAGCTGTGATAAGAACAACGCGTGCTTCCTTCTTAGCAGTAACACTGATCCAGAAGGAAGCCTGGTGTCCTTGCTTCCCTAGAGTCCAGCACATCCCCAGCACATAAGTGCCTAGCCCCAACGTTCAGGCAGATCTCCGCCAACATGAAAGCAGGGAGAGATTTGATTTGGATTCCACTTAACGAGGTTGTGGCGACGCTGCTTCTAGTTACCACCAAATCCCAAACGGGCAGAAATCGATGCCTTCCCTGGAAGGGCCTCTGCGAGTCCTTCCTTTTACACGGTGCCACTGACAGTCATTAGCACAAAGGCAACAAAGAGAGGCTGGAACCATTTTTAAAGAGTACTGGGTTTTGCATATTTTGTGATTTCCACAGCATGTCTGCTGCATTCCAGATGTTCACTGCCCAGGCTGCTGCCCTTACTGTGTTTGAGCCTTAATTTGCTTAAATTTCACACATAATCACTAACCCCAGACCCAACCATTTTAACCCTAAATATCCTTCTTTGTAATTTGTAGAAGGACAGTTGGCCATGAAGTGACTAAGTCCACTGGTTAAGAAGTACTTTTTCAGGCATGTAAATAACAGGATATCTTGGTAGAAACTATACACAAATTCGATACAAGGAGCCAATGAATAGCTCCTGTCTAATGACCCCAGTCAGTCTAATTAATGTATTCTGCTACATTACATTTTAAGAAGTGACCATTGTATGATACACTTTGAAATATGCACAAGCTAATGGGATAAGATACAAAAATTATTATGCTGACAGTAAATCATATTACATTCCTAATAAGCATTAACTAGATAACTAGGTCAAAGCAGTATTATCTTAATTGATTTTTCAAAAGAAACCTGACAGAAAAATGTCAATGCTAGAATATTTCTTCATGCATCATTAAAACAAGATTGGCTTTTAACAAAAGAAGAGCCCTTCACAGAATTGATTCTTGCTTCGGGCTGCCTGCGAGTAAGTGTATTACATAAAAATCTATACAGGATATTAAAACAACACCGCTCTGCAAGACAGTTACAATTAAAAGCTGACACCCCCCCCCCCCCCAACGTGTAGGCCACAGTGGCTTGCCAGCGAGGGAAGAAAGTCTGCCTGGTCACCAGGGTGTGAATGGAGAACTGTCTATGGAGGAGAGAAAGGGGCAGTTAGCCGGCTTTCTGATTAAATCCAAACACCCTTCACTCCTCTGTTTTGTAACTCGGTAGTTATTTAAAAAATGACACAGCCTTGCCCAGAAAACATCCCCTGGAGTGTTTAATGAGGAATACCATGCTTCCTGCATGCAGATTCTGATGAAGGCCGTGGACAGGCAAGACTGAGAACAGTTATGCTAGAGAGAGGTCAAGGTGCTCTTTTCCCCATGGTGGCAAAAGAGTGTTCAGTCACAAGGGATGGACAACAGACGAATGCAGCATCACAGTGGGGTGAGAAGGGGTGCTTTTTGGCAGAAGCAGGTGTGTGAGCACATCCCCATCCTGGTTGGCATGCTAGTGTGACACTCCTCCCCCCCAAAGACATCATCTTTAATTTGGTCTCTGGGCTATGGTTCTTCAAACTAAGAGTCACAGTAGGCAGCTCAACTTGCAGAGAGTGAATTTAAGCAAGATGGAATTTGAGTTTTGCTTGAACAAAAAGGGGTGCCTGGTACAGGGCTCCTAGCCATGCTGTCTGGACACATGCCCTTGAGAAGTATGTGTCCAGGTGTGCGAATCTTTGCCCTGGGAGCAGGGAACACTGAGGTATGATACTGTCCATCCTGAGGAAAACCCAACACTTAAATAAAGACCAGAATGAGATTCTGTTTTCATTGCCTGTGATGTTAGAGGGAAGATGGTGACAAGAAATGGAATACGCTTCTTTAAACGACTTCTTCCCATCCCACACTCTACCCAGAACAACTTCCCTCCTCTTTCGCTCCTCCAGTCTTGAGTCTGCTTGCTTTTGTTCAGCTAAGCCCTCAATCCCACGCCTACTCCTTCCATATTTTATTTTCACATAAAGAGTAGGAGGTGCCTGTGGTCTGAAATGAAGGCTGAAGATGCCTACAAAACACATACCCAGAGCACCGGTTTCTTCAAAGACCCTCAGTTTATAAGCAACCAAAAAAATGACTAATAGCTAAGGAGACCTGTTGGTGACTTTGTGAAAGAATTGTGTTAATCAGGCAAAGTTTAGAAGTAAGGTTCATACGCTCTTGAATAGCTCTGGAGTTCACCGTGCTTCCTGGGTAGATTTTCCAACCAACCCACTCTTTTATTTAACATTTCTGTCATGAATATGTGCTTCCCATTTCTTTAATCAGTGTGAATCTTGTCATGAGTAGAAGCCCTTCTGTGCACCAGGAAAAGTATTCTGATCTTCTCATTCTATGTGGTCCATGGAAAGGGCACTATGACAATACAGAGAGGGTAGGAGAGTGTCAATGGTGGGGAGAAAAATGTGCTAAGCACTGGCTGTACCTCCTTTGGTCAGGGTCAGCAGGCAATCAATATTTCATACCAGAAATAGTTTTATAGACATCTGAAACCTTTGAACACCTAAGAAGCTTCTCTGCAGTCATTTTCCTTATGGTCCATGATGCTTCACTGCTGCTCCAGACAGCACTGGTGTAGTGATGTCTTTTCTGTTAATACTGCATATTTAATGGGGCCTTGCTTAGTGCCAAGCCCCAGGTATGCAAGGATGAGCCCAGCTATGGCACCTCTGAATGGGACCTGTCTCCCAAAGCTCATGGGCTTGACAACTTTATCTTCAGCTGGTAGTGCTGTCCTGGGAAGTAGTAGAAGCTTTAGGAGGTAGAAAACAGTTGGAGGAAGTGGTATAAGAAGACAAATCTTATAGCCTGGCCCTACTTCCTGCACTCGAATTTTAGATCAGTGGAGGAGTCCCAGACACATACTCCCACTGTCATAGTCTCTGATAAACTGTCCTTGACATGATGAACTGTCCTCTAGTCAAGAGCCTAAATAAGACTCTTCTTCATAATGTTGTCTCTTGTCAGTTATGTGTTCACAGAGAGGAACAAAGTAACTAATGCCAGGCCTACTCAGTCTGAAGTTTGGGCCATTCTGATAATGACCAGGGATGGTCAGGTTTTCTCACTTGTCTGGAGAAAGACTAGCCCAGGAGTTAACTTTTATCAGCACTTAATGACTGCTTCTCACTGTGATATTTCAAGGGGGCATTGATCATCATCTTATGTGTAATGTTATGAAGATGTGTATGACACCTGTGTCAGCCATGAGGTCCATGTGGAACCCAAATACAGTAGAGGAGTGTACCAGGAGACAGAGTGATACACCGGAAGGCCAAAGGAGCTTGTGCTATTAGGTCAATGTCAGAATCCGGATACAGCAGAGTGACATACCAAGAAGTGTGCCACAAAGAGATATGCCAACGTCAGGTCCATGTCAGAGTATATATACCAAAGAGGAGCATGTCATAAGAAGGAACGTACCTTGCATGTCACAGAGCCCATACAAGGGCCTGCTCACCACAAAGGGTTATGCCATAACACCTAGATCAAGGCATGAGTTCTATAGAAGGATTTAGCATGAGGTCATTGTCTTAGAGTTTCTATTGCTATGAAGAGACACCATGACCAAGGCAACTCTTATAAAGGAAAACATTTAATTGGGGTGGTGGCTTATAGTTTTAGAGATTTAGTCTATTATCATCGTGGCAGGTTGCATGGTGACTGGGAGCATGGCAGCTGGAAGTATGGTGGCATACAGGCAGACATAGTGCTGGAGGAGGAGGTGAGGATTCTACATCTTGATCCAAATGCCACAGGAAGTGAACTGAGACACTGTGTGTAGTTTGAGCATATATGAGACCTCCAAGCCCACCTCCACAGGGTTACACTCCTACAACAAGGCTCCACCCACTCCAACAAAGCCACACCTCCTAATAGTGTCATTTTCTTTCAAACCACCACAGTAAGTGTCAGGGCCCAGTCTGAACTTGTGCTGTGTGAGTCCTGAACCTTTCACCCACTGGCACATGGCTTTAGGGAATGACACCTGTTACCAACTGAGTCTGCTTTGCGGGGGTAGGAACCAGACAGCTCAGAATCCACTACGCCCCTCTATCTATGCTTAGATCCACTGCCCACTTCTTTAGCTCTAACTATTCAAGTTCTCTGTCATTACAGAAACCCACAGAATTGAGTTTCTATGTCAGGGGATGGGTGTCACAAAGGAATATACCAACACCAGGTCCATGTCAGAATATGTACATGTCCCCATAGTTAACAAACTCAAGTACGGGGAACATTTAAAAGTTCTAGGCTTCTTAAAGAAAACTCTTTAGGGGCAGAAGAGATGGCTCAGTGGTTAAGAACACTCGTTACTCTTACAGAGGACCCATGTTTGGTTCCCAGCACCTAAATGGTGGCACACAAGTGCCTGGAACTCTAGGTCCAGCGGATCTGATTTCTTCTTCTGTTCTCTGTGGGAACCAAGAATGCTACCATGAGACATTGCTACTTACTCATCTTTAAGTGAGGACAATAAGATCACTGTTCAGGACTTCCAGGGCACCAAGCAGTACAGAGAGAGTATTTTCTAACACTAGATAAGATGTCCAACTCAGTCCCTGTCTGTGCTGCACAGCATGGTGCTAACTGTTTGCCCAGCCCCCATCCCATGTACCTAGACTTTCCCTTCATCTGAGACTCAGTGTTTTCTCTAGTTAACATCCCACCCTCCAGCGTCTTGTGGAGAAACAACACTGGATTTTCTAGCTTCAGACTTCCTTCCTGAATAGATACCCAACATGTCCTGCTTGAATAGAACCCCCCCCCCAACAGATCCTATCTCCACAGACCCCCAATAGGTCCTGTTTGCAGGACCTCTAACAGGTCCTGCTTGAATAGCACCCCCCACAAGTCCTGCTTGAATAGACCCCCCTACAGGTCTTGTTTCAATAAACCCCCTACAGGTCCTCCTTGAATGGATCTTCTACAGATCCTTCTTGAATAGACCCCCTACAGGTCCTGCTTGAATAAACACCTTATAGGTTCTACTTGACTAGACCCCCTACAGGTCCTGCTTGAATGGATCCCCTACAGGTCTGCTTGCTACACAGCTTCCTGAACCTACAGGGTCTCCATCTTATTCCCATTAGGGTTCATGTGTTGATTTGGGGACAACTGCTTGAAACTGCCATACTCCTAGGATGGGTTCACACATCTTTCCCAAGAGCAAAGCCTGAGTCTGACACTGACTTTGGACCACTTGAGGATGTGGCCACAAAGACCTCACCATGGCATCATAGTTAAACAAGTTCAAGAACAGAAAAATATCTGAACTTTTAGTACTTTTAACTTTCTGAGGTTGTAAAATGAAACTATTTATTAAAAGCATGAAATAGACTAATATGAAATTCCTACCAAGCTTTAATTTAGAAAACTTGCTGCCAATAAAAAGTCAACAGAAAAAAAATCAATTTTGTTCATATTGAAGCTTTCACTTGATTCATCTTCAAATTAATACAAAGCATTGCAAGTCATTTACCTGTCAATCAAAACATATTTTCTAAATAGGGTTTGAATGTTTTTAACAGTTTCCAATAAAAACCTTGGATTTTCTTCCACTGTCTCTTAGAAAGAATTAGAGGAACTTTGAAGAGTGTTATGGACAGGCACTGAGACAGTAAGGCCCACCAGAGACCAGACTGCAGTCTTACATGGTGATTTAAAAACATCCTTATGTCTCAATATAGGTGGTGACCCATATGTTCATCTCTGTGGTGTCTATAGTTCCACTACTGTACCAATTTCATCTTCTGCATGAAAGCTTTTCCAGTTAGCAGATTACTAGTCTAATATTGACCTTATGAGATCTTCGACATTAGAGTTGTGGAAACCACATGCCCCAGTGTCAGAAAGTCACATGGTAACAGAGATTATCTCAATTGCTACATTGTCAAGTGAAACTTGTGAAATACATAATTCAAAAATTAATACACTCTTAAAATGGGTAGCAATATTACCTCTTTAGGAAAACAAGGCAGAATATATTAACCTAATATTGTCCATCAAGTGTCAGAAGTAAGACAGTATGCCTGCATTCACACTTCTGTTCTTAGCGAAGACAATTTTGGGTTTTCATGGGGAAATTACTGTTTTCTTAATAGGGGTCTAAGACATCAGCTTTGGTTTTATTTTATGTTAAAAAGTGGTCACTTATTCTCAATGCAAGTTATTTTATATCAATATAATGTTGTATTATATGAGCTTTTCTTAAAACTGATTCAACTAAATCATTATTTGACAGTGTGAAGATACTGCCAATCTGCTCCATTGAATGCTGGCCTCTACCTGGTGGCAACACCTAGGTGAGTCATGGTTGATCTGGTGCAGTATAACAAAGAAAAGGAAAATAAGCCATAACATCAGCTGGTGCTTTGCATACTCCCTTCTAGGCTGCAGTGTTCTGTTCCCTTCCGGAACCCATGTCACCTTATTCTGTCTCCTGCCTTCAGAATAGGACACCACAGATGACACACCTCTTGCCTTCTGAGACTTTTGAACTGCATTGAAAAGACTTCTGGATGTCAAGACGTGCTTTTTATGAGCTTGAGATTTTAGAATTTAAGGGCATAAGATCTAGAACTTAAATGTTATGCCAACAATCATGAAGTATCATCAACATGGATAACTAAACAAGACCTGAACAAGGATGAAACCAATAGACATACTAACATGGAAGTGGGGAACCTCATGGGACCACAATCCTAGAAAAAAGAACGACAGGCAACTGAGAAATGCTGAGAGCAGGAAAAATAGTCTTCCCTAGGGAAGAGGCCCCAGACTGATTGTTCAATACCAAGTGGTCAGCCCTGAAGTGATATAAATACAAGTAACATTATATGGACTGAGCAGGTTCTGTTTATATATTTAGAAACACCACACATACACACACACACACACACACACACACACACACACACACACACACACACACACACACCCTTTTTTCTACCTTCAAGATCTGACATGGTGCCTGTGGTCCCTTCCCCAGACCCTGCTCCCCTTCCTGTTTCTTGAGGACAGCTGCTCTAACTGAGGTGAGATGCTATCTCAAAGTAGTTTGAATTTGCGTTTCTCTGATGGCTAATTGAGTTCTTTATGTATTCTAGATGCTAATCCTCTGTCAGGTGAATAGACGGCAATCCTTTTTCTCCCATTCCTAGTAGGCTGCCTCTTCACTGTAGAGACGCTTTCTGTTTCCTGGAGCCCCATTGTCAGCTGTCAGCATTATTGCCTGGTTGACTGGGGCGCTAGGGAGTCTTTACCTCTCTGTTATGTGTCTCCCACCTTCTCTCCTAAGCAGTTTCAGTCTCAATAATCTTACATTGATGTCTTTCAGCCCTTTAAAGCTGTTTTTGTGCTGGAGAGGCAGAGGTTGGATTTCATTCTTCTACACAGACATCTAGTTTTCCCAGCACTATTTGTTCAAGATGCTGTCTTCTTTCTGTGTACATACTTTGGTTTCTGTCAAAAAACAGGCGGCTGTCATGGCATAGGATAACCACTTTTGGTTGTATTTGAAGACGGCTCCACAGGAGTAAGCTTTGTACTTGGTACTGTAATCATAGTCAAAAGCCTATTGCTGGGGAGGTCATGGACTCTAGGGGAGAACCTGATATTCTTATTTTCTAAATGTTCATGTTGTCAAATTGCCTTTCAAATATTGCTATTTATATCCATAGACCTGAGTTAGTCTCATCCTTGGCCAGAGAAGCCTTCTTCTGGAAGTAAAGAGTAGTCCACAAAGAAACTCAAAACTACTCAAAGACTCAGATGGTGAGTATTTAGTCATAAATGGAACATCTCTCTCTCTCTCTCTCTCTCTCTCTCTCTCTCTCTCTCTCACACACACACACACACACACACACACACACACACACACACACACACACAAACACACACACACGCACACATCTTACCAAGGTTTAGGGAGCATCATGGAAAAAAGAGGCAGAAAGAATCTGAGACCTGGATGGGATGAGAACTGTGTAATTCTATCTTTTGGATATGATATGTCTATTGTACTCACAGCCCCGTGACAGCTGTTATATATGCAGATGAAACCAACCAAAATTCAGAATAGATGGATTAAATACACTCCAGGCTCCAGCCCTTCCTGAGGAGGTGTTGGCAGTGGATAGTTGCTGGGGAGCAGGGGGACACTCATTCTTCTTTGAGATTGTAGCCACAGGTAGGTTTTATGCTCCCATAAATGGCCCCACAACCAGGACACCATTGGTTGGGCTTAGTGGATCATCACCCTCCCCAAAAAAAGACATAAAGTTGGGAAGTAGACAGGCTGGGAGAGGTACAGGAGAAGATGAAAGGAAATGAGGGTGGATACAATTATATCCCTTGGTGTATATTGTAAGATTCTCAAGGAATAAAATATTTTAATAAAATTATAAAAAGGAAATTCTACAGTAATAGGCCCAAACAGCTTTTGCAAAGGTCTTTAGTAATTGACACTGTACTGGCTAGTTTTATGTCCACTTGACACAAACCGAAGTCATTTGAGAGGAAGGAACCTCCATTAAGAAAATATCTCCATAAGATCTGTTGTAGGCAAGCCTGTGGGCATTTTCTTAGTCAGTGATTGATATGGAAGGATCTAGCCCATTGTGGATGGGGCTACTGTTGGCCAGGTGGTCCTTGGTTCTGTAAAAAAAAAAAAAAAGCAGGATAAACAGGCCATGAGGAGCAAGCCAGTAAGCAGCACTCCTCCATGGCCTCTGCATCAGCTCCTACCTCCAGGTTCCTGTCCTGACTTCTTTCCATGCAAGATTAAGGGTGATATGGAAGCATAAGCCAAATAAACCCTTTCCTCCCCAAGTTGCTTCTGGTCATGGTGTTTCATAATAGCAATGGTAACTCTAACTAGGACAGTGATCCTTGCCCGTGTCCCCTTCTCTACTCTGCCTCCCAGTCACCAGCCCATTTAACCCTTCCCTTTTCCCCTTCATACTACTGAAATAATTTTAAATAAAAAAATTGGGTAACTGTAGTCATGTAGACTTAAATTAGGGTCTTTTACCATGTTCCATTCATCTACATGTCTGCTTTTGTACCAGTACCATGCCGTGTTTACGGCTAGTGCTCTATGGTGCAACTTGAGATCAGTCTGGAAAGGTCTTCAGCATTATCATTTTGTTGGGGTGTTTTGACTATTCAGGATCCTTTGCTTCCATTTGACTCTAAGATGGTTTTTCTGTATCTGAACAGAACATAGAGATTTTCATCAGGATTGCACTGAATCTTCCAAATGCTTCTGGTAAGATGGTCATTTTCACAGTATTAATTCTACCAATCCATGAGCATGGGAGAAAACTTACATGTCTTCTCCACTTTCTTCTTTTCTTGTAGTCTTAAAGTTTCCATTTTAATGAACCCATAACTATTAGGTTAGGTTCACTCTATTGTGTTACTTGTTTATGCTATTGTCAATGAGAGTATTTCTCTGATTTCTTTCTTGGTGTGTTTTTCATTGATGTGTAGAATGGGTACTGTTTTTTTTATATTAATTTTGTATCCTGCTGGAAATATTAATTAGTACTAACAGTTTTCTGATGGAGTCTCCAGGGTCTCTTATGCATAGCGTCATATACTCTGCAAACAGACTAACTTACCACTTCTCCTCTTTGGCTCCCTTTTATTTGCCTCTTGTGTGATCACTAAGATTCCAAGCATTGCACTGAATAGGAATGGAGAACATATGTACTAAGAGATGAAAATGTGGCACATACAGACAATGGAGTTTATTCAGCTGTAAAACAAAATAAAATTATGAAAACCACAGGTAAATGGGTGGAATTAGAAAATACTATATTGAATGATGTAGCCCAGATAAAGGGGGAAACTCATCTTCTCACTAATGTGTTGATTTTAGTTTTGAATCTCTAATTTCATGATCTACTTGGAATTCCTGTAGAAGCCAGGAAATCAGCAATAAGGCTTTGAGGAAGTGACAGCTTAAGGAATAGGGGGACAGTAGACTGCAAGTTATGGAGACAGAAAGGAGGGAGTAGGGGGTGGAAAGGTTTAAACTGGGATGGAGATAGGGGAGAAAAGGGGCTCGGGGGGGGGGGTTCGACAAAGTAAAGGATGAGTGACAGAGCATAGTGATAACCTACTGTCATGTAACTAAATAAAATATGTGAATTATGTGTAAGTACATATATATGTATATACATTATAAACATACACACACACACACACACACACACACACACACACACACACACACACACACACATATATATGTAGATTTAAGGGAGATACACTGCCTAGGTGGAGAAATCTGTTCCCAGAACTTTGGGAACATAGATATATGATGCCCATTGTAGGATACTGCCTAATGAATTGATGGTCGAAGAGATCCCAACCTCCCCACCAAACAGGCTTTTGTCATTTTATTTGGCTGCCCTCCAGAGCTAGATGATAAGGTCCCATTGAAACTGCACACATTGATTGCAGGATACAGAGAAAACTGGGTCTGAATTGACAGCTTCCCCTTTTCCAGGCTAGTTCTCATAGGTATGCAGGCTGCTGAAAGAGAAAAGACATCAGTGATTTTAACCACTTGTGAATCAGTGAATTGTATGATCTACGAGACTGACCTACCTAACAAGATGGGCCTGCTTGTGCAACAGCGGCATTACTTTTAGGGGTACAACCAACTGTTCCCTGGCTGGATTTGAGACTTCCTCCATGGGAAGGAACCCAGGTCTCATACCTGAACCTGTTCAAAAGCTCATGGTGAGGGAGATCATCGGCCTGGAACAGGGGGACTAAACAATGCCTTCTAAGTATTCATGTTTAAGCCTGTAGATAAACACTACTCACAGCCTTAGTCAAAGAAGCCTCTCTTTCCACGAACAATGATAAGTGTAGAGTCATAGCTGCAAAAGATGCTGGGGAAAAGGTTCAGCCCTAAAAAGGTCATTGGTATCATCCCTCTAAAACTTAGGGAACATTGTGGAGCGGCGATGGAAAGAATGTAAAAAGCCAGAAAACAAGGAGAAGGGCAGGAAGTCAACATCGTCTTGGTAGGGCACATCCATCGTAATCACAAACTCACAGCAGCTGTGGTTGCCTGCCCTGCCTGCAGAAGAATGGGGCAGCTACCATCTCACACAGACTGAGAAGGGGCTGTGCCGTCCCCCCCCACCCCCCAACCCTCCACCCCACTGCTGGGCTATTCGCTAGGGATAGATTTGAAGAGGGGAAGTCATTGTCCTCCACTGAGTTTGCACTGCTGACCCCACAAGGCTCGAAGGTAGAGCTCCAACCCAGTGGCCGCACAGATGGCCCTGAGTAAACCAAATGGGTCCCAAAATAAAACCAAAAGTCATGAATCCGGAAAAGGCCTGGCAGAGATGGAGCTGGCAGGATCAACAGGGATGGCAGAAAAATAATCAAAATGCATGCTATACATGTATGAATTATAAAATAAAATTAATCAATAAAATTAATATTTGAAGAATAAAGACAAAAAATCAAAAAAGAAAAGAGAAAAAAGAGCATCTTGTATTTGATTAAAATTGTATTGTAACTACTGACAGAATAAATATTTTTAACTTACAAAATGGTAATCCCAAGATGTTTTATGATATTAGCATAATTGTTATCCAAAACCAAAAAAAAAAAAACCCAGACAGAACAAAACAACAAAATATATCTAATTTCCATTAAGCTTTTTAATATACATGCATGATTCTAAGCACTGTGATTTTGTGAGCTCACTGGATTCTGTCACCCCCCAGAGGGAGATGGTGTTTTCATCTCCAGGTTACATGCAGACACCCAAAGCAGAGTATCTGAATAATTTGTAAATTCTTTAAAAAATATTTGAATGATTTGTCAGTGTTCTGTTGCTTGAATTCTACTGTCAATTATTTAATAGTTTAAATAGTATATTTAAAATGTATGTCACATAACAGGAATATTTTCTGAATCTGACTTAATCATCATGCATAATTTTTGCAATACATAACATACGCAAAATTAAAATGCAAGTGAGGTACTTAGAATATACATGTCTTGGCTAAAAAAGAGAATTATAAAGAGGAATCATTGGAAGACCAGCGAGTTTATGACAGACAGATGCACACACTCGCAGATGGTAGAAGAGGGCATTTACAGACATAAGCAGATGTGGGAGGCCATCAACCAATCGGAAGTAACATCTTACTGGAGTAATGTGAAGTTATTCCTAATGTCCAACAACAAACTGCCTAGAGACCACCAATCAATGCTGGCCGGAGAGCCAATGAGCACGGTCACTTTGAACAAAACCTGGGCAACGTAGTAGAGTGAACTCTAAGCTGACTTTGCCACTCAGCAGAGCTGCTCGTGGAAGGAGAAAATTGACTCCTCTGCTCTCCATATTCACATATATAATAAATAAAATAAATGTAATTTAATAATATAAGTGAATAAATACCATGAATCTCAAAACCACATTTTTTTTCTCCTAATCCTGAAATGTACACTTCTGCTACAGAAGTCATACTGATCGTTGATTTTGTGGAAGCAGACTCCCTATCCTTGAAGTCACACATTTTCAATTCCTTGTGCTTACAGGGGTCAAAGGGAGAAGTTTACAGTGTCCAACAATCTTTTGGCAAATTAAGTGGCAGTGTCAACAAAGCGGAAACTGCTGACTTATCTCTGGTATGTGGCCTGGTATTGATCACTCCAAGAAGCCTGTGGGAGCTAAATTTCTGTCTATGATATCAGACAGAACAGGCTGCTAATACACACATCGGGATACTCACAATCACCACATCGATCCTCAGTGCGAAAACAGAGAAGAAAACCAACTCACTGAAAAATCAATTTACTCACATGTTAAAATTTATACAATAAATAAAGGAAAAGGAGAGGCACAGACAGACCGACAGAAGAGCAAGGCTGCAGCACTTGCTGCCTGCCCTTTGCTGTCATGGTCAAGTAGGCATGATCTGTAGTGGTTTTTATTGAAGCTATCAGCTGTGTTTTCCCAAGAAGACCCGTCTTTATCAGGTCATGCCACTGTGGAGTATGCACATCGCAACAAACATGCATTGATCACAGTCTGGAGGCCAGAAGCCCAAGGTCAGTTGTGGCATGATCTTGGATGTGGGGAGACTCTGGTCATCCTCTAGAGTGTGGGTGTCACCACTGAGGCTCCACCCACTCCATCTCATGGAGTCCAATTGTCCCCTAGACTAGGGTTCTAGCATATGAATTGGGGGGATGTTAACATTTACTTTACAGCAAGGCCCCAGAAGAATGCATTCTAGACAGACGAAAGGCATACAGCCAGTAATATCGCTAAATAACTAAATAATAATCCATGCCTAATGGTTTTATTTGCTCCTAGAAAGTCCAACATGGATCAATATACACTCCTTCTGACTTTATCTTGGCACAGACAATGTGGCCCACTAGTATAGTCTGTGCCAGGTAGTAACATCTAGGTCATTGACAGTAAGAATATAAAATTAAATATATGTGCTCACAAAGAAACAGCCCTCTCCTTAAGTAAAATAGTTATTTGTCTAAGTGGCTTTCATTTCCTTAGAGGATTTTAAACTGAAGAAAAATCCCTCATAGTAACATTGAAAGGGAATTATTATACACTTCCTATTAAAATAGGAAAAGAATAAAACAGAGATGAGAATAGCCAGAATAAACAAAAAACAGTAGGGTGGTGAGTCTAAATATAGTCGTATAAAACACATTTAGTATAAATGGTTCTCATCTGTAAATAAAAGACAAGAATTATAAAATTGAATTTTAAAAGCAACAAATGAATATCTGCTGTCTACAGGTGTAGTTTGGAAGTAAGTGGATCCTATCATCTCATAGGGAGTGGCACTATTAGGAGGTGTGGCTTTGTCAGAGGAAGTGTGTCACTGTGGAGGCAGGCTTTGGGTTTCCTATGCTAAGATATTGCCCAGTGTCTCAGTCAACTTCCTGTTGCCTGCAAGATGTAGGATTCTCATCTACTCCTCCAGCACCACGTCTGCCTGCATGCCACCATGCTTCCCACCATGATGATAATGGACTGAACCTCTGAAACTATAAATGAGACCCTTCAATTAAATGATTTCCTTATAAGAGTTGCCATGGTCATGCTGTCTCTTCACAACAATAGAAACCCTAACTAAAACAAGAGGGAATCTTCTTTTAAAATTATATACATAACCTTACATATATATAATTGTATATTCCTCTATCACTTACCCAAGCATCACTCCATGGCATAGATCATGCTACTGGGCCATAGCATCTGCACCAAGATAAAGTTAGAAAGAGTGTGTGTTGACACTTTGGGAATTCTGGAGCAAACAACAGCAATAAGCATGGATTATTACTCAGTAACTTCAAGGTAAAATGATGGGAATATAAACAATCTGCTAGCCACCAACATATCTGCATATATTCATATATGGGTGCACATGCATGAAACACCATATGTAAAACACAAGAAATCTAACAAGACAGACATGAGGGAGAGAAGTGAGTATGTGTGGATTTCTACATGTCTTCCAAGGACTGATAGATGTGTCACCAGCCCCATCAGCTGAGGTGACACTTGCCAAGGACCTCCACCTCCTCTACCATGATGAAGGAACTCAACTCAGACATGAATTTTGGCGGAGACTGGGTCATTAATTCCTGTCCACAGGACTGAGAGGGTTGTGTCTACCAGTCATGGAAGTGTGAACTTATGTCCCCTTTCATAGCTGGGAAGTGTTGGCGAAAGCATTTTACCACAGTCAGCAGGCCAAGATGGAAGATGGTCTCTGACCTCATTGTTGAATAAACAGCCACTGGAGTCTCTTCTCAGTGAGATAGGCCACCCTACACTATAGCCCAGGTCTCAGTCACAGCCTTCCCTGGTCTGCCAATGAAGCAGTCTACCACTGAGTTCTTGGGCCACCCTGGATATTTGTTTGTCTTCGGGGATTTTAGAGTGGTGTTCCTGTTGCTCAGAGCATCTTCAGGTACTATCATGGGAGATGGCTCAGAGTACTCTGACTTGAGCTTTCCAGTGTTTTTGTTTTATCTGGATATTTGTGGGCTTTTTATCTCCTTGCGTTTAAAAACTGGACAGATCACTGTAAGGCCTAGACACACCATTTATTCTTGTAACAAAAATGAAAATACAATGAGATTTTTCTACAGCCCAAGGAACTTGTCTTAATAACTTACTAGTCCCTGTACTGAAAGTACTGGTGCCAAGGCACTGGTAACTTGCTGTGTTTCTAAAAGTCATAACTACACCCATGACTTTGTCCTTCACATCCTTGCTACTGTTTCCCAAGTCTTTGTTTTCCTTTAAGCATGCTGTAATATTCCATATTCTTTGTCCAAATAGGGTCCATGCCTTGCACTGTGAAATTTCATTGCTTTGAGGGTCTCCCTGTCTTGTTAGTCTGGGTTCTGCCCCATTCTTTGGGTTGTATCCTGTTCTTTGGTTCTGGATCTTTGTGTACTTGGGCTTACCTGATGTCATTCTCCCCAATGGTATCTTTGTGTCTTTTATAGCAAGTCTAAAGTTTTCTAAAAGAGAATGGAAAATGACAATTTCTAAAACCTCTTTCAGCTCTTTGCAAGACATGGTGTTCAGAGGTGGGCTTCCTCTCTCCAGTTGGAGAGAATGCTGCAGACTCTCTGGGAAGCATTTCCCAAGCAGTGCTCTCCACTCCTAGGGAGTGAACTAACAGCACCAAGCAGGGGTGGCTTGGAGGCCAGGAACTTCAGAAGGCATGACGCTGTATTTGCAACCCTGTCCTGTCCCTGGCCTGTGGGTGGGGATGCTCACTTCCTAATCCAGGGCCTTATAAAGGTGTTTGCCCCTTCCAGAGTCTCCTGGGGTTTGATGTGACATCAATGTCATGCCCCTTTTATAGCTCAGGAGATTTGAGTGGGCACTGGATAGCATGCTGGGAAAACACTTCTTTACTTACTGTCCAAGCAGTTGTCCTGATCTCCCATGTGTCAACCTGCTGTGATAGTAGTGGTGAACAGCCAGTTCCTGGAGGACTTAGACGTATTCTGGAGAAGTAAGGGTCACCACATGATCTTCTACACAAGGACTTGATGGAGAAAGCCAGCTTCAGCATCCCTTCCAATGCTCTGACTCAAAAGTGGGACCTGTGCTCCCAACACGGTGTCATCTCCAAGCAGCTGATGTCACTTACAGACCCATACAGTCTGGGTCCCCAGCCTGCACTTTTACTTCACCTTGACTTCCCGTTTCTACCAAACTGGTTATTTTAGATGTGTGATAAGAAGACAGTTTGAGCTCTGACCATGTGATGGTTAGCTTGGTCAACGTGACAAGACCTGGAATCTGGAGATTGTAACTGAAAGTTTGTCTGCATGAGTCTGGCCTGGGTGCATGTCTATGAGGGATTGTCTTGATTGTCAGCTGCGGTTGGAATACTCACCCCGAATGTGGGCAGCACTGGTTCAGGGTCTGGGACTCACCATGTTAAGAGTAGAGAAAGCTGAGTGAACATAAGCTCAGTCAAGCAAGAATGTGTCCCTCCTTCTGCTTTTTCCTGTTTATGTGATGTCACCAGCTGCTGGAGATCCTGCCCTGACATTCCTGAAATCAGGGAATGTGACCTGGAATTGTAAGTCAAATAAACCCTTCCTCTCCAAATTTGCTCTGGACAGAGTATTTCATCACAGCAACAGAAATGAAGCCAGAAAAGATAGTTAAACATCACATTGATCCAGCTTTTTTCTCATAGTACAAGTAAAAACAGCAAAAGCCCTTTCAGAGGCAACTAGAGTCAGGGAAATAAATAATGAAGGCATAACACATTGTTTTCCAGTCACTGTCTCTACTTGGGTTTTTTTGACGAAAATCAGCAACAAGGAAGTCGAACCTGAATTCTCAACCTGCAGGCCCATTTCTAATCAAGCAACTACGGCATGCTGCACTCGCTGCCGTAGCAAGAGCACACTCCTACTCTTATGCTCTTCTTCACAGTGCAACAGCCAGCACTCCCTGAGACCCCAGTGTCCCTGACACACGTCTGGCCTGTCTGGCCTCAGACATGGCTGTCCTGAGAATCGGCACTGGGTCCTGAGGCCGGGAGACACAATGTTTTCTGTCTCTATGCTGTGTTTTCTGCCTTTGCTCCTCTGAGCCCGTGTATCACATCCAAGTATGCAAATGGTTTGGATTTCTGACAAGCTGAGGCCCTGTGTGGTACAAATGAGAACATCCTCTCACTTGAAGCCCCCTGTTCGGCATCAGAGGACTGCAGAGAATCTGACGCCAGTGACGAAGCAGAGGCTGTATGCAGAGTTCATTATCATGGCAGAAGCTTTCAGAAACTGTAATTTTTCTTTAAAAATATTTTGCCATTCTTTATTGCCATTCCTTGGTCTCTCCTGGATGACCAGAGCTGATTCCCTGATAAAGTGCATGTTTGGCTGTTGGTCCAGGGAGTCAAATAGGATTTGTGTGCAAAGAAAAAAAATCTAATTGCCAGCAACATTTTCACAGAAATTGCTTGAATTAGTCAACACTGTATAACTTACGTGTAAGCAAATTACATCCCTGTTCTACAAGGGTATCTTTGAATAAATACTATTTATCTCATTCTATACAGCAAGTGCTTACTTTGAAAATGAATGAATGCTTCTAAATATGATTCCATTCTTTATCATCTGTTTATCCAACACCCATTATTTATCATTCATACATTATCTATTTATTAGTCATATATCAATCATCTGTTTATCACCTGTCATTTATCTAACATCTATCAATCAATTATCTTTCTATCATCATCTGTCAGCCTACATATAGGTTGGTGAGACCTTGCCCATGTGAAAGACTCACCACTTTCTTCACACTGCTTTCCAACCTTAATTTGAGATTGACTTGATATATCATCATAAAAGCTAACTCTTTGAAAATTTTAAAAGTTATCTGGAGCAGTGTTTGCATCTGAGGGTTTGGTAAAGGTTTATGAAATCAGAAATCATACATGGTATCTTAGTTAGGGATACTATTGCTGTGAAGAGACACCATGACCATGGCAACTCTTATAAAGAAAACATTTAATTGTGGTGACTCACAGTTCAGAGGTTCAGTCCATCATGGCAGGGAGCATGGAGGCATGCACGCAGTCATGGTGCTGGGAAAATAGCTAAGTGTCCTACATCTTGAACGCAACAGGAAGTAGACTGACATAGTGGGCAGTATTCTGAGCATAGGAAACCTCAAAGCCCGCCCCTATAGTGACACACTTCCTCCAACAAGGCCATACCCACTCCAACAAAATTATACCTCCTAATAGTGCCACTCCCTATGAGATTATGGGATTGTGGGGGCCAATTACATTCAAACTACTACACATGGTCATAATCAAGTAAAGGTAACAAGTTGTACTCAAAAATAATTAAAATGTGTCATTGAAAATCATTAAGAAAATATGAAATCTGGCTGGGGAGTACTACTTTGGGAGTACAGGATCACAAGTGAGATCCTATCTCAGAAATCAAAGTAGGACAAAACAAATTAAAATAAATATGAACAACAGCCTCTTCCTGGGCCACACATGCTCACTGAATCAACATCCAACAGAGGATTTGTATTCAGAACACAGATTAACTGTGTAAATCATGGACTGAAAGACAAGCAAAAGAACCACATGGGATCACTGTTTTGTAGAATGCTTTCTAAAGGGATGTACCCAAGTAGCCAAAGAGGAACATGCAAAGGAGTTCCATATCTTCAATCAAAGAAAAATGCAAATTAAAAACATTCACTGTACAAAACTCTTTTGACTCAGTAACACCTGAAGTGAAGACTTAGAAAACCAGATATTGATAAAAGTGTAGATGAACTGCGATTTCCAAACCTATTGTAATTGTACACAAAATAGATCTTTAGTCTGTGAACAAGGCATTCTCTGAATAGTGTCCAGGAAGAGATAAAAGTCTACATCCACATATAATAATATCGTATCCATGAATACTCATGAGCTTGCATTCACAATGATCTCAGACTGGAAGCAGGACAGCAGTGGGTCTACATTAGCCAGCATACCCTGCTGTGGTACATCCATTCATGGGACCCTGTTCACAATGAACAGGTATGTTCAAAGCAGCATTGAAGGGGCTGGTAGATGAGACCTGAAAGAGTAATGTTGTATGAGTCCATTTACATGCAGTCCAAGAACCAAGAGGCCATTCTGGAGAGAGAAACCAGGGCAGCAGAAAACTCAGTGGAGCTGACTAGCAAGGCCCAACAGGCACCTGAGTGATAGGAATGGTCTATGTCTCAAAGGAGTATGGGTCAGTTGTGGAAACTCAGAGAAACACTGACCAGTGGCTCATGTCACTATTTACTCATTAAAGGACATGTACAAACTGTAGGCAAATTGGGCTCTGGAAAAGAGATATAAAAGCCCAATGACAAAGGATATAGAAACAAGAAAACTGTTGATAGAGAGGATACATGGGAGCTGAGATATTGTCAATGAGAGAAGACATGGAGACTGGGAGGTTGTCATTGGAGAGTGGACATGGAAGCCTAGAGATTGTCAATGGAGATAAGGCAAGTGAACTTAGGTATTGTCAATGGAGATGGGGCACAGAATCAGACACTTTTCAAAGGAACATATCATTATGGAATGAAACATTTGGATGGATGCAGCCATCTGTTTTAGCTAAGATTTCTATTGCCATGAAGAAATGCCATGATCACAATAAATCTTATAAAGGAAAATATTTAATTGGAGCTGGCTTACAGTTTCAGAGGTTTAGTCCATTATCAGCATGGCAGGAAACATGATGGGATGCAGGCAGACATGGTGCTGGAGAGGAGCTGAGAGTTCTACATCTGGATCAGCAGTCAGGAGGAAGAGACAGTGAGCCACTGGGCCTAGCTTGAGTTTCTGAAACCCCAAAGCTCACTCTCTAATGACATACTTTCTCCACAAAGCCACACCTACTCCAACAAGGCCACATCTCCTAATAATGCTACTCCCCATGGGGACCATTTTTATTCAAACCATCACCTTCCATTCCCTGGCCCCCACAGGCTTGTAGCCATATCATAATGTAAAATGCATTTAGTTCAACTTCACAAGTCCCCATAGTCTATAACAGTATCAGCACCTTCTAAAAGTTCAAAGTCTCTTCTGAGATTCATGCAACCTCTTAACGGTAATCACCTGTAAAATCAAAATGAAAGAGCAGATCACATACTTCCAACATACAATGGCATGGGATATGCATTACCATTCCTGAAGGGAGGAAATAGCATATGAGAAAAATACTGGACCAAAGCAAGACCTAAAACCAGCCGAGCAAACTCCAAACTCTGCTTCAATGTATCTGGTACCAAAATGCTCTTCAGATCTTTAAATCCATTCAGCATTGTTGACTGCGACACACTTCCTTCTCTTGGGCTGCTTCCGCTCCCTGTTATCAACTTTCCTCCACAGGTATCCCATGACTCAGGCTTCTCTAACATCTTAGGATCCCCAACACAATCCAGGCTTTGCCTTGACAGCTTCATACAATGGCCTCTCTGAGCCTCCATGCAGGGACACCCCTGACATATGCCTGGCCTCGGTGGCTTTCCTTAGTCATGGAGGGAGATTCCGTAACCCCTTTCTTGTATCCTTAACTCGAAAGCCAGAACTCTATGGCCAAAGCTGCCAAGGTCTGCTGATTGCTGGGGCTGGAAAATGCCCCCCTCCTTCAGTTACATTTTCACAAACTTTCTGTTGTTGATGGTTTCCTTCACTGTGTGCTGGAACATGCTCTGTAGACCAGGCTAGCCTTGGACTCAGAGATCTGCTTGCCTCTGTCTGGAAATAAAGGCTTATACCACCACTCCTGGACCATTTCATAAGCTGGAAACTTGGCTCAGTGGGGTCTTGCCCCAAGGTCACCACTCCCTTTATTCCATTTAGCATCAAGCTTTTCTTTGAACTTTGTCCTGGTGCTGCTTTTCTTCTAAAGCTACATACTTTGTATTTTATCTTTCTCAGCTTGCTCCTTTTCATTATAGATCTGCAGTAATACTAGCTACTAACCAAGCGGCACAATCAGTGCTAGGTTGCTTTGAAATGTCCTCTGCCGAAGAAGCTGTTAATCCAAAATTCTTCAACTTAGTCTCGGGTAGACTCTCCCAACAAGGGCAAAAAGCAGCCACATTCTTCACTAAAATATCACAAGTACAGTTTTTAGTCCTCTGAACCCTCTTGAGCCAGGTCCTCACAATTCAAATCCCCCTCAGCACCACTGACTTTCATTCTTCTACTAGGGTGGCCCATTAAGCCCTGCTTAAAGCATTCAGCTGCTTTCCTAATCCAAAGTCCCAAAGTCCACACTCCTCAAACAAAGGCAGGGTCAGGCCTATCACATCAAAAATCTGTATTATTCAGATTCTCTAGAGTCACAGAACTTATGGAACACATAGGTGTATATATATTCCACATATGGGATTTATTGAAATAACTTACAGCTAATCCAAAAATGGCTGACTGTGAAAAGAATGTCCGAGAATCTAGTAGTTGCTCAGTCCCAGGAGGCTAGATGTCTCAGCTGGTCTTCTGTATATTCTGGAATCCAAAAGAAGTAGGCTCCAATGCCATTGAAAGAATGGATGTTCTAGCAAGGCAAGGGCAAGCAGGCAATGAGTGAAAGCTTCCTTCTTCTATGTCCTTATATAGGCTTCCAGGAGAAGGTATGGGCTAGATTAAAGATATGTCTTCCTGCCCCAAGATCCAGATCAAAGGTGGGTATTATCCTACCTCAAAGGTCTGGACTAGAAGTGGGTTCACCTTCTTCAAACCAAACAGAGTATCTCTCACAGATGTGCCCTCCATTTCTGGATTGTAGTTCATTCCAGATATAGTCAAGCTGACAACCAAGAATAGCCATCACACCATCTTTTTACTGCAATAAATTATTTTATCCTAAAGGGGGAAACAAAGTGAGGTGACATATTTCAGTTCACTTTTCTGTGTATTCATTGTACATATTTTACAAGGGTAAGTATGGTAGGCACACCTGCATTCTTTACTCTACATGCAAATTTTAAATTACATAATATGTTCTCTGCTGCAAACTGACCCAAAGAAGGTTGAGACTACTTCAAGATGCATATGTGTGTGACACAAATATCACAGCTGCTTTTCTTGATACCCATGCAAAATGGGATGCTGGCATCAATTCAATCTGTTCTTCCCTAGACTCAGCCACATGCTTGCCTGCTTTCCATGTGATGTAGTAATATTATATATAGTTAAGTCCCTGTCACAACCCAAGAACAGACATAGCAAATGAAGACCTTCCATGTCATGAAGCCCACGTTGTCTCTCCCTCTAATCTCACCAGGCAGTGTTACTGTGTATGAGATGGTTGACACCTGGAGAGAACAGGGACCTGCCAGGCACAGGCTTGCTTGCTGACATCATTGCTGACATTACTGGTCACTGTTACTGCCTAGACAAGCCACAAGTGGCCCTTCTGTCAATGTAGTGGGGAGCAGGCAGAACTCTGATCAGCTGTGGCATTTGGTCATGGTATCCAAGGGCCTCAGTGAAGACAGTATGGAGGGACATTGAGCCATATCTGGTCACTCTGGCCCATGTACCTGTGAGGATCTCAAAGCTCTTCTGAGCCTAGATGCTCAAACAGTTGTGTCTGGATTGTGGTCAGGGGTAAGAGGGACATACAACCAGGACTTAAGGATGTTGTCTGTCCTCTCAGGTAGACTTATCTACTCTCTTGGTGTGATGAAAGCTCTCCCATTAGGAGCACCATTGGTCTATGCAGAGGGTAAAGCACATGTTCTGAAGAGAGATAGGCAGCCCAGGCTGGCAGTGGTAGGCTCTGAAACTCAATTTGGATTGCCTTATTATTTGGTGGCTGGACAAGCCAAGTGGTGTCTGAGACACAGGGTAGCATCCTCAAGAATGGACTCAAGCCTTTCTTACCTGAGTGAACTCACTCTCCAGGACTAACTCGGTCACTGCAGGAGGGGGTATCATGGTCACATCCTTGTCCACCTTTTACTGTGGACAGAATCTGCATCACACCTGACCAGGTCTTGCCAGAAGCCAGACAAGTGCCATTGTCATGACCTAGGACTTTTCTCTCAGATTGTGAACCAGTTGACTCTCTTTTCCTTGTCTTGAGAGCCCTGCCATAGCAGCAGGAAACAGTCTGAGACCCAGTCACCTTGATGGGCACATGAGGACCTACACATGCTACCAAGCTTAGACATCACAATAGCGTTGGTCAACTGGGGGAGAGAAAACATGAACTGACGTGTCTGTTAATTGAGTGAACACACAAATGGAATGAAGTTGAGTTCCGAACGCTTCCTAGGTTGGACTCCTTTGGACATGACTAAGCTGTGAATACAGGATTTTGCCATACCCAGTGGTTGAGAAAGGTTTTTCCAGTGACTTATGCTATGGGTGGCCACCCCTAAGCTCAGGATGGTGACCTCTGGCAGCCTCCATCGTGAAGCCTCCCCGTTAGTTTTCATAACCTCACACTCCTGGGTAGATGTAAGGCCAGGAACAATCAGAAAATGAAGCTGGATTCCAGGAGAAAGCAAACAGGAAATAGAAACATGATCTCAAAAAAGCAGCTGCTTAGGAACCCAGTAAAAAGACAGAATTGGACTTCTCAACAGAACTGGTAAGTATGATGTAATAAGATGTACAAAGTGGAAGGGAAAGGGAATACTCTGAAATTTTACATGATCTGAATAAACTCCTCAGAGTGAGGAAATCTTGGGCTGCCATCACACTTATATAAAAGACTATTGATTAATAAAGGAAAAATATGTATGAAAATACTCAAGAAATGAAACTGACTCTCCACAGCAGTACTGTCGACATTATTTAATAGGGCAAGAAAGTACTTAATTTAAAAATCCATGCACCATGTAATCCCACACAATCAGAGCAATTTGTTCCACAGCCAAGTTCAAGATCTGATCTATATTCAATTTTGGTCCAACTCACCATAGACACTGAACTGAAGCAATACCACATTGTCAGACTAAGATAAGTACCACTAGCAGTCATTACAGAAGCTTTTAGAAGCTCCATTTGAAAAGAAATGGCTAGTTTCTTCCAATTTACACTATTAAGTAGCCTGAACACCCCACCTTTCATATATGGAGAAACAAAAGTAGCCCAGGGATTAAGTTACTTTATTTTCTAATTGATAGAATTAGTTTCTAAGCTACTGAATAAAATAAAAGCATTTGTATTAAGTTGCCATGAAGTAAATAGTTAGTTAACAGAAAATCTCTGCTTTGTGTTCTATTAGATGCAAAATAATTATGAAAAGTCCCTTTTTCTCTCTTTCCTCCCCGCAAAACAACCCAAGCTCTTGCTTATGTTCAGCAAACACTGATGAGCTTCATTCCATCTTCACTCAATACTCTCAATTATTTTATGCCCAAATTTAGGGTAATGTGTGTCTTTCTTGCTTGGTGTGTTGGTAGCAATAACGACAGGGACAATATCTGAATTAACCTGGAGCGGCTGCAGTCACAGACCAAACAAGGTCAGTTGCTCTCCAATGTCTGACACTGGATTTTTTCATAATAACCACTGTCCAGAAAATCTGCCCTGACTCCTGACTGGCATCACATTGCAGACCATGCAGCAAACCCACAGGCTGAGGGTCAGCACAAGTGGGAATGTGCTGTGTGCAGTGCTTTTGAATGAAGAACGGAGTCAGATATAGGGCTTCTTATTGGTCTGCCTGTAAAAATGTCTTTATGATCTAGTCAGAATAATGCTGTGTACAATACAGCTTTCTCAGGGTAATGCATGAAACACATGGGGACAAAGGCCCACATCCCTGTCCCCACCCATCTCACACCTGGTGGCCACGTGGCCTTGTGGGCTCTGACCTCTTTATCTATGGGGTCACTGGCGTTCTTTTGAAAATACACACAAGGCTGTGTGTTATCTATGGGTGATGAGCAGGCAGGCCACAGTACTACCACAGGATGGAAACTCCCATCAACACCCAGAGTGCTTGGGTAAATGCCATTTTCTGTACATAAATAACAGAAACATATGGACAGAGACAGGGGATGGGGCCTACTTGGCTTGACTGATAACTTTCTTGTCAAGGGACAGATAATTATGTCTTGATTCTGCCTCACAGAGACGGAGTGAGGCAAACAAAGGCTCTTCATGAGCATTATGTAATGTGGGAAGGGGTAACTTCTGAGGGAGAAAGTGGGGTATCTTTGGCTCAGGCACTGTGCCACTCTGCAATCTAGATTGCCACAGTCACAAACAACAGTTCACCGCGTAATGTCACCAGAGTCAAATATCTTGAACATATATCAAGAAAAATGAGAGATTCATCAACTATTCAAGCATCCCCATATTTGATGGTGGATGAATTGTGTCCTTGTATCACACTTCAAAGCAAAGAGTATAAATGTACCCAACACATAACAAGGAAAAGTTAGCCATGTTTCATACACCACCATGGGACTGCTACAGGATCCAAAGCTTCCAACTGGTTAAGCTGTATGTATGATGGACTTGGCCATGGTCTTTCTTCAGGACCAGACTGGTCATCCTTCCACACACTGCTGTCCTCTGACAGACATGTGCTGTCTCAAAGGAGAGCTCTTGCTCTGACAATCAAGCTGAGGAATGGTACTGTTTTGAATGAGCTTAACCCCACAGATCGACACTAAATGTCCATGTGAAGTTCTTCAAGGGCAGTCATGGGACAGAAGTCATGACTAACCCAACAGAAGAACAACAGATCTTTCTCACTAGCCATCAAACATACTGATATACTGATTATGTGGTTTCAGTAAGCACAATACATTTTTTAATTTCCCTGTATCTCTCTTGGCCAGCTTCCTCCTTCCCCCATCTCGCCTCTGCTGGGCTGTTCTGAATCACACTTACAGGAGAGGATAGGCTCTCTCCTGGACGTCTCCAATTTCTCTGACTACCTTAACTCTTTTTTTTAATGATACAAATCTTTCATTTGTTCATTTCTTTTATTTGAAGTTCTCTTTGATGACATCCTCTTTTATTTGAAGATTCTTTGCCATGGTACTTATCCACTACACAACTGCGACTACCCACTTTAGTCAGTTTATACTCAGATCTGCAGAGACCTACCCATTTCCCTAGTTTCTCTTTGGCATTAACCTTAATTAGGTCGATTTGGTGTTCATCTCAAGGGGCTTCAACTGTCTTGACATACTTAGGCTCATCTCATATGGATGCAAGCACACAATGATGAGCTTGAGACTTGACTGAGGCTTTCGCAGCTTTGTGAAGGCCGCATGCTGGCCCATCTTGGATGAAGGAGTCTTCAGCATCTTTTCTGATATAATGTCCATTACACCTCCAGTAGCAGTACCTTCCTCAGCCATGGTGGTGGACTGCAGCTGAAGTGGAATCTTGATATATCAGAGTATCTGCCTCTTGGAAATTTGCTGTTGCAGAGTCAAAGTCTGCCCTGCTTGGCCTCTTCATTGGCATCAATACAAGACCTCCAAGGGTTTGTCAGTATGGTGCTGCACACCTTTAATCCCAGAACCCAGGAAGCAGAGGCAGGCAGATCCATGTGAGCTTAAGGACAATATGGTCTACATAGATAGTTTCGGGATAGCCAGGACAACATAGAGAAACCATGTCTTTTTGTTTTGTTTGTTTGTTTGTTTTGAGACAGTGTTTCTCTGTGTAGCTTTGCACCTTTCCTGGATCTCACTCTGTAGACCAGGCTGGCCTTGAACTCACAGAGATCTGCCTGGCTCTGCCTCCCGTGTGCCACCACCACCCGGTGAGGAACCATTTTTGTTTGTCTTAAAACACAAACAAAATACATGTATACACATACATATACACCATATACACTCACTCAAAGAAACCACAGAAAGAAAGAATGTACCAGTGATGTTATGAGATAGTTAGGTAAGAATATTCATAAGCCATGTGTACAGAGAATGGAATGATTCCTCATTGTTTCTTAAAATAAGGTGGGTGGTTCAAATTTTCATACTCACTTGTGTGTGAGGAGATAGGACCATGATGTTTAGCCTTGCCTTAGACAAAAAGAAATAGGGTCAATCAACCGTGGACAGAACTTTTGAAGCCAAAAGACAAAATAAATCCTTCCTCTTCCAAATCGATTTTGTTCCCAGGATTTTCTCATAGTGCTGACTAACACAGGCCTGAAGTCTGTCAAGTACCTAATGACAGATGAATGGATGAACAAAATGTGCATACAATGGAATATTACTCAGTTACAAATAGAGGAAGGTAATGACACACACTACAGGGAGAGTGACTGTGAGAACATTGGACTGAGTGGCAGAAGCCAGATTCAGAAGCATACTGTGTGACTCAGCTCACAGAAGGCGTAATGTCCTATAACCCATAAGAAAAATTAGTGGAATGAGTGTGCCTGGGTGGAGAAGTGTAGGTCGCTGTTTTGGGCATGGGTGAAGGGATGAAATGGTTACTGTTTAGTGGTCATGGGGTTTCAGTTTAGGGGTAAGTAATTCTGGAAATAGACAACACAGATGTGCTCAATGCTGTGGTGTGTAATGAAGGCATTTGCCAGTACTTGTGTGTGTGTGTGTTATGTGTATATACAAATATATATATGGGATCATTTGTGAAACTGGTGTCCAAAGTGCTAGAAATGCATTTATAGATTCAGATAATGACTTGATCCTAAGTACAAGATGCTCATAGAGAAAACTGCACTGAAACCCATACCTATCCTTCCTCGGTGCTTTACAGGCTAATTTTATATCTGTTTCCTAATGGCTTCTGTTTAAAATTAGACATAAATAATTGAGTGAATACGTTTTCATTGGTGTGATAATTACTTAAGAAGTGGAAAAAACATAAAACTATTGGCAGAAGAAAGTAACCAGGTGGTTTGGCTGTTAAGTACGGTTCTTCCAAAAGACCCACATCAGCACCTCACAGTTGTCTGTAACTCTAGCTCCAGAGGATCTGACACCCTCTTCTGGCATGTTGGTATCTGCAGACATGTGACATATACTGATATATCCACACATAAAATTAAAAATATAAATAAGCTGTTGGGGGGGGGGGTACCCCCATGGAGGAGGTAGAGATTTCTGTGACCTGGATGTATCTACAAATAGCTGGTGGCCTTGTAGCTATTGGGGTGGTTGGGAAAGTAGAACTCAAACCGCTAGCCTGAGGCAGAAGGTAAAAAGTGGGGTCTTCCTTGGTGAGCCAGTGGTCTTTCAGCCCACAGCTGGGGAGTCTTCAGGCCCTGACTGCACTCCTCCCAGCTTAGGATGAAGAAGGACCTGCTTCACAGTCGAGAGAGGCTCCTGCTTTCCCATCTGTCATTCTCCGGGTCAGGTCGGCCAGTATTGATGGCAGTGGCCAGACCCTGTGTAATGTACTGGAAAGTCTTCTCCACGCCTTGCTCTACTTCCCGGCTTGGGAATCTCCGGCCAAAGCCTGGCCCCGAGGAACAATCTGGCCTTCTCGGGGCAGTGCCCCGTGGGTTGCACTGGGCCAGGTTATGTTATGTTTCCTGGCAGACACTTCAATGCTGGTTTTGTGTGCAGCTGTAGCAGAACAAGAACGCTAAACAAACGGGAGGCCTCAGGAGCCCGCCATTCATCAACCCTTCCTGACAAGCCCCTGCCTAGGCAGACCCAGACAGTCGCCGGCCTCTTCCAAAGCCCTTTTTTTTTTTTATTATTTCAAAGTATCTCCTCAAATGTCTTCCTTCCCAAACAAAAGTAGTATTCCCCCGTGTTCAGAAAGTCAAGTTGAGAAACCCGAGTGAGTGACAAGGCCAGCCAGGTGCCTTGGGATATCAAGAGTCATTTACATAGAAATAACATGTCCTATGGCCGACAATGATGGTTTGGCAAAGAATTTATGATCACTTAGGATATGAACTTTCAAGATGTATAGATTTGAGAGCATTCAAATGCACCAGTATAAAAGAAAATGGAGGTATACTCCATGATGTTTAGTAGAGGCTTAGCACAGAAACCCAGAAGGACAAGGTCATTAACCGAGCAGAGCCTGTGCCTCTCTGTCCGTACAGATGCTGGTGTCAGCACGAGCAGCTGGAGCATGGACTATTTTAAAATATTTTAAAATATTTTAAAGTGACAGCATTCTGCCAGCGGTCCCCATTGTAAGGATCTTATCTTGGAGGGCCATGCAGAAGTGTCTCTTCGGACACTGTTGGACAGGATAGAGCTCAGGAATGTCTTTAGCCTCTCACAGTGCCACAGAGAACGATTGAACTCCACGCCTTTGCAGATGAGAGTTAAAAGTGTGCTTACACCAAACTGTAAGAGATTTTCATTTTAGGCAGGAAGGACCCTGGCCAAGAGGCCTTTCTCTTGTGTTCATCCACCAGTGTTTCCTTATGTACAGAGCAGCCATTTCAAAGAGATAGCACAGACTCCCCCAGAACTTTCAACAGACCTAGTAGAGCTCAAGGACAACACAATATCATGGTGCGTTCATTCCTCAGAATCTAAGAAACATCTTGTTCACCTCCCTGGCACCAGAGAAACTTTAATCCTGGAAACAATGGGTCAGGTCCACTGTGTAGAAGAGCCCCTGTGGTGGGGCAGGGCTGTATGAGGAAGCTGGAGGAAACCAGACAGGCTTTTAGAAGGACTGAGATCAGTAAGATAAAGTGACAATGTTCAAAGGAAGCAGGATTGGTCATCATCTTGGGAAAAGAGTTTGGAAAGGAGGTGTGAGAGAGACCTTGGTCTTGATGAAGACCAAACAGGAAGTCAAGATGTAGATCCATGTGTGGAAAGGGGAGAGTGACCAGAGTGAGATTTTCCAAATCCTCCATGTAAGACCTAGAAGTATGTTAAGCAAAGGGAAAGATTGCTTGGAAACCCATTCTAGAAGTACCCTCTGTCCTGGATGGGACATGAAAGAAAGATATACAGAGTATAATCAAGGGAATGACTTCAAAACCTACTTAATTCGATCACTGAGGAAAAGATGGATCATTGTAAGGGAGCAGGCCTGTGTAGCAGGGTGCAGGTTTGGAATCTTTGCTTCTAGAAGCCATAACCATGTGTACCAGAAGCTCACTCATCTCAGTATTCTACCCTTGGTTTTCTGGAGTGGATGATATCCATATATTCAGTCTACAAAGTACATGGCCTTCTACAGGGAGGCTGTAACATGGGCAGGGTGCTGATTGCAGATTTCAGCATCCTGGCTAGCCCACAGTGGTCCAAGCGGTCTCTGGTCTCCTTGGCTCTGAAAGCATCTCTCAAAGTCACTTGAAACAATTGCTCTGCCCTGTGTTCAACAAATTCATGCCAACATTGGAGATGAGGATGAGTCTGCGGGACATGGCAGCAGTGTACACACTGTGCTGCAACTCTGAAGGGATCCCATGAGTGTTACATACCCTGGGCCTTTCATGAAATTTTTCTTAATATTTCATTAACTTTCCGAGAATTTCGTGTATGAGTACTACATTTACATCATTTCACCTCTCCCTCCTCTCCCTCCAACTCCTCCCATGCCCCACCTCACTCTTTAACAAATTCATTACCTCTCTCCCTTTAGTTAACATTGTTTTACACACACACACACACACACACACACACACACACACACACACACACACACGTGTGTGTGTTTAGAGCTGACCACTTAGGATTAAATGCCTTATCGGGGGCTCACCCCTAGAGCAGATGGCTTCTCCCTTGATCAGCAGCCATTGATTGCCTGTACCTCTTTATCGAGAGTCGGGCCTCTGTGGGATTCTGTCATTCACTTTGGTATGAGAACTAGTGTTCTCATTTTTAGGCCTAGTTTAGGTAACCACGCTGTTGAGCCTCCATGGGCACGACTTCCCCATCAAACATAGAAGACACTGTCTCACAGCAGACATTCTGAACTTTTGGCTCTTACAATCTTTCTGCCCATTCTTCCATGGTGCTCTCTGAACCTTGGGGACAGGGTTGTCTATAGACTTACCAGCTGGGATAGAACTCCTCACAGCCAACTCTTCTCTGAATTTTGACCAGTTGTGTCTTTCTGTTGTGGTATCTGTCCACTGCAAAAGGAAGCACCTTACCCTTCCTTGTTTTTACAGGTATTTCCCAGTACATCATCACAAATGCTCCACGGAAGATTTTGCCTGGACTGAGAAACAGCTTAATCAAGTCATGTGGTCAGTAATCTAGGTGTGGAAAATGATGTTATGGGATTGCATGTGTTATAAGTATGGTCCTCATGGACTGAGTTATGTATGCATGTGTAATACAAGTAATGTGTATGTATAGTAAACATAATATGTATTTTCAAAATGTATTCACTTAAATACACATTTGAACATGGCCTGTGAGCTGATATTCTAGGGAAACAGTGATCAATAAAGCTACCGCTGAGCTGCATGGTGCTAACACTAAAGGATGATGGGAAATACCTGGCACTAGACTGTGTTCCATCAGAAAGATCCCTGATTTTAGTTCCAGCATGTACAAGACAGCCACTGAAACCTGACATTGCTCAGAGTTCTGGAAGTTCTGCCTAGAAGGAAGCATGTAGCTGACTAGTTCTCTTTGCTTCCTTGGAAAGGTGGGAGGGAGGGGCCACACCCTCTCCTCTCTCCTGGATAAACCCGGGAGACCCAGCTTCAACTTTCTACTTGTAATTCTTCTTCTGCCATATGGGTTGGGTCACACTCCTAAAATTCTTCTAGGGCCTTAAGCTGTCATCAGTGTGTGATAAATAGGCATCAGGCCAGATGGCAGTTGAGTTAAATGAGGTTAAATGAGGCATGTGTTAGGGGAAGTGCTTTGATTGGGGATCAGTCAAGGTCAAGAGTGGCTTGAGCTAGCAAGGGATTAAGTCAGTTTAGGGTCAAGGTGAGAAAAGCAGCTTTGAAAGAGAAGGTAAAGGTCAAAGATGAAACCTTTATCTCTGTCCTTGATGGCTTAGAAGAGGGGAAGAAGGAGAAAGCCAGAGCAAGGTATTATACCTGGGAAAGCTCCCAAGGGACTCCTAGAACCATGGACCACTGCAGTAGGAGCTCCCTTCTCCCCACTGATCCCACCATACAGTGCTTTCCTTGTTCTGTCTTGAGGATTCAACACGAAGAGCACGTTCCCTATATCCTGTGGGAGACATCTTCTCAAATCTCCATGGTTCTCCACCAGCGGGTCTTGCAGACTTGGCAGGTGGTGTTCCCATTGAAACCCTGCAATCCTGCTCTCCCACAGTGGGGGCTTAACCTATTTTAGAATGTGCGATCAGTGTGGAAAAATGGCAAGAGCTGTTTATGTAGCTGATTGGGGATCACTGATAACCATAGGTTGTTACCGTATAAACCAAAAAAAGTTCATTTATCCCATGGTTTCCAGGTTAAAAGTCTCCAGCACATTCTCTTAAGTCATTGTGCATGACACAAAGCCTTCTTGTAGTCCTGTTTTTGGTAATTTAACACTTCTATGAGGCTCTGTCTTCTAAAGGCTCCACCATCTCTCAGCACCCCCATGCCAAGGGCCATGCATCTAGTTCATGATCTTAAAAAAAATGAGATTATAATATAATTACATTATTTCCCCCTCTCTTTCCTCTCTCTAAACTCCCCCACGTAACCTCCCTTGCTCTGTTTCAGTCATGCTCATAACCTCTTTTTTAATTGTTATTTTAATGGTTTAGTTGTTACATATGTGTGTATGTGTATTCCTAAACACACAAATACAACCTGCTCAGTCCATATAATGTCACTTGTATGCCTATGTGTTCAGGGCTGACAGTTTGGTGTTGCACAACCAATTGGTGTGATCTTCCCTGGGAAAGACCACTTCCTTCTGTTCTTAGCATTCTATCCAGATATAAGCAGTTTTCCTACAATTTAGATGCCTCCCCTCTCTACCCTCTACATTGATTCAGT
The DNA here is from genome assembly GCF_007827085.1 of Peromyscus californicus insignis. Taxonomy (NCBI): domain Eukaryota; kingdom Metazoa; phylum Chordata; class Mammalia; order Rodentia; family Cricetidae; genus Peromyscus; species Peromyscus californicus. The sequence continues at coordinate 2,229,957 of NW_026294480.1, read as the reverse complement.
TTGACTGATACAGAACCTTAAGTGAGGAACTTTTCCACATCCATATACTCTATTGTTTCATTTTTCGCTTTATTGTTTTGACAGAAGCATGTTTGAAAGCTTTGGCTTGCTTGCTCATGTCTATAAAAGTACAATAAATGTGGCCAGTTGCATTTCAGGGACACAGGACAGTGTTTAGCTTGCCTTGAATTGGTGAGGGTCGGTGGGTTTGTTTTGTGTTTGCTGTTGTCCTCTGCCCATCTTTCCCTGTTTCATGGGGTCCTCCCATGTAGCTTCTTTCTCTTCAGTACCACTGTAAATGTCAAGGAGTTCCCAAGAGAGACTAGTCCATCAACCTGACCCATCCTCAGCGTTAACCTCAAAGTAGTAGATGTACTAAGAATGACTGAATTTATCATCCAAAAGTTCCCACATAGGCTTGATATCTTTTTCCTGTGACTCAGAGCCGAGTGAGTGCATTGTCCATCATGCACACAATTGGGAACCTGACTCCAAGAGACAAACTTGGAGTTGGTGATTTCAGTCCCTAATGGGGCCAGAAACTATGTCTTTCTGCAGAATGAGAAGTATTTCCCCATTACAGATCCTTTCTGCATATGCTGGAAGGGGGAGGCTTGATGTGGCAAGCCTGCTCCAACTCTGCTCCATGTCTTCAGAACACACACTTGCTGGCCTGTGTGCTGCCCCTGGGAGACGTGCTCAGAAGGTCCTAGGGTGCCTGTTTCAGCAGAGCACGTAGTATACGTGGACAGATGTAGAAGTCACCCTGAGCTGTGGGTGAAGCCCCGCAGAGGGTGTACCTCTTGGAGGATGTGTTTCTAGGAGGGTATGTTGTTTCTTAGCCCCCATTCTTCTGAGCCTCTGACACAGCAGCCTTCACTTTTAGACCAACCTCCTTTCAACCCAGCATAGCACATTTATGGTACAACTTTCACTTCTACCTGTTCATTTCCTTTCCCTTCAATTCTTTCAGTTCTTTGCCAGGGAGGGAAAGTTCCCTGGAGAAATAAAGGTCAATAAACTGTCTTCCATAACACTAAGAAGGTGGCAAAGGGCCAAGGGTTCACCCTCGGGGACTTGTTCTACCAATCCTATCATTATGCCACAGTCTAGCTCCTGGAGCCACCAACTCCACATCGGAATGCCTTTGCAAGCCAAGCGCGTCTGGACCAGTTAGTTCAGTAGCCCCCCAGTCCCCTCCATCCACCATGGAGTCACAGAGATTAGACCCAGGACCTGCCCTTCCTGATTACATTCACTCACTTCAATCCAGTCTTAGTGGTTCGGAGAGTTTTCTGTTTGAGAGTCTTAATGCATGTTTACACATATATTTAAAATATTAATATTTAAAATGTAATTAAAAATTTTAAACCCATTTTAATACCAAAGTGAGAGACGTTTGACTACTTCCGAGGCATTCAGTTCCTAAGAGAACTGTTAACAGGTGTGACTCAGTGAGGAGCCACTAAGAAAGCCAGGATGGTTCTTGAGAGGATGAAGTGGGATGGTGTGTGTGAGGTGCTGGGCAGAACTTGGACTCACCTGTCACTCTGTAGCATGGTTAACAGAAAGCAGGTGGGGGTGCAGTGGGAGAGCATGAGAGCCAATGACAGGGACTCAGGTCCTTGCCTGGACTCCTCTTTGTCCTCAGGCAGACCATCGTGTGGGACAGTTGCAATCTTGGCTCCCCATATGGCGTAGGCCCAATATGCAGAGCAGCAAAATCTCTGGTGAGTGAAAAACAGAGATCTAGGAAGACCTTGGTACTGTTTGGACTCCCCTGCCGCTGAAGGTGAGAGATGGGGCTGTTGGCTTCCATGGGAGAAGTCTCCACCTGCTCTGCCTGGCAGCCCTAGCCCAGTGCAGCCTCGGCATCAACACAGCAGGGTACATCACTCACCCATTTCATTGACATAAAAAACAGATCACACTGGTAGATGTTGGCCTTCCTCACATCTTCCCACTTGGAATTACCAGACTTAGTCACTCATTCGCTGGATCCCTGTACTGACTGTCACAGAAAGTGGCTTCCAGGTCACTCTTGAAGCTGCAGTCAGTTCCCCAAGAACTTAATTCCGTCAACATCTCTGGAAAGTTTCTGTGTGGACCTACATGAATCTGTGTTTGAGTTGTCTCACAGAAGACAAGCCTTTCAAAGAAGGATACCCGAACCACTACCGAAGATGAAGAGGAACGAAAGGTCAATAAGAGTCTGCCTTGTGAAGCTCACACTGCCGCTTGGCTGGATCAGGGCACACTTGGCACATTTTACTTGTGTAATTCCCCCAACCCCCTTTTTTTCTTTATTTCTTTATTTTTCTACTTAACTAATGCATGGATAAGGGAATGCTTTCTGGAATCACTGACAATTTTAGAAATTAGGAAACATACAGTTTACTGATAGAAGAATGATGATGTGAACTCAAGCTTCACAGAAAAAAGACTCAAACACAGGTCAATAAACACATAATTAGTAAGTTCAGCTTCAGTCACAGTTAAAGAACACAAACTCAAGTGACACTCAGGGTTTGATAGTGGACAAGAACTAAGTGTTTTAAAACAGTTTCTCTCTCACACACACATACACACAAAGAGAGATGATAATGATGATGATGAAGATCGATAGATGATAGATAGATAGATAGATGATAGATAGATAGATGATAGATAAATGACAGATAGACAGAAAGATAGATAGATAGATAGATAGATAGATAGATAGATAGATAGATAGATAGATAGATAGATCTTTATGGTAGGCATCGTAGTTAGCTTCTAATAATTGCTATAATAAGTATTGTAACCAAAAGCAACTTGGGGAGGAAAGGGTTTATTTAGTTTATATATCTTGATCATAGTCATTAATTGAGGGAAGTCAGGGCAGGAACCTGGAGGCAGGATCTGATTCAGAGGCCATGAAGGAGTGGCTTGCTCATGACTTAATTAACCTGCTTTTATTTATTTATTTACTTATTTATTTATTACATTATGATTACATCATATCTTCCTTCCTTTCCTTTTCTCCCTCTAACCTACCCCCTCATATTGTTCTTTTTTAATTTCATGGTCTCTTTTCATTAATTTCTGTTACATCGGTGCAGGGGTGTGTGTGTGTGTGTATGTGTGTGTGTGTGTGTGTATTTCTAAATATAAATTGCTCAGTCTGTACAGTGTTTCTTATATGTATGTTTTCAGGGCTAGCCATTTGGTATTTTGTAACCAGTTGGTGTGCTCTTTCCTGGGGAAGACTCTTTTTCCTGCTCTCAGCGTTCCTTGGTTGCCTGTAGGGTTGAGGCCTCTTGGGCTTTTCCCTGTCCACTTTACCATGCCCATTGATATTGTCTTTGTTCAATTCACATTTGGATGGTCCTGTTGGTGAGACTTCTTGGGCATGGCTCCTGACATTTCCAGGAAACATGATCTCACAGCAGACCTCCTGGTCTTCTGGCTCTTACGATCTTTCTGCCATATTTCCTGAGCCTTAGGTGCAGGAATGTCTTGTAGATGTATCCACTGGATCTGGGCTCCACAACAGTTTTGATTCTTTGTGAAAGCTAGCCCCCAGGAAGGAGGCATTCAGGTCAGTATCAGCTCAAGAGTCTCTGGAGTCTGTTCTGAAGTGCATGATGTCTTCAGCAACAGGGACTTCCCTTATACCTGGGGCAGTAGCTATAGTTTGTTTGTTCTGGGGTTCTCTTGGACAACACTGACCAACAACTCAAAAGAGGGCTACTCACGCCTGGTATTGAGGTTGGTGATAGATGGTCTTTGGCTCTTGGGAGAAGTATTGTCAGCCCAGAGGAGAAAAGTTCATTTACACAACAAGCCTGCTTTCTTTTAACACCCAGTTCCACCTGCTGGGGTTTCAGCTCTCACAGGCTCACAGGAAGCTGGGCCCTCCCAAGTCAATCACCAATTAAGAAAATGCTCACAGGCTAATCTGATGGAAGCGTTCTCTTAGTTGAAGTTCTCTCTTCCTCGTGTGACTCTAGTTTGACAACTCAAGTTGACAGCTCAAGTTGACAGCAACCCAACCAGCCCTATAGGTGTGACCAATTCCTGGGGAGAACTTTGGTAAATTCTGCTGAATTTCTGACATCCAACTTCTACTCTTAGAAATCTGTCCCTAAAGACACAAAATAATAAATATAAAAAAGAGTCGCAGTCACAACCATGTATTTGGGGGAGGGGGGGACGCAGAACAAGGATGTAGCTCAGTTGGCAGAGTATGTACCTAGTATGCATGGAGCCCTGGGTTCTGTGCCTAGTATCACACAAGTCTGGTGGTGAAAGTTTATCATCCCAGGGTTTGGGAAGTTGTAGGAGGCAGAGAAAACAGATGTTCAATGTCATCTTGGACAAAGCAGCAAATTTGGGTCCAATCTAGGCTACATGAAACCTTGTTTAAAAAAATATTTTTTGTTGTTTTTTAAAACAGAAAAAATTTTAGCGCGAAAGATGCTTTAAAATCCAGAGATGCATCTACGTTTGGTTTGTAGGGAAGTGGCTTAATGAAGGATAGGTCTAAGAAAAGAGGAGGGTACCTGCGTAATCAAGGAGCTGTCTTTTGTAACTTGATGCTTAGAGGGATCAGGAACAGGGGGTGGCCAGAGGCCCGTAAGCCCAGTGGGGACTTTGTCACTCTGAAAAGGAGTGGCTTTTCTGCGGTGGTGTCCCACAGGGTAGAAGGACTCCACAAGAAGGTTTAGCCAACAGTTTCCATTTGTTTCTCCTAAGTGTAACATGCATATCAAACTGACTGACTATTTAGAAGGAGCAGGAGGATCCCTTAGTCATGAAGACTACTGTGTCCCACTGTGTCCCCTAAGAGCCCCAATTATCCTCAAAGGATAAGGGCCATTCCACAAAGCACACCATGCTTCCACCCCCAGCAGGGGTCTGTAACCAGAAACCACTTGACTTCCATTGCTTCAGTCCAAGGAGCTGAGCCATTGTCCCCCAAGGGGGATGGGCCACTCTCCTCCTCTGATGGGTGCTCCTATGGAATGCCTGGGAGTCCTGGCAGAAAGACAGTCAGAGGGTTCCTGTTTGCAAAGTTCCAGGATCTCAAGAAAGGAAGAAATGCCTGGTGACTGTACAGACTTTAGCCATTTCACCTGAAGACTGGCTCACTTACTCTTCCCTGACCCTTCCTTCCAGCACTCTGGTCTTCCAGAGACGGGCAAGCAGCCATGCTTCTGTATAGTATGGGGTGGAGCTCTCCAGGGCTTGTGTTTTGAAATAAACTTTAACTATTGATTCCAGCCCCGTGGAATTTGACAAACACTGCATTGCATTTAAATAAATTATAATAATCAAGCACTGGTGTTTGGATTGCAGCTTCCATGACACGATTTGACTGAATACTGTATAAACTTCATTAATTGGTGTGCTGCTGGTTTGTAATTTGTGATGAGGAGGGGAGAGGGGTGGGAAGCTGTGGGGACAAGGAAGAGTGTTCTCAGTCTGCAAATCCTGTCCAGCCCAGTGTGCTGTGACTGTAAACAAGGTGGCAGGGAGTCCTATCCGAAATAAACTTTTCAAATATCTTTGGCATTGCCATTTACGTGCAAACAATTTATATGTTAATTAAAAGCCATTTGGGTCTATTCACCAACGTGGTTCCCGGGAGAACTTCCACAGGCCTTTTTTTTTTACCCACCTCAAGGTTAAGTTTCTATTTTATTTGAAAGTTATAAAAGGTATCCACTAAGGAGTGGGATGCGCAAGGAACTTTGCCTAGCTCGTTTACATTGATGAAACTGCCCTAGTGTTTTAGAATGTCTCTTTGACTTCTCGTCTTGACTTCTGAAGTGACTCTCAACTTCCCTGTTAGAATCCTGACATTGAGGGCGAACCTGGTCCATGATGAGAGGGTGCTGCAGAACCCATGGTCTTCTTGGAACTGAAGCTCAAATTTATGATATTTATGAGTGTTTCAGGATAGAGGGGTGTGTGTGTGTGTGTGTGTGTGTGTGTGTGTGTGTGTGTGTGTGTGTGTATGCTATGCACAGGCACATGCATGCATCCATGAATGCACATAAAATACAGTTAATAAATTTTCAATCCTGGTGATAGATTTGGATTCTCAAATTATTTTCTCTCGGAGATCACAATCCACAGTCAAGTCAGGTATTTTCTCCTCAAATCCAGCACAAGATGCTCAGTGTGCCAGAAAAAAAGTGAAAGCAAACATTTAGGTCATGAATGCACAAATAAGTTTTCTGAGTGTTGATAGAACAATAGGAATATAGGTCTGCACAAACTCTCTGAGTAAGCACCCTGTTTCAAAAGGACTGTGGGAATCTGTGTGCTCTGGTGGGAGGGGGCAGGGTAAGGAGGCTGAACTGGGCACGGGGCCCCATTGCTCATTCTTCCTATGTATTGACTTAACTAATTGGGTTGCAAACTAAAATTAACACCAACAACAAGCCCCCTCCTCCCACCCCTGCAGACTACACATGGCGTCTGTCAGAGTGTAACTTTAGGTAGTGTTTATAATTAAACTCACAAGAGAGAGAGAACAGAGTGCTGGGGCTCAGCACAGGCCTCCAAATTTCCATCTTACACAACATAATTATTCTAACGTGAAATATAATTAATGAAGAAAATGCCTCAGATGTGCGGGCTAGGAAGGCAAATATAACCATCCTTTATTGTGCCTTCAAGGTTAGAATTATTGCAGCACTTATAATTTTATTATAATTACCCATAATGAGACTGCACACGTGTGATCTGGTCGACATACTTCTGACAATGGAAGTTTTCACGATGCCTCATTAGGCATTTTAGTATGTATTTATGTGATTTTTCACTTTGCCTCCCAGTTTTGGCGGCAACACAGCCCATGTAAAGGCATATGTGCATATTTTAATAAAAGACGCCATCATAAGAGATCATAAAATGATTACAATGGCTGGATATTAAGATGTCACAGCTGTATAAGCTATTCCTTTTATGTACTCCCATACCGAATTGTTTTATGACCAATCATAAACCTATTAAACTACCCGTAATAAAGGATTGTAATTAGTGATAGAACCTTGTTGCTTAGTGAGCCAAGACAGTCATCCTTACTTTGGGTTTTATTGAAAGTAATCAAGACAAAACCTTCAGCAATGTCAAATGCAGTCTGAGAATAGGAGTGCCCTCTTTCCAGACACTGGACACATTTGTCCTCCTGGGGACCTCTTCTAGGCTGGGACTCCTGCATTATTTTACCTTTATTATTATTTTTCTTTCCTAATGTTGTCATGTTCTGGAGAGCCAAAAAGGAGAGCCAAAAAGAAGGATCATTTTACAGTGAAGATAAAATGGCAAATGGAGCTCCAAGAAAGCCCACTGCTGAGGGGACTCCCAGCGCTCAGAACTATGTGTGTTGAGTATGTTGGGATGTCGATCTGAGCTTGTTTTAACTTGAAAAAACCATGAGCTCTGCAAAGAATGTTCTCAGAGGCAAGTTGTGGTGACAGAGAGATAGGGGACAAGGCATTGACCTAAGAGCCAAGGAAGAATTGAGCAGCCCCTCCCCCACTACTTTCTGGGCCATCAAATCAAATTAACTCCTTTCCGGTCACCCCAGTTGACCATGAGCATCTCTTCCACAGGCACAAAAAGCCATCCTTGCAGCCTAGCTTGGGCATCTTGGAGGCTGGATGCCTGCAACACAGTGTAGCATAAAAAGTTGTTTCTTGATTCCATCTTGTAGAAAGTGACATCTCCCTTCATCTGGAGCTTCCCTATTAAACCTCATATTCAGGATGAATCCACTTTATCAGGGATGGAATTTGAAATATGTCTTCACAGCAAGACTGGAAATATCACTTTTGACCAGACAGCAGAGGACATGTTCAAGTCCAAAGGCTGAACCCCACACAGTGTCTTCCCAGACAGAACATTTACAGTAGGATGCTGTTCTGAGTAAGCTTTACTTCCAAAGTAAACTGCAGATGGAGCCTTCAATGAACAACAGTCTAACCCTTCTCTTTGCATCCAGCAAACCCCAGAGCATATCAAAGAGGAAGGGCCTGGTTGGGGGATGACTCGGAGACAGGGGCATGGGCTCTGGTCCTCTCTACTCTTAACTGGGCAGTGTAAGCCACTTGCCTGACTTTTCACAGTGTAAACTGAACAATGTGGAACTCCAACGCACACTTATTGGCGGCAGTTCAAGGAATACTGTCCGTCTCAGGATAGCAAAGTCAAGGATAAATTTGAACATGTTTACACACATATACATATGCAGACATACATTTAATTTACATACACACATGCAGATGTACATACACACATACCTGCATACATAACCGTATGAAGACACACACACACACACACACACACACACACACACACACACACACACACACACATCAAAACACTCAGTAGTACTATAGGGAAATCCCAGAGCATAGTCTGTCACATGGCTAAACTAGCTGAGCATTGAACCCTAACTCCCCCTGAATTCACAAAGGCCAGAAGCATGAAAGGCAGACATAATGAGTAAGCCTTAAACCAGAGAGGCAAGATGCTTGACCAGGCATATAAACGCAGCAGCTGAAATTAAACACCAAACACTACAACAAGCTTGCATCACAGGTGCGGTCATATCCCTCTTTAAATCTGGGAGGGGCTTAAATGAACACAGTGAAAATCTTTATGTGCTTTTTACGCCATTAATGTTTTCCTGACTAGAAATCCTCCTTCCTATGAATACAGTGTGTGTTTTCCAAACAGAGGCAGCATAAGGGGTGCTTTAGTGTAGTCTCAGAGAAATTACAAAATGGAATTAGAATGTACCCATGTCTCCTATACGTCAGCATGTCCACACAATGTCCTATCCCTTAAAACCTTTGTGGAGTCTGGAGAAACAGGGGATCACAGTATTAGCTAGCAGATCAGACAGATGACTCATGTAGTTCATATTTTATCTGAACGGTAGCCTGTAGACGTGGGGCTCACACTAAAGCTCTAGCAGTTGGGCAGGTTTATAAGCTACTAAAAGAAAGCCAAGCTTGTGCATCAGCTGGCAGAGACCAAGCATAAGCTGACAAGTAATTAAACTGGCCTATCTGTATCAACTGTCGCCTCTTACTTCTGTGTAACTTGGATGTAAACCAAAGGGGAGAGAGAGAGAGAGAGAGAGAGAGAGAGAGAGAGAGAGAGAGAGAGAGAGAGAGAGATCAAGAAAATCTACTTGAGCGCAGCAGGTCACTTTATAACTTGAGATTTTCACAGGAACTAGTGGAGTCCAATGTGGACATGGATTTGGGGATTTATATGTTGACTGTTCATTTACAGGCGGACTTTGGCATTTACCTATGAACTTGGGGTTCTGTAGGTAGACTTAGGCAGTGATAGGTGAACTTTGACATTCACAGGAGGAAGTGGCCTTTAGGGAATGCTGTTATTTGCAGGAAGACTTGGAGGTTGACTTGGATATCTACCTGGGAATTGAGTGTTTAGAACTAGACTTGTACAACAGGGAACTTTCTGACACACTTGAGCAGGTATATCCTGATCCAAAGGGCACAGACCCTGTTCTCAGTTACATTTAGGAAGGGACACCCAGGAAGGTGTGAATCTGGATTCTGCTTTGTGGAGAGGCTATATGAGATCTTGTCATACTGCAACACCTGGGTTGTTCATGGGTCCCCATCTACAATCTTGAAGCAGGTGGAAGCTACAGAGGTGAGATCCTCCCTTGTAGCTACACAGAACTAATGCCTTTGTTGCTTGTGGTTCTGAAACCCACCCCTTTTCTGCTCATGCTATCCCAGCATCCAGAATGACTAGTCGTATTCTGGAGAGACCAGCTTGACTGAGGAGATGTTTTGTTCCTAAATCCAGAAGCTCAGCAGTGCTCATCTCCATGTTCTCAGTGAGGTGTCCAGTGACTTCCAACCCCCTCTGTGCCTTGCAGTTAAGTTCCCCCAGGCTGAACTCATTTTTCTGTAAGTATTGCATTTGGCTGGGACGTCCTGGAATTGATATGGCTCTGGTTCTCCAAGGGGGTTAGACAGTGAATCCTGTGTACTTGTGGCCCTGTCCTGAGGAGACACAATGTGGATCATGAGGCTCCTTGGGGAAAGTGATGGAGACTAGGAATAAGTGTCCATCCCAAGTGCAAGGATATCTTCTGTGTTCTCTATTGTCCTACATCCTAGGGACTTATGAAGACCTGCTGGCCTGTTAAGTAGATATCACTGCATGACAATTTTAGAGAGAATAAAGGAGGAGTGAGCAACACACACACACACACACACACACACACACACACACACACACACACACACACAATTAACAGAGCAAGTTGAGATTTTCCAGTGAAACTCAAACATCTGAAAGATGCTGCTGTCTCCCGCTCCAGACCATAATCCTCCAAATATAGAGACAAGAACAGACTTTTTTTTAAGGAGATCTAATTGCAAGAACGTCTAATGATTTCTTTTCAAATATCTGAATACTTTCACAGTCTTTTTCTGTTCAAATAACCTTGAAGCTTTGTTAATTTTCAAGGAGTTAAAATTGGAATGACTTGCCAATCTCAGGAACACAGACGCCCGATCCAGGCCTGGCCACACATTCTGTTTATTTTTCTCCTAATGAAAAGTGTGACAAGCAAATAATTAAACTGAAAAGCCGGCATAAATTAGAGTCTGAGGCCGCTGCACGGACGGCTTTTGAAGACTGCGCTTGAGAGGATGTGCTCCGAAGAAGGCCGTCCTCAGCCGCTGAGATCATTGCACCCAGCTTGTGCTCCCTTCATCAAATGGAATGCTCGATGTGTCACGGCATAACAAATTATTTGTGTTGGATTTATTTCAACGAATTCCCCTTCTTCTCCTAGTTTCAAGAGAGTAAGCCCCAGGTTTTTAAACATTATGAAAACAACCAGATCTGAGAGACATTATATCCACAACAAAGGGAGCCGGTGACCAGCCCAGTTACGTTGTCTTTTGAACAACAAGTCAATGCAGACAGAAGTAAATGACAGTTAATTACAAATTACATTCTGGTTGGGGCTGAGCAGGCCTCTCGCCTTGAATAATGATCAGGCCCTCAGGCACTCACCTGCCTGCTAGGGACCTTGTGAGGCACAGACTGGGGTGTGGGACAAGTTTCAAAACAAGCTGCTAAACACAAAAGCTTATTGGATTACAAAGATTTAGGGGAAGCATTCAGATCTCTCTGGTCACCAGCAGGAGGGGCTGGGTTCTGGGGTGAGGATCCCCCACCCCCACCCCGCATGCACACACCACTGCAGACTTTGAATGTGAGACTCACTTTTTGTGCAAGAAAATGGATGTGTTTGCTAAAGTTGACAAACTTGTCTGGTGGTGAGCAGGTGCCTCAAGAAAGGACAGTGGGTGGTGTGCCCACTGTAACCAGCCAATTGATGGACTGGCAATCAGGAACGCAGACTACAATTCTCAGACCACCTTAGACCCACATACAAACAAAAATGACAATATGCTAGGTATAATATTATTGTCAGAATAGGGTTTTCACCACCACCAGCTGACATTTTGATCTACTAATAATGTTTTTACATTTACCTAGTTTAAACAATCAATGAACTTATTATATTTTAAGTGATATTCTAAGTCAATCTATTTGCAAAAATAAGACAATGTCGAAAATAATTAATGTCATTGTTGGTGCATTGAAAAGACCTTGGTTTTTGTAATTCACTAAAGCAATTTCTATTCATTTAAATGAGCTAAATGCTTATTGTTAAAGACAAAGGAGGCAACACTTTCGACATTGAGCTAATTGCCTGAATTAAAAACCTCAACAATCCAAGGCCACACTGTGTGCAACAAAGCCCAGGAATGGGGTAGAGATGGGGTGCTTTGGGATTAACATGCAGCAAACACTATTCTCCTGGCTTTCCTCTCCAACCTGATCTGAGCTTCCAAACAAAGATGGTTGGAAACCATTTCTTAATAATGAGACCATCAGTAAACTGAGACAATCTTTCTTTTTGCCTTTCCCCACCTCTCTCCTCCCCCTCTCTCTTTCTATCTTCCTCCCTTTTCTTCCTCCTACTCTCCATTCTAGTAACCCAGACAATATTCCTAGGTGCTCTGTAGAGAAAATATTTATGAAGACATGCAGAAACACAGTTCATCCCCATAAACAGCAGCAATGCTCAGTGGTTGAACGTTCTTGCCAAACCTTGGTAGTGCCAGCCCTAGGAGACACCACCTTTTACAGGTTTTATTTAGAACCCATGTTCTTGATTAGGGCAGAGTGCCGGTCCAATAGAGCCTCCGGTTGGTAGGAACCTCCTCTTCTCCACTAGGAAGAAAGCACTCATTACTGCAGTTCACACCTACAACCAGGGACTATAAAACATCTGTCACCGCCAGATGTGGGGTGCATGCCAGTAACCTCAGCACTAAGGAAACTGAAGCAGTAGAGTCTCCTTGATCCCCACGGGGTCTCTTTTCAAGTATCCTCCCGAGGCTTATCAGGCTCAGGAGTCCAGGCTCAGGAGTCCCGGAGTTCTGCCTTGGCTTCATTTGTTTTGTTTCCTGATTAAAACTCCCTGGTATTCATCTCAAATGACCGGAAAAGACTCATAGGCACATTTAAGAGTATCTTAGTGAAACTTTCTTAGTTTTCAGTCTTCCCAGCAAGGCTCTGAGCTCTGGGATGTGAAACAAATCCTCCTGTGAATCAGATCCTAAAAGCAGTCCTCTCTCTCTCTCTCTCTCTCTCTCTCTCTCTCTCTCTCTCTCTCTCTCTCTCTCTGTGTGTGTGTGTGTGTGTGTGTGTGTGTGTGTGTGTGTGTGTGTGTGTGTTCACTCTGTAGTCAAGCTTGATGCTGTGGCTAAGGCACTTAGAGGCCGTAGGATTGAAATAAGTTCATGGGAGCCTAGACTACATAGAGAGTTCCAGGCTATCCACAACAAGAACCACAGCACAGTAGTAACTACCCTAGTCCAAGAAGTAATCTCAAGAACCAACAACTAGCATTGTATAAAGCTTCCCCACAGCAAAAGAAATACTTGATGGAATAAAGAGCCATCCTAGAGAATAGGAGATACTTGTTTATCAACTAAACATCTCAAAGTTTCAATGTATACCTTTCCAGAACAGTTCCTGGGATGACCTTTAATTATACTCACACCACCTTTCTAAACGGGGGAAAAAATGTCATCTATACATCTAACAAGAGATGAATATCTATAATCCATAAAGAACTCAGAAAGTTAAACAGAAACATAAAGTTACACAATCAATGAGACAGTTCTTGAAAGAGGAGACATGAGACACCAATGAGTATTTGAAGAAGTGTTCCACATTCTTAGCCATTAGAGAAATACAATTAAAACTACTTCGGGACTCTATTTTACTTCAGTCAGAAGAGCTGTCACCAAGAAAACAAAGGACAAGAAAAGATGAATATACATCAGGGCTGGTGGCCATAGAAGGAGATTCTTCGAAATAGATTTTAATGTAGATTTATACTTTCAGCTTGCTAGAAAGAGGAGTATCAGGGAAGTAAAACGCACCCAAGCGTAGGTGTGAGCTTCTTAAGAGAGTACAAGTGAAGTGTCTCATTTAGTTACTTCTTTGGTGAGTGTGACAAAAGTATTTTAAGGGAGAAAGTGTTCATTCTGGCTCAGTTGAAAAGTAAAGTTCACAATGGTAGAGCACCCCTGGTGACCGGCTTGTGGCAGGGGGTCACATCGTATCCAGAGTCAGGAAGCAGGGATCTTTTCATGACTTACAGAATCTCAACCCGGGACATGGTACCACACACAGTGGGCAGGTCTTCGCACCTCACTTAAACTAATCAGGATAATCCCTCACAAGGCATTGCCAAGAAGCCTAATCTTCCTGGTGATTCTAGACTTCATCAAGTTGAAAATTGAGATTAATTAATTAATTAATTGAGATTAACACGGTGCCTGTGTATGTGATTTTGGTGGCTTCTGGAGTTCCGACTCAAAGAGTTGTTAAAGGCCTTAGATGAGGGTCCCTGGTGCGCACTGGATAGGATTACAGTGGGTAAGGAAAAACTCTAGGTCCTAAGGTCACAAGGGAACTTAAGTTTATAGTTTTCCAGGTTTACATGGAGAAAGGTGTAAGGCCACTCAAGGTCGTATAAGCATGGGCCTCATTTCATTGCAGTTTTAACATTCTTATTTGAAATAACTTCCTAGAGAAGGTAAATGCTGTCTTGGTTTTCTTCCCTGTTGTGATCAGCTGTCCCCACAAAAGCAACTTAAGGGAAAGAAAGGGTTTATTTGGCTCACAATTTTGAATTATCCCCCTTAATTGTGAAGTGAAGGAGGCAGGAGCCTAAAGCAGCCAGTCACATCCCATCTGCAGAGCAATGAGCAATGCTTGCATGCTAATAATCAGCCAGCTCTCTCCTTTTCATTCAGTCCAGGGTCCAGCCCAGGAAACAGAGATGCCCACATTCAAGTGAGTCTTCACGCCTCAATTAACCCAGCCGTGAAAATCACTCACAGGCTTGCCCACAGGCCAACCTAACCCAGAGAGTTCCTCGTTAATACTCCATCCCCAGGTGACTCTAGATTGTACCAAATGAAAAATCAAAACAGATGCCTCAAATACTAAAACTAGACCTATCATATGACCTCACTTTACCACTCCTGGGTACCAGGCTGAATATACATCATCAGTTGAACAGGTAAATAAAATGTGGTGCACACGAACAAGGGAGTTTTATACAGCCATAAAGAAGAATGAAATCACAATGTTTGCAGGTAAACAGATGGATCGTCTTGCTAGGAGAAATAAGCCTGACTCAGAAAGGAAAACATTTCATGTTTTCTCTCCTGGGCAGACTCTAAAATATGCAAATAGGGCATTAATGGAAGGGATCCCTGAGACGGGAGGAAGGTGTTCAAAGAGAGGGAGGAGGGCAGCAGAGGAGGGTAAGAAGGGAAAGAAAGACGAACAGTCATGTTTTTCTCTCATGACAAAGTGTGGACTTAATGCAGATTTTGACAGGCAGAAGGGGCTGTGGGGATGAGGGGGTCGAGTGGGGAGCATGGCTGCGGAGAAAGGAGTAAGAGAAAGTTATGATGCTCCTATGGCAGATGTATGAAAGGCTCAGGATGAGACTCATGGTTTTGTTCACTAACTAAAACAATCAATGAAACACACACACACATAATTCTAATACCCAGGACGATGGAGGCAAAAGTCACCTCAAGTTCCAGGACATCTTGGACTAAAACAAACTAAAAAATTTAAAAAATTAAGTTAAAAATAAAGAAATAATGAAGGACAAGGAAAAATAAAAGTTTGGTGTTTTTTTTTTTTTCACCACAAAACTTGGAAGCTGTTTTTCAGTGGAAACAAAAAGCTTTTCTCCATTAAAACTGACAGCCGTGGGGCTGAAGAAGTGACTCAGAAGTCGAGAGAGCACTTGCTACTCTTGCAGAGGGTTGGGTTTCAATCCTGAGCACCCACCTGGTGGTTCCCAGTCACCCATAACTCCAGTTCCAGGGCATCTGACACCCTCTTCTGGCCTCAGACATTTGTACACATGTGATGTATATACACAGGCAAAACACTTAGACATATAAGAAATAATTTTAAAAAGGGGACAGCTGGTACGTTTCCCATCCAAAGGATTAAAACCAATTCAGTTTGGGATTGTGTCCTAGATGTCTCCTCTTCCCCAGTAAAAGAAAAGAATCCTGTAGAGTCTACAGGAAAGGGCGGGAGTGACTGCTTTATCATGGTAGGGTGAGGCTGACTGCCAGGACAGGGACACTAAGATCCAGCTGTCAGCAGTATCAGTGTAGTGAGGTATTAGCTTGTCCTGCCGGCCGGGGAATCCTGTGAGCAACATCCAAGAGGCAAGAATACTTAACCCCAGCCCTGTCCCACTGCACCTCCTGCGGCCTCTGTCAAGTGCGGGCAGCTTGCAGGATGACAGCAAATCTATACAGCGATGGCACAATCTGCCACCAGACCTCGCACAAGCCAACCCAACATTGCTGAACTGCGTCATGAGGAGGGTAGAAGACAAGGCCTAATGATGGCCTCCCTGAGCACTGGAGGAAGGGGTCGGAAGCCATGTGGACGGAGGTCCCTTAATGCATCAGTGCAGGGGAGGAAAAAGCAGTTACCTGCAAGGGAAGCGCGGTGGGGTCTAGGGGCCACCTGGCTCTCTGAGGACAAGGCTGTGGAGGGAGCCGTAGCCAGAGCATATGTTCACCCCGGTGCTCCATGTCATCCTGATGCTGGGATGAGAGTGTAGGTGTTGGCCTGTGTTGAAGATTTCTTTCTACACCCTTAGTGGACACAATGAGATGCTCAGGCTGAACATGTTAGTAGCAACCACGCAGCATTTTATCACGTCATGGTAAAAACATCTGTGTAAATGTAGTAACAAGCAAACAGAATTTTAGGGTGCTCTTTCAAACAGCTGGGATGCCAGGTGCCCCCTGCAGTTGCTACCCACACTCATTAAAGGGTCCTTTCTCCAGTGATCATTGGTTTCGCCACAGCGTGAAGCAAGCTTACACGTGAAATTAAAAACTTGCTTTCCACTCTTTCTACATTGTGCATTTTTATTTCTGCTTTGTCTTTTGTTAGGTGAAGACAAGCTTTTCTTGGGTTAAAAAAGAGAAAAGAGGGGGAAAAGCCAGTTGAATAGTAATATGGTCCTTTCATGTATATGCAAGAAAAAGATCTTTTCACACCTTGATGAAATTAGCATAAATTTAAATACTAATGAATTGCCAGTGACCGGTTAAGAATACCAAGAACAGAGCTCATTCTCAGCTGGAATCCCTGGGAAGCTCAGAGGACTCTGGAGGCACCTGGAGGCACATGGCATGGCCAGATGCAGAAGCCTTTACTCATGCTCGCTGAAAGCCCTGACAGTGCAGGGGTGGCAACAAGGTCACATGATCTCCTCAGGAAAAGGTTTTCTCAAAAATGAGAAATTGAGTTCAAGTAAAAGCCAGCACAGTTCTAGGATGTGCCCGGCTCTTTGAGTAAAATCTTTCCTACTGCTTGGTGGGACAAGACAAAGAATTTTGCCCCCCACGCACACACACACACACCACCACCACCACCACCACCACATTGCTTTCCTGGAGACTTGATTGACAAAGGGCCAGGCCATGTGTCCTGTACTTGAGCGCCTTTGTGGCAGCATAGATAGTTGGCTCAGGTTCTGCAGGTGCTTCCAGAAGGCACCTTAGGTTGTTAAGAACATCCAGCAACTGTGGAGTGTGTCTGGAGGAATATTTGTGAAAGTGTTTCTGGGACTCTGCTTGTTCTGTGTGCTACGTGGAGGTGAGTGTGGGGTCCTTTGGCACATCTACATGAACGTACTGCTATTCCTTTTCTAATGGGCCGTTCTGTGCTATCTGCAATGGTTCCCCATTCCTCAGGATCATGCTGCACAGCTCGGCTTAGTCACATCATTGGCGCAGGAGGACACTGATTTATTTTATTATTATGATGATGATGATGATGATGATGATGATGATAATGATGATGATTTTTTAGACAGAGTCTTGTTGTTTATCCCAGGCTGCTCTTGAATTGGCAATCCTCCTTCCTCAGCCACACCCATACTAGGATTACAGGTCTGCAACACCATACTGAGCTTCGTCTGGAAGTTTGACCCAGTGTCTCAACATCTGAATCTGAGTCCTGAATACAAGGTAAATGGGTGACAGAGCCTGAGAAACCTTATTGTCTCCGCATTTGAGCAGGAAGGACATCATCATGAAGGCCTTCGAGCCAGGGGCTTCTGAGAGCGTTTTTTGTTGATTACTTTTATTTGACAATTTCACTCATGTATAGAAGTGTTCTGATTAAGTTCTTCTCACACTCTTCTCCTCTACTCTGCCACAACCCTCATCCCGCAGTCCCACTGTCCCTTCCTCAGGGTTCACGACTTTGGGGTTTGTTTTGTGACTCATGTAGTTTAACCAGGGCCGTCTATGTGACCATTGGATCGGAACCGCCCATGGGAGCTTGCTGGAATCACCAGTAAGTAGACGACTGAAAGCAATAATTTCCCCTCTTTGTTAATCTGTCCGTATCAATAGCTCAGCATTGATGCCACGGTGCTCTGAGCCCCTCTCCGTTCTACACCTGGCTGTCAGCAGGCTCGTTTCTTTGAAGACGTAGTCTAAGCACCCGGCCTGGGTTTGTGAGTGTAATGGCTATGGTCTTGCATTTCTTGACAATCCCCTCCATCTTTGGGCGCCTGCGTTCCACTGGTCTCCTCTTCCAAAATGCCCATGAGCATAAGAAGGAGTTGTATAAACATCTTGTTCAGGGTTGAAACCTCAGTCACCATAATGGGGGTAGGGTTGACAACAACTTCTAAATGATTCTAGGTCTGTCTGTTCAGCAAGCCTCAACAAGGCAGGACAAGATACTCTTGTCTTGGCTCTCATGCCTGTGTATGCGCACCTATGCATGTCATAAATGTATACTTAGTGCAGGTGTGCAGTGTGTTTGCATGTTTGTGAAGGTACACACGATGCAGCGACCATAGTGTCCTCCTCTCTTACTGTCTTGCCTCGTTTCCCGGAAACAGCTTCTCTCACTGACTCTAGAGCTCACCTTTCCCTCCACTCTTCAGGGGAGAGTTGCAGTAAAACACCCAGTGCAGAATAGTGGTGGCCCAACTCTTTGTTTGTTTGTTTGTTTGTTTTTAGGCAGCTGGAGATTCACGGGCAAGCATTCCAGCACTGACCCGCAACTCCAGCCTGAATAACAGAGTTTTAAAAGACGTTTGAATTTTTTGAAATTAAAACATAATCACATAATTTCCTCCTTTCCCTTTCATCCTTTCAACCCTTCCCATGAGTCTCTCCCCCCACCCACCGCTTGCTGTCTCTCAGATTCATTCCAATGCCAAACTAAAAGATGAAGAGAAGTGTCTCCTGTTGATCATTCACTGGGACAGAGCCTCAGAGCAACACATAACCAATCTCAAAGCTGCGCCTCTCGGAAGAGAAAGTTTTGTCTTAGTTTAACCGCTGTCAGATATGTGATTGCTAATCCTCAATGTTGACTTCCCTGGATCTGAGTCATCCAGGAGGCACGCCTGTGGATGTGTGCTTCCAGAGACGGAAGACGGAAGACCCAACGTGACCTGGGAGGCACCGCCCCATGAGCTGCCAGGTAGGACTGAATAAGGAGGGTAACACAAGAACACAGGAGCTAAGTGTCACTCTCAGCTCTCATCAGTGAAGCTGGAGGAGACCTTTAGAGAAAGGCACAGCTAGTGACACATCTACAATACAACTCCCACACCTAAGGCTCGGCGAACATCAGGCAAGAGGAGTAGAAAGACAGTAAGAACCAGAGGGCCAGGAACCATGCTGCAGGATTGTCTTGTAGTTGTGACAGGGAAGCTACCGCCATAAAATCTCAACAATACAGCTGTCTAAATAAGACCCAAACAACCCTAACAACAGCTGACGTCTCAACATAGTTGGAGAGAAGCATCTCACCGGCCCCACCTCTAGAGGAAAAGCAACAAGCAATTACCAACTGCTGAGAGAAGGAAAATCAGTCGGTCTTCCCCAGATCTGGGCCCTGTTGGGTTGTCCAACACCAAGTGGTCAGCCCTAGGAAGATACAAATACAAGCAACACTGACTGATCAGCAGGTTGTATTTATAGGCTGATTTGTCTTTATGTATATGTAACAACAATGGTTAAAGAAAAACGGATGTGGTGAATTTGGGAGGGAGGGAGGGGGTAGATTTAGGAAGGATAGGAGGAGGGAAAGGAAGGAGAAAGAGGGGAGAAGTAATATAATTACCTTTCAATTAAATTTCCGATAATAAATTTGAACAATTTATTTTTATTATTCTCATTTATATATATGTATGTGTGCCTGTGTAAGTTCATACTGTGATGTGTGTGTGTGTGTGTGTGTGTGTGTGTGTGTGTGTGTGTGTGTGTGTGTGTGTGCAAGTGCCCAGAGAGGCCAGAAGAGGGTGTCAGATCCCCTGATCCTGGAGTTACAAACAGTTAAGAGCCGCCCAACGGGGTGGTGGAAACAGAATTTGTCTCTTCCACAAGAGCAGTATGTGCTCTTAACTTCTGAGCTATCTCTGATACCTCAAAGTCCATGTTTTAACAAGATCTGCACCCAGCTGTGTTTTGACAATTGGGCTCTTCAAAGATTTAACCAGGAGAGTGTTGAGGCCTCCACCCACAGGAATTGAAGAGGGCAGGAGGTCATCAAAGAGTGTCAGGCCACGGGTGAGGGGTGGGTGCAGCAAGGCCACTGGCCCAGATGTTTGTTTGAGTTCAGTTGTAAAGCAATGACATGGGTCGAGACCCTCAGTGGGCCCTTCCTTTCTGCCAACAAGCAACCCAAGCAAGTCACAGGACACCTGGAGGGGGATGCTTGTGGAGAATGGACTTCACCAGAGGGGAAGCAGGTGGCTGTCTACATGCAGCAGAGTCAGGAATAGCAAGATTTGGGTCAGGATTTGACCAGTGGGTCCAACAGGCTCTTCAGGGTGGATTTGACAGGGAGGGTGCTGGGGAGAAGATGAGGGACTGAGGCTGGACCTCCTGCTTAGGGCCCAAGTGGCCTGGCTGGAACACAGTGCCATACAGACTGTGGGAAGTTCAGAGGAGTGAACTCTGAAGCTAATCAAGGTGAAAAGTAGTAGATGAGTGGAGACCAGTCTCTGAGAATGAGAGATACCCTCTCAGCTGAACTTCACAGGTTGAACAGACACTCTTCTGCACGATTGGTCCCACATTCAAGGTCATGGGCCACATTCCCTACTACACCCCAAATGCATGGAACCTTGTCCAGCAAGAGAAACCTGTAAATATCATCTGTACCCCAAACACACTGCCAAGCTGTACCATGCACACCCTAATCAGTCCCTGCACGTGCATGTTCTAACCTCCACTGTGTCTGAATAGGAAGCTGGACCCAATGGATAATACTGAAGAGGCATCAAGTGTCCATTTCTCCATGACCTCAGACAAACGGAACACGTGTGGGTGAGGTCAGCACCAGTTACAACCTCATCACAGCTGAGACTGTCCCACAGTCAACACTAAGGTAAGCTTGCTTACAGAGGCCCCCACCCCCATGTCCACCTCACCTGAGCGGTCTGCTTCTGGCTGAGCCACTGGCAGAGGGGCAGGATCTCGACAGGGACTGTGTGTTAGCTGGGGTCCACTAGAGAAACAGGCAATTCATAGAATAGATGCATGTTACAAAGAGGGTCCTTTAGAATGTTTTACACCATTTGGATCCAACAATGGACACTGGAGTTTCTCAGACCACAAGGCCAGATGCCTAGCAGTTCTGATCTAGCTATGAAAACTTGGAGAATTCCTGAACTGTCAAAGAAACTGGTTCCAAAGTCCATAATGGCAGCAGCAGCAGCAGCAGCAGCAGCAGCAGCAGCAGCAGCAGCAGTAGCAGCAGCAGCCTAGTAGATACGCTCACCAGCAGGGAGAGAATGAAAGCAGGTCGAAACCAATGCCTTTTCTCAGGTTTCCTTATATTTAGGCCACTTCTGCTCAAAGATGTCTAATCTTGGGGAGGCTCTAGCTCGCTCGATTAATCCTTCTGGGAAATATTCTTACAGATCTACCCAGAGGTTTGTCTCTCAGCTGATCTAGTCAAGTGGACAATAAGATTAACTGCCCCAGGGAATCAGGAGTGAGGACTGGGAGGGCATGGATGCCCTTGAGAAGGACAAACTACACTTGAGCACCTCGAGCACCTCGCTGAGCAGGACCCCTGGGCTGAACAGGCAAGCCTGGCCTCAGTGCAGTCACGTGTACCCATCTACAGAGGCCCCAGGACTTCAAAAGGAGGAGACAGATGTGGCTTTCTTTCCCAGATGATATCAAAGAATCCTCTGCCTCACACGGGACTGGGTGTGTGATGTGAGCTCCATGCAGGGCCACATCCGTACCTCAGCCTTGTACAAACCAAGTCAGCTACCGCGGATGATGTGGACGTATAAGACAGGAGTCTTCCTAGGATGGCATTATCAGGAACAGGTTCCCCTGGGCCGCTCAGGCAGCTGTATTCACACTGAAGCTGTGTGCTTTCTTTAAAGGGGGCACTGATTCATCATTCAAAAAGTAGTTCTTCACAGGGGCACATTTAGCAGATAAAATCAGCGACAAGGATAGTAAATTGCCTGGGAGAGCTCAAACAGATTTGAGATAAAGGCGCCAGAGATGAAGTCAAGATGTGTCTGTGGCTTTTGCCCAGCACCCCGCCATCTGCTGCTGATCTAATGCTAGCCACTTAGCTTCCAGGGCCCCTGCCAATCTTTTGTCACCTCTGTTGCCCCATATCAAACTTTCCGGAAACAAAACCCAAGGAAGCAGATAATCAATAATGAGATCAGGGTGCCATCCTGGGAGAGGCCGCTCCCTGCTTTGTGTGTGGAAGGTTGTTTGGCCCTGGCTGTTTGTCAGGGAGCAATGGGGATGCACACAGCATGATTGAGTGCTCAGAGATAAGGCCCAGAGGAGGAGGGGAGATGAGGAAGGGAAGAGGAGAGAGGTGAGCAGAGTGCTAGGGAGTGGGGAGGGAGAAGGGGCATGGGGAGGGCCTCAGGCAGCAAGGCAGAAACTCCTGGGTTAGTGCAGCCTCTTGGCCCTCCCTCACTCTCCCCATGGCACCCTAGGGCCCTGCAGTTTTTAGGTGTCCTTAGTTGATCAGTCTTAGAGCCCCATTCCTCTTCCAGGGCACAGGAACACACATGTTCGATGTACAACATGGACTTGCAGAGGTGTCTTCTGAGAAATGGAGCATGCCCACACAGGGTCCCTACTGAACTGCCCCTGCCCCTCCACGCCTCTCAGTGAAAGCAGGTGGATCAGCTGTGCTGTGCAGTTCCCAGATCCCCACTCTTTCCTGTGGAATGTGCACTCCCACACCTCCCTCATTCAGGACCTCCTCCAAGTGCACCCCAGACTCTCTAACTTCCTACATCATAGTGGGGGCACCAGGTCACCTCGACAGTGCACCGATGAGGTGCCAGCACTGGGTGGGGCAGATCTCCCACTCTGCCATCTGAGGCACACATCTCCTTATAGGACAAAAGATGCAACCATGTACTCCCTCCCTCACTGGGTACTGGCACATACCTGCCTGCAGTACTCTAGCCACTACCTCCCTGGATACCAAGGCTGACTCTGTAACCCTGTCCTCAAGAGTAATCAGTGAAATGTGTGACCTTGGCTCCAGTAGTTTGTTTGAAATAATGTACTCAGCGAAGTGGTTACAGGGCATAAAAAACACTTACTCACATTTTCTTTCTTTCTTTCTTTTTCTTTTTTTTCTTCCTTCCTTCCTTCCTTCCTTCCTTCCTTCCTTCCTTCCTTCCTTTCTTTCTCTTCTTCTTCTTCTTCTTCTTCTTCTTCTTCTTCTTCTTCTTCTTCTTCTTCTTCTTCTTCTTCTTCTTCTTCCTCTTCTTCTTCTTCTCAAGTTTGGGAGAACAGTAAACAATGCAATCCCATTGCCGCTGTAGCCTTAGAATAAGAAAGTTCTTCATGTTTCCCAAACCACGAATCCACACAAAGCCCATGGAAGACAAAGCATTCCACCAAAGCGTGTTGCTCCCTCAAACCCACTGTGTCTGCTCACTCACGGGTTTCTCCAAAACAAATGTGTTACCAGTGAGTGCGCCCAGTTACATCCAGCACTGACATTCCTCCCTGAGTGACAGGTTAGAGATCCCATTTAGAGGGAAATTTTGTTTTATTTTGTTTTTGAAGCACTTAAGTGTTTTACTTCTACAGAAGGGCAGCATCAGATGCTGTCGCTGCTCAGGGGTTAGACCTGAGCAGAGCGTCAGTGCTAAGCGCAGGTCTCCCTGCACCCAGCCTTCTTTGCTAGATGTCTGTCCAGGGCTTGCACAGCACCAAGCAGCCTCTCTGTTCATGTGAAAGTGGAGCTCAAGTCCTTCTACGCCTCTGACGACGACGACGGTGAAGATAGTTAAAGAGCCATGAACCTCTTGGTGGAGGATGTGGGGCAACGGGAAGTGGGCAGATAGACTGAGGTGGGGGTGATGGGGTGAGCCAGTGACCCTCGGGTATAAACTCACAGGTCCACTGGCCGGTCTCCCTCCGTCTCCCATCCTGTGCCCACTTCCGGCATTTCTTTTGACGGGAACTTACCCTTGCTCCTGACTTTTAGACGGTTTTCTTTGAGATGAGTGAGTTCACCCTTTATAAGGTTTGACTTGAGAAGGCACTGTGGGGGGCGGGGGGCCCTAACCATCCTTGCATTACAATGCCAAAGTCAGTCGCCGAGCAGATAGGCTGGGAGCTGATGGGATCCCTCACCAAAAAACACTAATCTGGGTTAAAACTAAAAGTGCTGGTAAGAGGCTGAACAAGAAAGGTGCTCCAGAGACCGATGGGGGTCCGGGGAAGGGGCGGCGCTCACGGCTGAGAGGAACCTGAGAAAACCGATGCTGGGGAAGAAGTCTCTTAGGTGAGGGGCGTGACAGGCAAGGAAACAGGCCATTTTCACTTTAAAAAAAAGTGACGAGCCCGGTACAAATCAACCAGTATTAGCAGAAGTTTAACATCACTTTGAAAGGAAGCGACTGACCTACTGTGAACGCGCCCGGTACAGCGTGTAGACGGCTGATTACCGGTGTCCCCCTCAGGCAAGCGCCTCTCTCTTAAGCGTGGGCCCCCCGGAACATTTTGTTTTACTACCTTGTGAGATAAGAGGGGGAGAGGCGCTTCCTACCTGGGGAATTCATAGACTCGGCTTTGTGTGTCCCGGTCTGTTCTCAATTTCATGCAGGGTGCATAATTATAACGGTGTTTAAATTGAGCCCAGAAGAAAGCTGGGTTCAAGTGCAAATTAATTTCAGATTACCACAACAAAGGCAGTCATATCTCAACAAGCTTGCCAGCAAAACACTCGCTGAAGTCCCCAGGCCCCTCCCTTCCCCGACTTACAACAAAGACCTTTCAACTCAAATTAAGCTGATGTTCTCAAACCGCCCCACTGCCCACCTTTCGGGCTTTATCACTGAGACCTCGGCTCAGGCAGACCTGGAGAAGAGACTAGAAGGTGCCCAGAGCTGGAGGGGGGTCCTGGCCCGAGCGGTCACCGCTCCATCAAACCAAATTAAACACTGAGCAGCCTGACCGTGTCTGCCAGTGTCAAGGAGGGTATCTTGGTGCCTTCTTCAACAGGGGAATGGATGGCTTGGCCAGGCCTGGCTTCCCCACTTTCTCTTGCAGAGCTGCGTGCAGACTCGGGGCCTGGGCCTCCGGGGAGCTGATGGGAGGAAGGGCCTGCGCCAAGGCCAAGCCTCATTACCTCCTCATTACCTCTGGAAGCGAGGGAGAGGGTTTGCATCTGGGGAGCCCAGGCTGCGATGTCACCGGGGCTGTCTGCTTACTGCACAGTCGAGCGTGCCGCGGGGCCGCCGTGGGACCCGGGTCTGCTTCCCTTTCCTCCGTGCGATGATCCACTCATTAAGGTTTTTAAGGCAAATTACCGCCGCTTATCATTCTGTCAGCCAGTGCAGCGAGTGAGCCCACTCCAACCCCGCTGATGGGAGACACGGGAAAGGCATTTCCAAGTTGGTGCCGTAATTCGGTATTGATTGACTTTCCCCGGGTTTTATTGGGTTCTGCCCTGCGGACAAATGCATCCGATGCAAACTGAACGCAGCCCAGGAGAGTGGACAGTAGCCTCCAGCCTTCAATCCGGGACAGCCCTGGTCCCCATCCCCCAGTGCAGGCTCTCACAGGGGAGTTCACTGCTGGGTCATCGGAGGAAGGTGTACCTGACCCGAGGGCCCACTTGCAGTTTGGCTTATGTTTTCTTTAGGACTCTGCACGTCTTCTTGCTGAAATGTTTTCTTTTAGGTGCCAGGGCATTCCTAGGTCTAACCTTACCTCCTGTTAGGTGACAAAGAGCAGGCAGATGCAGATGGGAGAGCCTGATAATAGGAGGGACTCGATCACAAAAACAGAGTCTAAAATAGCAGCAAATAGATGACATCAAGCATCTCTTATGACCTGTTGTTTTATTACCTGTGACCATTACATAAATAAAAAAACAATAAAAAAATAGTAGCCAGTGACCAAAGGGCCAGAGCAAGAGGGAAGCGCAGGCTGCTCAGAGTGGCTGCACTGCACTTCCCCTTCCTCCCTGACCCCCTCCTCCACCCTACCCTCTCCTTCCTCCTCCATCCCCTCAAGTTCCTTTCCACCCCCCACCCCACCCCCATCACTTCTGTCTCTCGTTTACTTCCATCCTTACTCTCAATATAACTTTTCTTCCTCTGCTCCCTCCAGAAACATTTCAGTGGCATTTTTTGTGGTGTTTATCTTTTTTTTTTGAGACTGGGAGTCTTGGTATGTAGTCCAGGAGGGCCCCTAACTGGCTATCCTCCTGTCTCAGTGTGCAAGGATAACAGACATGTGCCATCAGGTCTATCAAGATTTGGTGACTCTAGATCGGCTAGACAATCTCTGTCCTAAGTTACAGCTGATGTCACAGGCCACCGACGTGTGAACACAGTAACCGTCAGCACGCTGCCTTGCTGTGTTTTGGAGTGGCATCTACTGAACAAATATGGCTTCTTCAGGCAGCACTCTTCTCTCCCACCTTCCTTATGGTACACCCCAAAGTTTTATACGTGATGACTCTTTCTCAGATGTCTGTATCTTTCCTTGCTGCACTGTGGTTCCTGCTAGAAATGGTGCCCTTGGTGTGGGAGAGCTAAGAGGGAGCCTGTGCCCCTCTCCATCTTATGGTGGGTAACAGGGGAAGTCACCTGCGGCGGTATTTTATTTGTGCTGAAATGTGGTATTTTATTCGTATGTTAATAAATAAAGTTTTCCTGGAGATCAGAGGTCATAGTCAACCATAAACAGAAGTCAGATGGTGGTAGCACGTGCCCTTAATCTAATCATGTGGCAGGCAGAGTCTCTGTGCGTTCAAGGACACAGCCAAGCGTGGTGACACACCCCCTTTAATCCCAGTACCAACCATAGAGACCTGGAGGTCTGTATAGACAGGCAGTGATGAGGAAGTCATGCGGCTGGGTTTAGAGCCAATGAGAAAGCAGAACAGAAAGGCAATAAAAACACAGGTTACACAGGAAGAAGATCTCTTTCTGGGGAAGCGACGGTGGGGAGGTGGTAAGATAAGGTAGCCATGGCTTTTCGCTAGTTCTCTGATCTCTTTAGCTGTTTCCCCTGTGTTTGGCTCTGTGTTTCTTATTTAATAAGACTGTTTAGAAATTTGTCTACATATCCCTGCCCTGGGGACCTTGTGAAAGTCTCTTGACTATCCACAGGAATTATCACCTCCCTCTGAAACAAGTGCTTCCTATGCAGGACTCTGGCAGGCAGTGAGCCTCTCACAGCCAAACAGGGCCACTGTTCCTTATCCATCAGAAAGTCTGGACCACCATCATACAGCCTGGACCTCCATCATATACCTTGAACTTCCATCACACCCTCTGGACCTCCATCATACACTTGGACCTCTGTCATACACCCTGGACCTCCATCATACACCTTGGACCCCCATCATACACCCTGGACCTCCATCATACACCCTGGACCTCCCTCATACACCCTGAACCTCCATCATACACCCTGGACCTCCATCATACATCCTGGACCTCCATCATACATGCTGGACCTCCCTCATACACCCTAGACCTCCATCATACACCCTGGACCTCTGTCATACACCCATGGCAGGTTACCAGCATTAAAAAACATCATATTAGACAGGAGCAAGCCAGTATGAGCATATCCAATGCCTAAAAAGTAACTTCATATGATGCAAAACAGTGAATTTTATTTTCTCGATGTTGTCACTTCATTTCCCAGAATTTTGAAAATGTGATTTGTCTCCGGCACAGTGACAACCTTGGATGCACTCACTATGAGGGAGATAGCGCTGCAGTCAGCTGGTGTCTACCAATCACCTGTCATCTGTCTGTCTATCCTCATCTGTTTATTATCTATCCCCTATTACTCATCTCTTTATCATCTTTATTTACCTGTCTATCTATCTATCTATCTATCTATCTATCTATCTATCTATCTATCTATCCATCTATCATCTATTCATCTATCTCCTATATATTATCTATCACCCACCTATCTACCTATTTATCCATCCATCGATAGATCATCTCTTTATCATCTACCCTTCCACTTGCCATTTATTTTTCATGTACCCATCTATCTATCCATCTCTCATATTGTCACCTCTCTATGTATACAGAGATGTAGACACCTAGAGAAAAAGAACAGAAAGACAGGGAGGGAGGGAGGGAGAGAGAGAGAGAGAGAGAGAGAGAGAGAGAGAGATTACATGTTACTAAACAAACTAAACAAGAGTATATCTAGAGACACCTGTGTCCCAAGTGTGGGAACCCCTCTTCAGCACCAAGATTTGCCTTAAGAAAACTCTTGAAGTCTTCATCACTGGAAAAGAGCAGGGTTTCCAGCTCACAGCTGACCTTCACGCTTTCCTTTCTCCCCCAGAGGCAGACATTATGGCGATGCTTCAGACTTCCCAGTGGGGCTTTGCATTCAATTCTTGGCATGTTGGACCTATTTCCAGGAACTGAGGAGCAGATCTGCTGCAGAGGGCTGGGGCAGAACATCCACATTGGCTTCAGGAGACCACCACAACCCACTGGTCAAACGAACCAAGCTCTCTGTGTCCCTTGGGTTTCAGGGAAACCATGTTTCTCTGTAAGCAGAATGCTACCACCTGTGGTCCAGCAAGGTGAAAAATGAACTGGCTGCAGGTCTGTGATGATACATTGTGTACCCTAATCAAATTTGCCTGACGATCAGAGAGACAAAAGAACAAGCCAACAACTAAGAACACAGGTCAGCACCACACCCTCTGAATTAAGACACCCTCTCTTGTCTCCTCCTCCTGTTTATGCCAGGGCCTGCCTATAAAAAGAAAATTCTCAGATGACCCAAAACTTAACAAAAACTCTGACCTCAGAATCCACTGTGGACACAGCTCTACCAGCCACAAAGCACAGAGATTCCCACCCTAAAGGCTCAAGAATGCTACATTATGGTTATTAATCAGGATCAATCAAGGCGAAAGTATATATAGTTGGACTTCATGTGTCTTATCTAGCCATTTTTATTAGATTTTTTGTAAGATCTATGGCTGTGTCTTATAGTCATTTTGATTAATTGTTCACATAATTTAAAGATTAATGGTCGTTGCCTGTTAGACATACACATGGTGGCTCCCCAGCAGTTATCCTTGTGTGTCTTTGATGGCATTCTTTTTGTTTATTGAACATGTTTACGCTGGGTCTTTAGAAGTCTGTGTTTGAGTTCATACCTCTTAATATGCTATCAGAGTTGACTTGTCAGAAAAGAATGGAAGTTGTATGTGAGGTCCACAGGAGCTGCTCTGTATCCAGCCACCCTCGGGAGCTTGTCTCACATGAAAACCAGAAAGGGCCTGGAGCTACCACCTGTGAGGTGTGGAAGGGATCAAGCACCTGACAGCGTGTGACTTATTAATATTTATGTTCAGAAATATTTACATGAAATTGAAAGAAATTCTAGGCAAGTCACATCAGGACAACAAATCATTATGAAGGACACACATAAATTGCACAAGTGTGAAATGCCTTAATTGTAGAGAAAATGAACGGGGATGGCCAGTGACCCCAGTTTCCACCAGAAACGTGCAGGCTTCCTCATCATGAGTGGTGGAACACATTTAACCTTGCAGTAAGAAAATTATTTCCATTTTCTTGGGGCCTAGAGGAGGAAAAGTCTGGCCCCAGGGATGTCTAGAGGTTTCCTCCCTGACTTGATGTAAAACTCCTGTTGTGATCTCCGTATCCCGGAGCTCTAAGTGCTGGCCTGTTTAGCTGCTCTGCTGTCCTGGGCCTCCAGAGAGACCAGAGCTGTCCATGTGTCTGTCTTCCCCCTCCCCTCCTGCCAGGATGCTCTGAAGTTGCTGCAATGGTGTGGGGGGGGGAGGGGGGTGAACTGGACACAGGAAGGGGGAGGGCAACTCTTCTCCCTGCCCATGTACCCTGGTGGAAGAGTGTGTGTGTGTGTGTGTGTGTGTGTGTGTGTGTGTGTGTGTGTGTGTGTGTGTGTCAGCCCTGTGGGGACAGACCACATCATGGGGACCTGAGTGGCACTACAGAGGCACCAGGACGCCCAGGGAAAGCGAAGACACCTACCTGCCTGTTCTGAGCAAGAGGCCATAGGTCCTTCATGTCCTAGTTCCCCAGGGACCCCTGCAGGTAGACCAGAGCATAGCCAACTCTGGAGGTCAGAGGTCAGCCCACTGGATTTCTCAATGAAGAAGTCAATGAAAACTCCAGCAATGGCCAGCAGAGGTCACCGGATGGAACTCGGTGCGAGCCCCCCTCGTCCTATGCTGTCACCCACAACAGAGATGGTAGGTCACTTCCATTCCATGTGATGAAGCCATCATGTGATGCTCTTCAGCTATGTGTCTGCAGGCAATTATACGGGAGCCTCTTCTCCTCTGCCTTCCAGCATTCAGGGGAATGGGAGGCCATTTCCCCAGCTTCTTTGTGACACCTGAGAGCAGCCTGCACATGCTGCCTCACCTCCTCTCCCGGAAGCCATCTCTCAGACTGGTTCAGTCTGGCAGGTGTATGGCAGACCCCGGCACCCACAGAGCAACCCTCTGATGACAGAAAGGTTTTCCCATTGTTCTTTGAACTTAGATGAGAGGGCGGTCCTTTCTGCTGTGTTTTTGTGTTTTGATTAATGCCATTTCCTTTATACTGGTACCCTGAGGCTGTTTCAACAATCAACCATAATTTTACAAATTGGGGCGAAAGTTCCCATTGACGGCAAGTGATGAGACATCGAGCTTTCACTGTTATTCCATGCTACAGGACCCAGAACCTCACTCATACATCGGTCCTCTGCATGGGCTCTGAGCTCTCAGAGGTCCCAAAAGTGGGGTGAATCTCTCAGTCTTTCAGATCCTTTGCTAGCCTGGCCAGCTCCTCCCTTCTCACTTAGGGCTGTCATAGTCCCCTCTTCCTGCTCAAGAGTAACTAGATGGCCCTTCCTCCCTTCACACTCTGCCCCAGGCTTGCTCCCAGATAACTAGTGCTGCTGTGAGCAGTGATAACCAGAGGGGATGGAGAGCCTGCCCAAAATAGAACCAGGCTCCCAAGCCCTCAGCGTGAGTCACTTCAGGCAAAATCTGCAGCAAAAGTGGATAATCTCCCTTGCCACCTCACCCGTCAAGGACTCTCAAGAGGGCTGAGCACACTTCCTCCTGAATACCACGTGGCCAAAAGAGCAGCAAAAGTGACCTCAGCAGTGAGCTCTAGAGGACTGTTGGGGTTGCCAATTTGAGAAGTCACCTGCCACCTGGGTCCTACCACAGCAAGGGAAGAAGAAGCCAAATGGGAGGGGAGAGGTGAACCAACCTGGTTCCGCTCCCAGATGGAGGATAGAACTTCCACATCCGGGCAGCACTGACCTGTGGTGACACTAGATGATTCCCAAGAGGCAAATGGCCTCTGCTGCCCGTGGGCAGTCACCCCTTCTTCGAATATCGATATATCCAGAGCTCCAGACTTCACTCTTCCTCTGTGGGGTTAGGAGGGTAGGTTCCACATGGCTCCTGAGCCATAGACTCATCCTAAGACTTGGCTCACAATGTGTCCTTAATGAGGGCACCAAAGCAAAGGGCAAAATGGAGAGCCGTTTGGAAGAACCAAACGTAGAAAGGCTATATGCCAAAGTCTCAAAGGGACACTTAAGGGCCTCTTCAACCAGCTTCCTTCTTTCCTGACCTCCAAATGGAATTTGGACACTGAGGTTTCCATCCGTTAGTGTCTCCTTCACTGACTGAGTGTGACTGGGCATGGTGACAGGTCTCGTGGGATGAGACACTCTGGACCCATCAAGACACACTTCAGCACATTTTCCTTGTATATCTGCTAACGGAATGCTGTGTTTAACCTGTGGACAGGAGTGGGATGGTTCTCTCCACCTTTGCAGCATGCCACATCTTTTCTTCTGCTCTCTGGTAGTTTGGGGCTTCAGCTTTTTTTGCTATGCACAGCAGAGGTAACAGGAAAAGCTAACCTGTGTCGTTATGTGGCTTCGAAGGTCTGTCACAGAACTGTGATTGTGCCTGGAGAGGTGGGGGATCCTTTCTGACTAAGGAAGAAGAGGAAGAGGGAGGAGCTGACCCAGAGAGAAGTGTGACAGTGAGAGGAAAACCAACAGAGCAGTGTGGTCGACAGCTGCGTCTGAGAAACAGCCACAGCGATGAACTTTGAAGGGAAAACTCAACTTGTGGACCTCTAAGTGCTCTGAGCAAAGGCAGATGAGCCAGGAGGGCAGTCTCAGGAACCCATGTTTCCTCCATGTGTGTTTTGTGCTCAGGAGGTGTGCTCCTTGCTTTTCTCGCCGCTGTGACAGGATGACACACGTGACTTAAAGAAGAAGAGATTTATTTATTTATTTATTTTTGCTTACAATTCAAGGGTACAGTCCATCAAGGAAGGAAGTCGAGGCAGCGTGTCACATTGCACCCAGAATCAGGAAGCGGAGAGATGAGTGCTGGTGCTCAGTTCTCTTTTCTTCAGTTATTTAATACAGGACTATAGAGAATGGACGGTCTGCCCATATTTAATGGAGGTTTTCCTTCCAATTACCTCAGTCTAGAAACTCCTCACAGGCATTACCAGGGATTGTCTACCAGGTGACTCTAGGTCCTATGAGTTGACAGCATCAACTCTCACAGTCAGCAAACAAGGGCATTATACCTGGCTGACTACACTTCTGTTAAAAAGAAAAAGACTCATGAAATTTGTTTTCTCTGCAGGGCAGTGGGGAGGGGATAGAAGAGGGGAAAGTAGAGTGGGTATAAAGAGGGAGCCGGGAAAGGAGGTAGATCTGGAGCCACAGTTTTCAACCTGGTCTGCAGGAGGACTTAGGTGTGATGGAAGGTCTGAAGTCCTAAACAAAAAGATGAGCATGATTAACCACAGGAAATAATCGAAACCTGTGGACAGTGAAGGACTCCAGGAATGGATGCAGTAGTGGGTTATGTTACGATGGGTCTGACTGTGCTGCAGGAAACGCCTCTGAAATCATCGTTCTACATCAGATAGGCCTGCTCCTCACACAGGACATGTCCATCCAACCTTGCTAGAAGTGTCACCGTCCAGACTTTGCTGATCACTGTGACAGGAGAAAGTGCTGCAAACCATCTCTTGGTTTTCAAAGTCTCCTTAAAGATGACAATGTGATACAGATTGCTTCTGCTAAAATTTGATTGGCCAAGACACTCACCTGACTGTACCTGACAGAGAAGTAAGGGAAGTGCCCCATTGCTCCACCACACATCCCAAATCCTCTCACGGTCTTCTCAAATACAGTCATGGCATCAAGCCAAAAGGTAGAGAGCACTGTACCTGGAAACAGCAGCCATCATCATCAGACATTGGTCCCTCCCCCTCCACACACAGAGAGTCCACAAGAATGAACTGGCAGCATCAGGAGATGGAAATAGATGGGTGTAGCTAAGGTTGAAACTAAAGAATTGTGAAATTTCTTCCAAAGTTTGAGAGCTCCTTATCTTTTAGATGCATATTTCACACACATATACATACAGTATATTCTATATTGTATATCACACATAAATATATACATAGAATAATTTTTCTATAGCATGCCATATATACACATATATTTAACTACAGCTTGATTCAGCTCCTTGTGGTGACTTCCTCTACACTACTTCCTGCGAATCTTGTCAGCAACTCCTTCCTCACTTTTGCCATAGCCCTTATTAGACTTGACTTTCTTGGCAGTCAGGCATTTTCTAATTCCACTTTTGCCCATCAGCACTCACAGGTCTGTAGGGAATTTCAAATCTCCATGTTGACTTCATTCTGTTACACCGGGAGCCACACTCTGCTGGTCAGCTTGGCTTTGATTCTGTATTTGCTTCTTTCTTCTTATGTTTCATCTCAAAGAGACAACAGCCTGTGTCTCTTCTTCACTCTTGCAGTTTTACTTCAAGTTTAAGTGTTTACAATCACCACACCCTCCACTGTTCTTCTGATCTAAACCTCAATCTACCCAGACCCTTCTACAGTGTTCATGCTGAATACGCATTCTTGATATGATCTTTGCTATGAATTGAAGTTTCAGTTCACACTGTTGCTCTGATTTTTTTTCAATTTTATCCCTACAATTTGGGGATCAGAAGCAATTGCCTCTTCCAATGCTGCAAGTTTCTGAAATGGCAAAGTCAATTTCCCAACTTTAAACCATCCATTATGCAGCACATATGCAACCTCTTGAAATGCATATTTGGGAATCTCGACCCACAATGGGAAGATGTCCGGAAGCAGGGTCTTTAGATTATCTAATCAGAGTGATTAGATCATGAGGGTGCTGGAGGGTTAGCATCCTTATAAAAGGGACCTCAGAGTGATTTCTTACTCCTCTTCTGCCAGGTGAGGGTGGATGAGCAGGTAACAGTCTACAGGTCAGGAGAGTGTCCTTCCCAAGCCCTGACCCCTAGATTGAAGACTTCCAGACTCCAGGACCACAAGACACAGATTATTCCAGGTCATAAGCCACCCAGTCCCTGGTTCTTTGCTTTGGCAGGCAGAAGCGAAACCTCACCATTTTTAATCTTACATTCAGTGTTGATGAGGACCTGAACACCGTTTTACATCCAAGCTCCAAAACTGTTTCCATCTTGCAAAACTGAAACTAGGCAGTCACCAAACCGTAGTAATCTCTCTCCATCCCTCCCTGCAGGGACCCTCTGTTCTGTATCTTTTTTTTTTTTTTTTTTGGTTTTTCAAGACAGGTGTGTAGCTTTGCACCTTTCCTGGATCTCGCTCTGTAGACCAGGCTGGCCTTGAACTCACAAAAATCCGCCTGCCTCTGCCTCCCGAGTGCTGGGATTAAAGGCGTGCGCCACCACCGCCCGGCCCTGTTCTGTATCTTTGCCACTCGGAGAGCAAGGCTATTAAAGACTTGTCACATGGAAAGCTACTGGTGCCCAGCAGGAAGGGAGCATTGAAAGACATTTTCTCTCTTCCACCCTTAGAACGGAGGTAAATTTTACTCCTTACCACATGCCATTAGTCCAAGGAAGTGATAGAGACATAGCCGGTGCAGGAGGGGTGCAGAGACATCCAGTTGTGTGTCTAATGAAAGAGCCAGGAACATAGGAAGCTGACTGCTGCAAGTCAGCTGAGAAACCCTGAGCAGAAGGGAGGGGGTGCATTGACTGCTGTGGTTTTCTGTAGTGGTCTCGTCTGCTGTAAGAGAAGTTTCCTTGGTGAGGGGTAAGAACTACACTTACCTTTGGGTTTAAGACAAGTGTTCAGAAAGTCGTTAGGGGTTACACTTGTAAAGCAGTTTAGGCAAGTAGCATTTGTAGGGTTCTTTTGCAAGATCCATGACTTTATTAGCCCTGGGTAATTGCCTAGGTTTCCTATACCAGACATAATTTCCCTCTTAATGGGAATGTTTTAAGTCCAATTAGAGAGCTGTTCATTACTCTTATGGTTATTATGCCATGTTGGTCATTGATGTGGTCATAGGCATCATAGCTGAGTACTTGTTGTTAGTGTCTCTTCTTTGGAAGCTTGCATGGTGCCTCTGGTTCAATGAGAACCAGTCCTCAGGAGGAAGCATTCCAGTTACTTCCAGTCTTCTTCAGGGAAGAACACAAGATTGCTTATCCAATAAGGAACAATCAGCCCTGAAAGAATACATACAAGTAACATTATACAGACTGAGCAGGCTGAATTTAGAAATGTATATGCATATGCACATACATATATGCATGTAATAGCAATTAATGAAAAGAGGCCATAAATTGGAAAGACAGCAAGGGTTCACAGGAAGGAAAGGGAGTGGAGAAATGACATAAATATAATCTCAAAAGTAAAAGAAATTAATTTTTAAAAGACAGAAAATTACAAACAAAAAAATAGATATTCAGGAAGAAAAAGGCAAAAACATCTAAAAATATGACTGATAAAAAATATTATATGTTCTACCAACTCAAGCCTTGTAGCACATCCCAACACCCTGGTTGCCTGGTCACCCACACAAACACTGGGAAGCCAGGTCTGCACTCCTGTGATGTAAACAATAGCAAAGCATAACCATGATCTTTCTTGATTGGCGAAATGAAGAAAATAAACCAGAATAAATACTGTATGACGGCAGGATGTGGGGCAAAGGATATTCACTGCACTGTTTCCTGGCAGCTCTCTGCTCTCTGTAAGAAATTAAGCCTCATGTCAGCAACCCCCCCCCCCCCCCCGATGAGCCAGGGCAGAGACAACATCCAGATCTGTGTACCACAGTGACTGCTGCAGTTCCACCAGGAATGTCTGTCCCTGGAATCAAACCCATGGGCAAAGGAGAAGAACACACTCGGCCATACTGATGTGTGACTGTTTCACAAAACACTAGCAGTTGACTTTCAACAGGAATCACAGTTACAGCAGGTGACAAGGTCCACCAGGTGGGATTCGGCAGAAGAAATGGAGATGAGGGTCTGCAATGTGATATCTTTTCTGACCAACAAAGAACTTTAAAAACACATGGTTTTGTTAGTCAGTAGGAACACATGGAAATGAGAGAGGTGACCATGGAGGTTACAGTGGTTCCCTGGTGGCAGCTGACTTGGGGGTGGGATACACCAGGGAAAAAGCATGTATCAGTGACAGAGGAGAAAGGTTCTGTGGGAAATCATCTCCAGGCCACTGCCATCCTGAAGCACCTTCCTGAAAAATTCTCTCCACACGTATTAGCTTTTCTTTCAAAAGACACTGTGACAACTCTGCTTCTTCCCCTCTCTGAGAAAGCCTCAATTCAGGACATAGTGTAGGTAGCCAGGAAGTCCTTAAGCCCCCCCCCCCCCCAATCCTGCCTGCTGCTTTTTGTGGTCCTCTAATGATGTTGTGTGGTGTGTGCTGGAAAGATGTCCAAGAGGTGAGTGTTACTTATGGCGGTGGTTTGAAGAATGCTCCCCAAGTGTTTGAACACTTACACCCTCATTGGTGGCACTGCTTAGGGAGGTTTAGAGGGTGGGGCGTTGACAGGAAGCATGTCACTGTGGTAGGCTTTGAGGGTTATAGCCTCACCCACTTTAGTTCACTCTCTGTTTCCTGCTTGGGGTTGAGAATAGAGCTCTCAGCTTCCTGCACCAGCTACCACGCCTGAGCCTTGCTGCCACGATGGACTCTTATCCTTCTGGAACCCAGATACACTGTGAGTTGGCTTGGTCCTGGTGTTTCATCACAGCAATAGAAAAGTAATTAAATCACTTACTAGCCAACTTGCTGCCAGGGGAGACTCCACGGCAAGACCTGCTTTCTCAGAGTTGTGTTGGTGCTTGAGAGAAAGGGCCCTGCTTGCTGGTCTTAAAACCAGAAAACTGCATTTCGTGTGGAATTTTCTCTGTGACAGCCACCCACAACTTCCCCAGGAGAAACTGAGAGGAGACTCGCCACAGGGCTGCCTCTATTGCCTTATCTCACATGCAACTACAAAATTCCCTTATTTCCACACTCAGCTCATATGCTGTTCTTCCCCATCACGTCCAGAATGTCAAATCTGATTGGTTTATTTCTAGAACTATTACATTGCTTTTGTTTTCTCATGAAAATATGAAGAAACAAGAAAAAACAAAACACCGAAAATTCTCCAATGGAACATAGATAGAGGGCCAGAGGGAATGAGACAGCCACAGAAGATGGTTTATTTATTTTTTAAGATTCATTTATGATGTTTGTATGTGTGTGAATATGTACTACATGTATCCTTGCCGGCCCTTGAGGCAAGAAGAGGACCCTGGATCCCATTGAATCAGAATTTCAGACAGGTTTGAACTGCTGTATAAGTGCCACAAACCAAACCCAGGTCCTCTGCAAGAGCAGCAAGTGCTCTTAACCACTGAAAAAATTTCAGACTCAAACTACAAGTTTTTAAACAGAACCATATCAGCTTCAGGTTCCTGCCCGGGATTAGTCCCCATACACACAGGGCTCTACCAATGGCTGTCAATCACCAGCCATATGAAAACACAGAATCAATTGTTTTGTGTTCAACAGAGGCCACATGGCGTGGACTCTGTGCTTGTCAGTCAGGTGGACATGGAGTAACTCCACTTAGATTTGTGTGACTGTTGATACCTATCATTTGAATAGTGCTGAGCTTTATTCATCTCCCTTCACACAGGTTGAGTATATACTGCTTTATTTGTCAATACATAACTGAATTATTATTACACCCCCCATAGTAAACCATCTTTCCAGATACTGCTGTCACAGGAAGGGATAATTCATAGCAGGGGCCCAGAGGCTCAGAGCTATACATTAGGCTTGTGATAAAAATCAGACACCTGACAGAGTACGGAGCCCTGTTCTGTACATGGAAGCTGACTTCAGGAAGTATTTGCTTGCACTTGGTCCCACCTATGACCTGTGCAGAATCACTAAGGCCCACATGGCAAAGCATGTTACTGAGACCGGGGAATGGATAACACCCTCCGGCAAGGGCAGCCAGCAGCCTAAGGCAGGCCTGGGAACCCAGCTCCTGCTCTTTCTGTGGTAAGATTTGGTAAGAGGTTGGGCCTTGCTGGCCAGCAGCTGCCTGTCTCCAAAAGTGTGGTGGACAGGCAGCAGGTAGATTCTCACATTCGTTCAGGCTGAAGGGATATGGTACCTCTGCAAAGCAGCTTTCTGCCATCTCCCTGTCCCTGTCCCTGTCTACCCCTACACCATCCTCTCTGAGTGGATGCTAAGGAGCTAAGATTGTTCTGTGATGAGCATCTTGGCTCGGATGCAGCAGCCAGGAGTCAATCAGACACTGGTCTTCACACTGCTTTTTCAGTGTGCCTAGCCTTAAATATGTGGAATTAGCAAACCCCCAGCAGTGTGGTCGAGCCTCTTCAGTTGTGTGGGCGGGCCTTGTCTGTTGTGTGGGCGGGCCTTGTCTGTTGTGTGGGCGGGCCTTGTCTGTTGTGTGGGCGGGCCTTGTCTGTTGTGTGGGCGGGCCTTGTCTGTTGTGTGGGCGGGCCTTGTCTGTTGTGTGGGCGGGCCTTGCCCAATAAGTGCAAGGCATTCAGCAAGCACAAGTTTATCAAGGAGAAAGGGCTTCAGACTCTGGATTGCACCTTAAAGCTAAGCTTTTTCTTCATGTGTACATACATAAAGCATGTCTCTCTCATACATGTACACCCCACACACTACATTCACAAACCCTTCCAATCACCTGGTAACCACACACATGGTCAAGCACTCCTCTAATGCGGCTCTGCTGGGTAAAGCAAGCTCAGATCTCACTAGGAAGCTTTGTGGGCCTCCACGCCATCTCACAGACAGTCACAGGATGTCAGCTATGACAGCTTCACCACAAGACCCTGAACCTGCATGTGGTCCAGCTGGGGCCTGGGAAGCACATGGCCTTGTAGATCACCTGCCTGTCACAAGAAAAGGTGACGCAGCCGGGTGGAGAACACTCAGAGTGACCTCTCTTCTCTCAGCTTGGAAAGCCTTGGAGCCAGGGTGTCGTGCAGTGTGCCGTGAGAGTTGTCCGGCTGGAACGGCCCCTCCAGCCAGCTCAAATGCGGAGTGTTTGCCAATAGATGGTTATTTCTGCAAATGAAGGAAAGAGAAATCCCTTGGACCTTCCCATCCAACCCGATCCCCATGTCTCCAGTTTTCTGCCAGAATTTCATCCTAGGTTCCTGTGCTAATGACCCGATCACAGCACCGTGCTCCCCACCCTCGCTCCCTCCGGTGTGATGCCATTCTGGCTTTGAGTAGTGCCTCCTCATGTGCCCATCTGCCGGCACGGTGGGTGGACCCCCTGAGGCCCTGGCAGCCCCAACTTTCTGGGGCTCCTTGTTGCTGATATACCTCCTCCCACAACACAACAGCCCAGAAGTGATAAGGTCAGGGAAGCAGGACATGAGAGAGGACAGCGGCTGTTCCTTGGTCTTGTCTCAGCAGGTGGCCTCACCTGTGCTGCCACTAGCTGTTCTCTTGGAGGCTGGAGCGTCGCCCACCTGTTGTGGATGAGGTGGACCTCCACTGTGCAACTCAACAGAACATGGCACCCCATGGAGTTTGGAGACCTGCGGCAAGAGTTCTAGGGTACTCTGAGATGAAGGGAAGTCATGCTCCAGAGTCCTTTCTCACAAAGGCTCCATGCTCCACCTGCTGTGCCCTCAAATCTCTGCCGACTTGCAGCCAGAGAAACATAGAGAATATTGTCACTGGACTCTGACTTGAAGTGCTGGATGGACAGTTGGTCTCAGGAATGGTGGGCTGGCTTTGTGTGGCTCCACACTGAAGGAGGGAGAACAGGACTCCAGAGCACCCAGCTTTAAGAGTATACTGCAGGTGCCACTTCTGTGTCCACCTATGTAGGAAGGGTACACATATGCCAGGCAGGCGCCCAGTGGTCCTGGAAGCTGTCTAACCAGGCAGCAGTTTCCTGCCAAGCACTCCGTACTCAATCATAGCCATCATCAGACCCCCAAAGAATGGCCCATCTTTACCTCCCGGGCTCGTCACCTGCTGTCTTCACATCCGGTTGCCATGACCATAGAATGTGATTATGAGAGCCCACTACAGAGGATGCCTGACCCCACCCCAAGTTAGCAGAGTGATGTGCTCAGGTGTTGTATGCATTTGAACATCCACCTTCACTGCAGCAGGGCTTGTATCCTCTGTCCCTCCTGGGGCATCTCTGTGGCCATCACGCTATGTTGAGGATTGCTGTCAGGATTCTAAAACCTAAATCTCTCCTGTGTTCTCCTTCTGTACATAAAGAACAGCTGGAAAGAGCTTAACACATGTTTTTTATAGCCTTCTGCGTGTTTATCCATGTGACCATACTTACTGGAAAATAACAATGACTTTATGTTTTGTAAGGAAAGACCAATTGAGTAAAATAGCAAAGACTTGTGTGGTGGTTGAAATGAGAATGTCACCCACAGGCTCATGTATCTGAATACTTGGACCCGCCTCACCCCTTGTTGGTGCTGCTCTTTGGGGAGGTGGTGCAGCCTTGCTGAAGGTCGTGTGTCACTGGGGGCAGATTGTGAGAGCTCCTAGCCTCATCTCACCTCCAGTTTTCCCCTGATTCACATGTGAGGTTGAATATGTGATCTCTAAGCTTCCTGCTTCTGCCAACATAACCATCCACCATGACGGACTCTTACCCATCTTGAACCACAAGTCAAAATAAACTCTTTCATAAGTTGTGTTTGTAAAAACCAGATTCTTTAACGATAAACTCAGGTGCTTTAAAACTCCAAACCTATAGCTTTGAACAATTGGTTTTCTCTGATAGCTAGACTTTCATCATCAATGTTGTCGATAGGCCTTGTCTCCTATGTCTAACAGAGGATGTTCATCTCTGGCTTCTGTCTCGAGACTGTCCAAGGTGAAGTTGTGTCTCACACATAGTGGGAGATCCGTTTTCCACACACCCCTGGAGCACAGAATCAGTGAGCCATGGGGAGAGGGATGACTCTCTGTCTTAATTGGGATTGCCATTGCTGTGAAGAGACATCATGACCACTGCAACTCATAAGGAAAACATTTAATTGGAGTGTCTTGCTTACAATTTCAGAGATTCAATCCATTATCATCATGACAGGGAACATGGTGGCATATAGGCAGACATGGTACTAGAGTAGTAGCTGAGAGTCCTACATCTTCCAGGCAACGGGAAGTCCACTGAGACAGTGGGCAGTATCCTGAATATATGAAACTCCAAAGCCCACCCCCATAGAGACACACTTACTCCAACAAGGTCATACCTACTCAAACAAAGCCACATCTCTGATAGTGCTGTTCCTTTTGGGGACCATTTTCTTTCAAACCACCACATTCACTTCCTGGTCCCCAAAGGATTATAGCCATATCATAATGCAAAAATTCATTCAGTCCAACTTGAAAGTCTCCATAGTCTATAACAGTCTCAGACTTGTTTTGAACTTCAGTTTTGTTGACTGCAACATATTTTTTTTCCTTGGGCTGTTTCCACCCCTGTTAGCAGGTATCCCACAACTCTGGCATCTCTAAGATCTTGGGTTCTTCAAGGCAATCCAGGCTTCAACTTCACAACTTCACAAAATGGTCTCTCTACTGGACCTCCATTCAGGGACATCCCTGACAAGTGCCTGGTCTCAGTAGCTTTATTCTATAACCCATTTCTCTATCCTTAACTCTAAACCCAGAACCACATGGCCTAACCTGCAAAGCTCCGCCACTTGCTGAGGCTGGAACTTGGTCCCCTTGTTCAATTACATCTTCACCAGCTTTCCGTCTTTCACTGCCTAAGCTTGGCTGTCCTGAAACTAGCTCTGTAGACCAGGATGGAACACAAAGGCCTGTCATCAGAGCCTGGAGGTCCATAGAGCCCCTCAGTACATGATAACTGTGTAGAGCCCACCTTGACTCTGAAAACAACAGCAAACACGGCTGAGGGTACCTTAAAACCTATTCCTGACCTCAGGGCCCTGTCCACTCTCATCCCAGGAACATGGCCATGACCCAGGAAGTACAATCAAGGGAGTTTACAGAATCTTCTGGAGCAGAGGTTTCTACATTGACAGAGCCTGCAGAATGAACCCTTATCCAATGCCAGTGCCTCTACTAGTACAAAGGGTCAAAGAGAAGTCTCTGTGAACAGACAAGTCATACAGAGCGGGACAACACACATTGGCATGTTATATTCTTATTTCCAGTAATCATTTTTTTTTTTTTTTTGTGAAGATGTTTCTTCACAGTGCCGGTTTATTGGTGTCACGTCTCATCCCAAATCTCAGATCAAATATGATAAACTTCCCTCTACAAAGCAAAGCTCATGGCATCTTGTCTATCTTTCTATATAAATGGCAATGTCCTCTTGTGATGTAAATGGACAGCTTACCCCTGTGTCCACCTCCTCAGGCAGCTGAAGAGAAAAGCCATAGATCCAGCGCTCAAAGAGCACACATTCAGATTCTCACAGTTCTCAAGTTGAGGAGTCCAGAAACAATCCAGTGGGAATGCGGCTCCTGAGGACCCTCATCCTGGGTTAGGGGCATCCCTCTTCCTACTACACATTAGCATGACCTTTCCTCCACTCAGATACAGACTCCATTGTTAGATTGCAGTCCAGCTCTTACCATGTCATTGAATGTAAATTATTCTCCTCCACTAAAGACAGCTGTACTGAGGGCTGGAGCTTTAAGCCTGTGAATTTTAGGAGCCAA
Organism: Peromyscus californicus insignis; assembly: GCF_007827085.1. Classification (NCBI taxonomy): domain Eukaryota; kingdom Metazoa; phylum Chordata; class Mammalia; order Rodentia; family Cricetidae; genus Peromyscus; species Peromyscus californicus. Next base: position 2,186,664 of record NW_026294480.1, on the reverse strand, counting down.
TATAATTTGGATACAGTGTGTTACCTCAAAAGAGTAGGCAGAATTTTGTGGTCTAGTCGTAATTGGCAAAGGAGGCCTTTAAGAGGCATCTAGACTGTTCAGAGGAATCAATGCCTTTCTTAAGGGAGTGGGTTCTCCTCAGAGACTTTCCACAAAGCAAGTCCCCTCTGCTGTCTTCTCTTGTCCACCCAGGCCCACTTTCCCGCCTTTCCACCATGGGTAGATAAGATGAGCCATAATGCAGGGCTAGGAAAGGCCATTGCCAAACAGGCTGTGCATTCCTCCCTTGATGTACATTGTCTAGAGTGAGGAGTCACATGACCAAGCCCGGCCTTTCAGGATGTAGGGGGATGAGAGAACCGCACTCAGGGTCCACTGGGGAAATCAGGACACATCATATCCCGTAACACTACACACAGTGAGGAAGTCATTGCACAAGGAGAGGGGCTCCTGGACAGTTGACAAGAAATAGAAAAAGACAAGCATTTCCTTTAGGGACCTCACTGCTCTGGACTTTGAAAACAGTTCGGTGGAAAAGACTAGCTGGGGCTATTGTGATGGCTCAGCCAGAGAAGTGCATGCCACGCAAGCAGGAGGACATGACTTCCATTCCTAGGACTTATAAGCAAAGAAAGCCTGGCGTTGTAGAGCTGCTTGTTAATCCCAGTGATAGAGAGGCGAAGACAGGAAAACTCCTGAGGCATATTGGCCAGCTAGTTTTTAAAAATTGGTGACTTGTTTCAGGCCAGTGAGAGACTTTGACTAAAAAAAATAGAGTACCTAAGGAAACAATCCAGGGTGCAACACCTGAGATTGCCTGATGATCTACACACACACACACACACACACACACACACACACACACACACACACACGCATGTACATGTGTACGCCCACACACACCATTGTTTCTGAAGAGCCAACATACACATTCTGAGCAGTGTTTGATTGACATCAACAACTATGGTGTCCTTTAGTTACAGCAACTTGTGGTACATCAGTTGCCTCTCTGGAAAGCCCTTTGGATACAGGCCAGATGCTGTAAGATATTGAGATGTCTAAAGGGTGTTTGTACTATCCTGAGCAAGATGAAGATGTGAGATAGAGCTCCTAAAGGGGGACAAGTTCCTAGAGAGATGGGACGAAGAATACCATTGGCCAAGAAAAGGATTCAAAATGCAAAACAGCACGAGATCTAGTCCAGACCTAAACCTCACATGATATGAGATGAGTGTGGCTCATGCAAAGTACAAAGCAGATAGGACAGGAGCAGGTCAGAGGTGAGGTGCAGTCATTTGGGAAACTGAGAAGAGACACTTGCCCAGGCTTGCAAATTAATCAAGACCGAACAATCCTTTTTAGGGATGGACCAAAATGTGTTTGTGGCCTTTGTGCAAAGCCCATCTCCCAGACAGGTGATACAGACACTCAGGCACAGGGGGAGGTCAGACACCCCACAGGACTGTGTCACCCCACTATACCCAGAGACCTGAGCTGCCCCTGTACACCTGAATAGCACTGGAAGTTGAACAGTTTGAAGGAAGTTCATTATTCGGTGTGAGGTTACTTTTAATTCTAAGCTCTCTTTGTTCTTGGAGTAGTTGCAGCCATTCCTGACCAGCAGATGGTCTGGGTCTAGTCCTAAAGTAGGACTCTTTCTCAGATGCTATCCTTATTCTTCCCTCAACAGTCAGTTGTACTAAAGGAAGGATATAGGAAAGTGCCTTACGCATGTTCCTCATGGGCTTCAGTGCAGCCCAACTGTCCTGCTTTCTCTTACACAGATCTCTGTTCTTTCTCTGCTCTGTTTAGCTTGGTTGTCTGAAATCCAGTAACAAGCCTCACTGCTTCTTATCCCTAGAGTTCCTGGATTCATTGTTTTAAGCAGAACATTCCTTTTAATCCTAACAACCATTTTTACTGTGATATTGCAGCAGTCACCGTGAGTCTTTTTCCCTTACTACCTACAGGGAACAAGTTGTGGCATCTCAACAATGGTTCTGTGATGTCATGCTTTTCCTCTGACCCCAAGTTTCCATTCATCCATATATATATATATATATATATATATATATATATATATGTGTGTGTGTGTGTGTGTGTGTGTGTGTGTGTGTGTGTGTGTATGAGTATATATAATACATTGTGGTGGTTTGAAAAACAATGCCCCCCAAAGGGGGTGGCACAATTAGGAGGTGTGGCTTTGTTGTTATAGGTATGGTCACTTTGGAAGAAATGTGTCACTGTGGAGGCGGGCTTTAATGTCTCATATATGTGCAAGCCATGTCCAATATCTCAGTTTACTTCCTGTTGCCTGCAATGATGATAATGGACTAAACCTGTGAAACTGTAAGCTACCCAATTCGATGTTTTCCTTTAAAACAGGTGTCATGGTCACAGTGTCTCTTTATAGTAATAGAAACCCTAACTAAGACAGAAGCTGGTACCAGGGACTGGGGTCTTGCTTTGTTAGGTCGGACCATGCTTCAGTTTGGAGTCATATGGATTTCAGGAGTCTGGGTTAGGAAACCAGTGGAATGCTCTCAGTGCTGTTAGTGGGCCATCCTAGCAGGGATGTGGAAGACAGTGGTGCTGAGCGTGATTTCAACTGCGGGGTCTGGATCAAGAGATTTCAGAGCAGAAGAATGTTAATATGTGGCCTAGAGATCATTCTTGTGATATTTTGGTGAAGAAAGTGGCTGCCTTTTGCCCTAGTCTAAAGAGTCTGCCTGAGGCTAAAGTGAAGAGTTTTGGATTAATTCTCTTGGCAGAGGAAATCTCACAACAGCCTAGTACAGACTGTGCCATGTGGATATTTGTGGTAACTTTAATGAAGATTTATAATGAAAAGGAGCAAGCTGAGCAAATAGCAAAATGTACAATTTAAGGAGAAAGGGAACACTAGGAAGTGGGGTGGAACTAAGTCCTGTGTTCAAGGAGATAAACAGATTAAGAAATGGACTAAAGGGAGTGGTGACCTCAGGATAAGATCCCACCCAGCTAAGTCTCCAACTTGAGAAAAAGACCTAAAAAAAAAAATCTTAGAGCCAGATGTGATGGGACACACTTTTAATCTCAGCACCCAGAAGGCAGAGGCAGGCAGATCTCTGAATTTGAGGTCATCCTGGTCTACAGAGCTAGTTGCAGAACAGCCAATCTTAGGCAGTGAAGGACAGAAAGCAGGTGAAGATGTAATTGAATGAGACGGCCGTGTTCCAGTGCCAGCAAGCAGCATAGCTTTGGCCATGTGGTTCTGGAGTTAAGGATAGAATAAAGGGATTATGGAATCTGCCTGTGTGACTAAGAAAAGCCACTGAGGCCAAGCGTGTGTCAGGGATGTCCCTGAACGGAGGCCTAGAGAAGCTATTTCATAAAACAGTGAAGGTGAGGCCTGGAATGCCTTGGAGACCCCAAAGTATTGCTAGGGAGAGTTGCTAATAGGGAGTGGAACAAACCCAAGAGAAAGTAGTGTGTTGCAGTCAACAAAGCTGAAAGTTGGAAATCTGAAGAGCATGTTGACATCAGACACAAGGGTACAGAGTTTGGAATTTGCCCAGCTGGTTTTTGGTCTAGTATTTCCTCACTATTCTCCCTTCCCTATGTTTTAGAATGGCATTATGTGTTGGAAGAATGTGATCTGCTTTTTTATTTTTATTTTACAGGGGGTTACGGTTAAGAGATTGCAAGAATCTCAGACAAGACTTTGAACTTTAGACTTTTAAATAAGTTTGAGACTTATAGACTTTGAGGACTTTTGAAGTTGGACTGAATGCATTTTTGCATTATGATAAGGCTACAAGTCTTTAGGGGCCAGGGAGTAGAAAGTGGTGGTTTGAAAGAAAATGGACCCCAAAGGGCATGGCATTTTTAGGAGGTGTGGTCTTGTTGGAGGAAGTGTGTCACTGTGGAGGTGGACTCTAAGTTCTCATATATGCTCAAGCCATGTCCAGCATCTCAGTTGACTTCTTGTTGGCTGCAAGATGTAGAACTCTCAGCACTATGTCTGCCTGCGTGCTGCCATGTCCTGCCATGATCATGACTAAACCTCTGAAACTGTAAGTCACTCAACTAAATGCTTTTTCTTTATAAAAGTTGCCATGGTCATGTCATGGTGTCTCTTCACAGCAATAGAAACCCTAACTAGGATACTATATATACACACACACACTTTTATGTGGCCATGGTTATACAAGAAATATGAATCTCTCTTTTCCTTCATTAGGAAAGCAAAGAAAATAATTGAATAACAAAGTAGTTAAACAAAAATTTAAATTGGCTGCTTGCCATTGTGGAGATAATTGTTTCCCTTCCTTTAGAAGCTCAGTCTCGGCCCCAATGTATGTAACTGCTGCTCTCCATAGAGACTGTGTGTCTCTGACTTTGGTCAACACCCTTGGTCAAGGGCTAAGACAGGGGCTGAAAGATGTTGATTAACCAGTAGGGACCACATGCGCGGCACTTGAATTGTGAGCCACAGTACCTGGAAGGGCCCTGTGTGTTCCCTGTGAGTTACTCTGACAATCTTCTCCTTCTTGTGTTTTATCTCACACCAGACTCAAGTGAAGCTGTAGTGACCAGATTCCAGGGTAGAGGCAGGCAGTGCATTTAACCAACATGCTTCCCAGTGTGATCTCAGAACTGAAAATTGACAGTCTTTTTGAGGAGATCTCAATCTTAAACACACCCATGTCAGTTACAGCCAAGGTCCTGCTGTTGCTGTGTGGCCTTATTTCCTATTCCAATGCATGTCAGTCATTTTCCAACACTAATCCCCACCCTACCACATCTTTAAGCCAAAGGTCTATGTCTGTCCTTCTGTGTTCAGAATTGTTCCTGTAACCTTACAGGGAATCTCTGATTCTCCTGTTGCAACAGTTGCTAAATCAAATCTGTTTTCAATCATTGAACTCTTGCACTTTGGTTCTCTTTGACAAGACCAGGTGTCAGCATCCATGGTAGTCACTGTCTCTGACCTTCCTTGTCCCTTTCTCATGCATGCATGCCGTGGATATGCACACACTATTGAACTGCAATGGCCAAATGGTGAAAACCTCTAATCACATCACCAGCAGTGCCAAGCCCTGTAAGCCCTAAGAGTCCCGTCTTGGTCTCTGTGTGCTACCTCTGCATCTAAGCTTCTAGATGGACCAATGAGCTTGCAGACTCCTAGCAGAGGAGTGGGGTTAGCATTGTGTTGAGCTTGCCTTTGCTTTGAACTCTGCTTTGCTGTGCCTTTGGCTAGAGACCGTCACATTTAAGTCACCAAAGGAAGGGAAAGTAGAGGTCTCTGTTGTCTTTCTGAACTAATGTGTTAACTGTACAAGGCATCTCTTTTTCAAAAAGGAAGTAAAAGTACAAATATTTAAAGAAACATTTACTGGCTTTCTAAGGGTAGCTACTTGAAAGGGATAAATGGAACACTGGCTTGTGTTGATGAGTACAGCTGAGCTTGCCCCAGGCCTGGGCTGCAGAGGAAAGAGGAAATGCCAGGCCCCATTGTGCTCTGCTCTCTGAAAGCCTAAAGAGGTCGAGTCTACCAGGACATACAGCTAGAGGTTTTCAGAAACCCATTTGTGGAGTTAGAGCAATTCTTTTTAATCTTTGTTTTGTTTCTTTTATTATTTGACAATTTCATATATACTTATATTAACCAATACACTCAGCTGTCCCACCCCCTCCTGCTAGGTACCCCTGCACATCCTCCCCACGCCCTCCTTTCCTCTCCTTAAAATAAAAAGACTTTGTAATTTGGATGCCAGTCAATAAATATTTGAAGGACCTTAGATGAGACTTCCACAACAATTCTACAATCAATCTGGAGGAACAAACAAAATAAAAACTACAAAAACTCACGAGGTAAGAGAACATGCAAATGTGGCTGTGACTTTATTTCTCTGATTACAACAGTAATCAACACCCATTGAAAGCAATGAAATGGATACAGGGATGCGACCAGAAGCATGGATTCTAGAGGACTCTGAACGACTCTAATCACAGCAGTTTCCTTCAGACAGACTTTTGCTTTTGTTTCTATCTTTTATGAAAATTGAGCCATAACCTGGTGTGGAAGTTCACAACTACAGTCCCAGCCCTTAAGAGATCATGATAGGAGAACTACCAAGCTTGAGGCTTGCTGGGGTTGTACATCGAGTCTCCATCTCAAAAACCAAAACCAAAGCCCAAACCAAACAAAAACAACAATTAAAAACAATAGTACATGGTGGGTCATAGTACCCAGTAACTTTAATGCAACAGGTTATTATAGCCACAGTTCTAAACCAATACATATACACCCTTATCTAAATTTATGCTGCACTGAATTCCACCAGAAAACTTTATTTGATGAAAACCTAATTTTTACTTCCTGAGTTGTAGCTAATTTGTCAGTATTACAAAGGTTCCTTAAATGTCAACTGTAGTTGGAAGGTTTCTCCGGTCTTACCTGGCCCCAAGGTCCCACAGCCACTTATAAAATAAAAATCATTCAGAGGCTTAATACTATTTACAAACTCTATGACCTATGGCAGACTTATTGCTAGCTAGCTCATATAACTTAACCCTTTTGTATTAATCTATAAGTTGCCACGTGGCCGTGACTTACTGGTACCTTTACATCTTGCTTCTCTTGGCGGGGCTGGTACCTCTCCTTTCTGCTTTTCTTCTTCCTGTCTCTCTCCTCAATTTCCCACCTAGCTATAACCTGACTTGCCATAGGCCAAACAACTTTATTTATCAACCAATCAGAGCAACACATATTCACAGCTTACAGAAAGATATCCCACAGCAGTCAACTCTTAAGTTAAACACTCTCCAGATCTATCTGATGACTTTTGCTGTGAATTCCTAACATTGACAGGTATGCGACTCTCCCAAGACTTTGTAAAAAATATCTCAGGGAATTCTCCCAAAAGCTTGGCAATTCCTGCTGGGCTTGTTAATTTCCTTTGTCAGCTTGGTTGGAATAAGAAGCACTTTGGAACTTAAGGGCGTATAGCAGTGTATGTGTTGGGGGAGTTTCTCAGAAAAGAATTAACTGAGGAAGACCAACCCTGAATGTGGAGGGCTCCATCCAGTGGGCTGAGGTCTGAGACTGAATAAAAGTGACCAAATGGAGACAAGCATCTGAGGATTCTCATTCCTCTCTGCCTGCTTCCTGGTTGATGTCATAGACCAAGATACTATGACAGCCATTACTTCCTGGCTATGAGAGACTCAGAGCCCTCTGAGCTGTGAGGTAAAAGATATTCTTCCTTCCTTGAGTTGCTGTTTGTCGGGCATTTGGTAGAAGCACAGAGAATATTAACTAAATACATATTTTCTTACCATGGGAAAACAATGCCCTCCCCAAACCTGTCCTCAGGATAGAGAAGATCACTTCAAAGACCTTTGCCCACAGCAGGAGTAGAAAATATCTTCCTTCTTGAAACAAAGTCATTCTGTCTTCCTACAAGCTGCCATCAAATATCTTCATGTGGTTTTGCTGAATTGATGCATCTTTGTAGACTGTGAGTTTGTTTTTTTGGTTTTTGCTGTTGTTGTTTTGTTTGTTTTTCATTTGTTTGTTTGTTTTGTTTTGAGACAGGGTGTAACCCTGGGTATCCTGAAACTCTCTCTTTATACCAGGCTAGCCTAGAACTCAAAGATCTGCCTACCTCTGCCTCCAGAGTGCTGGAATTAAAAGGTATACACTATATGACTCACTATGTCACACTGTAGCTTCCATGACAAGATTTTTCCATTTTTTCTTTTTTTTCTCTTAAATTTTATTTTGAGGTAGAAATTGCAAGGGCAGAAGGCAGATATGAAAAGATGGGAAATGAATGGGATTGAGATGCATGATGTAAAAGACACAAAGAATAAATAAAAAGAGAGTTTAAAAAAAGGTATGCACCACTATGGCTGGTGACCTCGGAGTTCTTGATAGCTTGTTTCTCCTCGTCTGTTCCGTCCTGTCTTTACTGAGTGTTAAACTCATATGAATTGAATTCCCCTCTACTTTGTTAAGTGAGCTGAGCCAATGAAACATTTCCAGTTCATATTGAAGAAGGAGGCCTCTTTAAATCTTGTCCGAAAGATCAGTTCCATGAAGCAGTTCCCTATACATAGTGGCTGCATCTGAATCAAGGGAGGGGGATGTGCTAACTCCCCCCGGTTCTGTGGGAGAAAGAACCATAGTTCAGAGATGAAAGACAGGGGTTCAGAAGGGGATGGGTTTCCTCCTTTTCCCTGACCATGGCGCAAACAGCATCTCTACTCGTCTGGTCAACACCAGACTTTCTGTCTCCCTTCCCTCACCTGTGGGTGAGAAAATAGCACATGTGGTCTCCCAGCATGCTGTGCCTGCCAGCTGAGACAGGTCAGGAGGCAGTCAGGCAAGTGGAGAGGGTCTGCCACCCACTGACATGAGGCCTTTATTGGTCTTGCTTAATAAGAGTAAAGTCTTGCCACCTGTGTGTGGCAAAGCACCCCTGCGTTCAACCTCAGCACTGAAAAACTACACCATTAAAAACTACACGTGTACAGTCACATACATGACTTGGTCCACATACTATCATCTTGCAAGCAAAGCCAGCAAGAGACAGGTCACAGAAAGGCCTGCCTTCTCCCCAGTGCTTCTTCATAAAGACTGAGCTATCCAGCTGTGGCCAGATGAGGCAGCTGAGCTGGTTTAAGAGGATGAAGTTTGGGTACCATCTGCAGACCCAGGTCAGGGGCAGCTGTGGGTGCCCAAGCGGCATTGCCTAAGGCCAACCCTGAAGTCAGATCACTCACAGTACAGCTAGTTTCCTGGTGCAGCAGTGTTACCAGAGCCTGGGAAAGCTCCTGGGACGCTGGTGTCAAATTCTGGAAGCTAATTGTCAAGGAAGAGAGACAGGATGCTCACTGCTCCAAACCAAAGAGCCATGGAGAATTGGACATTAGAATGTGATAAAAAAAAAAAAAAAGACTTCCTTCATGGCGGAGTGTTTCCTCCAAGCCATAGGAGGGCAGACTCCCTCGTGTCCACACTGTCTAGACAAGCTCTCTGGATCCCGCCGTGCCCTGCATGTGGGTGTCACGTTGCATTAGTATTCCAACCCGCCAGTGAGGCAAGACCATCACATGGGACCCACCAGCCTGTGCAAGAGAGCTGGTAGGTCTCAGGGCAGCCTCCTACAGGGCCTGTGAGCGGAGCTCCTGGACAGAGCAGACACACTTGACAGTCAGACCCTGACCCCCACTTCCTGCCCTCATATTCCCACAGCAGTCCTGGCCAGGCTTCTGGATATTGGTAAGTGGAGAGGGTCTAGTTTGTATTTCCCTGAAAGAGAGGTTAAATTCTGCTTGCCATCATAGCCGGGGCTGTTGAAACAATCGTCTCATTTTCTTTGGCTGCTTGTCTGCCTCCAATAGCTAAGGTCATTGATAAGGAGGCTGTCCAGTCTGTAAAAATCAGGTGATTAGTGTTATTACCTGACTGGCTCTCCTACTCACCATGCCTCCACAGAGGATTTCCGGTTGGTAGGTGTGTGGCTAGTGCAGCACACCAGAGGCAGTGTCGAGTCCAGGAGCAAACAACCTGGGCCAACCTGGGCTCCAGGTCAGGTTAACCTCGGAACCTTTGTTTGAAAACCCCTCCAAGCAAGCTCAGAGTCACAGCTGACCACATCTCCCTGTGGAGGTTATCTTCTGGAGATGCTATGCTTTATAGATGTGGCAGTTCAATGGTAAAATGTTGGAACTTGGCCGAGTGTCCCACAGAGAAGCCCATCCTTCTCTTGGTGGTTCCTGCCATAAGCATCAGCATGGCACACTCTGGTGTGGGACTTTATAGAAGTGGGCATTTTGCTTTTGCATGGTAACACAAAGGAATAAGAACCAGGGGCCACTATGCCTGCCTGCCAATGAGCGTGGCCAGCCAGACACTGCAGCTTGTAGATACTGTAAAAGGTGAAGGTCCTTTGAATAGCCACATGATTCCATCAGGGCTGGAAGAGATCCAAAGGAAGCCTCAGACGAAACCAAGAGCAGTGAACCATGTGTGTGAAGCAGCTGTGGAGTCATGGAGCCTGGGGCCTGCACTGGTTGAAGGTAAGAACCAGACACAGATTCTAGAGGGTTGAGAGACACGCTTTGCTGCTGTTCATCATTAGAACTCAGCCTGACAGAGTTAGTTCTCCAAAGAACACTGGCATTTACATGGAAACAGAACACTGAGATGAGAATGGGCCCATAGTGGTACAGCTCCTTCTCCAAGAGGCCAAGGCACAGTTGACTTTGTTTATTTACATGTGAGGTGCAGGCCCTCAAACCCAGAGCTGCACACATACGAAGTGTGCCCTTTGTTCCCAAGTGCATCCTCAGCTCCCAAAGGGGAGTTCTTTCAGGCAGAAGTGGGGAAGATGGGGTTACAAATTTTGTAGTCACAATCTTTGTCTCTGAAGATCAAGAGAAAAAGTGACATCAGGCCCTGGACAAAGTTTCCAGGGAGGTGTTCTTGCAGAAGTGCTTTCCCTGTGGGACTGATGGGTCCTCTACACAGCCCTTGCTCTGGCAGAGCCTCTGCGCACAGTGACCATCAGCCCATCAGTTGCTTCCACTTGTGAGGCTTTCTTTCTCAACCTCTGCCTTTACTCGCTTTCCCTTGTCAGTGTTCGCACAGGTACCCCCTCTCTGCCCCAATGATCTTCACATTCTGTCCACGCCTTGTCCCTTGTGGCTCCTGTTGGCCTTTGTGGTGGCATGGCTGTTTTGAAGGCTCATCACCACTCTAGATTCTGCAGGTGACCTTGCTGGCCACTCCCATTTCGCCACAGCCCCAGCTGAGTCACACACATCAACAGACTACACTGAGGGTGCATGGAAACCCTTCATCCGGCTGCCCTGGATCTCCCATTACTCTGTGATGCCAGACCTCGTCCACTCTCCAGTGATATCCAGCTCCTCTTAGGAGTCCCTCAGGCATTGGGGTTCGGGATAAACTCAGAGAAGGCCAGCTTTCCAGGCCTCCTGGGCCAGCATCTCATGCTCCATCAGCCTGTTGGAATTGTCCAGCTCCATGCTGTATAGGCCACGAAGCCCTGTCTTGGTGGCATGGTGATGAAGGTCCCCGACATCCCTTTACTCCCGTTCAAGTGAAAGAGATGAAGTCCAGGAAGAATCGCTAACTATCACCCCAAAGCCATCCTGGCACAGAATTCCCTTCCTCCAGCAGCAGAGCAAGTCTGCCAGATGGCTGGTGGCCTCATTGATAAGTGACCATCATCTACCAGTAAGGATAGAAGGGAGGGATTTCCCTCATGTTCACATCCGCTCTGGGTGTCGAGAACTACACAGACAGTCATCAGAGGGAGACCTGCTGGAGCCCCTTTCCCTGACATGAGCAGTCCTCGGCAGGACCCTGGAAAGCCGTTTCCTGTGCCGTGCGGTGTAATAAGAGCCACAGACTCTCGAGCTGTGAGCTGCACAAGAGGAAACTGGAATGCAGAGACAGCCCGATGTAATTAATCATCGCACCAATGCCTGTCAAGCTCCTTTCTGGGCCGACACCGCTGTCAATTACAGCCAGCCCTCCACCATCTGTAATTGTTTAAAATAGCGCCCTGTACCAGGACCCACGTTAACACTTGTTCCTCATTTACACCTCCTGGAGTACACTCTGTAAGGCGTGCTGCTCAGCCTGGGCTCTGCAGCTCCTGTCCACCTCCGAACAAAATGTTGCCAGCCCATACGAACGCTCAGCAAGGCGCCTGGGCTGTGTGATGAGATCCGAGACCTCGGACTTCATTTCCAGTCAGAATTCCAGCAGCCAGGCTGAGCACTGGCCAAGAGCTCAGCTCAAGTGGGAGAAAGTTGTTGCCTTTCCATTTCGGGGCAAATGTTGCACATAAATCACATGTTGCCTGGCCAGAAGGCTTTCCCAGGCCTTCAACCAAATGTCCACACCCAAAACACTTTGATCAGTCATATGTTCTTGAAGCCATGTCCACAGACCTTGACATCAAAAACAGGCAGTGGAGAGCTGTGTGTGAGTGCACACCCGCCCAGGACACAGGCAGTACATTCACCAGGAGGAGCACTCCAAGACTAAGCTTTTCTGACATTTCTAAGTACAGCTACTGAACAGGTTTTATTTATTTCATTGACTGATGACATATAGGGGCATTCTTAGCTGAAATAAACTTCATAATTACATAACAGGAAAAAGGAAGAACCAAGAGCTTTCCAAATAGTAACTGCAAATATCGCCCTCTCCAGCTGTCAAGACTTTCATCCCTGCACTGCCCTGCATGTCTGCAGGACCTGGTGGCTACTCCCAATAAAGGGGAGGGGTGAAGGGGAGGGGATGGAGGGGAGGAGTTGAGGAGAGGGTGAGGGAGGAAAGAAAAGGTGAGGAAAAGGAGGATTGAGGGGAGATGGAGGGTATAGAAGCAAGGGAAGAGGGAGAAGGGAACTGAATAGGAGGAGAAGAGGAGAGGAAACTGGGGAGTAGATGAGACAGGAGAGAGGAGGGCATGGAAGGGAAGGGGGAGTAAAGAGAGGAGGAGGGGGAAAGGAGTAGACAGAAGAAGGGAAGAGAGAAAAGAGGTGGGAAGGAGAGGGGAGGGGAGGAGAGGGGAGGAGAGAGGAGGAAAGAGCAGTAAAGGAGAGAGAAGAGGCAGAAAGTAGTTCCCTGTGGTGCTGGGAATGTGGCCTGGATCTGGAGTGGCCGCAAAGGCCCTTGTATTGAAGGTCTGGTTCTCAGGGTAGTAGAACCTCGGTGATGGGGTGCCTGGTGGGAGGGTTGCATTCCCTGGGGCATGCTCTTGAAGGTGGTACTAGAGCACTAGTCCATTCCTCGTCTCTCCTTCTCTAGGTTATGGTATGAGTAGTTGCATTCTCCCAAATGTTCTCACCATGATGTACTCTCTTTCCACAGGCCCAAAGTGACAGGGTCAACAATTACGGGTTGAATACCCCTGAACTGTGGTGTTTTGGCGTTCAGTAAGGTTCACACTCTATAACCTAAATCTGACTTGCAGACCAGCAGCCCAGAGCCTGTGTCTAAAGACCTGTGTCTAAGGATTCAGTGTTTGGCTTTTCTTGTTCATGCCCTCAGTAGAGTGGCAGCAGAACTTGATGCCAGCATTCAAGCTCCTTCAGATGCCTTCTTCCATGGCTGTGTGATAGAGTGGCCTTGTTCCAGCAGCTGGACATTGATGTGTGATAATTTGCCCTTCCCCTCAGCTCTTCAAAAGTGTATGGGTTGCTAAGAGTCTCTATCCCATGGGACAACATGGCCAAAAGCTAAAAGGAGCTTGTTTTCATTTTTGGCCCAAATTAATATAGGAACAAGAAAAGCTCTTCAGGCCTCTTGGAATCGACATCCCACTTCCAACCTAGAATATTCCACACAGTTCAGGAAAAAGGCTCAGGTAAGCACCATTCCCTAGCAGCTAAAGAAGAGATTGTTTTTGCTTTGACAAATAGACATTAGTGTATATCAGCTCAGTCAGTGCCCTGTTTAAAATAATATATTATTTGTATATTTTGAATATGGTTTTGTACAGATGAGAACTATTCTTGAATAGTCATTCTTGAACTTCCAGGTCACTAGTAGATTTGAAATGTTGTTGGAAAACCAACGAGCCAAAAGAAGAATTGACAACTTTGTTTTAAGATACTAACCTTAATTACATGCTTAGTAGCTATTTAATTATGGTGGCCAGTTTTACATGTCAAAATAAAGATGGGAGTGGAGGCTGGGATGCAGCTCAGTTGGTAGAGTGTTTGCCTCTCATGCATGAAGCCTTGGGTTCAATCATCAGAACCTTGTAAATCAGACATAGTGGTGCATGCCTCTGATCCCTGTACTCAGGAGGTAGAGTAACGAGGATCAGAGTTTAAGATCATCCTTAGCTACATACCAAGTCTGAAGTGTAGCCTTGGGCTATGTGAAACCCTGCCTCAAAACAAACATCAAAAATAAATCATGGAAATGCTCAATTGTTAACTTTTATTCTAGGGATCCAGAGGACTCTGAGGAGAAAACTGAGGCCACATTTCTGCAGTGTGCATGTTGCTGAGGACAGGATTTTTGCAAGCATGTTTCCTGTCTCCTATGTCCTCTTCCATCCTCCCAACTGTCTAAGGGAGCATTCATCCTTCATATAAAATAAGAGGCTGGTGGATGAGGCTGGGTAGAGCATCCTGGAAGGTGAGCACCTCGCCAGAGAAAAGGCTTGGGCTAGCAGTAAACCAGACATCATGGAGAGCAAGAGATTGCATCATTATAATTATTGTGGAGGTAAGAAGTTGGCCCTCAACTGTTGAGAGATATTTGATTACACTGTGAAAAGATGTATCACTGTGATTGGTTTAATAAAAAGCTAAACAGCTAATAGACAGGGGTATAGGTGGGACTTCTGGTTAGAGAGAGAACTCTGGGAAGAAGAAGGCAGAGTTGCCAGCCAGGGCAGTACAGAGAGATGGGTTAATTTAAGTTATAAGAGCTAGTGGGACAAGCCTAAGCTAAGGCTGAGCTTTCATAATTAATACTAAGTCTCTGTGTCATTATTTGCAAGCTGGCAGCCCCAAGAAAAATCCGTCTACATTCAACAAAGTGTTTGCAGTCTCTACTTCAATGGCCCAGGTCTGGCTTGTTATTGCTTTTCAGTCCCAAGAGCATCGTGTGCTGCAGAACCTGTCAGAAATGCGGCTTTGGAAAACTTTTCTGTTGGTTTCCCTTCCTTATCCCCCCCAGCACTTCATCAAGCTCTGTCAATCTCACTTGACATTTCTTTAAAGCCTATGGGAGAAGATTCCCTGATTTTCTCTCCCCTCTTCGTAAGAAAACACTTCTGTTTCAGTTTTATCGTTATCAATAACCTAATAATGAGTGGCTGTTTGATGGGAGTCTACTTTTTTGACACTAGAAAACAAGGGACAACGAGCCTTATCTGTACGTCCAAGGCCCCTGGGGAAGAGCAGTTTGCCCATTCTGTCCCACCTTCTACATCGCACTTCAGTTAGGGGTAGAAGGGTCCTGGAAGTTGCATTTCTAGAAAACATCTGAGAGTTACATAAAAGCCAGGTAGGGTCTGATACAATCTTGGGCTTAGGTTCACACATTTGCCAGTTCCTCACAAGAATGCTATCATCTGCTCATCAAATGTGTAGACCGGTGCTGGATTTGTAGAGCAGCCCTGAGCTCAGGAAGCTTAGGACTCTCACACCTTCACTCAACCCACAAATGCATCCTGTACCAAGGATGAGATCCCTCAGTTCCTGGCTTTGGTCATCTCAAAGTGTCAGTGTCTCCCATCCAGTAGTGCGGGTGATGCAGTAGGCCAGAGACTACCTGGATGTTTTGTGCCCCGTAACTCTGTCCTGTCTTCCAACAAACCCTTGATCCAACTGCAGAGCCAGAACAAAGCTTGTTTTCTGCGTCTGACACATGAACACCATCTGGAGAGAAAAGCCCTCGGATAATTGAATGTGATATTATAATTCAGGCCTTTTATCCTAGGATGGCAGCTTCCCAGCCTTCCCAGCTGCCCTTCACAAACTTGTTCCACGGCTGCACTCCTGGACAGGGGTTGCAAGTGTGATTGTGGGCAAGATTTGATGGCTCATGGGAATGCATGCCTGATGGCCTCTTCTTACAATTGATCACCGAGATCAACGTCTCTCCTGAGCAGCCCAGGCATTCCCTACAGCAGGTAAAACATGTTTGCTCTTAAATGTGGACAGATACAGAATACAGGATTTAATTTCCTTTAATTGACAGTATATCCTTTTCTGTTCAGCATATGGAGAATGGGTTTCCACTAACCATCAAAAAGTTGTTGTTGGGGTCTGGGGAGATGGCACGTGGATGAAGTACTGGCTGAACAATAATGAAGACTGAAACGGAGTCTCCAGCACAAAAATAAAATTTAGGTGGGTGTGGCAGCCTGCAGCAAGCTGGCTAGCTAGACTAATCTCATCCTCAAATACTGGGGATTAGGAGACACAGCCTCAGTGAAGAAGACGGAGAGTAATTGAGGACAATTCCACACTTCAACCTTGACCCTCTATCCCCACACACATGTAGTACACATCAATGTGCTCACATACACACACATGCAAAACATGCATACACCAACACACACACACATGCACACACACACACACACACACACACACACACACACACACACACATACAGGCAAAGAAAGTTCACTATCTGTCTATACCTTCATGCTGTGCATTCTTAAATAATTTTGCAAGGACAAGAATCTGAAGAACATGTATACCAGCACCATCAGAGTAGGAATTAGTGATCTCTTCTCTAAATGTGTGGCAGAGCTTCCATGTCTCAGGACAAGGATCTCCCCAACTCCTTACCAGAAAAGTGCCTTTTGTGCTGGAGTTGCTCTACTAAGCATTGTTAATGAGCTTTGCATGTCTCCTCAAATGCTTACCAGGGACCCAGACTACGGGAGAGAAGACTTGGCCTCCAGGACTTTCGGGCTACAGACCCTCCAAGGGGTTCTCCTTCTTGAGCAGCTACCACCTTCTCTGAACACACTTGTAAAAATAGTGGATGAGTTAGAGCTGGGTGCATGGGTGTTCACTAGGGTGTGCGTGCATGCCTGTGTGTGTGTGTTCTTCTCTACGTGCCAGGCATTGTGTGGAAACATTTACAAACAAATCTTTAGGTAACACAATGTGAGGGTACATTAGAAACAAGGTATTTGGGCAATGAGGTCTAGTAGCTACTGTGCACACACAGCTCTGCTTGTAAGATTTGAAATGTTCGTATTCATGTGAACACTCACGGGTTCCAGTCTTCACGGGCTTGTGACACATGCACATCTAGAGAAGAGGAACCACTTGGGCAGCCCCCCCAGAGCTGCTTGACATGGCTGAGGCTGGCAAAGCAAACCTGGAAGGAAAGTACATGTGCTGGTCCGTTTTTATCAACTTGACACGTGCCAGAGTCACCTGAATTCTTCAACTGAGAAATTGCCTTCATCAGATTGGCCCGTGGGCATGACGTTTGTGGGCATTTTCTTGATTAATGATTGATGGGCAGTGCCACCCCTGAGCAGGTGGTCCTGGGTTGTATAAGAAAGCAGACTGAGCAAGTCATGAAGAATGGGCCAGTAAGCAATGTTTCTCCATGGTCTCTGCTTCGGTTTTTGCCTCCCGATTCCTGCCTTGGTTTCCCTCCATGATGACCTATAACCCAGAAGTCAAATAAACCCTAAGTTACTTTTGCTGAAGGGGGTTATCCCACCAACAGAAAGCAAATTAGAGCAGTGCAGGATAAGGTTATCACTTAGGACCCCGCTGGCGGGAAAAGAAAGATAGGGGTGTTCTTGGGAGAATGAGCACAAAAGAGGGATATCTGTCTGGGACTGGTATTTCAGGAGCTTTGGAGGGGTACAGGCGTGGCAGGCTCTCTGCTCCCATGTTTCAGTTATCTTCAGAGTGGCTAAAAGAGTGTTCCCAGATCTGAGACGTGGCCATCCTTATTCTCTGCATACCAGTTCCTCAGGACCCCAGCCCCACCCCCAGGAATGAGTGACAAGGATGTACAGGCTGATGCTGAGTCCTTTGATCTGCCTGAGATGGTCGCCAGATGGGAGACAGAACCAATAGTCTATGCGGAGTGCATTTGAAAACCACTTTGTCTTATTCAGTTTCCTGCCAGCTCCGTGTGAAGGAAGAGGGTCACCATGAGCTTGGGTGTCAGCTGTTGGGGAGGGTAGGCTGCCTTGGGAGATGTCAGAAACAGACAGGCAAAACCCGGGAGCCTCTAAGTCAGGAGGACTCAGGGGTACCCAGGGAGGATCATCCACCACTGCTTACCACACTGGAATGGAGAGACAAGGGTTTGGAAACTTTCCTGCACGCCTCATCCTCATCACCCCAGCAACCACAAAGGACTTTTTAGTCTTAGTCCTCAGCTGAGTCTAAGAGACTTACAGAATGATTTTAAAAATTACCCCTGAATTCTGCACTTATAAAGACTGCATCTCCTGCTGGAACGCTGATGACAAGAGGCAAAGATGAAAGACTATATAAACGCAGTTGTACAGGCAGAGGCAGACGAAAGTGAGGCCACTGATGTTTACATCTGAGCAATGGGTCCAGTAGAAACTCCTTGAGAAGGCAATTCAAGAGCCTTTAATTGAATATATCAGGGTTTCAATATGGAAGTATTTAGACGAACTTTCTGAGTTGATCAGGGTTCCATCTGAAGTGAAGATGAACTTTCTAAAGACTGGATGTCTCCTAAAGGTTGTAGGCTCCGGAGATGGCTCAGCAGGTAAAGAGATGCTGCAGCAGTATGAGGATTAGACCAGTCTCTGGAACCCACATGGCAGCCTGACTGCAATCTCAGTGTTTTGGAGCCAGAGATGGAGACACAGTTGTTGAAACATCTCTAAAACACAGACAGCCTGGCTGGCTACCCTAGCTGTGTCAGTGAGCTCAGGGATCAAGCAAGAGACTCTACTTCAATATGCAAGGTAGAGAGTGATTGAGGAAGACAGCTGACATCAACCTATGGCCTTCCCATGCATGTGCACACACATACTTATGCACCACCACACACACATGCACACCAAAGAAACACTCATATGAACATGCACAGCACCCTACACACATATGCACACACACACACACACACACACACACACACACACACACACCACTGAGTAGTTCATTAAAAACAAATAGATATTTAAAATTTGTTTTTGGTGTCCTCAACCTGTATCAAATGCAGTGAAATTTGGAGAGACTACTGTTAGCACAAGGCCACAGACACACTTACCCATTGTGCTAAATATTACCAGTGATCTGCCAGGTATATGCATTTTTCTGGCCCGGTGCATGGTACAGACATGCATCTAAGCCTTGCACAGAGCTCCTGAGAAGACCAGTGAGTGAACCTGGACACTGGTTCCTGAATAAATACTTTAACAGTCATCTTTGATATGCAGTGATCTGATGCACATGACCCACTAAAGAAGGTCATTGGCTGCTCATGGACAGGCTACAATTAAGTTGAAAGTGCAGCCAGACAAGAACCTGAGCTTGTTGCCATCACTGGACTTTTGAGGGACAGCAATGACACCAGGTGTTCAAGTCACCCAAACCTAAGCTCTCAATGTGTCATTAATTGGATGCAAACAGCTTGTCTGAAGAAGCGACATCTTCTTTGCCTGGATTTTCCTTGCTTGGGTCATCGATGGATTACGATGAGAGTTAAACCCTTGATTGACAATTCCGCAAGTTGGCATCACCACGTAGAATGGACTTCTCATGCCCACCCCACTCCTGCTGATGCAGCATGCCATGTTGTCATATTTATTGTCACTTTGCTTGGCTGCTACAAATGGCATCATGCAGGGCATGGCTCCTGGGTATACCTAAAAGTCAGAAGATGTGGGCCTGCCATGATCCTGAAGGATCCCCTCCCTTGAAATCTTTGGTGGCGTTTCACTGCATTCATCCAAGAGAAACCACTTCCTGGTGACAGTGTCACCAGTGATGAGCTTGTGTCCACTGATAAGTGCCTACATCACGAGGTAACCTCCACTTCCCCGATGCCATGGATGTTAGAAGGGATGCAATCCTTTAGTGAAGCAGGAGCCTTCAGTCCCTGGCACATTACACAAAGTACCTGCCTAGCCACCTCTCTCTCGGGAACCTGCCAGATTCAGCACAGGGGAAGCTGGTGGAATCTGAAAAGGTGCGTAGACACGGTGGAGGAAATTTAGCCACAGTGAACTGAGTGTCTGTGGCCACTTGTTCATGCATTGAAAAGATTGCCTTTTCAGAAAGAATCTGTGAGCAAGTCATTAAGTTGGGGTGGGCGTGTGTGATAAGAAAGGATGTTCTCTACACTTAGGAACCCTCAGCCAAATGCAGAGGGAGGAGCCAGGAAGCCATGTAGTGGGGCATTGACAAGGAGGGCACATAGGGCATTTGCATAGGGAAGAAAGAAAACTAAAGATGGTCAGAGTCTCACCTGAAAAGCAAAGGTTGTTGCGACACAGTTGTTGAAACATCTCTAAAACACTCAAAGGGCACGCATCTGGAGTGCATGTGAGGTATCTGAAGAAGATACAAAATATTTTAACAGGATCCACATTAAAGGCTCCTAAAATGTACCACTGATGCATGAAAAACAGAAATTATGCCTTTACATATTCCTTCATCTCACGATGGATTTATTTAGGTGCAAGGAAAACCAAGGTACATAAATACACATTTAATATTCTGCCTCAGAAAAGCTGATGTGTGTGTGTGTGTGTCTGTATGTGCCTGTGTGCATGAACACACATGTGTACATGTGACTTGTGCATGTGTGTGGTATGTACTCACTAGGCTGTGAAGCCTGTGAGCGATTTCTTAACCTGGTGACCAATTCCAGTCCCCAGAATTCCTATGGAAACTGTGTGCCTGGTAATTATTCTCCCGACCTTATTAGCATAATGATGGCCTCCTTCCTTGGTGCTTCATTTTTATCCACTATCTCCCAGAGGTCTTTAAGCTTGTTAATAATCATTACAGATAGCCAATGGAGTGAATCACGGCTAAAATGAACTCACCTGAACTAAAGAGATTAACCCTGCTCAAGCCTGAAGTGCCCCATAAGTATTCATCAAAAGTCCCTTCGCATCAGCAAATAAAAAATAAAGAGAGTTACAGGGAAATTACCCCGCATGGGAACACATATTTTTCCTTCAGTGAATGTCTTCCTCCAAGTGGCTCCATCCATAATTAGCATTGCCAGGCACACTCCAGGCTGCTCCAGCTTGCATATCCTACAGATGGAGCTGGGACTTTCTCCATGCCTCAGCATTTTGCAAGATGCCACCATGTTACTGTCAGCCAGTATGGCTCTGTACGAAATGACATCCCAGCAATGGGACACGGAAAGAAAGCTAAGCCGTTCTTCAAACGCTGCCTAATTAACTTGGTTCTTCTCTGTTTTGCTTACTTTTGTAATCCTAATCTGGGCACAGGAAATTGTTTTTGACTCTTGCCCTGGCCTGTTCTCTGGCTTGGCTGGCTCTTGGCTACTCTGAGCTTCCGTCCTTCCTGGGTAGTGTTCTCATGTTGTTGCGAGCAGAGGACACGTGATCCACAGGGGAGGGACTGGCTGGCTGCAGACCAAAGGCCACCGGCAGCCAGGTCCACCCTGAGGACTTTTCCATCCTGACGGCTGTCTCTCCTGGTGAGTTCAAACACTCGGCAAGAACCTTTCAGCATGTGTCTGCTTCTTGTTGGCTGGTGGTTAAGAGCAGCTTAGGGGAGATGAGCACCCTTTGCAGAGCAACAAGAAGTCACACAGTAGATGTGCAGCTGAAGAACTGTGGTGGGAAATGTAAATGACAGACAGGAAGGAGAGAGGGAGGGACAGACTAGGGAGAAGGCCGAAGACGCCTGACAGGAAGGCATCATTCCCTGCCTAGCGTCTCTGGGGCCCTTCTTGCCCCTATCCTGAGGCCTTCTCATAGGGAGAGTAGCTCTGAAGGAGGCTCCCAAACTTCCTGTCCTGAAAGAAACCTCTGTAACAGAGTAGAAGGAGGGCAGGTCCTGGTACAACATTTGGTGTGAGCCTCTGGTCTCAGCTCAACCATGACCAGTATATATTTATTATTATCATCATCGTTATTATTATTATACATGTATTCTTATTAAATATTGTTATACAATATATTTTGATCATGACCCCCACATCATCTCTTCCAAAGTCCTGTCCATCTCCCTAGCCACAGACAGGTACTGTATCTTCATGTTGCCATGAAAGTCCCACCCCCGTAGGCACATGTTACACTATCTCTTGGCCCCCAGAAATATCCTGCACATTTTTATTATACTCCAAGTGGCCCATATAACAACAACCTTCCATTTTCCAACTCCAGCTATGACCACAATGAGCAACTTGTTGCTCTGCCCTACATTTGAGTACCTATACTTGAGCACATATACACATGAACACACACACACACACACACACACACACACACACCCCACACACACATTTTTTTTAATACTTCATATTTCAGTATCTCAGATGTTGTTCGGTGTGTTTCATCTCATAAACACTGGGGAGCTGAGGGTGGGTTTCAATAGAAAAATGGATGAACGATAAGAGCTAAATAGATGATGAACAGATAGGTGCGTAGGTAGACAGATAACAGGTAGATAGAGGCTAGCTACAAAAGTGAATTGATGTCACAGGCACCCTGAGATAGCCATCAATGACCCCGTGTCTATCTCCCTCCACTCCTTTGGGCAAATACCCAGCTTTTTGCCTGGATTTGCTGTAATCCCATTTGCCTCCTCTCTCGACCATCTCCCTCCCACTTGGTCTTGTCTGCCCAATGCCTGTGCATTTTCTCCCTCACTTACACACATGTTCTGCGAGCCTTCCCGACCTCCTGGGGAACAGTTGTACTTCTGGCTTCTCCCCGAAAGGGCTTCTGTAGATCTTGGGTCGGGTGTTTTTTGTGGTCGTTTTCGTGTCTCCTGAGCCCAGGCACCCTTGTATACATAAGTCTCTCTCTCTGCCCCAGCCAATTCCAGAGTCTAAGACCTCAGGGAGCACAGATGCGAAACACAAACACACTTCTCACCAGCAGGGCATTCAGACTGTGAGGCCATTTTATGAAAGTATCTCAGGAACTTGGAAACACTAAAGTGAAATAATAATCCACAGGGGCAGAGTCCATCCTGCTTTTAGACGTTTGCCACTGTATCTCCACTTACATTGGCCCTATCTCTTTCCTGTATAATTTTGCATTCAGTTCCCCTCTTTCCACCCCTGTCCTGCCTTCCTGGGAGCCTCTGCAGACTCAGCTCCGAGGAGCTTCTCCCTTTCTCAGTTCCTCAGCACATCCTAACTACTCTCCAGACTGAGGCAAAGGCATCCACCTCTAATGACCTCAGCATCAGTGTGTCCCATGAGGGTCTCAAATCCGTCAGCTTCTCATTTAGTTCTCACACTCAATCTGTACATGGCATGGCGCCTTCTCATAGCCGGGTGGCTCTGAGGGGTGTACCCCTTCAGCGCCAGCCACACAGTTCACCAGAAAGCCCTTGCCATCCCTTCAAGATCATCACTGATGTCAGGGTATTCTCTGATGGGTTACCCCTTTAAAGTACCTCACTGCCTTCTCCTGTCTAGATGTCTCTAAACTCTCCAAACATTGACATAACTCCTGTCCCCATAGCTTCTCTGAGCAGAGTGGGAAGGCTCTTCCTACAGGATCCATAGCCCTGTGAACATGCTTGTGCTGGGACACTCTCTTCATCTGACCTGGCCCTCACATTGGTCTTTAGAATCCAAGAGGCCCAATGAGTATATGCCAGACAAATGAGATTGCCAAAGTACAGCAGAACACTTGCAGCTGGATTATGATTAGCTCCTCACAACTAAAGCTTTGTTTCTTGTAAGCTTCAGAAGACTTTCCTTCTATGGCTGTCATGTGAAATGGCAGCCATGAGGCCTAGCAATCTGAGAACTTGCAAACTTCCTCTTGGAATTTGTCTGTTCTGCTTCCAAGGCTTCCATGTCAATGCGACAGTCTCTCAAATCAATGACACCTGTGGATGTCCAATTAAAAGAACCGCATGAGAACAAGTGCAGATATGGATCCCAGAACTCCAGAGCAACAGACAGAAACTGACCTCATCAGACAGTAAGTGGTTAGGGGACTGGGTGAGAAGACAAGCCTCAATTCTACCATTATTCACTTAGCTCTCCTCGAATCCTTGATTTGCATGCTCTCTGGCTTCTAATTGACATGTCAGAATCCAAACACTTCTGCTTGCACTGACTCCCTCAGCCCCATGATGAGTTCTGTTAGAGGCCTCAGAGCCAACTCTGGGAGTCCACAGGCTCAGCACAAGTGCAAGTGTTTTCCAGTAACCTCTTCTGGCAATTCTTAGCTATGTTTATTTTTCCCCAGCATTTAAATAAAAATCCTCTCATTTTTACATTAATCTTTGCAGACACAGGACTTTTGGTATTCGCATGTTCCTTGGACTGGAACACATCTCCAGCCAAAGATACAGTTTTCTGTTTCATTGTTTTAAATTCTGCGCCTCCCTCCCAGACACAGGTACTTGCTGAATCCAGAGCTATGGGTTCATAGCTCAGACAAAAGAGTGAGCAGAAGAATTGTCACAAAGAGGCAGTTCTGGTAATTTATCCCACATTTCATCATATGGACAGATTTCCACTCGTTAGGAAATGATATCAAAGCATTTCAAACCAGGTCTCAGTTGCCACTGTAAAAATGGTTTTGGTTTAGTTATAAAGCTGTCTGAACTCTATTAACGCTTCATTATCTCCTCCAGTTTTTGTTTTATTCTATGACCCTTTGTTAGAAAAACAACAGGCGTCTAAAAACATTTTCCTAGGGCAATTTCCTCAAACATTTTCCTCAAACGCAATGGGTGTCTATGAACATAACATCAACAAAAATCCTTCAAGGAAAAGTCATCAAGCCTGATACAATCCTATCCCACAAGGATCTTATTTTCGTAGACAGAAAATACATTCACAGAGGCAGGGAGCCTGTGCAGTAATGGTGGAGGTCAGCCAAGGTGGTACTTTGCTCTCCACTAACAAATGGGAGGCAAATCTGTGCTGTGATCAACCTCAATAGAGAATGAAGATGCTGGAAGGATACAAGATATGTGGACCATCAAGCTGCAAGATATAAGAATCTGTCAGTGCAGAGGGAAGCAGTCCACACCAGTCTCTGTACACATAGGTTCTTTATCCCTAGATACTTCCAACTATAGATTAAAATATTTGGGGAAGATGTTCATCATGAGCATGTGATTTCTCCTAAACAATATAACACAACAGTTATTTACACAGCATTTACACAGTATCACAGGTAATCTTCTTTTAAAGGCTTCAGGAGGATGTATGTAGGCTGCAAAAGAATGCTGTACCATTTTATTCAAGGGACTGTACATCTGCAGATTTAAGTATCTATCTAGCTTGTATATGGAGAGATTACTACCTGATCAGGGTTCTTAGGCCAAATAGAACCAGGGTGGGAAATGCTAGGTCTGTAGGCAGGTCTATAGGTAATTGATGTGGGCACCCCAGCCACACCAACATGCATATCAGCATTGATGTCTATATCCATAGCTACAGGACATCCTTATCTACATACACATACACATCTCCATCTCTACCCATATATGCATCTGTATCTACAGCTACATCCTTATTCCTATTTGTATCCGTATCCACATCTATATCAACATCTATATTCATATTCCTATTTGTATTCATATTCATATCTGTATCCACATCCACATCTATATCTATAACCACATCTACATCCACATCCACAACTATACCTGTATTCACATCTATAGCCACATCTACATCCACAACTATATCTATATTCACATCTATAGCCACATCTACATCCACAACTATATCTATATTCACATCTATACCTATATCCATATCATATTCATACCTGTATCTATGTATATATCCACAGCCACACCTATATCCATATTCATATCCACATTTATATCTACATCGACATTTATACTTATATCTGTATCCATTCTACATCTACATCCATATCTGCATCTCTGTCTATACCCATATCCACATTCATATATCTGTGTCCATATCTATATGTATAGCCATATTGGCATCCATATCTATGACACTGACATTTATATACATTTTCACATCTCCATTCACATCTACATCTGTATCCATATCAATGCTATGTCTACCACCATATCTACAACATCTCCATTCTTATCCACATAGATGTCTACACCCACAGGTGCTTATATATCACTTGTATATCCACATCCATAATCAAACACAACACAACCATATTCTTGTCTATATTCATCTATGTACTGAATCCACATTACATCTTTTGCAGATCCCACATTTTTGAAACCGAGTTTCTCTGTGTATCACTGGCTGTCCTGGAACTTGCTTTGTAGACCAGGCTGGTCTTAAACTCAAAGATCCATCTGCCTCTGCCTCCCAAGTACTGGAACAAAGCACAGCCTACCTGTTCTGCTGCTGAAGTGTAGTGGCCCTACATCATCTAGGAGTGTTCAGGGCAGATAGTCCGGGACAAAGGGCAAATCAGAGGGCAGGAAGGGGCAGGTGAACACTATGGAGGAAGGCGGGGGAACAAAGGAGATGGTAGCAGTTGATGACACAGATTCAGATGTGGATATTGTGGGCCATCTTCACAATAGCAGCTCTTAAATCAAGGAGACCCAGCCACCCACAGCAGGTGTACGCGAACTCTCAGGAGCAGTGCTGAGTGATGGAGCACAGGTGCCATGGGGCATGCCCCCCGTACCTGTTGCCGACCAGAGCAGGTCTCCAGAGGAGCCAGAGTGATGACGGCAGCTGTGAGAGGATGATGCGGGGCTTTCTGAACATGCTGCCTGGATGTGTCCCTTTTATAAGAGCTCATTTGACTTTTGATGTGTAGAATTTTCTGCACAGAGATGGTAAATTCAAAGACAGAGGCAGTGAAGATTTAGGACCCAGGGATGCTGTGTGTGCTGGAGTAGAAGTTCGCATAGCAGGAGGGAAATTCACTTGAGAAATTAACCACTTCACCTGTCTTTCTTACGAAGTCTACCAGCGTGGATGAGGAGGCACACATAAAGATATGGACCCAGAGACAGCAGGAGTTTGAATGACTTGGCCAGACTCCCAAGTGATCGGTCATCTCTTTAAAGATTTGGTACCATCCAGCAAGGCCCCTGATTTCAAAGAATAGAAGCCACCCAACAATAGCTCCCATTCCATTAGGACCCACACAGCTCCTATGTGCTGAAATCATATCAAAGCACTTTTAGTGGTTACCTCGAAGCAAGAGCTGCCTTAAGAGCACAGATCAAGAATCATTAGAAAGCTCTCACTGTGACTGAGAATCTGAGCTCCAGAATAGTTGAAGCATCACAAGCCAAAGGGTATGGGGATAGCAAAATGCTCCTTTGTTTACCAATTCTGAAATGGTATTTAAGATACATGTTGGCTCATGTATGAATTAGAGTGCACGTTTAAAATTTAAACTGTATTATCCAGTAAAGGTGTTGGGCTGAGGAAATCCACAGTCACATAAGAGTCTTTTGAAATCTGTTTCAACAGGATATGAATCATATGAAATCCTCCCTCATAATTCAGTGGTGTGTTTATTATGCCCCTCCTAAGACTCTTCATGATCTCTGGGAACTGGAGTTTGTATGCAGGATTATCTGTGATCTCCAAGCCTACATCATGCTGGCTTTTCAGACCTGTGTCCCCAAGTGTGAAAAGTGACAACAGTCCCACCTTACTGAGTCTCTGTAAGCCTCCACAATGTCCCATGAGGGGACCACTCCTTCTTCATGCTGAGCCCCATCAGTCATCTTACCTGTTTGAGAAAAGTCATTTTGGTCCCTTTGAGATGGTGTGTCCAGCTTGTGACAAAGTAGGGGATATCAGCAGAAGGGACCACGTCTGTGGGATGCAATGACTCAAGACACTTAGGAAATATTTAAAACAAGTTCTGCGGGCTTGGAGAGATGGTGTAGTGATTAAGAGAACTTGCTGCCCTTGCAGAGGACTAGGGTTCAGTTCCCGGCATCTATACCAGATGACTCACAACAGGATTTCACGGGGTAGGACGTCTCCTTGTGGCCTCGAATGCACCTGTATATACATAAATAATAAATGAACAAATCTTTAAAAGAAAGTTCTAGATCACGTCCAAATTTCAAGTATCCAAGAGACTCCCTGCCAACACAGTGGTCCAAGGCTGCATCACTGTTAATTGGCTTTTCTAGTTGGAGCAATGTCAGGTTCACACTAAAACTGAGCAGGAAGTACAGAGGTCCTTCCAGCCCTCCTTATCCATACTCCAGAGTCTCCCACCTCTAAGTTCACACCTACGCAGGACCTGCATGGAGAACTGGTGTTGACACACGGTTTTCACTGAAATCCCATTATTTGTACTAGGGTCTCCTCCTGTTCCACGGCCTTGGTGGCTGTGTGACGATGTGTGCCTTCTGTCATGGTGTCATGCATAATGTGGCCACTGCCCCAGAATTCCCTTGTACTCTGTTTGTCCATCCTCTCCCGCTGCTAGTTCCTAGCCACCTACCTTCTGTCCCATTTCAGAATGCCATGCACGTGGTGCATTAATTGGAATTTACTGAAGAAACAGAAATACGTGGGCGAAAAGCTGTGTAATGAGGTGCAAAGTCAAAACGCGTGAAGACTAACATGTCACACCCTGTCGTCAGTAAAGCGGCAGTCCACGGAAGTCTTGGATCAGGACTTATTTATTAAAGGATGAAACGGATGTCACACACTCCTGAATACAGAACGAGGAAGCACCACTACCTCTTAGTTCATCAGGGAGGGATGCGGAAAAGTCCAAACCAGGTCACCAAGCCGTGGCATCAGTGACCTTCCACCATCCAAAGGGCTGCATGACCCTTCCTCCCCCTGCCCATTCTTAAAGTTTCATGTATCCTTAGAGAAGACCATGTCCATTGGGCCAACCCGCTCCATTCCATTGGTTGTTAGATCAAATCGCCAAATTCCCACAAGTCAGCAATGTGTGCGTCCATAGACCCAAGGGTGCTGATGCATCTACTGGGTCCCCAGGACAAAGGTCCCACTTTTTTACAGAAGGTCGACCCTTCTGCTTTATTCAGGCTCTCTATACATTGGGCTTGGCTTCTAACAGAAAAGAACAAGCACCTTCATGGTGGGAAGAGCGGAGCCTCCTGCCCTGTATCCCAGGTCTTTTGCTCATTTACCAGGGAAGTAGATCTCTTCTTTCAGGGACTCCTCCTTTGGGAGCCTTTTCCCTCAGGGCATTTGCTCCCCTTTGCCATGTAGGGGAGGCATCTTCCAGGCCTCTGTGCTTTTGTTTGAAGTTTTGATTTATGATTTTAAATGAATGTCGTTTATGGTGAAAATTTATAGACTGTTTTTAGCTTCTCAGTTTGATTTCTCCTCTGCTACGTCTTCTTATCTCACCGAGGCAGCTATTATTTGTCAGAAGAAATGGAGACAAATAGAAGGGGGCACGTTCTGCTTGTTCACACAAGCAGAGACTGGTGACTGACTATGGGATGTTCTCATAGGTCACAATTTATGCTCAGCGACACCAACAACTGTTCCTTCTCAAGAAGCCTTCTGATGCTACTGCCCCCTGGCTCCCTGTCGTACCCCAGGAGCATCTACTCTGTCCAGTGTCCTTATCTGAATCTAGTAGCAGCAGCAGGGCCCTTCCTGGAAACCACGGCAGCATATGAGGACTAGCTGTCCCTCACTTGTGAGGTGCACATCAGGGCCAGCCTTCTGCACAGTCCTCCTGAGGTTGCCTTCCTGAACTCTGTACAGGAGGACAAGGCAGGCACTGTTAGTGCCTCACAAGAAAGGGGAGGGAGTGGAGGCACAAACTGATGGCAGATGCCCCCAGGACCACAGCCCAGGACAGGGTAAAGGCTGAACAGGCCCCTGGAAGATCTACTTGGGCCCTGTAATGTGCACACGGACTCACTGCCCAGTAGGCTCCCACTGCTTTCAGGGCAGTATCTGCTGCTCTGGGAATACCTTTTATTCGACTCCATCACAGCTCAGTGCTGTGGACACAGAGAGGCCCCTAAACCAGAATGAACTGGTGCATCCCCAGGAAGCAGTGGGAAGTTGCATTGTGCATAGAAAGGTGATGACCATGAGGGACATCCATTCCATATAAACCAGAGAACTCACAAGTACATGACGCAGTGCCCATTTCCATACAGATGTGAGCCTTCAAAGGCTAAAAGTCTCCGCTAGGGATTGAGTACAAATTTGGTGATGCCTCAGTGTGCATCCTCATCCACCGACACTGAAGCCTTTTCCTGACAGGACCGAAGCAGGCAGAGATGGATCTGCATGTGTCAGGTCTGATTTCACATCGACAGAGAACAGAAGTCTCTCCTTCAGTCCCATGCTGCTGTCACTAGGAGCCAGGCTCCACAGAGCCCAGTACAGTTCTACATCACTTTACAGGAGCTGTGTACCCTCAGCCTAACTCCATTTCTACCTGTTGGCAGACATTTCATTCTTCTCCATCAGGAGGATTGGGAAGTCTCTTCCCCCAAACCACAGGTGCCACTGTCACCAAACCAAACACCTGCATCATCCTTCATGACCACCAGGCAGGTGATGGGTCACCTACAGTGTGTGTAAGTGGCCCTGCTGGGCAGCACAGGGGACAGGTGTGGGTGACATTCTTGGGGATCTGCTTTCCAGTTCCTTGCCTTCCCATAGCCCTGGACAGACCGATAAGGCCCGCGTCTGCTGTCAGTCACTCACCAATTGCCACTTGAGCATGCATTTTTCCAGGACCCTGTTTATCTCCACTTGGAGACCAGAAGGGGTTGTGAGCTGCTTCGGAGGAGGGTGTGAAAGCCATGTGAGGTGCCAAGCAGGGCTGTGGAGAGGAATGCACACCATTCCCCGAGCACAGCTAAGTGCCCCGGAACATCTTGGAATTCATTCTCCTTCTGTGTTGGAAGGTGGGGAAGGCAATATTGCATCCTACAAGGGGACATCCATCAAGCCAGTGGATGGAGTGGAGACAACATCATCTCCTTCAGATGCATGGACCAAGCGAGTAGTGGCTGATGCTTCTTTGATATTATAGGACCAAACAGGGACACTGGAGCTTTCAGAGAAAAGTTGAGAGTTGATGTGACAGAGGAGAACTTGACAGTAGGCGTGGCTCAAGGCCAGAGACTGACAGGGGCTCTCAGGGACCACCAACCTGTGAACATACAAAGGGGAATTCCCACCCATGGTGCTGCTGTCATGACCGGTTCCGACTGTCAGCCCTGTCAGCTCCTCAGTGGGGTTACATAGCTTTTGAAATTTTCCGTGCAAATGATACCTGTTTTCAGAGGAGTAACTGGACCTGAAGACCCTTTGATTTTGAAGAAATGCACCGCAAAAATAGTTTTCTTATCACCCACCACATCTCACCCCAACTCTTAGTTCTAGATGGAAATGCAAGCCTCTGGAGAGTCCATCAGCCCGCTAAGGATGGAAAATAATTTATACTAACAAAGAGTGGAAGAGACCTGCCAAACAGACACCCCTCCCCTACCGGTGCAGGTCTAGGCAGATGAGGTGAGCATGGAGTTTGTGACACAGGGTGAGGCTCCTAAGTTTGGCAGTCACAGGAAATAGAAGCCAGGTGGATCTGAAAAGGCTGAGAAACAGGATCATGAGGTGCTGCTGTGCTGCAGAGAAGGAACAGGCGAGGTGGGTGACTCCTGGGTGGACAGGTATGAATCTAGGTGAGGTGGGGTGGCTTTCCTCCTCTGCAGAGCAAGGAGGCAACTTGGTGTGCATGGGTGAGCACTTGCTGGCAGATGCCAGTACTTCAGTGTTAACTGTGGGCTTGTTGCAAGACGCAGGGCTTCTCTGAGCTATGCCATCAGTGTGGTGTTGCTCTGGTGATCTCTCCTGTTTGCAGCAGGGTCCCAGGCAGCCCACACTGGCCTTACACTCAGAATACAGCTAAGGATGTCCTTGAATTTCCGATCCTCCTGCTTCCACCTCCCCTGTGTTGGAATTACACCTGTACGTTGCCATACCTAGAGATCAAACCCAGGACCTTATGAATGCTAGGCAAGCATTCTACCAACACCCCCAGTGCCCATCATAGTGTTTGCAGGAGGAAAAATGAGGTTATTGGAGTTGTGCTTCAGAGAGACCCCTGGGCAACAGGCAAAAGAACTCAAGGAATGCTTGCTCACAGAAAGCCAGACTCCTAGAGAGAATACACAGGGCCTGCCCCTTAAATTTGGAGGATGCTGCCACCGAATCATACCCCCACAAATATCCTGTGACTATTTAGGCACACTAGCTTTAGTTCGTACAGACCCTCAGTGGGATGCCTGCAGCAGGGAACTCTTGTATCATATGCCTTACCTGGACTGTCTTCATCACCTTTCTTTCCAGTTTCACAGTTCTTTCACAGGTGTTTCGGTGGGAGTGGTAATGATGGCGTATGGGTACTCAGTGCCTTCGGGTCTGCTTGGTTGTGGATGCATCTGTGGTCCATGAAGAGTCAGTCTCAGCCTGAGGCCTCAAATGTGGGAGCTGTTGCCTCCAAGCTAAACTTAGTCCTCCCATATTCCAGATGGAAGATGTTGAGAGAGTCTTCCCTTTCTAAAAATGCATTACTCCAGTGTGGTGGTTTTTATAAGAATGGCCTCTGTAGACTCATACATTTGAATGCTTAGTCACCAGGGAGTGGCACTATTTGAAAGGATTAGGGGGTGTGGCCTTGTTGGAGGAAGTGTGTCACTGGGGGTGGGCTTTGAGGTTTCAAAAGTCCATGCCAGACCCAATGGTTTTTCTCTCTCCAGATGCCTGTAGACCCAAATGTAGAACTCTCAGCTACCATGTCTAACTGCATGCCACCATGCCCCCTACCATGAGAATAATGGACTAAACCTTTGAAACTGGAAGCAAGCCCCAATTAAACGGGTTTTTTTGTTTGTTTGTTTTTAAATAGGAGTTGCCATGGTCATAGTATCTCTTAAAGAGCAATAGAATACTTACTAAGACATTCAGTCATATCTGTGTCTGCTGTGCAACATCCCTGGTGGCCTTGGAGCTTTCACTTAGAGACACAGCCTGCCCGTGCCGAGGGGAATGTCACCCATCTTTCTCAAGGGGCATACAGCCACCTGTTCTGAAGTGAAGATCAAGCAGGCATGAGGAAGGTCTAACTGGCACCAGGGCTGCCTAGCCTGTGCAGGAGGTGTGCAGTCCTCCCAGGTCACCTTGTCACCGGATCCGCCTTGCATTCATGGTCTGCTCGACGGCAGCTGATGAAGCTGGTGCTTCTCCTTGCATGCTGGAGTAAGGGAGCCGAGCATGTGCTGGGGACCCAGCCATCTCAGAAGCTCACTTCAAAATCCAGTTCAGACCCAGGATTCTTTTAGGGTGGAGCCTAAGAGTCAATTTCTTAGAAGTGTGAAAAACGCCGGGCGGTGGTGGCGCACGCCTTTAATCCCAGCACTCGGGAGGCAGAGCCAGGAGGATCTCTGTGAGTTCGAGGCCAGCCTGGACTACCAAGTGAGTTCCAGGAAAGGCGCAAAGCTACACAGAGAAACCCTGTCTCGAAAAACCAAAAAAAAAAAAAAAAAAAAAAAAAAAAAAAAAAAAAAAGAAGTGTGAAAAACACACCAGCTTTCCAGGTGGAAGTACTTCGTGAGAATGTGGGTGGCCGGGGAATGTTTGTGGCTTAGAGCCCCACACAAACGCTGCAAGCCCACTTCCAAACCAGCACAGACCACAATGGGAGCTAGGGGCCTGCCAGCTGCTCTTTGGAGGATTTCTCTGAACTCCAGCTTTCCTGAGTACCAGCTCTGGGGCTCCAAGCTTCCAGAAAGACTCTGTTGAGGTACAGTGCAGCCCCCCGCCCCCCACCTGAGCCTGGCTGGGTCAATTGCTGGTCTCCCTGGGGAGCAGCATGGTTGCTGCTTGGGATGAGGGTAGACTCAGGTGTAGGAAATCAGTACAACCTTTAAAGTTCCTTTTTCAGCCACTTTCTCATTTTTCTTACTTTTCTGCAGTATTTGTGGGTTTTCAGTAGTCATAGCATTCCAAAGAAGACTCAAAGGGGCCTGCTCCCAGACCCATGACAATCCACAAAAGGAAAGGCCATCATGCATTGAGATGGCATTACACAGGCCCACCTGAGCCACCCTGTGACTGGTCTCTGGGCTCAGTTTCACAGTTGTCACCATCTGTTGGAATAATGAGATGATAGCTGGAGGCATGGGACTTGAAAGCAAGGCCTGAGGGGTGAGTGCTCAGAAATAAGCCAGAGGCATGAACCAGGGCAGGCAGAACAAGGCCAGACTGCCCCCAGGCCAGGCGAGGAAAGGAGCCAGGTGGTGGTGAGGCAGGGTGAGTGGAGACAGGGTTAGCTGGAGCACACAGGCAGACTCTGAGCTGGCCACCATCTCCATCACACCTCCCATGGATACCAACTTCAGTGACCCGCCCCCCAGTGCTCCCAGAACAGCATCCAGTGTTCCTGCAGAGGTGGAAAGACTTTGTTTATACTTGTCCTGGGATTCAGGCGGAATGCGACAGGCTATAGTCAAGTGTGTCAGCTAGTAATATGTGCCCACCTGTGTACCGCTCATATTTATGGTCAACGATGGCATAATACTAGCCACAATGACTCTGTAATGAGTGTAGTGGGCTGACAGTAGTCCCAAAAGATAAATGCACAGCGCAGTCCCTAAGGCTTAGGAATGTGATCTCACGTAAACAGAGTCTATTTACTACACAGATCTTAAGATCTGGAAGACCATTCTAGATCTTCTAGGTAGAACCTTTGTCCAAAGACAAGGATCCTTATTCAAGACAAGAGAACATTGACATGGACAGAGAGGAGAAGTTTATATGACCACAAAGGCAGAGGTCAGAGTGATGTGGCTACAAGTCAAGGTGTGCTGGCGGCCACCAACACATAAAACATCACAAAGTTTCCTTCTCTGAAGCCTTTGCTGGGGGCAAAATCCTTTGGGCTTCAAACTCTGGCTTTTGAGCTGCAGCAGAGGCATCTCCACTGTTGGAAGCCACCCTCTTTATGTCTCTCTGTGACAGAATTCCATGATGCTTACCCACTATGAAAGCATTATCATCCTCACTGGAGCCGCGCCAGCCTGGTGACAAGGGCAGACTGGCATCTAAACAAAACTAGAAGATAGCTCACGGTTCTCTCTAGGGAACCCAGGGGGCAGTGAAAGCTCCACCCACCCCAGCCCAGGGCATGGTGTCAGGATTGGCCTAGCGGACAAGCTCTGAGCAGCTCCCCATCTCCCTGCTCCCTGCTGGAGCTTTGAGTACCTTGAGCCAGTAGAGGACTCTGTCTCCCCAGAGGTTCCTGGAACTTCCATGCCTCAGCTTCCTGATGGTGCCCACTACCTGCTAATTGTAAAACCTCAAACTAAAAGTCTCACATAGTAAGACAAAGACATTACCTTTGACATTTTGGTCATAGGTTGAACACTGTGTGGTAGAAAATGTCAAAGAAACAGAGGTATATAATGGAAGGACATGGCCTCTGACCCTCACCAACTGCCCACTGGGCATCCTTCCCACAGAGAATATGCATATGTGTGTTTGCTAGCTTTGAGCAGAGTTGGGGATGAAACCCTTGCAAAGGGCAAGTGGGGCCTTAAACAGCAGCTGCAGAGGAGCACACCATCCCAGGCTTCGGCTCTCCGAGGAGTTCTGCTAGAGTTACCTACCGCCTCCCATTTTTTGAATCGTTAACTCTTCCCACTTCATTTATAACTTTCTACTTATTCTTCATTCACAAACCTTAAAACAGAGCGACGCATTAATCACCACCCTTGGAGGGTTCTGGGTTGTGTTGGGGAGCAGGGATCCCAGTGCACTTGTGTGCGCCCTGAACTGCTGACCCAGTGGGCTCTATCCTGCATTTGTTTGCTCCTTGAGAAAATCTCCACAGTTGCAATAGTTTTCTCCTAGGAGTGGTTTAGCAGCTGTGCAAATTTACAAGGTCACTCCAGGACCCTCAGAAGCCCAACTATTTAGGAACCCTGGGGTCACATTTCAAGTAAGTGTGCACTCCCCCCTAACCCAAAGCAGTCCCACCCTTTAAAGAAAGATGTTCATCGATTCTCACCATAAGAACTTCAAAGACCTAGGAGGGCCAGCTGCCAGGCTGCTTCCTGATACACAGAGCCCCTCTCCTGCTCGACCGTGGAAATGTTTAAGTTATCATGCTGTCTGCAGGGCAAAATTCTATCCTGCTCTCCCACCCTTCTGCACTTGTTAAAAGTAATCATTGTTAGTATCTACATCTAAACTTGGATTTTCTTCCAAGATAGAGAAGTTGATATTCCCCCAGATGGCTGCATAAATCATAGGTTATTAGGTTACCATCTCACACCAGTTCACGTGTTGGAGACTCCTGCCTGGAAAAGACAGGAGCTGAATTAGCACAGTGGGCAAGTCTCAGAGATGGAGATGGTTACACGTGAATCCCTATGCAGAGATATCACCCAGTCCCCTTCCTTCTCCCTCTGACCTCTGTCATCATAGAGGGTGAAGTCCTGAGTAGGGAGTAGGTTGCGCTCTATGAGCGTAAGTTATAGGCAACATTTCACCTCAGCCTCAGTGGATCTTTTGAATGAGGCGAAGGTGGTGCCATTTCCTTAAATGAGAAACCTGAATCCCTAGAGGATGCCTGACTTGTTTCCTAACCAGGAGCTGTTGGGAAGTTAGACTTCAGTTTTCTGCTTCTGGCACCTTCACTGGGGGCCAACCCTCATGTATTTTTTGCTCAGGTTGGGATATCTGATAGAGTGACCTCCCCAATCATGAATCCTGGACTTGCTTACCTACACACGCTCCTCGAGGACAACTTTGGGTAGGATAGAGGGAATGAGTTCTTTGTAGAGGTTTCCCCCTCTCTGCTCCGCTCCACTTGATGGACTTGTAACCTGGGCATGGGCCAGATCCAACCAGAACCAGTGATTTAAAAAGAATCTCTCAAGAGTCAAGAAAGAGACTAGTATGTACCTCACCAGCCCTGAGCCTAGGCCTGGTCTTCTTTCCACACAGAACCCAAGGGATGGGAGTCCTGTGCAGACAAGAAGAAGCAGAACAGAGAAACAAATAGATAAATTAATGAGGAGCCAGACCCTTCCCACTTAAAGCTAAGCCTCTGTATAACCAGTGTAGGGGGCTTCCCCACATCGTCAGCCTGTAACTCACTCAGTGGTCTTGCAACAGAGCGCAGATTTATCTGCTACAAGTTCAAATACATAAGCAACACGAGAAGTCCCATGAATTATGAGAACTTTCTCCTTGGTTGGGGAGAAACTATGCAACACCTACCTC
Organism: Peromyscus californicus insignis; assembly: GCF_007827085.1. Taxonomy (NCBI): domain Eukaryota; kingdom Metazoa; phylum Chordata; class Mammalia; order Rodentia; family Cricetidae; genus Peromyscus; species Peromyscus californicus. The sequence goes on along the minus strand of NW_026294480.1, from coordinate 2,149,730 downwards.
CCCGCCTCCTTGGGTGGAGAGATCCCAGGAAGAAACAAAAATCCATTCTGGAAAGCTAATGAAGATGGCTCCTTCCACCAGGTTAAGAAAATAGCGTCACTGCTTTTGGAAACAGCTCAGGAAGCTGGTGTAGCCAAGGCCCCAGGTGACCACTGCAGTCACATCACGCCTGTATAAAAGCTCTTGGTAAACATAGAAGGTAGGCTGGTCTGGCTGCATGTGGACATAGTGCATAGGACACATCCTGGCAGCATCTTGCTGCTCCATAGAGAAATGCTCTTAGGTGACTGGGGAAGAAGCAGGGGACATGGTAAGGACTTGAGACAACGATGGGGAAAACGGGAGGCAGCAACCCTAGTACTCATCACCCTATGCACAGATCAGAGCTCATGTGCACATTGTTCTTGTTTGCTTATTGTTTTCATAATTTTTTTCTGGAGCTGGGAGCACATCCCTGTGGGCTACTTATTCATCTGAACTTATCTCTGCACAAAGGCTAGAGAATTGAGATGCTGAGAGTTAACGTCTATCTAAAGGTAACGGACGTGAGCCACATCTTAATAAACCTCCCCCATGGGCATTGAGGCTGCCGTGGATTGGAACATTACTAAAATAACACCAACTATCTGCTACCTTCTCTACGGCTTTGATATGGTCTCTGTTGCCCAAGGAAGAAGAAAGTGATGGGTGAAATCATTCCCAGTAACCCAATACTTCTGCATGGCTTATTCTGAGCATTTGGGTCTCTTCTGGGGATTTACCTTAATGATATCATGCTCAGTGAGTCTGGTTTAGATCAAACTAGGTTAAAGATCATGACTGTCAAGAAGTGATGTCATTAGATCCCATTACTAATAAAGTCAGGGTCACCATGAGTACAGCTTAGAATCCAGGCTTTGTTTATCTTCAACCTGCACCCAAACCTAAGCCTAAGTGATATCTAGACACCAGGAACTGACTGAAACCTAATAGCTTACAGATTTGCCTCATATATCCAGTGTGCAGAATGTGTCACTTTCTGTGGTTTTTACATCATCAACTTAAATGACCCAGTAGTGGCTTTGTCTGTTTCTACGAGTAATGCATCCAGTCATACCTTACACTTTATTGTGTAAAACAGCCTATTAAAATCAGAGGGAGGAATTTCTTAAAGTTTAAAAATACACAATGAGCCACAGCCACTTCCAAAAATAAAGAGAAGAGTAGTCATGTGAAGAAATAGACTGGAATGCTGGGGAGATAAAGACCCAAGTTCAGTTCCCATAACTAACATAGAAAATGCAAGGTCTTCTGCAGGAAGTGTGCAGTAGATGTGTCGGTGAGAGCTGGGCACTCTAGTGGGGGTGAAAGATTGTAAGAGCCAGAGGACCACGAACTCTGCTGTGAAATTGTGTCTTCTGTGTTTTACAGGCAAGCAACAGCCATGAAATCTCAACCATGTGGATGACTAAGCAAGACATGCACAATAGCAGTTCACATACCAAAGTGGACGGAGAGAAAAAAAAATCACTAGACAAAGAGCTGCAGGCTTTTAATGGCTGCCGAGAAAGGGAGAATTAGTCATCCTCAGGGTCCCTTAACTCATTACCCAATAGTAAGTGAGTTAGCCCATCTCAAAGAGATCCCATCTCAAATGAAAATTCCCAAACATGGAAGACACCTGTGTAGCTGAAGTTATCCTGTTCCTGCCCCGCTCCTGTGGCCCTCAGACCCAAGCAAACACACAGAGACATATTATTTATAAACTGTATGGCCTAATGTCTCAGGCTTCTTGCTAGCTGTTCTTATATCTCAAATTACCCCATTTCTACAAATCTATACCTTGCCATGTGACTCGTGGCTTACCGGAACTTTACATCCTGTTCCCCATGGCGGCAGCTGGCAGTGTCTCTCTGCCTCAGCCTTCCAATTCCCAGAATTCTCCTCTCTCCTTGTCCCACCTACACTATCCTTTCTGCCTGGTTACTGGCCAATCAGTATTTTATTTATTAATCAATACTAGCAACATATATTTACAGCATATAGGACATCCCACAGCACACCTGAGGAATGATACCCTCCAGGTTGTCCTCTGGCCTGTACACACATGTACACACACGTACACACGCACACACACAAACATGCATGCATTTTTACATACACACTAAAAGAAACAAACTGGAGGGTGTTCTGTTAGGGTGTTTGAAGCCATTCTAGGTCTCAAGAACTCTAAACAGAAAGGCCACCAATAGCCAAATATAAGGGTGATGTCTCAGTTTGTGGTGGTACTCTCACAAAGTGTCTGAGACTGAAAAATTTATAAAAGACAGGTTCTGGATCCCAGGACATCCAAGGAGGGGAGTCAGTTGCATCTCTGCCTCTAAGAAGATGCTTATTGCTAGGTTATCAGGAGGATGAGGACTGTTACTCACATGGACCAGAGAGGGCCTGAATGTTGCAAGGCCTCTTCAGGTAGAGATGTTGGTCCCAAGGACATTGGACTGTGTACAGGCTCTGTTTTGTGACTGAACCACTCGTCTCCTCCACTTCTCAGTACCAGCACTTGGGTGGCTGGGCTTGCACTTGTGGGAGTGGGAGGGAACTATAGGCAGAAATTTCTGTATCCAGCCAGCAACTCCAAAATACCCAGCAGCTGCTTCCCAAATAATTCACTCAGAGACTTAATATTCCTTATAAATACTTGGCCAGTAGCTCAGACTTATTACTGACTAGTTCTTACACTTAAATTAACTCATGATTCTTATCTATGTTTAGCCACATGGCTTGGTACCTTTTCTCAGAACAGCATTCTTATCTTGTTTCCTCTGTATCTGGCTGGTGACTCCAGACTTTGCCCTTCCTCTTCCCAGCATCCTCTGGGTCTGGTTGTCACACCTATACTTCCTGCTTGGCTAGCAGCCAATCAGCTTTTTATTAACCATTGAGAGAAATGCATATTCACATTGTACAGAAGGATTATTTCACAGCAAGGGACACCAATATCTGACCAAGAGTATCAGTGTTTCTGTCCACAACAGCCTTTGGGAGATCCTTGACACCTCTTGGAGGCCCTTGAGAATTCAGTCCAGCAATGAAGTTGTCTGTTTCTCGTGTATCCCCCAGGGCCTCTCAGACTCTTCATTCAACATGGCACTCCTCTACCACACCTAGCTGCTCTGCCTCTCACCTGAGTCATCCCTACCTGTCCAAGGAACATATGAACCAGTGTTCTTCAGAGGAACAGAGCCAACAGAGTGGTCATTCATTACAAACAGAATTTAGTAGACTGTCTCACACGGTGCCATCTGAGTTTTCCAACAGTGTCTGTCTTCACACTAGAGAGGTTGAAAATCAGTAACTTTTCTCAGTCTGGTGCTGAAGGCCGAGAAGATTCCTAGAGAGTTACTGGCCTTCAGTCCCTGTTGGAAGCTGGAAGAAACTGGACTCTGATGTCAGTGAAGGATGGTGGTGGCAGCAGTGGCAACATAGATGGATTTCCCCACAAGACACAAAGGGCCACCAGACGAGAGGCCAGAGCTTAGTTTTCCTCATATCTGGGCCTCTTGCAGAAGGTGCTGCCCACATTTAGGCCTTTCCATTTCAAATACTTAATCAAGATAATCCCTCCCAGGTGTGCCTAGAGTCTTCTAGATAATTCTAGATCTTATCAAGTTGGAAATCAATAATAACCAACACAAATACCCAACACAAGATAAACTGAGCCCAAATACAGATTCAGTGCACAAGCCTAAAAACATGAAGCATCAACCAACTTGTCTACCATATACAGAGGACTCGTCCCAATGAAAGGAAAGCTTTGTCTTCTCCAGACATGTGGAAAGTTACCTTCACGAACCATGCACTGCCTCAAAAACAGCACAAAGCGTGTTCTCTGACAAAGAGGTCTTGATGTCCAAAGCAACAGCAGCAACACGTTAGACAATCTCCACACATATGAAGAACAAGTGTTTATCAAACTACATCACCAAGGAATCAATGAAGAAACCCGAGTGAAGAGAGGAAGCCTTTTAACTGAGTAGTCATGACATCATCTGTGTTCGCTCCTGAGGTGTGGCTGAATCAGTCAGGAGAGCAGCTCTGATGCCCGTAAACATCGTTATCAGAGAGGGAAAATTCAAAATCAGCCTCCACCTCTACCCTAAGAAGATGAATGCATAAAAGAACAAATCAGCATTTTATATTAACAAAACTTGATTCTCTATAAAACATAATAAACATAATCATTTTAATAAATACAAGATTTCTGTTCATTAAGACTTTTTAAACTGTAAAGGCATTTTAAAAGCCACCCTTTTAAAACACAAAACTATACGAGGCAAAATAATCTTCAAATCACAAACAGCCAGATATACAAATGAAATAAAAAATAATGATATAACCAACCAGTTATCCCAGTGAAACTCATTTAAGAAGATTAAAAATACATAGTATAAAGTAATATTCAATAAACTGCTTTTTGGATTGGAAGGGTAATTATTTTGCAAATGTAAATTTTTTTCTTGCAACAACGATCTTATTGCTATTTTTATGACATGTTTATTAAGTGATTTTTGTGCCTTAATTTTTAAAATAATGATTGATAGATCTGAGAATCATTATCTACTCTTTGCCATATTTCTTTCTTTTTTTTTTTTTTGCAAAAAGAGAATCAAGATAGACTTTTTTTTAATGAAGACTTGGTTAATATAAAATACAGAAAGTATTAAACAACACCATCATTTTTGCCTATGGCTAGAATTCTTTAAAAATATATATATGTGTGTGTGTAAATACATATATATATATACATAGATATATATATCTATGTATATATATCTATATATATGGTAAATTTTCAGAAAAAGAATCCTTGAATTTTAGTAGACATGTGTAACCTATCCATGAGTGTGTTTGTGGGTGTGTCTGTAAGTTATATTTTTATTTCAAACGTGTGTGGTTTGTGTAATATATACTCCTTTCCTTGTACGTGCATATATAATTTATGAAAGCTGAAGTTCTTACTGACTTTAGTAACCAGATAACCAAATTCTCCATTTTGAAGTAACATTCTTACTTAATACAAGTTAATGAACACAAAATAGTCAGAAGAATAAAACTAATTTGAAAAAAGAAAAAGAACAAATTGGAGCCCAACAGAGAGAGAAACATGATGCAAATAAGAATCAGTGAAAATTTAGAAAGAACAATAAGAGGGAAATTTGATAATGATGGAAGGGTTTTCTTCAAGATTGTAAATAGAAGTGGTGCTGGGCATCAGCAGTGGGGCGGGGTGAGAAATCTCCAGAAAGACTGAGCAAGAAGAAAAAAGGCACAAACTGTGACCAGCAGGAATGAGCTGTTCATCCTGAGGGAGCCCAGAGATAAAGCCGATGGGACACTGAGCACCAGCAGTAAGGTGTAAGTTAATAAAAATGCTTAGATGATGAGCTGACAAAAAGTTCAAAAAGAAATTGATTTAAGCAGGCATGTATCTACTTCACTAGCAATCTTACCTCAAGGAAAATGTAAGCCTAGAAAGTTGTTTGTTTTTGAAACAGGGTCTCATGCATCCCAGGCTGACCTTGATGTCACCATGTAGCTAGGAATGACCTTGAACCTCTGATCCTCTTGCCTCTACTCCCTGAGTGCTGGGATTGTATAAATGTGACATCAGATATGATTTATGTTGGCATAGAACCCAGGGCTTGTGCATGTTAGGGGGGCTCTCTACCAACTGAGCCACATCTCTAGCCTTTTGCTTTTATTTCTGTGGAAGATTTAAAGGAGGAGTTAAGTTATCCCAAGCCTGAGACACTTCTTTCAGAACAGGCAGGAAACAGACATTCCCACTTACTTTATGAAGCCTCTAAATAAGGCCCTGATAACAAACAACAACGCCATTAAGCTCCATCATGATCAGGGTGGATTTATCTTCACTCTGAAAGATTGACTTCATGCAAAAAAGATAGTGAGTTCATTCTACCTTGTTGACAGATAGGGGGGGAAATGGCATGATAACAACAACAAATGCAGAAAAATCTGTTCATCAAAATGCAGAAGTCTTTATGGTAAACTCCGTACATGAGAAGCAAATATGAGTTTACTCTATAATCAGAGGTGTGCATGGAGAGATTTGCATCTAGAACCTTCTCCATGTGAACAGTGGGCATTTCTGCCACAATGTAAGAACTCTCTGGTTCAGTTCATTCTTCTCTCAGAGGCTGCAGATGACCCAGTGAAGCCATGGAAGACATTCAGGCTGGAAAGAAGTAACCCTGTGTTCAGTCACAGATTTTGTGGTAGAACGGCAAAAAAGCCTCAGGCATCTAAGAGACAGGGCTGGAGCTAACTGGTGAAATTAGGGGCAATACAGAGTTCAGTACCTAGAAATCAAAACCCTGCTTGCTCAAACCGTGTAAAACTAAACCGCAATGGCAACACCACTGAAAATACCACCTGTGTGGTACATTCGCATTATCTTCAAAACTGTGAGTTTCTATTAAGAAATACTATAGACGTTTAAGTGAAGGAGAGATGTGCCATGCTCATGCATTACAGGCTGCTGTTCTCCCCTAACTGACTTCTATTAGTGTAGTTTCAATACAAATGTAAGTTGATTTTTTTCCCTAGAAATTTGTAAGGTGATCTGAAATTTATTTGGCAAAACAAAGGATAAAATGATATCCAGGCACACCAAGAACAAAGTTGAAGGTCATGCTCCAAGCGAATTCAAAACCGAAGACACTGAACAAACATAACGGAATTGAGATAGTGTGGTACTAAGAAGTAAACACCCAGGTATAGCCTGTGGTGTTTACAAGATGGTTTTCAAAAAGGAGGCCACCAGGGAGCCTCACATTTCACATAGGTGATACCCGTTACTAAAATATGTGACACAGATAATGTATAAACTTGAAGGGAAAAAGGTAACTGCTCATGGCAGACCCAAACCACCTCAAAGCAGATTTGAGCCCCAATCGTGAAGTTACAAATAAGTCTTCTAGCAGAGAAAGGGGGTTTCCTCTCAGGTTTGTAGAAAGTAGAGTTTTCTTTTCTTTTTTTTTTTTTAAGATCACGAATCAAAGTTAAAATGATAGATTCAAGCCTATGTTAATGAAAAATTCTGCTTACCACAAATTACAGAAATACTAGAAATAATAAACTTTAAAACACTTTCAACCAACAGAAATAGCAATGACAGAGTGTAGGGGAAACCTACGGAATGGGAGGAGACCTTGACCACTGTTCTTCTAACAGAGGGTTACTATTTAGAACACATAAAGAAATCAATACATTACACCCTAAAAGAAGAGAGTGTTTATCCCATTTCAGGGCTGGAGAGGGCACTCAGCAGTTAAAGGCATTTTGTTGCTCTTCCATAGGACCCAAATTTGGTCCCCAATACCCCATCTGGTGGCTCACAATGACCTATGACTCCAGCTCCAAGATCTGATACCCTTTTCTGGCCTCTAAGCATACTTCACTGACACATGTGAACACATACTGCACACATCCTCACACACAATTAAATAAACCCATTAACCCCAAAGAACAAATAATTCGGTCATAATGAGCAAACAGAATGGACACTTTTCAAAGGAAATACTAATGACCAATATGTACTTGAAGGAACTGTTCAACATCACTAAACCACCAGGAAATGCAAATCAGAACTGTCAAGACTCCTCATCATCCCTGTCAAAATGGGATGTCATCAAGAAATCAAAAAATAACAGTGCTGGTGAGGATGTGGAGAAAATGGAGGCTTGGAGAATTTCCACAGTGGAAATCTCAGGAAGGAGTCCTCATGAAACTAGAAGTTACCTAGCTATATGTGCACAGCCCTGTCTACTGCATTTGTAAGAGACAGCTCATGGAACCAGGCCTACACCTACTCTGGCACAAATGGATGAAGAAAGGATTTTGGTACACGTACACAGTGGAGTTTTATTCAGCCACATATGGAATAATATTACATCATTTCGGGAAACTAGAATTGGAGATCCTGTTTAAGAAAATAAGCCAGACTCAGAAAGACAACTGTCATATTTTCTTTCCTAGGTGGAATCTAAGGAAGGAACCAAGAAAATAGAAGGGAGACTACTAAGGAAGACGAAGGGGATCCAATCAGGAGCTGGGAAGAGAGGAGACAGTGACGGCAAAGGGCAGTGAATGTGGGCAAATTATATTATATGCATGTGTGAAAAGGGCACAAGGAGACACTAGAGAGATGGCTCAGAAGTTAAGAGCACATACTGTTCTTACCAAGAACCCAGGTTCAATTCCCAACAACCACATGGCTGCTCACAACCATCTGCAACTCTAGTTCCTGAGAATCCAATACCATCTTCTGTCCTCTATGGACACCAGGGATGTGTGTGGTATATATACATACCTGCAGGCAAGACACCATTACCCATGAAATAAAAATAAATCTTTGAAAAGTGCCACAATGAAATCCATTATCATGTTCAAATATTACACATTAGTAAAAATGAAAGTATGACTGAGTATATAAAGAACTATAACAGCTCTGCTACAGTTTGAATATAAACTATCTGTACAGATTCATGGTTTGATCAGTTGGTCTTCAGCTGATGGCACAATTTTTGGAGACTGTGCAAACTTTAAAAGATAGGTCTTACTAGAGAAAGCAGCTCACAGAGAAATGTCCATGGGATCACATCTTGCCACTGACTTCTCACTCTCCATACTTACTGTCAACCATGAGATGGAAAATACTTGTACTGCCATGACTATCTGACCAAGTACATGGCCCAAGTGACACGGACAGACTCATGACACCTCCTCCTTTAAATTATGTCATTTATTTTTTTCAGAAGCAAAACAATAAAACAACAACACACCAAACAAAAGACTCCAACTAAAATCTATTGGTTTTGCTAGAGAAAATGGGCCATTGCTGACTAAACCTGACCACAGTATTCTAAAGCCTTTGAAACCAAATGAGAGGGGGAATTTAACCAACAAGGCTAATGTTGGGGATACTGTAAGCAGAGCATCATGGGAAAATGTGGTTGGAGTTCAGAAGACCAAATGAAAAGACAGACCATTTTGTCAGACCAATCAGTGTTTAGACATGAGCAAGGATTTGTTGAGAACTGGACTAAAGGCCCTGTATGTAAGATACTGTCAAAGCATTGGTCTGCAGTTTGCCCATGTTTTCAGACTTTGTGGGAGTATGAAATTAAATAGGATGGATTAATTCATCTGAAAGAGGAAAGATAAAGCCATCATAGCACAAAGTTTGTGCCATGGTCACTTCTTGCTTCTCTTATCCAGATTGACAGTGATAATTGAGAGTAAAAAGTAGCAGAAAGATTAGAAGAGCATGTAATCCTGAGAAGGATTTCATGTAAAATGGTGAACTGTGGTAATGAGATCTGTGCCATCAAATAGAAACTGGGCATCTTAGAAATTGGCTGTGTCATACCCATCACAGAATCAAGCATTTAAGGCTTTAAACTCCTTTGAAAACCTTTATTTTGAGAAGAGAGCTTCAGGGTGAGTTGCATGTACAGGGGGTGCCTGTGGAAGTGTTTTTCCTGGCTTACTCACCCAGGTTCCCAGAGGCTACCATAGTTATGGCCCATGGAGGTTGATGGACCACTTGCACCAGTGTAAGTCTTTGGCACCAGTGTGTTGTTGGTTCAGAATATATCAAGAATGTAGGAGTTATAGAATCATGGAGATTTCTGCTTAAATATCAAAAGATCAGGAGGCCAGGCAATGTGTGGCAAGATCTGCATCCTTATAGATACCTTCTGAGTGATAATATGTGGTAATATGAGTGGTAATATGTGATAATGTGAGTGGTGTTATGTGGTAACATGAGTGGCAAGCCACAGGTGCAATGGAGACCCCATAATGCTGGAAATGCCAGGTGGACGGACAGGTACCTAGAAAATCACCAGAGACCAAGTGGAGTCAGCCTGAGATAGGCCATGTGGCCTGCCGATGCCAAGGTCACTGGGGTGGAGCTGCTGATGCCTCTGATCTCACACCCAGACTTCATGCACTCCAGGTGTTGCACGGGAGCTCCAGGACTTACTGTCTGACGTGACAGTTCTGGCCTTGCTCTGACCCCATCCTTCCCTGTCTTTCACCCATCCCTCCCTTTTGGAACTACAATGTTCATTCTATGCCAGCATATCTTAAAAATATGTCACTTGTTTTTTACTCTATAAGAATAGACAGCTTAAAGTTTGCCTTTAGTCTCCAAGGAGACTTTGAACTTGGACTTTTACACAATGTTGGAACTGTTATGACTTTGGGGATGCTTGAAGGTAGGATAAATGCATTTTGCATTATGAGACAGCTATGAGCCTTCTGAGGACAGGGCAGAATATCATAGTTTGGATATAAAATTTCTTCCACAGGCTCATGTGTTGAACGTTCCGTCCCTAGCTGGTGGCACTATTTTCAAACTTCAGGATGTGGTTCTGAGTTAGAGGAACTAGGTCAACAGGGAGGCTGCTATATCTTGCCAAAGTCTTCTCTCCCCCACTCTCTCTCTCTGGCTCATTCTCACTCTCTCTTTTTCCCTCCCTCCCTTCCACCTTCCAAATGCACAAGGAAGTGGAAAGCCTCCCCTGATGCTCCCAGCACCACGATGGTCTGTTCAGGTGCATAGAACCAGACAGCTATGCACTGTATCCTCTGAAAACTAAGAAATGAAAAAGTGCCTAATTCAAACGAAGACAACACAATAAAAATTGGGTTTTACAAAATTATACCAAGTATAGAAAGAGCATATCACTAACTGATTAACTGGGTATAGGGCAGGGCACCTACAATTCCAACACTTGACTGGCTTGGTGTGGAGTATCATGAGTTTGAGGCCATCCTAGATCCATGGAACTAGAATAGAATATCATGGACTTGTTTTTTTTTAAACTGTCTAGTTACTTAACATTATTAGATCTCTTGGAAATGTGAATTAAAGCTAACATGAGCTGTGACTATATTTCCAACAGAGACACTAAGACTGCTGAAGGTCTGACACCATAAAATACCAGAGAGAATTTGGAGGAACCATGAGCAATAAGAGTGTAAAGCACTATAATATCTTTCAGAGCCTCTTGAGTGACTTCTTAAAATTTTACACACATCCCACACTATGTTCCAGCAATGCCATCCCTAAGAATTTATACAAGAGAAATGAAATTGCATCAACAAGGGCTTGTTCAGTGATGTGACTTAACTTACAAGCAACTCTCTAGAATATGTAAAATTACATCAACCCACAGAGGTATACACTGTGTGTTGGTGCACTGAGGTTCCAGATCAGTGGCTGCTTAGTGCAGTGGGGGTTCAAATGCATGGCCTCTTTTTTCACTAATTGTTATTGCATGCATATAAGTGTGTGTGTGTGTGTGTGTGTGTGTGTGTGTGTGTGTGTGTGTGTGTGTTCCTAAATATAACTAACTCTGTCCATATAATGCTACCTGTATGCATGTTTGCAGGGCTGGCTTTTTGACACTGGACAACCAGTTGGCATGCTCTTCTCTGGGGAAGGCCATTTCTCTCATTCCTAGCTTTCCTCAGTAGTGTGTAGTCTTCTTAGTGCACAGTGGTGGCACTGGCTGAGGTGCTTGCCTGGTGTCCAGTGATGGTACTTGGTACTTGATACCAGGTACCAGTGCACAGTGATGGTTCTGAGTCAGGAATTTTCTTAGTGCACAGTGGTGGCACTGGCTTTGGTACCTGCTTGATGCACAGTGATGGTTTTGACCAGGTACTCTCCAGGTACACAGTGCTGATTATGACCGAATACTTGCCTGGTAGGCAGTGATGGTCCTTGGTTAGTTACCAAGTGTTTGCTGCATAGATGAGCAAGCATTGCAGCAGCTTGAGAGTTGGTGCCAGGAACAGAGCTGCTGCAACCACCCGCTCTGCTACTTTTGTGCATGTCTGTGCTCTTAGTCACCATTGCGAAATGGAAATGGCCATATGTGCATTCCATGACTTTATTAAACCACGTGCCATTCCATACAGCTATTTTTAATCAGTTTAAAACTTTAATGTCATAGTAATAAAAATGATTATAACTATAAAATAAGATGAAACCTAACTGTGGGTAATTAAACAACAGCCTATTGAAAGTTTGGGACAAAATATTTAATGTGTTAAATACTCTCATGTGAGAGGCAGTAAAATGCTTTTTAAATAAAAGCTCACTTTCCATATGCCCACCCCACCCCCATCTCCTTGGAGAATAGCTATGTAGAAAAAGCTCTTTAATTCAAATAAAGAAAGGATAAGATGTTGCTAGTGCGAACACATGAAGATGGAATAAGGCACATCACTGAGGAAATGTTTGAGAGCACATGGGAATTAATATACCCTGTGCAGTAGTTGACATAGCTCATTCTGAAGCCGATAAATCATCCATAGGAAAAATAAACACCCACTAAAAAGAAATAGATCACACCGGAGCCATCTACGTCAAGAACGGGTCGGATGTGCTTGCCACCTGTTGACACAGCGTGGATTTTCTGCTGAGGCAGACACTCCATCCACTAAATCACAGGGCCCCCCTGTGGAGACAGGCCTGTGGTCTAGGTGGCCACATGCTGTGCAGGTACCTGCATTCACGCCGTGTGGGTGGACCGCTGACAAATCTGGAGGCATGGCATGTCAGAGCTGCTAGTCACTGAGCCGTGAGACTAGGAGTTAATGCACGAGTTAGCAAGGGAGTCACATCAGCTGTCTGTGACTTTTGACTTAATCCAGGTGATGTGACCTTGCTAAACAACTCTTCCTGAGGTGGGAAGCTTTTAGATGGCCCCTGTGAGTCTTGCCTCAGATGGGGTCTGTGGTCCTGTGTGTGTAATTAGCCCCGGGGACCTGCTTCTAACCAGAATGTAGCAGTGGTGTGGATCCCAACTGTCCTCCAGCGTCATCACAGTCCCTAAGACTGTCCTTCACCAGGTTCCCTCAAGGTCTTCTCTCACCTCACGGTTATTTGGAAGACTGTTTTCCCCTGATGCCTCATTCTAAATTCAGGGTGACAGTGATGGCAGGGAGATCCCACGAGCACAGAAAAGAAGCCTGCATGGATGGCATTTCTCTAGGAAAAAAATCACATGACCAAGGGCCAAGGCTGGTGGGGAAGACAGAATGAGGAGCTTCCAGGCCAGAACCTTCACTGTGATGTTGTTTCTGCAAAAGGCAAATGAGGTCAGAGCGGACTGCCCAGGACAGCTGGTGGAAGAGGCCCGATGGCCATGGCCACAGGGACGTTCCGCTGACGTTGTCTGGTTTCTGGCCCTGAGTCCTTTCAGGAATGGAAGGTTCTTGGTGGTGTAAGTGGTTTGATAGGACAAGGCTGGGTTCAAGAATGAAGGTTTTAACAGGCAGGGTGCTGGTGGCATGCTACCAACATCTTTATGCATTACCCAGCCTTGGGGGAGCAGCCTCCCCAGTTCTGTGAGGAACCCAAAGGCTAGCGTGCCAAAAATATGGGAAGTCAGAGAACTATGAGCTGAGTGGTTGACCCTGGGATGAACAGGTGCCAAACAGATGGGTGCAGACCATCTCCCAGCTGTGTGGATCCTGCCAGTGCATAACTTCTGATGAGCCCCAGCCTTGCCTTGGGCCACTCAGCTATCCAGCACAGCCCTTGTAGCCTTAAGATAGCTTCCTTGATTTCAATCCCCAGAAACTGAAAGAAATTAAACAAAGGTCATAACCAAAGCTTTACTCTGTTGGAGGGGACTGGAACATTCATGCTAGACACTCTCACCAGAGATGGAGCCTAAGGACCAGAGCACAGAAACCAGAGCTCATAGCGTGCAGAAGTGTTCACCCAGGATTCGGAGCCACCTCTTTGCTGCCTCCATCTTTAGACCCAAGGGAGTGTCAAGCCTTCATGCATCTCAAGCCTTTTCTGCTTCCTGAACCATGAGTAAGTACTCTGATTGTGAGAGCATCTTCTTGGGATGCCACTGCTGCCTTTTGTCCAATCTGTGCCTCAGAGAAAAATGAACTCCCAGTCCTCAGCACAAGTGATAGGACTTCATTTGGAAACAAGACACAGGTACATGACCAAGCTCAGATAAAATCAGGAGAAGGATGCTGTGATGGCCAGCTTTAATTGTCAACTTAAAACAAAGCAGAGTTGCTGGGAAAATAGTCTCAGTGAGCCATTGTCTATATCAGGCTGACCTGTAGGATTGTTACTCTCTCTGGGGACTGCAGGGAGAGAGGAATGACCTTGTCACATATCCAGCACTGGGACAGGAGAAGTATACTACCACACTCATCTTTTTTTTTTATGGAGACTGAGGATCCAAAGTCAGGTGTTATGTCGGTATGGCAACCATTTTTACCTACTGAGCCATCTCATTGCCCCCAGAATGTATCTAAATCTTAGGTTGAACCCACGTGACCACTAATCTCTGAGTCTGTGGCAAACAGCAAAGCAATACAACCAACCCGAGGAGAGACATTCTGGGTTCAGAGTTTTTAGGATTTCAGTCCATCATGTGGGAGGTTGCGACATGGCAACTCGTATCATGGATCCAGAAAGCAGAAAGAAAATGCCTGAAGTGTCTGGCTTCCTCTTCTTTCTCCTTTTATTCCAGCAGAGATCACAGATAATAGTGATGGTACCATGCCACACACATCCAGGTGTGCATCTCTTCCTATGTAAGCCTCTCTAGAAACATCTGAAACATCTTCACAGATAACACCCAGAAGTATGTCTTATTGCTCTCTCAGCGTTTTCAAGTCAACAGTCAAGATTGGCTTTGATGATCACACTCTGACCTCCTTGGTTAAGTCTTCCATTGTGCCATCTGTTTTCTTGCAGTTTTCTGTCTCTTAGACATAGAGATGTGGATATGAGTAGGAAGAGAAAGAAGAAAGGAGATGTCCTGTCCTGACCATCCTTGAATCATCCAGTGGCTGCTCCTGCTTCAGCTGTGAGGCAGCCCATCACATTGGTGATTTCACAGCTTGGCCTACTAAACTGCTCATTGGTCTCTGCCACTGCTGAGTCACCCAGAGAGCACCATGGGTGCCTGTCCCAGTAACTTTTTCAAGACTAGGTCAGTGCTAGCCAGTGAGGGAGACTGGCCTATAACATTAGAGTAAGGCAGATCCATTTGTGAGCTGGTACTCTGAGGATGACATAGGGTCCCTCCCCATCAGGATCTACTCAGTACAGCCTGACAATTGGATGACGTCCTAACAAGAGTTTCACACAAAGAGAGAGCCATGCAGCTTATCCAATAGTATGGATTTCTGACCTCTGTAGATCAGCCGCTGAGTCAACAGGGGTGCCCACAGAAGCTTCTAGCAGAGGCAGAGATAGACACTGGCCACCCCAGACCACACAGGGCTGTGACTTCTGTTGAAATAACACATGAGTAAGCTCTCTGAGCTTCATAATAACCATAGAGACTCATTGTTGTTGTTTTGTTTTGTTTTGAGAAGGGATCTTGCTATATATCCCTGGCTGGCCTGGAACTCACTCTGTATTCCAGGATAGCCTCAAACTCACAGAGATCCACCTGCCTCTGCCTTCTGAGGGCTGGGATTAAAAATATATACCACCTTTCCTGGCTCATAGTGACTTTTGACTATAGTTTTCAAGCCAAGCATGGAACCTAGTGATATTCACAATGGTATGACAATAGAGCCGTTTCAAATCTTCTGCTGTCTCCTTAAATCCTGCTCCCTGGTTGCCCTCCCTGTGGCTAAGGATGCCCAGACAGGGGCCCACCCCAGGATGGTCTAACCTAGTCTCAGTCTTCGTTTCCACCCTCCCCAAGTCTAACATCAATCCACCTATTCCCAACTCTGGATTGACCTTCCCTTCATCCTGTGTATAACCACAACCTCAGTCCCAACCTTATCTTTAATATGTATCTTAACATCAACCGCACCTGTAACTGCGACCCTCATACTTGCCTCGTCTGCTACCGACAGGATTTTGGTTTCCAGGCACAGGGGAAAGGTTTGCAGAGCCCACGTGTTCTGTCACCAGCAGAGGTTGCCACTGTGGACTTTGACGTGGACACCACTTTGAGCCTCTGAAGTTGCCGCTTTGGACTTTGACGTGAACACCACTTTGAGCCTCTGAAGCACAAGTCTTGCTGTACTTTGCTCACGTTCACAACCCGCCAGGACAGAACTGTCCTTGTCCTGGAGGGGAAAACAGTCCTCAGACCAAGAAGCCACACCTGAGCTACTATGTCTTGAGGCACCCGAATGTCACACTCACTAGAAGTAAACATGGTCTTACAATGCCGAAAAGGACCCTGGAGCGTGCCATGCTTGGAGGAGCACATCTATAACGTTAGTGGGTTAAGAAGTTCTGAATTCTGTGTGAGTGTCGGGGGTTCCGGCTGGCTGTAGCTCGCCCAGCACACCCTGCTCTTACCAAGTCTGGCCCATTTGCTAGCGCACTCTTCAAGGAACCTGCTCAACCCTTTCTTTTCCTTCTTGTCTATCATTGGGAGTGTTCATCCTCTGTGGCTCATCTCTACCCTACTGCTGGGACTTATCCTGCTTGATCACAGCTACCTCTTCCCCAGGACCCTCCCATAGGCCTGCTCCACCCCTTCCCAGTTCTTTTCTAGGACTGACCGAGCTTGGGGCATCTGTGCATTTCAGAAGCCCTGGGCAGGGTGACTTGGCAGAGTCAGAGGCAGTGTAGAACCAGACGCAGTAGCTTGCAGCTCCAGAACATTTCCTTCACTCCAGCGCCAACAATTCCAGAATTCTGCCAGATAAAACCCTCAGTGGTTGCACTTGATTTGTGACTTGTGGCTGGTGCAGCCAACCAACTATTTCATTTGAAAGGCAGCATATAAAACTAAATGAGTCTCTGAGACATATAGTCTATGGATCCTTCAGCACACGTGTGGCAGCTGTAATTGTACACATGTACGTGTGTGTGAACTTGTATGATAGGCAGGCCAGGGAAAGGAGTGCGGCCATGATATCACAGAAGAACAGTGGGAAGGCTACAGAGGAAAACGTTGGCTTTTCCTGCCATGTACCCCAGGCATCTCCATGGGCTGAAATGGCACTGTCAAATATTTAAAAGAAAATAATGAATCTAGCATCCTAGTTTCACTGAAGAAAGAAGACTGAAATAGCTGAGCAGACAGAAATGCAGAGAACACACACACACACAAAAAGCAAGCTCCTAATTAGTTAATACAAAACATGCTGAATCCAATTAGAGGGAACCCGCAACTCACATTCACTATTCTTCCTGAACAGATGAGAACAAATACATCTTTAAATCAATACTGTATCACTGAGCATCCAAGCTCCGTCTAAAGGCAGAGAAGAAAGATCCCAACAGGAAAGTGCTGACCCTACTGAGGCCGAGGTTTGTGTCATAATTTCTTCAACTCCCAGGAGACTGGTGAAGAACTTGGAGTAGCTCATTAGCATAAGGCTGGCTAAAATCTATTGATTTTTTTACCTCTATAGAATATTCTGTTTTCATTAGGATATGCTGAGTTAGGATTGTTACCATGCTGGGCCCATTCCCCCCCCCGCCCCCTGGTTAAGCGGGAATCCACATCCTAATGAGGACACACCTTGGAGGAAGCAAGGAGGACTTAGCTTGGCTGTCAGCTCTTTTCACAGAGTTCCGGGACTCTCCCTCTGAATCCCGCTTGGTATTTTTAGAAAGCGGCGAAGTATTTAATCCCCAATAATTTGACTTTCCTCAAAAGGACAAACTCATCCATATGACTGTCAATGTAATCCAGTCCCTCTACCGTTGTATCTGGGGTTTGATTGTAATTTAAAACAAACAACAACAACAAAAAAAAAAACAGTAGAAATTAGACAATTAAGATAAAAAAATGCCACGGCTGTCTTGATCTGAGTCTCTGAAGGTCTCTCTAAATTTAGAAAATGTGGCACAGGCAGAAAAGTTGAAACGAAGCTCTCGTTTGGCCACCTCTTGGCAGGCACCCATAGAGTCTTGATGGGGTGTGGGATTTTGCCCCAAGCTTGTCCTGGCTGACATAGCTGATCTCTGGTCTTCGGAAGGACCAAGCTCATGAGAGCCTCCAAGCTTTTGTACTTGCGTAGGAAAGGAACTTGACAGTTAGTCTTGAGTTGTGTTAAACCCCTACTTTGGGGTTCTGCATGCACACCCATCAGTAAATGTACATGTTCAGAGGGCTAAATGTGGCGAGCAAAGGGGCTCCTGAGGGCCAATGGTGCCCTGCTGAGTTGATACAGCCCTTTGAATGTGTAAACAGAAGGTCAAGGGTGGGTCTACCCTCCATAGAACTATACATACCCAGCTCTGTGACCTCCCATCCTCTGCGCACACTGGCTTGACCTCCCCCCACATCATCACCCAAGCATCACCCTCCCCCATGTGCAGATCCAGGAGTCAACCTCTCCCAAGATGGCTTCCAGCCTTGTCCTGGAGTCCTGCTGTGTGCACAGCAACTTGACTGAGGTGCTTGAGAGTCTCCTGAGGCCCACGGTCCTCCTAAGGACTTCAGTGCTCACTACGGTGTGGTTACGTGGCCATAATGCTGCTTATACTGGCTTTCTTGATCAGACTTGGCTAGGAACCCCTTTGGGCCCCCACAGCCCATTGCTGCCACCATTTCTTTGAAGAGAGACTGAATCCTGAGTAGGTCCTGTTTGTTGGGAGGTCCTGAACTTCACAAAAGATCTGTGCCAAGTATGAGCATTTTAAAGACCTAGAGTGGGCCCTCATCAGTACTCCATGGGGGTTGCAGGGCTGGGCTCCTTCTGTCCTGACTAGTCAGGACCCACAATACTATGATCTCTTCGATGTAACCACTTATTTCCCACTAACTTTATATAGTGGTCATTGAGAGCCCTCTCTGGCCTGGCCTACTCCGTCCCCTGACTTCTTCCAAAAGAGGGGCTTCCTCAGCATCTACCCAGCTGTTCACCTACCTCTCACATCAGGCTCCTGTGACATCAGGAGAATGGGTAGGGCACAGTGTTAGGATATTCACAGGCTTCACACTCCCTTAGAAATTGTACTGTGAACAAAGACAATATGAAAGAGAATATAAGAAGGTTTAGATGCTTTATTGGTAGATGTTTCTAGACCCACACAGTGAACTTGGTCTCAGTGAATGTGTACTGAATTTTTAGGGATATCTGAAGCCTCTCATGGTGGTTTAGAAGGCAGCCTGAGGAGGTTACCTTCAATCCTGAAAAGCCTGACTTACCTTGAGAGTGGACTCCATCTGCCATGCTGGGAGGTCTGGGAACAGTGGCCCATTGCCTTCTCTCACAATCCTAGGAGAAGTTCACCACTCCCCTGAAGAGATAGACATGGTGTGGTCCTCCATGGTGAGCTGTCCTCAGCAGGCCCGGCCTGGCCTGGCCTGAGGGTTAAAGGGTGGGATCCCCAGTGTGAAATAGCTTATCAATCAAGCCTTCTAGGATGTTGTTGATGGGGTACTCTCAACAGTTCCTCTCAATCCTGGGTTCTACATTTTGGAAATAATTCTAAATTCTGAGCTGAAGAGGTATGCTGATTGACAAGCTCTGGCCACTGTGAGCTGAGCAGCCTCACCCAGCCATAGGCTCCACATGGTATCACTAAGAACCACTCTCTCCCTGTGAAGCTGGGGAAGTAGGTGTGCATGCATTAGAGTCTGCCAACCAACAGCCCAAGAGGGTGCTACTGTGACCTTGGGAAGCACTCCATGAAGCAAAGACCCAGTGAGGATTTTGGCTGTATAAGGATCTTCAGAACTGAGGACTCCACCCAACAACTTCGAAGGTGCCACTAAGAAGCCTAGCACGGTGCTCTCAAAGCCCTGGGAGAGGTGCCTATCTTATAACCAGGTACAGGTCCAGCCTCTTGGGGAAAGTAAGCAGTAAATGAATGAAAGTCTCAGTGATTGTGACAGCACCTAGCTGTCTGGAACCTTTGTCCCCTCCCGGACTCACACTGGAGTTTCCTTCCATTGTGACAGTATTAAGAATAGGGCCTTTAAGAAGGGTTTGAGTCTGAAGGACTGCTATGTTCCCATTCATGAATTAGTGGCATCATCTAGGGCGTGGGTAAGTTACCACAAGTGGGCTATTTGGATTAATGACATCATTGAGAGCATGGGCAAGTTGTCAGGAGTGAGCTATTTGTCTCAGGAGTGGGTTAGTCTTCTCTAGAGTGTGGCAATCTTCTCAGGAGTGTGTTGGTGATATCTAGAGTTGATTCATTACCTTAGGAATGTGTTAGTCACCTCAGGAGTGGGTTAGTTACCTGGAGAGGGGGTTAACTAACTCAGGAGTGGATTAGTTACCTCAGGAGTAAGTTAGTTTTCTCAAGAATGAGTTAGTTCCCTCAGGAACAGGTTATTTGCCCCTTGAGCACTGAATGTCTATTCCCTAGAAGAGCCACAGTTCAGGGAATGCCAGGAACCCAGAGCCTTTCTTCTTTCCCTGCTTGAAATAGCCTCAGAGCAGACTGTACTCACCCTCCTTTCTATTCCCATAGGTGCCACAGTGACTAAGGAAACTATGGTGGCCACTCAGCTGATCCGAACAGTGTCCCTCTAGACATATATCCATTGAGAAGGTCAGACATTGACCTTGCTGAGAAATGACTTTGCCAAGAGGACTTGTTAAAATGAGATCTTGATGAGCTAGGGTGGTCCTGATGTAATATCTGGAGAAATATGAGGACATCCAGAACTGGCATGGACGATGGCACCAGATGGTTGTGAGGTGACCATAAGCCAAGGAAAGCTAAGCACTACCGGCTATCCCTAGAAACTGAAAGAACCAGAAGCAGTTATCTCCTCGACTTCTGAAGAAAATGTTTCAGCTTCATTGTGCTCCACAGCGGCAAGAGCAGTTTCCATCTAAGCTACCAGGTGTGGTGATGTAGCAGGGCATCTCCAGTAAACAAATGGTGTAGTCATCTATGATCATTTTGGTCTTATCTACTGTTAAACACTGTCCTTTTGTGGCTTTCCAGTTCTTCAAACCCATACCAGGCAAGGTGTGATGGGAGGATCTGCTAGGACAGATGACATCCTATCAACAGCCACAAGTCCTTGAGCTCTGACTCAGAAGAGCTGTTACATGTGCCATGAAGGCACACATGATTGGGGATACACAAGTGAGAAATGTCCTTTTGAAAAATTGCTTAGCTGTCCAAAGACCTTAAACAATGTTGGGAGTACTCTTATGGCTGTAAGAATAGAAGGAATGTTCTCAAATGTTCAATGTAGTGTTCTATTTTCCTTTTTTCTTACATCTGCACAGACATTCGCCCATAAAAAGCTTGTCATTCTGATTGACATTAAAGACTATGGCCTCTTCCTCCACGTTACTGGCCACTACTGAGTCCCCCACAATTTATAGTGAACCACAGCACTACAAGGAATAGCCCACTGAGGACAATGGGGGTCACTTTTAACCCAGGGTACTCCTCTCTTCTTTGAGGAGTCTTGGCCTGTATGATACATCAAGCAAGGTTCTACAGGAAAATTAAACCAACAAAACATGTGTATACACACATATATAATACATACAAACACACATATATAAACACATATACAGATATACACACCTACACAAACATAAATACACACAGGTATCATATACACATACATACTACATATGCCAATAGATAGATAGATAGATAGATGGATGGATAGATAGATGGACAA
This sequence comes from Peromyscus californicus insignis, assembly GCF_007827085.1. Lineage (NCBI taxonomy): Eukaryota > Metazoa > Chordata > Mammalia > Rodentia > Cricetidae > Peromyscus > Peromyscus californicus. The sequence continues at coordinate 2,128,074 of NW_026294480.1, read as the reverse complement.
CTATTTATACATACACTGAGACAAGATCTCATTGTCTGGACAGGACTGGAACATACCATGGAGCCCGTGCTGGCTTCAAACTCAGTGCCAATCCTACGCTTCAGCATCCAAATGCTAAATGCTTCACTATTACACTTGAGCACTTCTCTCTCTCTCTCTCTCTCTCTCTCTCTCTCTCTCTCTCTCTCTCTCTCTCATCTTTTTGATAAAGGGTCTCACTGTGTATTCCAGGCTGGCCTTTAACTCATGACAATCCACAGCTTCCTGAGCTTCCAGGGTATTGGGACTACAGCCATGAGCCACCCCACATGGCTTGAAAACTTTATTAAAAGGATATTTTAGTATTTGGTCAATTTGGCTAGGGTTCAGAATTTGGCTAGTACATGGTAGAAATTGTGAGTCTGAAGGCCTTCATACAGGATGGCAGCTGGGAGCACAGGCAGGTATGGGGCCAGTCTTCAGGAAGGATTTCTTCTTCATGGCATCTGAGAAGATAGTCATCCCATCATGAGATGAAGGAAGAGAAGCCCTGTGTTGACAAACTCCGATGACCCACATACTGGCATGGATATAGAAACAATGTGGACTTTTGGGAAGATCAGTTTGAAGTCAACCTTTTTAAGCACCAGGTGGAGGGAGGTCACACTGATGTGCTGGCTGCACCTGGGTAAACAGGATGGGGGCCTCTGTTGATTTAAAGAAGGTGCTTTCTGAGTGTGGATGATTACCAAGTTCCATGGTGAAGCCTAAAACCCAGCAGCTACTCCGGCTGGACAACACGTTGTCTAGCAACCACGGGCAGCCTCAGGGGAGCAACTCCCCGGGCACATGGGCGGCGGGCGATCCCTGATAGCTTATTTAAATAGCATCATGCTCAAAGCACTCAGGCAGCAGGCCCATGCTCTGTTTTATCTGTGGGTGTCCACACGACTCCCAGTCCCAGCACTGAGCAGCTCTGTGGTTATTTGTTTTAACTGAGCAAACACGGATTTCCATTAAGAACTCAGGTCAACTCCTCTGAAACCTTGGAAAAGGCACACACAAAGTGTTTTAAGCTCCGTGACTGCCCGGATCCAAAAGACAGGAGCTTCTGGCGGGGTTGTGTGAAGATGTGGGCACAGGTGGCATGGATAACAATGTCATCGTAAATAGACAAAGATATCATCATAGACATATTGTTATGCAAACAAAGGTATCATCATCCGTGCGTGTACCAGGAAGGAAAGAGACAACCTCAAATAAACAAGCATGTTTGATACAGTGGGACTATTCTAAGCCTCAAACTTTCACACTTCACTGATAAAATATAAACTTCAAATTCAGAAAAAAAATTGAAAAGAAACAACTTGAGACCAGCTTATTTCTTCTGTTACAAAACATGAGAAACAAATTACTTATATAGGTCTGTATTTTTCACTTAAAAAAAAATCTAATTTATACGAACCCGAGAAGAGCCTAGGTATTCCTTGTGAGACTTGGGTTTCCTTTTTGTTTATTTTATTAATTTATTCTTGAGACAAGGTCTTGGTGCATAGCCTTGGCAAGCTTAGGACTTACCATGCAGGCCGGGCTAAACTTGAGTTTACAGTAGTCCCCTTGCCTCTGATTCTGAGGACTAGAACTATAGGCATGTGCTGCCACAGCTCATCCGTTTCCTGTGTTTTAGTACTTAGGAGGTTAACATCTCTTCAGGCAACTCGACGTCTGTGATAGCAAAGATACTAAAGGCAGGGGCTGGGCTAGTTGGCAAAGTGACTGCAAGGGCCCAAGTTCAGATTTCTAGCACCCATGTATAAAAAAAGACTGGGTTTGGTTGTTAATACCTACAGTCCCAGCATGGGGAGGCAGAGTCAGGCAAATAGATCCGTGGATCTCAGTAGGCAGCTAGGCTAGAGAGTCGGTGAGCTCCAAATTGTGTGAGAGATTGTCTCAAAAAGAAAAAAAAAAAAAACCAAGGTAGATTGGGATTCAAGAAGACATCAAACATGGATCTCTGGCCTCCACATGCATGATCATCCATGCATATTGCACAAAAAATGCACATGAAAACACCACATACACACATACACACACACACACACACACACACACACACACACACACACACACACATGCATGCACACACACTTAATGGCAAGTGTATGTAACCCTTGGTTGCATTTTAGTCAACATATAGTGTGTACAGTGTGATCAGTTATTTGCTTATCAGAAGAGATAAGTTGCACAAAAAACCAAATGAATGAACGATTTGTCATTTTGAAAGTAATTGCAACAAGCTATCCTACTGTGTGGGCAGCTTTTGCTCATGGTGAGGTGGCTGGTCAGGACCCTGTCCTTGCCAAGCCCAGGTGCATGGCACAGCAGCTGTCCATTTTGAAAGGCATTCTGCTCTGGGAAGTTGTTTGAGAGCCAATTCTCTAAAGAGAAAATGTCCTCCTTGTTTCAATACACCCTACATGTTTATCTTTTAATTGCTCCCAAATGCTAAAACAATTGTTTTACATGAGGCCAATGCTCATTCTAGTGTAAATATTATCCCAGAATGACTGGGGCAGCCGCAGCCCACAGGAGAAGATGCTTCAAGGGCAATGGAGATGAACGAGTCTGATGCTCTGCCACAGACCCTCATCCTTCTCTGCATGCTGCTCTGTCTCAAGATTAAGAACATATTCCTTACAACCTTGGTGCTGGCCAAGTGCACTGGGAATACTGGTCCCCAGAGGGCAGGAAGTGGGGGAAGCTGGTCAGAACGGCTGCAAAGGTGAGAATAAAACCATGGCGACTAATCTGAAACATCTTGCTAACTTTGCATTGTTTTCCTTCCCAGTTGTCATAGGGTTCTCTCCACGGTCAAAGAGGTGCACATTGTCTGCCTGTGCCTCACATTCCTGCATGAGTTCGGCCTCCTATGAACACCCTCACCCAGGTTGGCCTCCTGCACACATACCCTGCTCAGCTCTGCATCCCTTCCACATCTCTGCAAGAAGACAGTTGCATTGAGAGAAAAGGGTTTTTGTTGTCTCACGTATTTAAAATTAGAGCAATGGATCTTTCTTCCCTTACAATTTTTCTTTTATCCAACTGTTCTTACTTGACTCAACTATAAATAAACCAAGTAAACTATGAGACTGAAGGCAAAACTCTACTGTTTGGGTTTTGCAAATTACAGAAACCGGTGTCTCTCTGGAGTTAGGTGTTTCCAGTCTCCATTTGCAGGTCCCAAGTAGCTGTAGCTTCCCTGTTCCTGGAAATGAGAAGATGGAGGCACAGATGGCTAGGGATCAGACTGGACTGGGGGAAAAGGTGAAATGTCAAAGAACCATGATATGCAGAGCTGGAAGGCAGAACACAGGGCTTCTGAGATCACCTGCCACTCAACAGCAGGTCAGTCACGTCAGAGGCGATGCTCACTGGCTGCAGTGAGTCCTGTGTTGTGGTCTGCTTTTGTCATCTTTGAAAACATCATTGACTGTTGTATTTTAACTAATTATGAAATGCTCATGTGTTCATATTCACATGAGAAGTGGGAGTATTAAATGACATCATGACATTACTCACTTAAGAGGAAGTAAGACACATGGCTCTCAGGCTACTAGGTGTGAAGGTACAATTTGGATGTGAGGCTCCCTTGAGCACTTCTATTTTATTTTTGTTTGTGCTGTGTGTGTGTGTGTGTGTGTGTGTGTGTGTGTGTGTGTGTGTGTGTGTGTGACAGAAAGAGAGAGAGACAGACAGACAGAAACAGACAGATATTTCCTGTCCTGACCACCCACTCCCCATCCCAGTAGCTGCTACCAAATTTCCACACAGTCTTAATTTTATTTATAAGTGATCTGCCAATAGCTCAGGCTTATTATTAACTAGCTCTTACATTTTTAAGTTAACCCATATTCCTTATTTAATCTCTGCCATGTGTCAGTACCTTTATTAGCATGGAATGTTCATCTCCTGCTCCTTCTGCATCTGGCTGGCTACTCCTGACTCCAATCTTCTTTTTCCCATCATTCTGAGTTTGGTTGCCCCACCTATACTTCCTGCCTAGATACTGGCCAATCAGCATTTTATCAAACCAATTTGAGTGACAAATCTTTAGAGTGTACAAGAGGATTATTATTTCACTCTGTGTGTGTGTGCTCACATGTGTGTATTGTATGTGTACAAGAATACAGGTGCCCATGGAGGTCAGAAGAGGGTGTCAGATCACCTAGAACTAGAGTGAAAAGTGGCTGTGAGCTGCCGAATATGGGTATTGAAAAGCTTATGACCTCCTCAAATCTGGGTGATGCTCAGAGGTTCCCAGGAGGCTGGAACACGGCTGCCTTGGAACCTCTGCTCTGGCAGCTTCACTCGGGATTCTGGCTGATGTGTGGGAATGCTGGGTCTCAAGCTACAGGCCCACTGTGGTTAACCATCTTCTCTCTTGCTTCAGTGCTTGGACAAGGCGACAGGTTGAGACCTGCATCGACAGGTGCCTTCTGACTGGTGTTAGCTGGGCTTGGACCTGAGCAGTGGAGCTGACTGTCTGCAAGGTCCCCCTGCCCTTTGACCTAGAAAGCAACCTGGAGAAGGAGGACCAGGAGGACGAGGTATTGAAAGAGTGGGGAGAGAAGCAATCAGCCATGAAGCCTTGACATATGCAGGACAGCAGAATACACACAAAGGTGTTGATTAGCATTTCTTTTAAATCCACATTCCACCTCCAGTATCCTTAAAGTGTCCTCAAGAACAATTCTAGAGAATTCTCAAAGCATTAAATGACAAAGAAGTTATTCAACTCTGATATATTTGGAGTTTTATGATTATAAATCTTAGCAGTCTAGTTGTATTAATCATTTTTAAAAAACCTTATGGGAATCATAATTTATTGGATTTTTTTTATTGTCTTGGTTCAGATCCCAGCAGCTCCATGGTAGGACACAATGTCCTGTAATTCCCATTTTCCATAGAATATAATACCCTCTTCTGGAAGCTGCTTCCTAGAGCGGGCACTGCTGCCTATGCTCACAGAACGGACAGCCAGTGCACCCCACACTGTCCTACCTCACTGACCTATGGACACAGTGATCTCTCTTCAACTTTTAGACAACTCACAGTGAAAACACTGTAAGTCAATCAATCTCCCTAGATAACAGCAATTGACAACTTTGTACATGGATGATATGTGTGCATGCACACAAACACAAACACACTCCCTGATGGGGGTTGCAACCCCAAAACTTTAAAAACAAGTACACTGAAAACTATTTACCTGCAAATTTCCCAGGGACCTTGGAGGAAGCCCAACTGTGAGAGCAGGGGTTTTAGTTTGGCCAATTTAATGACATTTTTTTCTACTTTAGCCCATTAATTTTTTAATCCCTGTGATTAAATTGCTAATGCAGAAACCAAGTTCACATCATCAATAATAAGCTAGATTTGCTCAATTTTTTATTTATAAATTCATTTTGGTATTGAACCACTAACTACTTCAGAGAACTAAAAAAATACATAAATAAACAAAGTATAATTAAATCCATTGTTATAGCCAGAAAGTTGGTAATCTATGTTTAACTGGGGGGAGTCTCCAGGCTAAGAGGGAAGGATAGCATCGAAGACTGTCCCTTGGAGCAGGGGCCACAGAAAGGGGGAAGATTGGTGCCTTAGCTTAGAGCCGTTTGATCTGCTGAAAGAGGATGTCAAAACTTAGCACCCAAAAGGCTGGATACTGCACTCTGAATAAGTAGGGATTGTTTAGTGAGATTTAAGAAAACTCCAATAATGAAAACTACCCTTTTCTTTTTGATACCTGGTTTCCTTGTCTGTAAAGAATTTATTTGGAATGTCCTTTTCAGGACAAAATGTCCCTGTGCTGGTTAGTGTTAGGTCAATCTGACACAAGCTGGAGTCCTCTTGAGAAGAGGGAACCTCAATTGAGAAAATGCCTCCATAAGATTGGCCTATAGGCACATCTGTGGGGCACTCTCTTAGTTAGTGATTGATGTGTGAGGGGTCAGCCCATGGTGGATGGTGCCATCCCTGGCTGGTGGTCCTGGGTTCTATAAGAAAGTAGACTGAGCAAGGCAACAAAACCCTTTTATCCCCAAACTGCTTGTGGTCCCAGTGTATTATCACAATAATGGAAACCCTAAATATGACAATCCCATAATTTAGTATTTAGCAGGCAAAGATGATTCAGCAATTTTCTCTAGTAAATGGCTTTAAAAAATGTGTTTTCTTCAAATGTGGATTAAAAACAAGGAAAGGAAGAGAAAGTAAAACCTTACAGGTGTTTGGATTGACTCAGACAGCTAACTCATTTAATGTTTCTTAACGTTATCTGTTGGACTTAAACATGGCATCGGCTAGAATATTTGAGGCACCAGTCTTGTTTAATAATTAAGATTATTAATTATTAATATAATTTAATAGTTAAGATTGGAACAAAGATGCTGTAGGAAACATAAATGATATTTTGCTCCAAATTTTCAAAAATAAACATAACAGTTTCTTGATAAAGAAGATATAATTTTCAGTAAATACAGCACCACTAAAAGTACATTATTCCTCGCCCCCATCTAAGTGCAGAGAAGAGTTGTACAATTGCATTAGAAACACTAGACTGCTTGATCGAAGTCAGAATGAAGGCAGACTCCTGGCTGCCTCTGACATCTTAGCTGAGTTAACCATCACATCAGGGAGGGATCCAGTGGACCTGGTGTGGCATCTAAGCAGTGAGTGGCAGAATGGAATCAGTTGTCGTGGTCTCCATGTAAACAGAATCTACAAGAATCAAATCCCAGCAGTGTGTGCTTGGAAGGTTAGTACCTGCTGCCCTGCACAAGAGGAACTGGCTCTGTGTGTAGAACAAGGCCAGGTTCTGGTCTCTACCATGAGTAACCATGAGTTGCCATGGGTAACTGCTGATCTTAGTTACCCTTTGAATCTGCCAAGCACTTAAAAATTTGATAAATAAAACAGAAACACAAAACAAAGAAATGGTTGAGGAAGAGAAAGAGTGAACAGGATGACATAAAGCTCAGGATGCAGTGTTCAGGGGTTTCAAGACAAGTCGTGGTAAAGGACTCATATGTGAAGTACCTGTCATCGTTTGAGTAGGACATGTATTAGTGGACTGGTCTATATATGGTTGGACCATGAGGGTTCTAAGAGCATTGGACCAGCCCCTCTGATGAGTTCACGTGAATAAAGTGGGCATGGCTGGGGGACATGATAGCAGGCAGGATGTCTGTGAAGGGCTGTCTTGCCTTGGCTCACTCTTATCTGTCTGTCTCATTCCCTTTGTCTTCCTGGCTGCCATGATGTTAGCATCTCGGCTCTACTGTCCTCTCTCCACCGTGATGCCCTGGCTTAGGAAAGGCCCACAGTGAAGGGGCCAAGTGACCACAGACTGGAACCTCTGTAACTCTGAGCCAAAATGAGTCTTTTCTCTTTAAGTCTCTTTCAGGAATTTGTCACAGCGGTGGAGTCTAACTAACATGGGAATTAGGGCAGAAACAGGGCACATTGGTCAGGACCCTGTGATGTTTGTTGAAGAAAATGTATCATGACATTTGTTATAAACAACCTTCCAGGCTTCATTCAGAGGACCTCATGGTGATGGGTGAAAGGCAGTGCAATGAGTGAGTTCTCACAGTGACGACGATGGAACAAGCTCCAGCTAAGACTGGGAATTTATGACCAAGAAGCACAGTGGGGGCAAAGAAGAGGAATTACTAAGAGAAATATCACATACCAGCTGCTTCTGGCTAAGTTTACTTGAAAGAGGTGTTGCAGCCTAGTAAGAACAGTTACAAAATGCTCAGATATTCAAGGTATTCATGTTACACTCACATAGCAGAATCCCTCCTCTGAGTGGGATGGTCAGGGCTGAGTGTCAACCAGGCAGGATCTGGAATAATCTGGGGGATGAGTCTCAGGGCCTATGGGAGACTGTCTTGGTTACATTAACTGATGTGGGAAGTCCCATCTTAGCTGTGGGCAAGATCATTCACTAGGCAGGGCATCCTGGACTGTATAAACAAAGAGCTGAACAGAAGCATGTCATTGTCTCTCTTTGCTTCTTGACTACAGACACAGTGTGAATAGCTTGCTGAAGTTACTGTCTCTATGGCTTTGCTGCCACTGTGGACTATGGACTCAGAACTGCACCAAAATAAGCCCTTTCTTCCTTGAGGTGCTTTTGTCAGAAAGATTTTTACCACAGCAACAGGGAAAGAAGCTGAGACACTGACACTGATTGTCGGTCTTAGTGCTCCATTGCTGTGAAAAGACACCATGACCATGGCAACTCTTAAAAAGGAAAGCATTTAACTGGGGTTTGCTTACACTTTCAGATATTCAGTCCATTATTATCATTGGGGGAAGCGTGGGAGCACACAGGCAGACATGGTGCTGGAGAGTCCTACATCTGAATCCACAGGCAGCAGAAAGAGAAAGAGCCACTGGGCCTAGATATGGCTTTTGAAACTTCAAAACTCACTCCCAGTGACACACTTCCTCCAGCAAGGCCACACCTACCCCAACAAGGCCACATCTCCTAATCGTTTCAAATAATGCCACTCCCTAAACATTCAAATATTTGATCCTATAAAGACCATTCTTATACAAACCACCATGATGATGTATAGAAGGACATGGAGAAAAATTAAAGGTCATGCAGGGTCAGGCAGATCTCAGACGGGTCAGAATAGGGAGACTTGTCACTTGTAAGTTCTATCACCAAATGTGTGATGACAATTGACTGTCCACACCAGCGTTTTTACTCCAGTCATGATTTGTGGAACTCATTTTTGAGTCCTTCTTCTTGAAGACAAGGCAACATTTAAAGTTGTAGTCTTTTTTTTTTAAATCCAAGGCCATTGCAAAATAGATCCCTGAAGATACTTTGAACTTGAAACACAATAGAGGCTGTTTGCAGATTTGTATGCCAAGGACCTTAACCCTGGAGCTCAGTCGTACACTGCTTTACAGACTTGCCAAAGATGAGACACAACTCCTTGTAATAAAACAGACAAGCCAGTGGGGTAAAAGTTATAAGTCTAAAGTTTGAATTAATATAGCTTTACCCTTTACCTTTTAATGTTTCTTTCCAAATAGTACTTAAATAGCAAAAATTAAGCCCCCCTCCCTCTGTGTATGTGTGTGTGTGTGTGTGTGTGTGTGTGTGTGTGTGTGTGTGTGTGTGTATTGTCTCAGAATATTAGGCCTATGAGTTGTTCTTTTTCTAAATTGTTTAAAAAGAAAATAAAAAGTTTAAAGTAGCTTGAAAAACATTGACTTAATTTGACAGACTCTTACAAAATATATCATCTTTTAATAGTATTTCCTAGGGGTACTTTCAGTTCAGCAATTGCTCTGATCTCTTGACACTCGTGGAAGTATCCTTTTGTTCCATCGCTTGATACAGAAACTGACACCAGATACTGAGCAACTTTGTGGACATTCTATGCATTCTCGGCCATTCTCAAGGTTAGAATAGATTCATACAGCACCAACATGGGAAAAAGGTCTCACATTCAGGTCTCATTTCAGCAAACAAGTCAAAGTTCTTGCTACACATATCAGTGTCTCTGGAAAGTCTTGTTCACAAGACACAGAGTGAGTGGTCTTTCCATGCTGACAGAACAAGCCTGTGGTGCCTTGCTAACAGCTCAGGGTGTCAGAAGTAGAAGGTTGTGAGATAAAATCTGGTAAAGACTGAGTACCGTGATGCCCGCTCTTTATCTTGAAGCTAGAGGGGATGGGATGTTAAGATTTGGAGTTGTTTTAGTATAAAAACACAACTCTAGATGCAAACTAGATCCTAGGGTCAGGTAAGGCACAGGAAAGATGGGCAATAATCATATCAGAAAATAGGGAGAATGATTGGAAAAGACAAAGGAGAAGAATCATCAAACTTCGTGGTGAATCACATATGAACTTTGAAGGGAGATTTCAAGGCTGAACTGAGTCTGAGGCCCCTCACTATGGCTGCTTGCATGTTGTGTGACTTTCCTGAGGAGAGAGATGTAAGCAAACGCTTCCTCACACTGATGAGGAACTAATGACCAAAGAAATGATTCTACTGAGATCTAGCTTGGTGACCCAAGGAGTTTATTGTGATTACTTACCATGTGTAAGTTTTGGGTTGTAAGGAAACTCTATCCAGGAAGAAATGCTCCAACTTAGAGAAAACAATTTACATACATTTCAAAGAAAAGATACCAAATAGAACACAGACTGTTTTAAAGAATCTAGATGGTTTATAAAATATATTGGCCTGGATGATGGATAACATAAAATTTATTTATTCTGTGGATGATATGACTATCAACTCAGAAAAAAAAACAAATTCCAGGAATTAATAGAAATTTCTAGAATGTATCATAAAATGTGGTAAGGTGGCTAGATACTAACTAAATATACAAAACCAACTATGTTTTTTTCAATAATCAGTTAAAAATAAAAATAGAAACCAATTATTCCTTTTTTTCAATTTAACAAAAACTAAAAAATACTTAGGAAGGGCTTAACAGGAAAAATAGAAGTTCTATACCTTTGATCCTGTTGAAGAAGCAAAACCAATTATGAATATTATCACTGAAGTGTCAAAGTTTTAAATCATGAAAACATCAGCTCTTCCTAAACAGTACAACTGTTGTGGTATGGTTTAATCGTCTTGTTTTCTGCTGAAAATTCTATTGAGTGCTCTGGTTTGAAAGGCCAGTTAAGATGATGAGGCAGAGACTACCAACCTCCACACAGCCCCGAGCTTGCCTGCATCCATTCTCTGCTCTATCCTTAGGTTGAGGCCTTAGGACCAGATGTGAGCAGTGGGTTGTGCTCATAGGCAGTGTGGATTTTGCAATCCCTTCTCCTTTGCAAACATGCTTAGAAGCTGCAAGTTGAACTGGGTGTGCACCAGTTTCAAGAGTGGAATCCCCACCTGTTGATGGAAGACAGCTGCACCGGTCTACATCCAGGAGGGAATCTAAGGAGCAGTAGTCACATGTGTTTAGTTCCTTCTGAGGTTCTCAAATCAGGCACTTCCTAGCCAAACTTGACAGAAAGCAGTGCAGTACAGGAAAATAAGTGCTTTAGAGTGCACACAAGCAAACACTGTATCAACATATTTTAATTAATTGACTAATTACTCTGTGTGTCTGGGTGTTTTGTCTGTATATATTTGTGCACTATGAGCCTGTCTGGTGCTTATGGACCCTGGAAGAAGATATTATATCCCCTGAGATTGTAGGGCCTTCTAGAAGAAGATTTCACTCTCAACCTCTGAGCTGTGGTGATATATTGGGTACCCCACTAAAACTTATCTGGGGATCAGAGGACAGAGCCAGCCACTAGACTAGACATGGAGACTAGACAGTGATGGCACACATCATTAATCCTATCACTCGGGAGACAGAGATTCATCTGGATCTCTGTGACTTCAGGGCCATACTGGGAACAGAGTCAGGTGTGGTGGCACAGACCTTTAATCCCAACATTTGAGATCTCATGCCTTTGCTTTAGAAGCACACACACCTTTAATCCCAGGAAGTAAGATAACAGGGCTCAGAAAGGTATATAAGGGGTGAGTAAACAGGAAATCTCGCTCTTCACACTGAGGATTTCATAGAGGTAAGAACTTGTGGTTGCTTGCTTCTCTGATCTTTCAGCTTTTACCCCAATATCTGGCTCTGGGTTTTTCTTTATTAATAAGGCTGTTTAGCAATTCGTGTTACACTGAACCATCTCTCCAACTCCTGTATCAACCAATTTTTAAAATGTGCATATGGACACTAAGATTAAAAAAGCATAGTGTCTGAACTACAGAGCAGAGTAAGAATCAAATTAGCTACATGCAGAGGCATGTCTAATGAGAGACTGTACCACTCAAGAAGGGAATGGGAGGACCAGTGTGGTGGGGCTGGTCAGTTGTCCACCTAGAAGAAAATGACATTGATCTCAAGTATGCACTAGATTCAAACCAAAATCTTTAAAAATGTATGAACATGTGATGGTAAGGTGTCTCAGTGCCTAAGAGTGCTTGTTACTCTACCATGAGGACAGGAGTTTGGGTCCCTTCACCCATACTGGGAAACTCATAAATGCCTGTAGGTCCAACTAAAAGGAATCTGATGCCCTGTTGCTCCATTGCTCCAGGGGCACTCATGCATGTGTACACATGTACACACACACACACACACACACACACACACACACACACACACGAAGGAGAAAGAGAGAGGTAAATAAAATTAATGTTTTAAATACATGAACATTTTGAGAATCCCCTAGGAGACATTTGTGTCATCAAAATACAAAAGGCCTGTGGAAAAGGCAAACAAATGACAGAATCAACCACTCACAAAGAAAGAGGGGGCAACAGAAACAAGAATAAGGAACATACTTGTCTTTTAGGGTATCTAGTGCTGGAATCTGCATTGTGACCAAGAGTAACCTGGGGAGGAAAGAGCTTATTTCAGCTTACACTTCCAGGCAACAGTCCATCACTGAGGGAAATCACGGAATTAAGCAAGCAAGGAACCTGGATGTTGGAACTGAAGCAGAGGCCATGAAGGAACACTGCTTGATGGCTTGCTCTCCTGCTTTCTCATACAACCCAGGACCACCTGCCCAGGGGTGGAGCCACCCACAATGGGCTGGGCTTTTCCACATCAATCATCAATCAAGAAAATGCCTCCCAGGCCAATCTTACAGAGGCATTCTCCCAATGGAGGTTCCCTCTTCTCAGATTACAATAGCTCAAGTCAGGTTGACAAAAACCTAGCCAGCACAACACTGAAAACAACTGTGCAACTTAAAGATATGGAATGAACGGACACCACCAGGATTCTGTAAATTGATAAGGAACTCAAAGAAGACATAGTGGAGAGGCAATTTACAAGAAAAATAACCAAGATATTCAATGACACTGAGAACAATTATGCAGAAATGCAAGCTATGCTAGTGTGGAGAAACTTGTGTCAGCTCTGTAGGGGCCAACGAAATGGCTCAGAATGTGAAAGCACTTGCCACCAAGCCTGATGACCTATGTTTCATCCCAAGAACCCACATGATTGGAAGAAAACTGATGAATTCTCTCACCTCTACACTCCTGCCATGATGTGCATGTGTCTACAGGTACACACACACACACACACACACACACACACACACACACACACACACACACACACACTAAATACATGTAAAAGCCCAGGATGATAATGAACAATACAGATGAGGGTACTTGGAAACCACTCACATCACTGGCTACTGTTGGGTTTATATTGCTATACTTCACTGGAGTCATTTTAAATGAACTCCTTTCAGAAACATTAAACGCAAAACTCTGAAATGGGGATACATGAAATTTGAACAAAGATGCATGGTATGCATGCTGGTTTATTTTTTTAAAAAAGTGAAAACAGAGTTGGGTTGGTGACATACACTTACAATCCTTTCTAGTCTACAGGTTAAGGGTGGAAGACTGAATTTGAGGCCAGCCTGGACAATTCAGTAAGAACTTGTCACAAAATATAGCAAAGGCGTAGGGGTGAGAGGGCAGTGGTGGAGCTCAGGTGAGAGTCCCAGGGCCTTAACAATGAAAAATCATCAAAGCCAACAGTACATCTACCAACAGGCTGCTCAACAGGCTTGTTATATAGCTTTTAATAAGAAGTCACTGCTCAACATTGGAGTGAGCCCATGGAGTGTATTGTATATAGAGGGTGAGTCCATTGTATGTATTATATATGGAGGGTGAGTCATGGTGTGCATTGTATATTTGAGTGAACATAGCAAGGAACTGCTTTGGAATGATACTGTCTCTGTAATATGTGAAACAATCTCTCTCTCTCTCTCTCTCTCTCTCTCTCTCTCTCTCTCTCTCTTTCTCTCTCTCTCTCTTTCTCTCTCTCTGTGTGTGTGTGTGTGTGTGTGTGTGTGTGTGTGTGTGTGTGTATGTGTGTGTGAGCTGTTGACTTTGTACAGCCTTTCAGTCACAGATTGCCACTAACAGGAGAAAAAATATTTCAAAACAGATCTATAGGGAGCAAGATATTTACCTTTCAAAAACGGCCATCCTATTTGCATTTCACGCTGAGTAATGAATATATATTTTAATTTAAATTAACCAGTTGAACTCTATTAGAAAGATACTGGTTGATGATGTAGCGAGACTTGTCAAGTTTTAGGGCTGAAGGTCCAGGATTGTGATTGAAGTCTCCTTATCTGGCATCTTAACAAATGTCCAGAGAAGGGACCTGACATAGAAGGTAGCCTGATGACCTCACAGGTGCTATGAGATGCAAGTATGTCAGAGAAAGCTATGCAGGGCAGGTGCTACATGAAGAGTCTATGTGTTGATGTGTATTGATAATCTAAGTGAACTGGTGTGGATCTAACAGATGACTGTCGCATGTAGATGACTGACAGTCATCTCTAGGTATCCATGGAGACTGCTTCTTGCCTCCTTCCCTAAGACCCAAATTCATAACTACTCTGGTTTTCAGACAGAATGTGTAGTATTCTCATATAACCTCTGAGATCCTTCTGTGTACTTCAAATTGTATTTAGAGCAAGGTGAAGACAGTGGAAATACTTTTTATGTGGCATCAGTTAGAGACTGGGACAAGTGAAATGTCTATAGGTGTGGCTTTCATATGGATTTTATTGGGGTTGATTGCATCTGCAATTGCAGAAGCCATGTGAGCAGAGGGCCAGCCACACTTGAAAGCCTTGTTGGTGATTCCAGCAAGCTGACCACCCTGGTAGTCATCAGTGGAAGGCACAGCTACACAGCTAAGCACCTCAGCTTTCCAGCTTTGTAGGCACCATTCCTAGAGGATTGGCAGAGAACTTCCCATATCACTGAGTTAGAATACCACCAGAATGTTGGGTTCTAAATATCAGCTTTGGTGTGGTTCTGCAGCCATGCTGGCCCTGCATGTCTGCACAGCTCCCTGATTGCTCTGGAAAGGACACGTAGCATGCCAGAAGGTACTGCCTAGCACTCCTGGCTTTAAACTCTACCCTTGCTCACCTCCCTGAGGCTCAGCTTCCTCATCTCCAGTGAACTACTAGTCTTATGTGTTAGAAACAAGAGCTGCAAAATCTTTATGCATAAACTGGTATTATTTTTTTTAAGTTAATTTCTTGAAAAACTTCTCTGGAACTCAAATGGAGAATAAAAGTTGTTTCCTGTGGCTGGAGGGATGACTCAGAAGTTAAGAGCACATACGGCTCTTGCAGAGGACCCAAGTTGGATTCCCAGGACTTAGATGGCAGCTCACAACTGTCTGTAATTCTAGCTCCAGGGAACTGCCTGCCTTTTTCTGGCCTTCTCAGGCATTGCATGCACACAGTGCACACACATACACTCAGACATACACACGTACATATAAGATATAAACAAATCTTTAAAAATTATTTTGTTTTGTTTTGGATTTAAACATGAAAAGGGTATTTCTACTCTAAATGGGTTACAAACTGCTAGTTACCTGCAGTAAATATTTATAAGTATTGTTCCCACACAAGCTGGGCTAGCACTGAGGCTGATGGGTGGCTGTGTTGGCACCAGCAGTAATTCTGGTGTCAGGAAAGGCCATGCTGCTTTCAGATAGAAATAATTTTATTACCTAGAAAATGCAGTCAAATAATAAATAGTATTTGGGCCCTCAAAATTATCAAGCAGTCCTCTAAAATCAAAATTAAAAAAAAGAAAAACTTCCAGGAACCCAACCATGTGAAAAACAATGATGTGTTCCCTTCAGGCATGAATGGATTGAAAGTACTCCAGTCACCTGCCTCCTTTGCAGACCCCAGGTAGGTGCTGTATACCTGCAGTGTCCACTGTGTAATTTGGGGCCATTTATAGTAACTTGTGATGTGTTGTGAAATTTTAAAAAGCTTTCTATTTCACTAATGGTCCTTAAAGTCTGCATGGATGGAGTCGGGGCATGTCTCCAGCAATGCAGTTTGAGTGTGCTGCCGCAGGGCAAAGTCAGACTCAGAAATACTGTGAAAGACAGTAGCTGCCCTGAGAATGTCCGCACCCAGCTTTGCTGTTTCCTCAGCCCTGGAATGAGTGTTGATAAAGCTCATTCAGAGAAGTTGGGTCCCGGCCATGAGGAGTTCGTAGGAAAGGGACAAAGGCCAGCACCTGGGTTCTAAGCAGTTCTCCAGATCAGCTTAGAAAACAAAGGTGATGATGTCACATCTCAGGTTGTTTTATCTTCCTCAAGAGTTGCAGGCACACTGCTGATTGACACCTCCCTGAATCACTGAATCACGAAGAAAAAAAATGAAGGGCAGGATGTTTGGAAGAATGAGTCTTGTGTGGTGTTTCCCACTAATGCCTGTGGGTCCCGTCTGTCTTCACATGTTTCTAGATGTGTGGAATTCTTATCAAACGCCATTTATACAAGCCTTATATTGGATTTGGGTTTTATTCTTGTTTTATTATTTATTTGAACTATTTTAATAGTCATGGCTATTTTTATTACTTGTCACCAGAATGGGCTGATATCAGGGAAACCAAACAGGCTTTGAAGAATTTCCTGAACTATGAATGCATTTTCCTTTAATGTTTTTCTTGAGGTGTTTCATAGGACAGGTGATCCTTTGTCACCCTGACAGCACCTGCCCTGTTGCTTACTTCACAGCCTCAGAAAGAAAATATCACAAGGATAAAATGTCACTGACTTGTCTTCACCAATTTGGAATCTGCTATGAATTCAGACCTGGCTGGGGACTATGCTTGTCAATTCCTCATCCATGGAGAAAGGGTTTGGTAAGCAAATTAATAAAGTAAACCAGAGGTTTCCATGCTGTGCCCTGTGATATTAATAGGCATCCCATAGCAAAAGGATTTTGTGGGCCAATAAGCCCAGGAAACCTGGCATGCAGCCCATCGAGGGTGACCACACATGCATGCTGGTGCATCAAGGCTCCTAAGCACCTTGGAGACCTGTGAAACTGCACCTTGAGTTCCCCTAGTCCAGTTAACCTTTATAACATCTTCATGGGTCCCCCGCCCCCGCTTCTTTTCAGGGCTGGGGAAATGTCAGACACAGGCTGAGCTTTCTCTTTATAACCGGTATGGGAGACTCTTCTAAAGATACAGTGGAGAAGACTGCAGAGGAGAAAACTCCACCTATGGATCACTTACCTTCACACTCCTTTTTCCAACCCCCATCACCTCAGGTACTTGCATGGATCTATCTTAGGGACATAAGCCAGTATGGGTTCCTCTGCCCTTGGTTATTATGGGAGCCTTGACCCTCTTCCAGAGCTGGAGTCTGTCCAAAGGAGAGATACATACAAACACACAGCTCCCCGAGCACTACAGCTTGAGGATGACTTTCTGCTCAGCACTGTTCAAACCTTTGTAATAAGTATTCTCTTGAGAAAAAGGTTCAATCAACCTCTGGATCCATTGCAGGAAAAAAAAAACATTATGGAAAGTGCTGGTTCATGGTTTAGGATTATTGTAGTTTAAATGAGAAATGCCCCCACCCCAGTCTTGGTAACTTAGGCCTTTGTCCCCAATGGTGTAGTGGTTGTTTGAGGAAGTTTAGGTGGTGCAGCCTTACCAGAGGAAGCACATCACTGGAGGCAGGCCTTAGGATTAAAGTTTCCAGTTTGCTCTCTTTGCTTCCTGCTTAGAGTTGAAGATGTGAGTTCTCAGCTGCTTTGGGATAATGCTTTTGTACACTGGTTTAATAAAACACTGATTGGCCAGTAGCCAGGCAGGAAGTATAGACAGGATAAGCAGACAAAGAGAATTCTGGAAAGAGGAAGACTGAGTCAGGAGAAGCCAGCCCACTATCTAGGGAGCAGCACGTAATGGCACA
The DNA here is from genome assembly GCF_007827085.1 of Peromyscus californicus insignis. Lineage (NCBI taxonomy): Eukaryota > Metazoa > Chordata > Mammalia > Rodentia > Cricetidae > Peromyscus > Peromyscus californicus. Next base: position 2,110,240 of record NW_026294480.1, on the reverse strand, counting down.
CAGGTAAAGGCGCAGAACACGTGGCAACATATAGATTAACAGAAATGGGCTGAGTGTGAGTGTAAGAACTAGTCAGTGGTAGGCCTGAGCTAATGGCTGAGCAGTTTTAATTAATATAAGCCTCTGGGTGTTTATTTGTGTCTTAGCGACTGCAGACTGGGTGGGACACAGGAAAACTGACAACACTCAGCTCCTTGCTTGGCTACAATTCCTGATGCTTGCCTCCATCTTCCCTGACAAGTGGGATTCTTATCTCTCTGGAACCATAAGCCCTAATAAACTCTTTCTTCTACAAGTTGCCTTGGTCACGGTGTTTGTGTCACAGTAATAGCAAGTAACTAATAAAAGGGTTCGGATTGTTCATATTGGTCTTTGTAGTTCATGCCAAGCCATATGGTCTCCCACCACCATTCCTAGGTGTAGGACTCCCATTCAGAACGTCTGAAGACCATCAAGATGAAAATCAGACAAACGTTTATATCCAGGCTTCTTGTGATGTATTAAACAAAAACCCAAATGTTCTTTGGTGTGTGTGATGGCTAGTTCTAACTGTCTAATTGATAAAATCTAGAATCATCTGAAAGATGATGAGAGTCTCAATGGGGGATTGTCTAAATCAGGTCAACCTGTGGCCATGTCTTTGGGAGATTATCCAGATTGTGTTACATGATATGGGAAAGGCCCAGCCTAAAAGTGGGCAGCTCCACTTCCTCTGTTTGGATCCTAGATTAAGTGAGAGTAAAGAATGTGAGCTGAGTGATAGGCATCTCTCTCTCTCTCTCTCTCTCTCTCTCTCTCTCTCTCTCTCTCTCTCTGCTTTTGACTGTGGGTGTGATGTGATGAGCTGTTTTAAGTTCCATCTTACTTCCCTGCGATGATGGACTCTAACCTGGAACTGTGAGCTGAATAAACTCTTTTCCCCCTAAGATGCTATCAATGCATCACACACATTGCTGTCTCGTGCCCTCCAGAACCCACTCATCATGTAAAGCTGAAACTGTATGCTCACAGATCAGCAGCCTCCTCCTTCCCTCCCTCCAGTCTCTGCATCCATGAGATTCATCATGCTAGGTGTCTCACAGAATCAGACACGAGGCTGTGATTGCCCTTCTGTGGCCTGCTTCATATTCCTGATAGCTGCACACCATGTTCTTGCTCTGTGGCGAAGGGTTCACCTTCTCTCCTCGGTGATTGACTGGGAATGTATGTGATTACCAAGGTTTATTTAGGTACGATCACAAGAGACCTTGGCTATCACTACTGCTTCCATTACCCAATCACCCCAAAGCAGCTCAAGGAAGCTGTTGACCCCCATTATTAGGCCTTTACCTTGTAGCAGAAGCAACAAGCTCAGGGCATCGTCTGGCTCCTGTCATTCAACCTGGCCTTGAAACAGAGACAACAGGCCCAGGGAGCCAATTGGCTAGTCAGCCACTTTAAAAGCTTTGGGAATCTACAATATACAGCAGCCATAGGTAGCTCTCAGAACCATGATCCTTCAAAGCCTGCTGCTCATCCAGCCTGCTCCCAGCCTATTCCCAGTCTGCTCATCTGGTCTGTTTTCCCAATCTGTTCCCGGTCTGCTCCCTGAGCCTGTTCCTAGACTGCTCCCCAAGCATGTTCCAATGCTACCCTCCAGCCTGCCCCCTTTCTCCCCCCAGCCTGCACCCCCAGCCTCTTTACAGTTTTAACAGATTAGCATCCACCTGTTTGTCACCCTCAGTAACTCAGCCTGTGCAGCACAGTGGCCATGGATGAAGTGATCTTTGTCACGGAGATCAAAGAATTAATCAAGTGAAACAGTAAAGAATGATTTCAGAAACCTTTTGAGAGAGATAAATAACTCAAAGTGATGAATTATTGAATCTCAGGGGCATATTTATTTATCAGCAGTCAAAATTCACCATTTTAAATCTCATCCCATTTTTCTTTTGTATTAGCTAGCTGTCTTCAAGGTGACATACAGCCTCTAAAACTGCATATGCAGTCAGCTTGTGACTTCATACGTGAGGACTGAAAGATCTATCCACACTTGCATGCTGCACACAAACCTTTCTGATGTTAAGTTTGGAAGTGATTGGTAATAATCAGGGGGCTTCTGGTTTCAGCCTGCCCCAAAGCTGCTAAACACTCTTGGTTAAATTAAACCATCTCAGAGGGAAGGCTTAATTCCTCACCTCTGCCTCTCGCTGCAGCACCTCCACAAACAGGCATAGCTCTGTCACCCACTTGTGGAAAGTTGGTTCATTCAGCACCTCTGTGGTACCGACAGTGGCTGCTGCTTATCTGTCCGACACCTTGTGTGCTATGGCTTTGATCCCTAGGTTGGTCTTGGTCCAATTATCTTAAAATTGCTAAACTAGTGTCCATTCTCTGTGGTATGAAAAGCCTTGAAACTCCTTAGCATCTGTTTGGATACTTAATTACATTTCTTGAATAGCCATTAGAATCATTGCTCACTATTCAGGATGTTGTCTGAGGCTGTCTGCGTATTGCACCCTGAGTATAAATAAGTGACCAACCTGAAGTATACAAGAAAAATGATGAAGGTCCACAAGATATTATAATCTATTTCTTAATTTTGTTTTTGTCTCTATGCTACTGGAAGCAAAGGCTCATTTTAGAAGTGAAAAGTGGAAAGACTCCTGAAGCCTGTCACGGGGAGCCTGCTGCACCAGAAGGGACCAGAGGCGTCAACTTCCACCAGTGCAATAAGCGGGCTTTCTCAGAGGCTCTCTCCCCTGTACAGTGTGACATGTTTCAGCTAACTCCTGCTGTCAGTTCTGCAGTTGATAACAAAGAGCTACCAACAGTGGCCTTTGTCTCCAAGACTCATGGGTGCATTCCAACAGAACCTCTGCTGCTTGCAAGAGCCACTGTGAAATGAGAGTCACAAGCCACCAGAGAGTTCCCTTTCTTTCCGAATCCAGCATGGATACCTGCATGAAGAGGATAGCTGATGCATTCCAGGGCATAGGCGCGTTACTTCTCTCCATCAGGACCAGCTGAGTGTGTCTACTGACATTTCCATGTCATTCTTGGGAGAGGAGTGAGCTGTGGAGTTCTAGGCTGCTTTTACTTCAAATTGTTGACAGTTAGATTTTTCTTGCATAAGCTTCTGATACTACATGATTTGTTGACCTTTTTATCCTTCAAAACTATTCCAAAAGACCATAGCCAAGAAAAATTCAGAGTGGCCGTGTTTCTTCAAACATATCCCTTGGGGCAGTAAGATGGCTTAACAGGTAAAGGCACTTTCCACCAAGCCTGAGGACCTACATTCAGTCTCCGGGTCCAGAGTAGAGGAAGGAGAGAACCAACTACCACAGGTCATCCTCTGACTACCACATACTTGTAATGTGTGCATATGAGGGGGTGCACATGCATGCACATTCACACATAAGAATAAATTCTTGCAGTCTAAGATATATACCCTTCATCTAAACTAATCTTTGGAACCATGATGACCTGACCACACTGGAAGCAATGCTTTGCTTCACTCTGTTCTTGACTTGTTAACACTGGACTCCCTAGGCCTGTGGAAAGGTATTTGTGATTTCATGGACAAAATACAACTGCAACTAATGAGTACATTCCTTCCACTGAACTGAAGAATGTGTTTCTATGAAATAAAAGTGTTTTGCTTCTCAAATGGATCACCAAAACATTTGCATGGTCTTTCATGGGTCATATAGAGCTGACCAGATACTGAGCCAACAGCTCTTCCCTGCTCCCTCACTAGATTCTTCCCAGATAGTACATGTCCAGGGCCACTGGCAGAAATACTTAACTTCCAAGAGAACATGCAAGCTCTTGTCTCACCCAGAGACTTCCACACATGACTACAGTAGATCTGACTAGTAAGTGGGTCACATCTAATGCTTCCTTCAAAGACACATTCCTAGGAGAACTATATCAACATGGCTTTCTGTGGCAAAGTTCAAGGCAAAGGAACAAACCATCAAAATGACTAAATGAAGAATCTGGATGGTTCATTCCTTTCCAAACCCAGAGATAAGGAATCAGCCAGCTGTTTTGAGTTACAAACATCAAATGTATATCAAAGAATTTCCCCGATCGATTCAAAGGTCAGCCCTGGTCTTGACTCCTCCCCCTCTTCATTTCTCAGAGTGTATTTCATGGGAGTCTCCTGTATAGTACACTAATTTTGACCAGTGCCCCAACACCCATGTCAGGCACTGTGTCTTAGTGACCTGGGCATGTGGGGCCACACTTTCACATTTGCAGGAAGGCGCTCACACATCCACAAGCATGCACAACACATCCACACTGGCCTTGTCTTTCACTCTTGTCTATGTAGAGCCTCCTGCCTCCAATGCTTACAGCCCCTCATTCTGCCAGGCAAGCGGAACCCCGTCCACTCCCAATCAAACACTCTCCATATGACTAGCAGAGGCCAGGGGCCTTACCCACTTACACTTGTCTGTCAGCCGCTTTGACAGAATGGGAGGAGGGCCTCCCCCACCTTTTCCTGCCCATCAACTATGCTGACAGGTGCAGGCAAGCAAGGGACTCCCCCTCTGCCCCATTCATGCCCATCAGCACATGTGATGGACACCCGCGGTAGGGGCATCCCCAGGGCCTCTCAACAGAGAGGGCAGCGCATTTCCGCCCTGGGTGGGCTTGGGCGGGATGCTGGTTTGCATCCTCCGTTGACTTGACGGGTGGGGGCAGGGATGGGCTCCGTGCATCTGTCAGGGAGCTACTGCTCACCCACGTGGGCTCTTGGTCTGTCTCTGGCTCCTGCCTGGGTCAACTTGGATGGAGATTTCGACAGGCAGATGCAAGCATGGAGGTGCTCAGGACAAAGAAAGCAGTGAGCTCGGGGGAAAGACGTCTTGTAGGTAACTGCACAGGGCACAAGTGGACCATCCACAGAGAAGACATTGGCCCAATGGTCCTTGGACCAAAGAAATTGTAAAGAAAATGCCACACCAGATACAGAAAGGGGCAGTCTTGTCTTTATGTGTGGTCTACATGCTTATCAAGGATGCATTCGGAACTGGGGTATGTCACAAGGGACCAAAAGCATGGCATTCTTTCCCAATCACCCTAGCAAAAATTTATTGAACACATACTACACATTCAATTTTGAATCATCATCATCACAGTGGAGGCTGCCCACAGCCTGGAAACACAGGCTTTATTTCCTATGGACTGGAATGGACCAACCAGGAAGACCACCGTCAGCATCAGGGTTCTCTTGTTGACCAGGACTTTGTTTACTTTCTCACATTAATAAGGATGTTTATACTCTGATATTGAACAAAAGCAATTATGTCAATAGTCTTTGTAACCAATTTGTGCTTGTCTGGGTGACAAAACAGTATTGACCACAAGTGTTTAAAAAACTGAAAATAACAAAAACCAAGTTTTCACACACACGCACACACACAATCAAAACAAAAGTAAATGCTCTTGTCTTGTTAAAACAAATAAAGTCTCATTTCTTTTAGTTAGCATTCCACTCAGGGACTTATTTCCTATTTTAATTAGGTGCAAGAGCACAGACAAGCAGGGAAATTTTCACATGTGCACAGGATGGTTTGTTTCTCCTCTCTCTCTCTCTCTCTCTCTCTCTCTCTCTCTCTCTCTCTCTCTCTCTCTCTCTCTCTCTCTCTCACACACACACACACACACACACACACAGGTGAGCTTCAGGCTTATGCTACCAGGAAAACAGCAGTTTGCACACCCAAGGGCAGTATCTATGTGAAAAAGTAGCCACAGCAGAAAACAAAACACCGTGAGCCTTTTATAATCCTGTTGTCAGTTCCGGCCTGATTTTCACTTATCACAGGTTTTTGTTGTTGTTGTTGTTTCATTTTGTTTCTTTTTTCAGCTTCAACTTGCAAGCCCCTGAAGCCTTTTCTTCCTTGGGTTACAAAGATCTGCGCTCAGCAGAGGGTGTTGTACACCTGCACATAACTCAGTCAAAACTGGTCTACACACTCTGGCCCCCTCCCGACTTGAACACAATCTTCCTGCTGGCTATACTCAGACATGCAGGCAGGGGGCTCCACACTGTCTTCTCAGAAAGGCTGTGCATGCCACGTGAGTAATGTCATGACTGACATTCCTCTGGGAATTCCTATCAGAAGCCCACCAGATGTTTAGAGAAATGGAAGCTCAAAATTCAGTTTCCCCCAAAACCTACTGTGTTTGTTAACAAGCTTCTCAGGAGAAATGATCAGTGCTTTGATTTGTCGGACAGTTACTTAGCAGAATAGATATGGCTTCCTGAGGCCAAGGCTACACTGAAAAGGAGGAGATCCATGAGAAGTCCATTCCCAAAACACATCAGTCAACAGTGGAGGACCAGTCAGCTCGGACTTTACAATGAAGAGTCTTCACTGTCCCCGTCACTTGAGGACTCGGCACAGATCTCGTGGGAAGTCAGGAGCTGCTGGGAAGCTTGCTTTCATCTTGGCTTAAATATTTCTAAATGAAAATTGAAAGTACATTGTGGAAGATTACAGCAGCCAGACCTCCTTTGGAGTCATTTGTCTGGAGCCGATGTCAGACTTCCTACTGTAGAAACACTAGAAGAGAGTGATGAGATTTTTAGACTTAAGTGACGTGGACCCATTTTTTTTCTGCTTTGTACATTTTAAAATAGAGGATATTCTATCTAGTTCTTCAGTGCCAAGTATTTATTTCTTCCTTAGGATTGGGCCCTAATTCCGATCAGGAAGCAGTTGGTTACCCCAGAACATTCATACCACTGTTGCATATTGCATCCATGAGCATCCCTTGGCAGGCACTTCAATACTGTAGCTCCAAGGGTCTGCATCTAGGTGAGGGCACTGATGACTCTTCTACCCTTGATACCCTAACTAGCACCTCACATCTTGTCTCTACGAATACTAGCCAGCAGGCAAGAAACTGCCAGATCAAGTCCAGCTTCATTTCTCTATGTCCTGCAACCCAAGTGTGTGGTGTCTTCAGCGGTACGGTCTTAACCATCTGGTTCTGGTGGGTAACCAGGAGAAATGGCAAATAGTATATATTATTTGGGGAGGTATCGCACACCTGACATTGGGATTTTGATTTGCAAACATATGAGTCTGGGAGCAGCATTAGCCAATCACATATCACCTTCTTTTCCAACTCCTTTCCTGTTTTCTTATTTTTTTTTTTACTTTACTTATTGGTGTATGTATGTGGGAGTGGGGCATGTGTGACACTGTGTACTTGTGGAATATCAGTGGACAACTTGCAAAAGTCGGTTCTCTCCTCCTAAAGTGTGGGTTCCAGAGAGAGAACTCTGGCTCTCAAGCTTGGTTGCAAGCCTCTTTACCTGTTGAGCCATCTTGTCAGTCCACCTTCTTTATGTCATTAAAAAGTTTTGGTTCGCCGGGCGGTGGTGGCGCACGCCTTTAATCCCAGCACTCGGGAGGCAGAGGCAGGCGGATCTCCGTGAGTTCGAGGCCAGCCTGGTCTACAAAGCGAGTTCCAGGAAAGGCGCAAAACTACACAGAGAAACCCTGTCTCGAAAAACAAAAACAAAACAACAAAAAAAAAAGTTTTGGTTCACTTATACAGTAGTCGATGTCTATGTATTCTTTTCAAACTTTAGATTTGTTTGAACCACCCTCACTGACATGTTTCCTCTGCTCTCCTATCGCTGCTCCTTTAGTCTTTCCTTCCTTAGGATCCCCCTTCTATTTGTATAACACATGTGTTTTACTACACGTCTTTCAGACCTTCCTTATTTTTCACGCCCTCTTTTTTGCTACCTGTCCTCTACTGAAACTCACTCCAACTGAAACATGGCTGTCTGAAAGTGTGTTTGAGGTTTACATACGAGAGAGAACATACAGTGTCTGTTTCTCTGGGTCTGGGTCACCACATTCAGTATAAAAGCCCGTGACTAGAAAGGTGACATGCTCTCTTGCAGGGTATGCTATTAATGTTTTACCAAGTGGACCTGTAGCTGAACAGTTCTCTAAATATTTGTTTCTATCCACAGACCAGTGCAGCCCTCAGCCTTGGTCAGAGAAGCCTCTTTGGCCAGTGGGTGGCAATCAAAGCAAGAACCCATAAATGGCCAAAATGCTAAGAATAAGTGGCTGCCAGATGTGCAGTCCTGAATGGGACATCTATGTTACTCCGAGGCCCAGAGAACATCTGAGAAGAGGGTTGGAAGGACTATGGGACCCAAGGGTGGGAAGAGTAATGTGCAGTTCTGTCTTCAATTCTGTCTTTTTGATATGACATTGCCGTTGTCATCATGAACGCACAGCAACTGAAAAGAAGAAGGAAGGAGAGATGGGGAGTGGAAGCAAGAGAAAAGAAAGGAAGGCGTGAGGCTAGGAGAGATAACAGCTGGGGAGAAGGAAGCGGAGGTGACAGTGAGGTACACAGGAGAGGCTAGGGGGTCAATACAATCACGGTGCATTGCCTACAAGTATGGTATTGTCAAAAATACCTTATATTTTCCAAGTTCATCTTGAAAGCATATCATCTTGTAGCATGTTCTTGAAACCTGAGAAAAAAAGAGTACTCCAAGGCTTCCTAGCTTTTCACCGCAGGAACCATCAATTCCAAACACTGCTCTTTACTCCAGGTCTCTAAGATATGAATAGTCAACTTGCTTTTCCTGAGCTTGTGGGATTGGCCCATCTCAGAACCTCCTGGAGAGGTTCCTTAGGAACATACTTCAGAAAACCCCTGATTCCCTGGTGTGGGTCTCCCTGGGATGAAGGAACCTGGCTGTCTTACTGGTACAACAGGCAGAGGTGGGGCCTGGAAGCATGGGCAGTACTGTCAGTCCAGCACTGCTCTGCCCTTTGGCCCAAGGATGTGCCTTATTTTCTGGACTTCCATGGGCTTTCTATAACTTTTGTAATTTTTAAGGATAATAGCCAGTTTAAGTGGATGGTAGAGTCACATCCCAATACCACTTTATCTTCTTCAGTCAGACATGGCAGACTCTAAAGCCTATCTGCTACAAAATGAGCCACTTGACCTTGGATTAATGAAACTACAGACAGGCACGAATGTCATGACAAACACTGGGAAGGTTAACTCGAGTTCTGGGACACTTAGGATTTCTCAGCACAGGGTACCTTTCTCTGTAGCTTTGTCAAGGCCATGTTCGCGCCTCCTAAAGCTGCCCGTGAGCTTACACAGTCTCTGAGGACAGGAATGACGACCATGGCATGGAGTCTCTGCTCCTGCGTTCTGCACTCCTGCCTGAAAGCTCAGCCTCAGAACTGAGGTTCTCTTTGTGAGGTCTTCTTGGACTTCCAAGCCTGAGGTGATGTATGCAAAGCCACCGCTCTCTTTCCTGAGATAGTTTGTCACCAGCAAGCTACGATTGCTTTGTTGCTTTTCCTCCTGAACCTCAATGTGTTAGCATCATATTTAAGAACCTTGATTAAAAACATATCCTCTGTGCAAAGTCCCTGATCACACAAACGGACAAATTGTGTGAGTAAACCCAACAGGCAGCTAATTCAGTGGACCTGGCTATCTAGTCAGACACCAGCACCACACAAAGGGAAATGCCATGCCTCACTGATGCCAAAGATCAGGTGAAGAGGATGCAAGAGCTTGAGGAGGGTGATTGTCTTTGCTTCTTATCTCTCTAGAGTTAAAGAAAGCCTGGCCACAGCATTCCCACCACTCACTGTAGACTCTGCCTCCTGCCGTGGACTTGGATTCAAGTTCTTTGATTTATCTTCTAAATCCTAACCCTGGCCAAAGCACTTTCCTGCTGCACAGAGGATGCAAACACAGAAGAGGCCTCACACCATCAAGGATGCTCCTGGACCAGAGCTGTCCTATAAAACCCAGACTTCAATGAGGAAGAAATGATCATATCATTAATTCTCCATATCCAGCTTACAATGTAGCCTGACTGTGCAGTTAAGACTGAATTAGACTGACAGATGACTTCATTCCACTTCCTTGGTATTTCAGCAACCATGTTTAGATTTCCTGAAATGCATGGTAAAGCCTTGTGGGAAAACACTCATAGGAAACAGGATTGTGTTGTCTTAACACAGAGAAAAATAAAGCATTTGACTTGGTGATTTCATTTATGGAAGTTGTTCCCTCACAGGAAAGAGAAAATCCTAGGATTGGATATAGGGGCCTGTGAGCTCATGGGAAAGAGAGGATCCATTCCAGTGAAACTTTTGAACCTGCCTTAGAGACTGAGAGAGAAACTTACTTTATCACCGCTGAGAAAGCAAACGTTATGCTGCCAATCTGACAGACAGATTAGCAGCCTGAGCTCGGAACTGTCCCACCTTCTCTGCCCACCAAAGACATGAAGTGTCTTTAATGGCCGAATGTGTCATAAGGCACCACTTAGGGCCACAAACAAACTGAAGGACCCTGTGATTAGGATGCAGTGCATCATGGGACATTCTCCATTGGGGTAAAACTCTGAGATCTTGAGGTGAATCAGGAAAGAAGGGGATTCCACCTGGGTGTTACACCCAGAGACAAGGACTGGGGTAGATAAACATGTCTGAACCACTCCATGTCTCAAGGCCCCCCAAGCAGATGGTGCACTCCTGGTGTTGGGAGATAGACCCTCTTGATAAGTTTTTGCTTCATCCATCTTTTATTATGACACTTCCTGCCATCCACATCTTGACTAATGAGCCTTTTTATTTTTGTTTCTTATTAATGTTATTGTAAAATCCTCATTTATTTTCATTTACGTAGGAGTGATATGTCATAACACTCTGTGAGACAGAAAGGCAGCACAGGTTGAGAGTAACTGATTGAATGCGCCTCTTTGGAGACAAAAGGATTACTAGAAAGACACCTTCCAGCATATGTTTCCACATGCCTCTGATACTCCAACCACCATCCATGCTCAAAACTTACCTTCAACCTAAAGATTCCCCATGCCAGAGGATCTTATCCCTGCATGTGGGATGGATTTTTCGTGGCTCACTCCAGGACAAGTATCCAGGAATCCTATTTACAGCAACATGTACCACGAACATGCTTTGTGACCTGCAGGTTGTGAGACTTGGACAAGGACCCTTGTCTCTCAGACAGGAGCAGGTCACCGCATGACTTCTGAAACACTTCTGAAACAGGATTCTCCAAGGTTGACTTCCTTCTTAACATAACAATGTTCAGTGGCCCAGGAGCCCTTGCTTACCCTGAAGTTAGGAAGATATAGGCAGGCATACCAATCTCAAAACAACATACAGCCTGTCACTCTTGGCCTGGCCATTCATTAGCAGCTTCTTGGAAAGACATTTGTGATAAAATGAAAACTCCTCAAGTAAAATATGCCAAGGTAGAGTTTTAAAAGAAAGGCATGAAGAGGGTGACAGAAAGCTGATAGCTTCAGTTCGGGCTCTAGGTCTCAGGAGATGTTCCACTTGGGAAGCCTCACCTCTCTCCACTACTTCCTACTGGGTGGATCTCTTTTCCTCTTTTGCCTTCTCCATTATATTTAAGTGTTGTGTATTCCAGGCTTCAACCATCCAATTTCTTCTCCTGATAATAGTGGAGGATAGTGCTGAGTATTTATGGTCTCCCCCCATAACCAGCTTCCTTAACCACTAGGAGGTGCCTGAAATGGACCCATTCTCAGCACCTCCCCCTGACACACTGGTCCAATCTCCAGCGTCCAAATACCCTAGGCCCTTATGTCCCCAGAGCCCAAGGGTTTAGGGTCCAAGAGTTGTGGATACTCACAGAGCCAGCAGGTTCCAGCATCCATCTTCCTGTATGTTGGAGGACAAGGTGAATCCTGAGTCCTGTGGCCCTGGCCCTCCTCTCACCTGGAACACCTAGTCTCAAGCAGGGAGTCAGTTGTGCTCCAAGTACCACCTTGAACTTAAGACTTCGGCATTCCTTGCTCAGAGTCACTGCCTCTTCTAACACCGTCTCACCATGGCTTCCTTTCCTGCCAGCACTGTTGAGACCATGGCTCCTTTACCCTGCTGAGCACAGACTGTGACTTCCTGTCAGTCACCTCCCTGAAAGCTTAAATCTTATAGAAACATCAAGCAAAGCACTTAAACTCAAGGGTGTAGTCAGAGAACCCATACTGACTCACTCGTGGTTGGCAGAACTCCTCAGTCATGAAGGAGGCATCCCAGCTGGGAGGAATCTTGAGGGAAAGGTATTCCTTTGGGCTACTAAAGATGAGCCCCCATGAGATCTCTCAAAACCATAGGATTGATGGAGACCCCACATGATCTTCTACACATATACAATCTTGTCGACCAACACAGAGAGCAAGACAAATGAGCTAATGCCAAACCCTGGACCCCTCATACACACTTTTGTCTATCATACTCTATCTGCTTTTGATGGCTAATGGTACTGAGCAGGCTCATGCAGGAAATAGAAACAGGAGAGTCTGAAACTTCATTAAAAAGTACACTTGAGCCGGGCGGTGGTGGCGCACGCCTTTAATCCCAGCACTCGGGAGGCAGAGCCAGGCGGATCTCTGTGAGTTCGAGGCCAGCCTGGTCTCCAAAGCGAGTTCCAGGAAAGGCGCAAAGCTACACAGAGAAACCCTGTCTCGAAAAACCAAAAAAAAAAAAAAAAAAAAAAAAAAAAAAAAAAAAAAAAAAAAAAAAAAAAAAGTACACTTGAGATTCATTGCAGTTAAGATACATTGACAAGACATCTGAATGGGGCTGGCACAGAACATTCTCAGCAGTGTCTCTCAGTGAGTGGTCCTGAGTCCCCGGCCTGGAGGTCCTAAGAGACTGAGTTGAGGCTGTCAACATCATCCTAACATTTCACCTTTAGCTCCTAACTCTTTTTTAAAAATAAATAATTATTATGTGTATGTATGCATATATACTTTGTTAGCACTAAAAACCAGGCTGAGGCCAAAGTCCTCTTAAGATTGATAGAGAAATCCAACTCCTTGGCCAAGGCCAGACTCAGAGAAGAGACTCAGATACTCTGAGATCATCACAAAGGAGGTCCTGCCATGGGAAGCAGCCAAAGCCATGGGCAGTTACACCCAAGGCCACATGGCCAATGGCTCAGAGTGCTGCAGCCCAAGTCCTCCTGATCATGAGAGGATCCCACCTCTGCCCCCACCTCCAATCTGACGTGCTCCTCAGAAGCTCAGCTCTGAACCGAAGGTTTTAAAAAGACTGCAGTACAATGAACATCCCTGAGATCCCTACTCCAGTACGCTTTCCTGATTCGCTGTAAGTGCCAGGGTTGGTTCTGCAGGGGAGAAAGTCTTAGAGGGAACTGGAGGCAGCAGCTGGGTTTCGTGGAGAGAAGAGACTGCCGGACTCTGACATGCTCAAAGCAGAAAGCAATTTAAGCATTCTGGCCAATTTTTTCATGCTCATGAACTCATTTCTCCTCAAAGTTTACTTTTGTGGGCTGACCTGAGGTGAGCACCTGCTTATCATGGAGTTTTTGGGTTGAGGAAAAATTCCACATGGCCCCAGTTCAGGATGCCAACTTTTATAAGCCTTATCAGCATTTCAGTCCATGTAACTGTTAAAGCATGCCCGGAAAAAGCAAGCAGAGGAAATCCACCCCAGACTGGAGACAGAGCAGGTTCAGCTACACCCCTACACCTTGTGCAGTTGGTCATGGGTTTCTTGCACTCAGAAACCAGACAACCCAGGGAGGCCTTCCATGCCCCGCTGTATGTCAGTCTACCAACAAGGATGGGGTTCTTTCCTCTTCTACCCCTGTAGGCACCTGCCCCCTTGATATTCAGGTAAACAAAGGCACACTAGCCAGAACAGACCTCCCCCAAAGCCAAAACCCTTCCAGGAAAGAGCGGGCCACCATTGTCAAGTTTCTGCTTTATTTACTGAGCTCTGGGTTTGGATGATGTGGTTCTTTAGTCCTTGAGGAAGCAGTACACTCTCACCCCGAGAGTGCCTTGAGGAGTCGATAATCCATTATTACAGTAAGCTGTTCGTGCTCACAGTAATTACCTAATAACCCCTTATAAAGGACCGTGGCTTCCTAATCTGTTTATAATTATCATTTCAATGATCCCACACATTAATGTCTGACCTTCAGCAACTCTGACCTGATCTTAATTAGCTCTAATATCAAATCAGCGCTACATAAGAAACTAGCCATGACCAAATGAATGAACCCCAGGTACAGTTAATTTCTAGAGCAATTATCTTTTCATGTAGGGAGATTTAAATGATTATCTGCACAATTTCACACAGTTTTATGTAATTCTGCTACACTATGAATTCTGTTTTAAATCATATTTCAAAGGCAGGGCTCGCTCCACAGCTTGGTTCATCTAGAGTTCTGAAGCACTTGAGTACTACATTCACTGTTCCTGTGCTGGATGGGTATTTGGCATCATTATTTTAACTATAAACAAACCACAAAAACACAATTAAAAATCAGTATATTATGACTAAATATGTAAATATGCCACTGGATAATTAGGAGCAAATTCTACCCAAGTTATATCGTTGCAGGAAATATGACTTTATACAGAAACGCTGAAAATGGTTGGTCACAGGGCATGTTCCTTGGAAGAACTAGGAAGCTGTGGGCTAACTGTGTGCAGCCTGTTTCCTGAGACCCAGGATTGGAGATGACTGATCATCTTAGAGAGAAGGGGGTGATGTCAGAAACAAACCGGCATGAAGTTGCAGTTGAACTCCACTTCACACCTGAGAAACAGAGGTGTTCCCTGGGTCTGTAAAAGGGTGTCTTCCAGGCTGAAGTCCTGCTGCATTGCTCCAGATGCCCAACTGGCTTTGGGGTGAATGCACACACGCAACAATACTGCAGAAGTGTTTTGGGTCAAAAACAAGGCCAGGAGAGGAGATAAGATCAGAAATATTTTCTCAGCACTGTCTCTGGTGTTGAAGTTGGGGGAAAATTGATTAAAGGAATTTCATCAGGAATACTCAATGTTTCCTGACTTCACAGAACTTCTCATCCCTGCCCCGTAATATTCACTGGTCAGAGTTTTTAGAATTATTAACTTTTACCCCAGAAACCAGTTCATAGTATGCTCCAGTATCAGCCATAGAGACTCCAGAGAGCGACTGACTAAGAAGTTGTATGGCAGGAGGTTACTGTGTGCATTTTTAGAGAAGCTACAGGGTACCGTCTCTCTACACTCCTGGTATGCTATGGCCTGTCTGTGCTCCTGGTATGCTATGGCCTGTCTGTGTTCCTGGTATGCTATGACCTGTCTGTGCTCCTGGTATGCTATGACCTGTCTGTGCTCCTGGTACACCATGGACTGTCTGTTCTCTTGGTAGACTATGGTCTGTCTGTGCTCCTGGCATGCTGTGGTCTCTGCAATCCTGGTAGGCTATGGTCTGTCTGTGCTCCTGGTAAACTATGGTCTCAGCACTCCTGGTAGGCTGTGATCTCTGTACTCCTGGTAGGCTGTGGTCTCTGCACTTCTGGTAAACTATGGTCTCTGCACTCTTTGTAGGCTATGGTCTTTCTGTTCTCCTGGTAGGTCATCCAAAGCCCCTGCAGGAGCACCCCCCTCTCTACAGTCTGCTGTCCTGTTGAGCTAATGCTGGTAGTAATGGAAAGAAGACTCCTGTTTTATCAATGACTCAACAAGTGTGTTGATCACTTTTGTCCCACTGCAGCCAGGCTGGCAGTAAGTTATGGGAGGAGAGATTCATTTTTGTCTCATCAAAGGATTTCCCTTCAACATGTTTGTGAAGGCATGGCTGGTCAGTGCCATTCATGGCAGTGGGAGTGTGTGGAGGAGGTTGTTCACCTGAGTGGGCTAGGAAACAGAAAGCAGCCCAGAAACTACAGGCCAGGAATGATCTTCAGTGGTTCCCACTAGCGACACACTTTCTTTAACTCCAACCCATCTCCTGAAAGTTTCACAGCTTCCTGAAATATCACCACCATTTGATGATCAAGTGTTCACACACTCGAGCCTGTGGGGCATTTCACATCTAACCATAGCAACAGGGTAAAGAGATGATTTGCTCAAAATCACAGGTATTTTGGGACAGTCTAAGGTAACAAGTGTGTGTGAGCACCTGTGTGCATCGTATCTGTGGGTATGTGTGTGAGCATGTGTACCTATGTGTGTACTATGCATGTATTCATTCTTGTGTGTGAGTGTCAGTGCTCACATGGAGGTCAGAGATTGTATTGACTGTTGGACTTCATCTACACCTTATTTGTCTGTTTGTTTCTTCCATGCATACTCCAGGCTTGCTGGCCCAGAGAGTCTTCTGTATCAGTCTCTTCTCCCATAGGAGCCCTGGGGTCAATACTTGAGCTATGTGTCTGGCTTTTGACACAGGTTCTGGGGAGTTAGACACAGAACCTCATATAGCAGATTCTATTCCCCCAGAGCTGTCTTCTTAGTCCCTTGATAATTACATTTACTATGTTCCTTAAGTCTATGGGAATCAAAACTGGGTAACTAAACAGAAGGACAAAGGTAACTTAAAAATCCATGTGCTGGGCTGAAGAGATGACTAAGTGGATAAGAGCTCCTGTGGCTCTTGCAGAGGACCTGAGTTCTGTTCCAACACCCATGTTGTATGTGTGGACCACAAATCCTTGTAACTACAGCTCTAGGGCATCTGATGTCCTTTTTTGGCCTTTGCAGGCATCAGGATGCATGTGCACATATATACATGCAAACATGCACACATGTACATACACATACTTTAAAACAATAAATAGATAAATAAATAAATAAATCCAGATGTTGACACCCTTCATTTGGACTTCCTAGGAATAATGGTAATAATGTTCCACACTGCTGATACTTCCTAGTTCACCCCCACAGCTGCCCTGGTGATAGGATGATACACAACTGCCATCCAAGGGCAACCTCCAATGGTCAAATCCCTCCTCATCTGAGGCACCACCCATAGGCCCCAGCAGAACTCTAGCATGATGCTGAGCCTGGATGAAGGCCCTAGCAAACCTTCATACGGCATTGTTCTCTGACAGGTCATGTAGCAATGCCATCTGTGTTCTTTCAGGACCAAGATGTTCTGAAGACACGGAGCAGCAGCCATTGCAAGTCGGGAATTCATTAAGTAACCAGATATTTAGTTCTCATTCTGTGCCTTGCCAGTTCCACGGCAAGTGCAGAATGGAGACCTCTGCATGATGGGCATTCATGGTGGACAAGAATATCACTGGGCCACATATATCTCTCTGTGCCTTTTCATCTGAGAAAACACTCACGGGCTTTGGTTCCATGCTCTTCCTACAGTGGAGTTGAAGTTCAAGGGGCTTTATGCCATTTGCTCTGTCCTTCAAAGAAGACTCTCAGGTCTATGTCATCTCCTTTTTTTTATCACCGAGGCACCCAGAGGTGACTACCTCATTCTATGTAAGGTCTGACATTTGCTTTTATTACTCAAACATGTGCTTTGATCAAAGCTCTTGTGATAAGGGAGTAAGAACAGGGTCGTTCTCATAGAGGTTCCACAAAGCCTGGGATGGAGGCCGCAACGAGCTCCATTCTGTCCCTTTGATGTGGAGACATTCTAACACACCTGCTCTTATTTTGTAGAATAAAATGCAGTAAGAATTTTGTGATGCCATCCATCACTGTCTCTCTTTGAGTGAGTCTTTCTGCACTCACACCCCTGCAGCAGTGACCCTTCACCCACCTGTGCTCTAGTGTGCTTCCTCTGCAAGCTTTGAACCAGATGATGGAACAAGATGATGCAGGGGGAGTGTCTGGTATTCTGTCAATCATGCTGTAGAGTAAGCAATCAAGAAGAGAGAGGCAAGGTGCACCTTGGGATGAGTCAAGCTTGTTTGTGGGTATAGACAGTAGCTGTGTCACTGAGCTCTGGAAATGAGGGTGCTAGGGAATTAAACCCAAGCCTTCTTCCATTCTAGGTGAGCAATCTACCAACTGAGCTACATGTCCATGCCTCTTTATAAATGTTTGTGTTACAGACTTCATCACACACACACACACACACACACACACACACACACACACACACACACACACACGTACAGAACAGAAAGGTACACATCAGTACATTTCCAAATTAAGCAGGACAACTCCAGACACATGAGATCCCAGTTCGTAGCTCTCCGAACCTTGATTTCCACCTCCCCCAGCAGTAACACACTGTGACTGTTGGCATAATTTAAGGTGGCTACTTTCCAGTTCTTTCATTCATGGGGCTGTGCTCTGATACTAAGGGGTGTCTGTTTGCTCACTTGGATGACTGTTTTTCCTTTATTGTTTGTTTGTTCAACATTGACTTGGGGAGGTCAATCATTTTGCTATGGTTTGATTCCATTCCACAGATGCACAAAACATTTTAAATTTATTACATACTTTACATTTTTATTTTTAACATTTATTTCATTATTTTTGAGAATGCTGTATATGAGTACTGTATTTATGTCATTTCTGTAACCCTAGTGTAAACTTTTTACACTCTAACAGCAGGACCTTCACCTTCATCCTGGTCACCTTCACCTTCATCATGGTCACCTTCATCTTCATCATGGTCACCTTCACCTTCATCATGGTCACCTTCATCTTCATCTTCATCATGGTCACCTTCACCTTCATCATGTTCACCTTCACCTTCATCATGGTCACCTTCATTTCATCATGGTCACCTTCATCATGGTCACCTTCATCTTCATCTTCATCATGTTCACCTTCACCTTCATCATGGTCACCTTCATCTTCATCTTCATGGTCACCTTCATCTTCATCTTCATCATGGTCACCTTCATCTTCATCACGGTCACCTTCACCTTCATCATGGTCACCTTCATCTTTTTATCACTTCTATCTTCTTCTTCATCATCTTCTTCACAACTATCTTCATTATTGGTGTTGCTATCAGTCACTCTCACCTTGGGTCTTTGTTCTGTTTCCCTTGCCCACATTGTAACTGTACACACAGTTTTACTTTTGTTACTTAAAAATAGAAAATCTAGTGAAACTAGCGATGGTTCCTGCTTTCTTGCTTTTTAAAACCAGCATTTCTATTTTTGGCCTTTGAAATTTCTGTTGTTTCATAATATTGAGTCTTCCAGTCACAGACATGGCACACACTTTTTTTAGATCTTCATAAACAGTTTGGAACAGTAAACATGATTTATCAGGGGTTTTTTTTTTGAGTATTTAATAATGTTTGTAGTTCTTACTGACATATTAAAGTAGACATATTTTAAATGCAAATAAAATTATTCTTCATATATTCTATCCTGCAACATCAAAATTCTTTTTGTGATAATATGTTCATAAGCTATCTGGTTTACTTGGCTTTGAGCAGCATGTATCAGTTGAATCCTCAACCGAGGCTTGGTTGAAAGGCAGGATAAATATTTACTAATTAAAAGAAAGGAAGGAACAAAGAAAAGAAGGAAGAAGAGAGAGAGAAGGAATAAAAACATGAGAAAACATCAACTTAGCCAGGCAGTGATGACACACACCTTTAATCTTAGCACTCAGGGGTGGGGGAGCAGAGGCAGATGGATCTCTGAATTTGATGCTGGCCTGGTCTACAGAGTGAGTGGGTCCCAGGACAGCTAGGGCTACACAGAGAAACTGAGTCTTGAAAAACAAACAAACAAAAAACAAATACCCTGAAAAGAAGTGCAGCCAGTGAGTCATGATGTCTGCACCTCTCCCTCTGGGCATTGTCACTCCGGAAAGCTTGGGTTGATTTTGCTGCATAATGAACTATGTCATTGGACCTAACCCAGCACAGACTCACCACCTCTGCTACTCCACAGGTTCACTGGGTTCTCTGCTCAGGATCTCCCAAGGCAGCAGTCAAAGTGACAGCAACCAATTATGCCATCAGGAAGTCTGACTTTAAAGACAATTTGCTTTATGGTTTATTTGGTTCTTGGCACAATTAATTTTCTTAAAGCCTTTTCTCTGGTTATTGGAAGAAGGGTGGTGTTCATTCCTGGAGGCTAGCTGCAGCTCCCTGGTGCTTTTGGAGCATAGGGCTCCTTCATAAAGCTTCCATGAGGATCTCACTCTCCATTTTGCTAAGAGAGTCTCATGTGATATACTAGTCAGGTTCTGGAAAAAATAACAGGTCCAGTGAGAAATATATTTATAGATGAATAGATGAATATAAATAGATGATAAATAGACAGACAGACAGACAGAAGGATGGTTGAGTGGGTGGGTGGGCGGACAGATGGATGGATGGACATATATATATATGGACATATATATATATGGACATATATATATATATATATATATATATATATATATATATATGATAGAAAGATGACAGGTCAATGAAAGCAATTTGGTTTGAGTAATTGGCTTATGTGACTGTGGATACTACGAGTTTCAGTTGCTGCTTTCTATAAACTGAAGACCAGGGCAGGCTGGTTATGTGGCATTAATTCAAGCCCAGAAGGCCAAGACACCACAGCACAAGACCCATGTGTGCCTGAAGACCCAGACCCAGGAGGCTAGCAGACAAGTTTGTCTGAAATGAACATCCTCTTTCAGACAAGGTGAGTTGTCTACACTGCTCCTTTTCATTCCCTTTGGGCCTCCTGCAGATTGGACTGTGCCTTCTACACTGATATGAGTGGCTTTCCCTCAGTCTCTTCCACAGACACATCGAGTACAGTGTCCAATCAATTGTCTGGGCATCACATAGGCCAGTCACATTGACAAAGGGAATTAACTGTATATGTTAATCATGCAGTAACATTCCCTCTCCACTTTGTAGTGTGACCACTACAAGGAATGAAAGCATGTCTTTTAGATGTGATGAGAGGCACACTCAAGGACTGTGTAGGAATGGGTGTCCCTAGAAGTAAGTGTAGACATTATCTACCACAGGGCCCGAGGCCTGAGGCCAAGCAGAATATACTGAGTTTCAGAGAGCAGAAAATTGCCAGGGACATAGAAAGAAATTTCTAACTACAGTGTGACTAAGGCTGGGAAGTTATCCAAAGATGAAGGTGATGCACCCACTTTTACTTCAATAGTACAAAATTCCATCTGTGCACATGCAGACAAAGGAAAGTACAGCAGAGGTGTCTTCTAAGAAGCACAAAGTGTCACCCAGATGTTTCCATAGCCATGAGTGCAGGAGAGATAAAAATTGGCTTTGAGATTAATAACAAGGAGATGGACTTTTAAAAGGAATGGGAGGGGCCAACAGTATGATTGAATTGCTATATTTACTCTTTGTGAATTACATATGTGTATTATGTATTCTGTTCACACTTACTCTCTCTTTCTTTCCTTCCAGATCTCTATGGATAACAAATCAATTCAACCTCCTCCTGATTTCAGCTAGCTGTGGGTCTTGCAGGCTACTCCCCTCTGTAGTGATACATTGTGTACCCTAATAAACTTATCTGGGGATCAGAAGACAGAGCCAGTCACTAGATTAGACATAGAGGTCAGACAGTGGCAGCACACACCTTTAATTCTATCACTAGGGAGGCAGAGATCCATCTGGATCTCTGTGAGTTCAAGGTCACACTGGAAACAGAGCCAGGCAATGGCTACACGCACCTTTAATCCCAGCTGAGACCCTTTCAGGTGAAGACAGAGGCTTTCAGTAAGAGGAGTTAGCAAGGTGAGTTTGTCTGTGGCTTGCTCTACTTCTCTGATCTTTCAGCATTCACCCCAATACCTAGTACCAAGTTTTTATTAAAAGACCATCTAAGGTTCAAACAACACCCCTCTCTGTGCTGGGATTTTGATTGGCTTGATTTTGTACCTATTCTGTGGAAGTAACCAGAGCTAATGTGAGTTTGTGAGTACAGTATCCAGAAGGCAGCATCTCCCAGCACACCTCCCCATCCTCCAGAAATTACATTACTTCCTCTGCCTTTTCCATGATGGTTCCTGGGTTATTATAGGGTTTGTACATGAGACTCTGATAAAACTGACAACAGGGATAAAGGCAGAGCAGAGATGGGCATCTCATCTACCTGCAGCCATCATAGCTTAGCCAAGCAAGATGGTTTGCTAAGAATCTTCTGGCAGCCAGTAAAGTAGTAGGAGATTTTAAATATATCATTGATATGGGTCATTTACACACACACACACACACACACACACACACACACACACACACTCACATGAAAGCACAGAAAGAGGACAAAATTATTTTAAAGCAAGGAAGTTCAATTATAGAAAAGCATCCACAGAGGATTCAGCCACTAAGGCCAGTAGATGAGGACTTTAAAAAACAACCATGAATAGGATATTCAAGGAAATAGCTTTTAGAGAAATGAGATCTATAAAAGCTATCATAAACATTACAGAACTGAACATTATAGTTTATGAAAACATAATTTCAAAATATGTGTTTAACAGTAAAGTTAACACACAGTGAGAGGTTAGTTAACTAGAAAGTTGTTCAATACAAAACATCCGGATTGAAGCACAAAATGAGTGTGGAGCACAGGCATTCACACACACACACACACACATATACCCATATACACACAAGGGCCGTTCCTGGTGGCACCTCTAGAGAGATTTTAATGTGCTTCCTGGTTTGTTTACATTTACTCATCAACTTGGTGTTGTTTCTCATAGGTCAGAAAATGGGATGAGATAAGAAAGATGATTTGAGAAATCATTTAAACGCAAATGGTGTGTTAGCCACTGTTCTGTCCTTATGACAAAATACTGAGATATCGATTCATCAATAGGAAAGATTAATTTTGGCTCACTGTTTCAGAGGCTTTGGTCAAGGTCCCTGGGCCCTTTTCCTTCAGGATGGAGACAGTGAAAGATGCCACAGGCAAGGTCGTAAGCATGTGGAGGAGGCTGCCTGTGTCACTGGGGGGGCAGGGTGATACTCCAGTTAAGACATGCCCCCTATTATCTCACTTCTTTCTTGGCTCACTCTTCTTCAGGTTCCAACATTTCATGATAGCACCAGATCCTGAGACTGCACCTAGCACACAGGAATGTAATGTGGAAGACCATGGAGACCCACACCAATCCAATCCATGATGCTAGGTTGGCATTAACATTTATTCTTCTATGTATAAAGTAGGGAAGATTGCCTTGAAGATACTTATGATTCTGCACATGAGCAGAGAGGAGTGTATCAGATATAATGTCACTTGAATCTTGTGCTCAATGTTCAGTGCTTATGCTTTATATATGAAAAACCAAAAACAGATTGGCCCAGAAACTTTGAAATCAATTCAAGAGTAAGGACTAATCTGTAGCTGGAGTTTTCTCCAGTCCTGCCTGGGCCGGCAGCCACTCAGACCCAAATAAACACACAGAGACTTATATTACTTATAAATTTG
This sequence comes from Peromyscus californicus insignis, assembly GCF_007827085.1. NCBI lineage: Eukaryota > Metazoa > Chordata > Mammalia > Rodentia > Cricetidae > Peromyscus > Peromyscus californicus. The sequence goes on along the minus strand of NW_026294480.1, from coordinate 2,087,008 downwards.
TATGGCCGTGGCAGGCTTCTTGCTATCTAGTTCTTATATCTTAAATTAACCCATTTCTATTAATCTATAAGTTGCCACATGGCTTGTGGCTTACCGGTACTTTTATATCTTGCTTCCTCTGTGTCTGGCTGGCAACTCCTGACTCAGCCTTCCTGTTCCCAGAATCCTCCTCTCTCATTGTCCAGCCTATACTTCCTGCCTGGCTACTGGACAATCAGCACTTTATTAACCAATCAGAGCAACACATTCACAGCATACAGAGCAATATCCACAACACTTGCCCTTTTCTTTTTTTTCAAAAAGGAAGGTTTTAACTTTAACATAGTGTGTGTGTGTGTGTGTGTGTGTGTGTGTGTGTGTGTGTGTGTGTGTGTGTATGGCTGTGTATCTGTGCATGTATATAGCATTAGTGATTATAAAAGAGGTCATGAAAGGGGTGGCCATATACTAGGACATGGTAGGGGAGATGGAGGAATAAAATGATATAAATGTAGCATACTTGCCTACAAAATTCTTTTAAAGTTAAAAAATCCAAGACTATTAAACTAAATTAAGGAAAATCATAATTATATGACTTTGTAAGAGATAGTGAAAAACAGGATAAAAAATATATCAGGGAAATGAATACAGGGCATCTCTCCTAACTGTTTTCAGTAAAAGTGATGTGCATAATGAGGCTGTGACCTCAGAAAGATGGTGTGATGAATAAATCTGTGTCATCTTAAGATACCATGTTCAGCTAAAGAACACTCATCAATTTATTTTACTACAACAAATTCCACAAGTCCATAGTCATGGTGGGTTTTTAACATAACTTCTACAAAAACTTATTCTAAAATATGTGTCAAACATTAGAATGCTCAAGCAACACAATGAAGACCAACCAGAAAGACATGCATACTCGTTGAGCAGAATATTCAGTTAGATCAAGCACACGTGCATCTCATGTTTCAGGACTGAGGGTGAGACATCCCAGCCTGGATAGAAAACTTGAGATATTATAGCACCTTGTCCCCAGTGTTTGTATGCACCCCGTTGGCCTGCTTATGTGGATATGTCTGGACAAAGTATGTAAAGGCATCATGTATGTGTAAAGCAATACACAGTATTGTGCAGTGCCTGTGTGTGAGGACACACACTACCTGCAGGCCCTGCAACTGTATGACTATAACTGGATAATATCCTCTGAGAGATTTGAGAGCCCAAAGATGTGTGAAATTGAGCACTTTGCAGAAAAATGAGAAGCTGCCCTGAACCCTGTAAAGCCACTATGAACCAGGTGCACTTGCTCAGGAGCTCAGGGTAGCAACATACCCCCACCCACACCATGCCTGTTCTACGTGGCTTGGGGTCCCTTTAGCTGAAGGCTTATTTTCTACTTTTAATAGAACAAAGCCTCTCTCGTGTTTTGGGAATTCGTTTTCTGGAACTAATTAATTTTCATGTTCTTGTTGTTTTTTTCTTTACATCAAGTGGGTAGCTTCTGATAGAAGCCAGACTCTGTGGAAAGGTTCAGTGGTCAGAACAGAAGCAGAAAGCAGGTGGGATAGAAGCAGAAGTCCAGCCCTGTTGATCTCCTGACAAGAAACATTGCACAGATAAGTAGAAGACAGAGACTCAGTCTCATACCTGCCTTTGATGCTGTTTCCTAGGCCATGAGCAACTCCTGGATGGGCAGTTGAGTCCACTGCCCAGCTTCCTGTCATCAGCTGGCCTGGCCACATAAATCTCTCAGGCCTTTGGTCTCTGGACAGTGCCAACCAGGAGCCCTCATCCAACACCTTGGTTTGAACACTTCATGTTGGTCAAGGGGTTCTGGGAAGCTCAGGATCCACAAATCTCTCCCTTGTTGGTTAGCACAGTGGAGACATCACAGCCAGGATGTATCAACAGACTGGCAGCAAGACTCAGACAGAAATACAGTCCAAGACTGGCATGGCTGTAGACTGTGGGAAGTGCAGGGGTCCCCTAAGACCCCATGCTCCAGCAGCCAGTTGCACACTTGTGCATTTTCTTCATAGAGGTAGGAGTTCAGTGCAAGGCAAGAGGCGAGGCAGGAAGTTAAGAACTATAAGAGAAGCAAAACAACATAAAATGGAGAAACAGAATCCAAAGGCATTCGCATTTCTGCAAGAGAGTAATGCAAGTGCCTCATGTCCAGCTCTTTATATCCGATCAAACCGTGTGGAAAGAAAGCCTTCTGTCCACTACCCTGTCTCTATTGACAAAGCCCCAGAGCACTGTACTGACGCTGCCTTGTCTGCCTACCCTGGGCTCCACTGGGAAGAACTGCGGCGATGGACTCACTTCTGACATCCGTGGGAGCTTGGTTCTGTCTTCTGCAGGTGTCAGGTGACTACAGCAACTCAGAAGCACGGAGACCCTGACCCTACCCAGCCACTGGGCTAGTCATGAAGAAGCAGCCATGACACTTAGCTAGAGAGAAAGAAGTATTTGCACCAAGTACAGATAGGCAGGATTACTCTGCTCCCCTTCTCCCCTGGAGCACTTTGAGCTTCTCAAAAAACTCCATTAATCAGGAAGTTATTGAAGTTTAAGTCAAATCTTCTGCCAATAATAATTTTTCAAGTTGCTTTTAAGGTTGTAACATATATCCACCTTTCTGTGTGGTTTAGCTGTGGGCCATGAAGAAACAGAAAGCCCAAAGTGGGGTCCCCTGTCATCTGAGGGAACTACACAGGAAGTGAGGTGACCCTGATGGTGGGCACTTGCGTCTCCTCTCTTCACCTAAGTTCCAGCATCTGGCCTCACAGAACCTTGAAGACAAACATCTCAAGTATAGCATTAGCCTCATTGATACCAACAAGAATATGTCTGCATTCCTTAAAATCACTCAAAACTCATTTTGTACAAATCTCTGAGTGACCCACAGAAACGTCATTATAGCCTGTGGGGTTGAGGGCTGAGCTCTCTCAACCTCTCCATAGGAGAAGTCACAGCAGCAAGGTGTGAGCTGTGGGACTGATGGGGGCCACCTGTACAGCCACACTGTCTCCATGCAATGCCCATGCCATCCTTCATCTGATGGGGGCCACCTGCACGGCCACACTGTCTCCATGCCATGTCCATGTCATCCTTCATCTGATGGGGGCCACCTACACAGCCACACTGTCTCCATGCCATGTCCATGTCATCCTTCATCTGATGGGGGCCACCTGCACAGCCACACTGTCTCCATGCCATGCCCATGTCCCTGTCTACACACAGAGAATGGAAGCCTGGTGTAAACAGAGCTGGTCTGACTTTAAGGAGGGCTCTGCCAGCACACTGCCCCTTGCTGGCACTGCCCACTGAAGTCTTTGATGCGGCATGGCTGTGACCATGGCTGTGACCATGGCTGTGGGCCTCTGCTCTTCCCTCCTATTCCTTCCCTGCAGGATGAGCCTAGAAATGATTTCTTCTGGTTGTCTTTGCAATCAACTGACAGTTATACATTTTGTATTTTCAGAATATGCTTAAAATCTCATCACCAGAAAAAGCATTGCAAATCCATCTGGGAGACAATGAGATAGTTAAGGACAGAAATAAAGAAAAATGCAAGAGAAGAGGTGGGGTGATGGATGACGGGCTTGTTCACATGGCAGGGGCACCCAACCTTTGACGGTGACATAGTTGGCATCTGCACATATACCAGGCCACGTTCACATCTATCGTGGGGTGCATGCAGCCCTCAGGCCTCGGGTTGGGCATTACTGGACTGTAGAGGGTTACTAATATAATGTTATGGGTGGAGAACAATTCTAAAGATTGACTAAATAGTGATAACTGACACTCCTTAATTTAAGCCCAGACTCTGGAATTCTCACTTGAATTAAATGTCAAAATCAAAGAAAGAGAGAATTAACATATCAGATGGTCAAGTGCCGAAGAGTAGTGTAGGGATGAAGAGGAATGTGCCCTAATCCCAGATCCGTGGCAGACTGCCTGGAAACATCTGCCACTTACAACCTCAATCACTACATGTGTGAGATTATCACAACATGGGCGGAGGCATATTGAACACATTCAGAAGATCCTATTAAGAGCCAGCTAACAAGGGACAGACCCAGGTCCCTAAGACAGGTGTGTGTGGCAGCATCACAGCAGAGTCCTTCCCTGCTCTCCATTGTTTGGAGATCGGGCTCCTGTTTGTACTTCCAATACTAAAATACGCTCCAAGAACTGAAATCACACCTTCCGATCTTAGTGACGCTTAAAAGCGGGGTGGAATCAAATGTGGACCTGAGGATCCATACTCACACTGACACTGGCCAGATACGTTTGGCCCAAATCCCGCCCTGTAAAACTCAGGTAGCTTTTCAAGTCCCACTTTCACGCCCATCGGCCACTCTCTCCCTGTAAGAATAAGACGGCGCTGCTGTGGCAGGCATGGCCGCCGGCCACCAGCTCCTCTGCTGTGAGCAAACAAGATGCTTGGAACACACAGGGAGCCCCTTCATTCGGCTGCGAAATTGCAGACTTTCTTGCCTGCCTGAGTTCCCAGCCAGCTCTTTTGATCTCTGACTGCTTTCTACATTATGAGTCTAATCCTATATTCAAATGTGTTTCTACATTGCATCAAACAGTCTGCTCGAAGTTTCCCATGATGCAGATAGCCGTAATAATGGACTCCTGGCACTCTGGTCTGCTGCCATTTGCTCTATCAAAAAAAAAAAAAAATAAGAAGAAGAAGAAGAAGAATAAAAACGTTTAGTGCAACTGACAGTTACAATAGATTTAAAAATACTCGAGAATTTAGCATGACAAAAAGCGAACATTTAAGGCCCCTGCTTCCAAATGTCACCCTAATTCCAGGAGGTTCCTGCTCATTGCACCTTTTCCGCCTTTTCTGCCTGCCAAAGAGGCCTTATTCAAATGAGGGGAGCCCTTTGCAGCTCTAATAGAGAGCTTAGCAGCCAGGCTGCTTGTCCATGCAAATGCGGGAGGCCGGGCAGGGTGCAGATTAGAGTTATCCTGCACGCACACGCAGAGTCTTCACGCTCTGCAAGTACTTTGCTTATCAGTGAGAAGCCATGATCAACACCTCGCACCGCCCCAGAGCGCAGAAAGGGGCGCATCAGCATTCAGATCCGCCGCTGCTGACGGCTCCCACTTCCCATTTGCTTCTGAAGTGAAGGCTTACTGGATACCTCTTAATGTAAACATTAGGCGACCACATAGACGATGCCAAACGGAGTGATTAAAAAGTGACTCCCTAAAGAGACACTGACACCGGCCGCCGCTGTTACCCGCTCTGAAAATGTTTCTTAAACCCTAGGAAGATCTCTCCACTCTTTACACTCCCTTCAGTGAAAGAAGGAGACTACTCAGATCTGACTGTTGGCCTTCCTCTCCAAACACAGCGGGTCCCAGGAGCTCCTCCTCTGGTCTCTTGTAGAAGCTGTGTGTCTGGTCCTGGCACCTACTTTGAGAAGCATGGGTGTCTCAGGCCAAGCAGCTGCATCATGCTGCCTCCATCTTTAGCTTTTTGCTCCCACCTGGGAACCAGGCAGGAAATCCACCGTACAGCTGTGCGCCAGTTTGTCCAGAACGAGAGACAGTGGACCCATGACTCTGATAAGGGAGGGCAGTTGGGAGGAAGAGGGCCCTTCCAGACGATGAAGAAGACTATGTCGCTGTAGTATTCTGAAGCCTGGTTGAGGATGGGAATGCTAAATACACTCTGAGCCCACGATGAGCAAGGACCGTGGAGTGGGGGCAGGAGGCTCCCAGTGACCAGCAGCAGGCACACTGCATGAGCTTCAGCAATGTGTAAACAGCTTGTTTTTGTACAAGACAATCAGGAAGGGATGCTCTGGCCGAAGCAGCAATATCAGAGGCCATCAAGCTCTGCCACCAGTCATACTTATAATTTTAAAAAGTTACTTATATATGTGTGCAGTGCTTAGGTGCTGCATGGGTCTGTGCAATGGTGTGTGTGTGTGTGTGTGTGTGTGTGTGTGTGTGTGTGTAAACAGTGGGAGAGCTGGAAAAGTGGCATGGGTGACAGGTTATTATGTGTAAACTGGACATGATGTGGTGTGTGTGTAGTGTGCTGTGCTGTTTATACTTGTCTTCAATGAGTAATGTGTGTGATAGGTGTGTGATGTGCAGCATAATGTGCTGTTTTTATTGTGTCTGCAGTATGTAACGTTTGTGGCATGCGTGTGTGGTATTTTGTGTGATGTAGAGTATGATGTGCTATTTATATTTTGTCTATAATATGTAGTGGTTCTGATATGTGTATTATTTGTTATGTGAGATGTGAGGTGTGATGTACACAGTGATGGCTTCCTCTTACCTTGAGTACCCAAGACCATCAGCTCGCAGAGAGGAAAGGAGCATGTAGAGTCACCGTTTTAAAGACCCAGCCCACAGCCATTAAGTTTTGTGTGAGGCAGCACAACATGATGGGAGCAGGAGGAGAATAGAAAACTCACACCATGGTCAAGAAGTGAGGGAGAGAAACCAGAAGGAGCCAACGTTTCATGGTTCCCTTGAACGCCAATTGCCCAAGGACAGAAGATTCCCCAATGGTCTCATCTCTTTTAGCAATTCCACCACCTGTCAATACTGCCTCCTAATAGACCAATCCTTCAACACCTGGGTCTTTGGGGACATCTTACACCCCAACTGCAACATGGAATAAAAGGAAATGAAAAGAAGCGTCATTGGGCCATGCTCACCTGAAGACTGACACTCATCCTACAAGAGTTCCAATGGAAAAGGGGCCAGACTTCCAGGCTTTTCGCTGGCTCAGGCATGGGCTCACAGCTACCGCCACTCTCATGGACTCCTTCACAAAGACCTTCTGAGATCTGCCAGTGCTGATACCATGCAAATTCATTACTGAATATATAAAGCAAATAGACATTGTTTGTTTAAACATGTATAAATAAGATTTTTGTTTCTGATGTTTAAGACATTTTTAATTAACATTATTGTTTCTCTATTCAAACATTACATTGCAAATACTCAAGTGCTCATCAATAATGCCTGGATTAAAAGTTATTGTTTAATCCCTACCACCCAGAGAAATACTATGCAGCCACCTGAAAGAAGAAGAGAGATTTTAGGTGTCAGTATGGAAAGAGCTCAAACATGCTAACAAGGATGAGGAGGAGAGCGCAGAGCCCTACAGCAGCTTCTGTCTGCACAGATCAAGGAGGGGTGGGGACACATTCATATTTGCTTTTGTTCATGTGAAAGGTCAACAAAGTAGTGGTAGAAATTAACACCCTCAGTGGGAGAATTCAGTGGACACTCACATATATTTTTAAAACATTTTAATTACATTTCTTTATCTGTGGGAAGACTTATGTGCCTCTGTGTACATGTGATAGTGGACACATGTGCCACTGTGACATGTGATAGTCAGAGAACAACTTTCAGAATGGTTTCTATTCCTCCACCGTGTGATCCCAGGGGTTGAATTCAGGACACGAGACTTGGTGGCAAATGTCTGTACATGCGGAGTCACTCCACCAGCTTGGGCACCTATGTTTTTGTTTTATCTTTTAACTAAATGATTGAAATAATAAATTATCTGCAAGTGTGCTCATTTGTACACAGAAGTGGATCAGTATACATAATCTGTATGTGTTGACACATAAGGGAGTGTGTGTTTCAAGTGAACAGATTGCCAAGCAGGCTGTGCATTTTAAAATGTATGGACTCACCAAGATATTCAAAGGAGCCTCAAGCTGGCCCAGAGTTTGTGTGGGTCCCACTTTGGGGAACATTAGGCCGACAGTCTGGTTTTCTTTATTGCTTCTTCTGCATAACTTTGAAACTAAATGTGAAGATGGACATTGTAAAGCCTCCGAGGTAAGCAATGGGTCTGCACGCAGGAACACAAAGGCCCCGTTTGGCTGTTTCTTAGAGGTGAGTGTGAAATGAGTTGGTGAGAAATTCACTTTTGCTCACTAGTTCTCCAACCTGCCTGGCCTGGATTCACTGTCTTAGTTACGTTTCTGTTGCTGTGATAAACATCATGACCAAAAGCAACATCAGGAGGACAAGTTTTGTTTCAGCTTGCACTCTCCAGTCACACCATCACGGAGGGAAGTCAGGGCAGCAGCTGCAGGAACCTGGAAGCCGGAACTGAAGCAGAATCCATGGAGGAACACTGTTTACTGGCTTGCTCCCAATGCCTTGCTGAGCCTGCTTTCTTACAGCACCCAGGACCACTGGCCTGTGGCTGGCACTGCCCACAGTGAGCTGGACCCTTCCACATCAATCACCAGTCAAGAAAATGCCCCCACAGTCTTGCTCACAGGCCAGTGTGGTAGAGTCGTTTTCTCAGTTGAGGTCCTCTCTTCCAGAACAACTCTAGCTATGTCAGGATCATGTAAGACTAGCCAGCACACAGACTCACATTGCACTTCAAACTCACAGGAGAGGCAGTGAGAGGTGGTTCTTAATTGCTGTGTCTCTGGGGAACACACAGTCAGGTGAATCAAGGGGACGGCCAAGGTGCCACTGTGCCAGGGCAGGGGCTTTTCAGTGGCCTAGAGACTTCCTCTTGACACTTCAGGATGCCTTCTAACTCCCCCCATAGCTGTCAGCCAGGGGTGCCTCTGCTCCTGTGCAGCAATATTCACTATTCCAAAGGTCTCCTGGCAGGTCCAGTATTGGAAAGGCCACTGTGGAGGGCCTGGGAACACACAGGTGGGCGGAGAGACCAGGCTCACCTGAGAATCACACTGTGGTGATGGCTCTGAGTCCCCTCCCCCAAGCTACCACCCCGCTGGTCTAAGAGACAAGATTCAAGGCATTGAGTTTCAGGCCCTGCGATCTGAAGAAAACGACTCTGCTCCCTAAGGCACACTGAGGCCGTGCTCCACAGCTGTGTGCTATAGTGCTATAGGTACAGAGAGGCCGTGCTCCACAGCTGTGAGCTGTAGTGCTCCACAGCTGTGAGCTGCAGTTCCACAGATACAGAGAGGCCGTGCTCCACAGCTGTGAGCTGTAGTGCTCCAGAGCTAAGAGCTGAAGTGCTGCAGGTACCGTGAGGCCGTGCTCCACAGCTGTGAGGTAGAGTGATACTACAAGCTGGCCCCGGAATATTTGCCCCTGTTTGGGACTAAGGACACAGTCAGCCTGTGCACAGCCTGGGGCTTCCTTGGATGCTGATCTTGAGAAGTGTGAGCCATTGGAAACCTTAGTCATTCTTGTTTCTTAGAAGACAAAACACATCGGTTAGCTCAGCAGTCTGCCACCGGCTGTTTACTCAAGCTTTCCAAAACAAGTCTACAAAATTTTCTCATGCATACATTTATTCCTATTTTGATATAAAACTATTCAAAAAGTACAACATTCTGCTTATGCTCAACCCTTAAAGACAGCCCCAATACTTCTTATTTCAGTTGTCTCGCTACAGGCCACCTGTAACACTGCATTTTAAATCACAACTACAGCTTGAACTATAATCTCTGTCATTAAAGAGACTTTTATTTTTAAAATATTGAAAATATTTTTTATTTATTGAAATTAAATGTAATTACATCATCATCCCCTCCCCTTCTTTTTCCTTCCTCCGAGTCTTAGCATGTGCCCCTAACCCTTGCTTTCTCTCAAATACATGGCCTCACCTTTTTGAGTTAACCATCTAACCTGTTCTGGTACAGAGAAGAAAGGCTAATTAAAATTAAATCTTTGAAAAATGGTTCCTCTGCTATGTGACCTAAAGCAAGATCCTTACATATAAAAGGTGAGAAAAGATGCCTCCCTGAGTTGGCTCAATAAAACACTTTCAGCGGAACCGAAATCACGCAGATTAGTGCTGACGCGGGACGCGGGATGCCTCTGAGTTCAGAACGGCTGCAAGCATGGAAGCCTTGCCTGAAAATCAAGGTAGTGTCAGAGAGCTGTTTAATTACCCCTTTCATTTGCAATGCAAATCAGATGCAAATGAGAGTGATGACAGTGAATCCCACCAGGAGTCCTGACAGCAGTGGACTGGACAGTTCATGTTTTTAAGAAAAGCTGCCTCAGTCTTTTTTGGATGGAAGAATTGTCCAACTGTGTTCTAGATTGTACGGTTGCTCCATGAGAAGTGCATGAAGTCTGCTCCACTTAATTTACTATCGGTGTTTAGTCTCAGTCAAGAAGGAAAAGAAAATCCACCTCCACAGTGGAACTGTGGTTTAGTCTCAAGAGCTTCTCCAGCTCCATGGCTGAACCTGTTTAATCATAGCTTCATTCAGCTCCTCAGCATGAGAAATCTTTGTGTCTACGAACCCTGCTCATGACAAGCATTCTGTGCAGCACTCATAAAGGAATATTCTTTTTAAAAATTGCTGGATGTACATTTTGAATGAGATTTGGAGCCCAGCAGCAGCATGAAGACTCTAAGTCTCACTTGTGGTCAACTTCCTGTGTTAGTGAAATTGAACGTGATTAACTCACTATGTTAGACAGTGAGTGTCTAACATAGGGACACCAGGGTAAAGATGGGATTAGAGGTTCAACAAACACCTCCAAACACAGAAGTATCAGCAATGGGCAATATACCCGAGAGGTCAGCCCTTGGCCTCACACAGCAGGATAAACACAGAAAGCTGCCCCAAGAGAGAGCTTGCCTTCCCCCGCTCTCTGTGGAGCTCACAAGGGGGACACAAAGTGCAGAAAAGCAGCGTGGAGGCTGTCATGACTTCGGGGGAACTAAGCAGAGGTGTTGAACTGGGTATCCAAGTGGGGAAACTGAGGCAGCCCACAAGAGAAAGGGCAGCTGGGAGCAGACAAAACTAGGGACTTTTTGCTTGCCCTGCTCTGATGTTTCACACCTTCCATCTGGTTAAGAAGAGAAGGCCTGCTGAATACACTGAACGGACTGTCTAAGAAGCCCTTGAAACAGTTCCTGCTGGAAGCAAAAACATAATAAAGAAGCAAAATCGTTTTAGTACTATTCCTAGGGATAGTGTGGTGGTTTGAAAGAAAATGGCCCCCAAAGGGAATGGCACTATTAGGAGGCCTTGTTGGAGGAAGACTGTCACTGTGGGGGCGGGCTTTGAGGTCTCTTGCTCAAGCTTCCCTCAGAGTGACTGTCACTTGACTTCCTGTTGCCTGCAAGACGTAGGACTCTAAGCTGTTCCTCCAGCACCATGTCTGCCTGCACACTGCCATGCTCCCTGCCATGATGATCATGGACTGAATCTCTGAAACTGTAAGTGAGACCCACCAATTAAATGTTTTTCCTTTATAAGAGTGGCTGTGGTCATGGTGTCTCCTCACAGCAATAAAACCCCCAACTGAGACCGATAGTGAATGTCTGCCTTGCTTGGTTTCACTGGTCCTTGAAGGAAGAGGAGAGATGCCCAGGGGGGTTAGATGATTGACATGCTAGGGTTTGAGACTTTGAATCAAGCCTGCAGTGAACAAGTCCATTGGAGAGTTTGAAATGGGGTGCACGTCTTCTGAACTGGGAGGACAGATGAAGTATTCTTGACAGAATCTCTGAAGTTGGCCCCAATATTACTTACACACCACAGACCTGTTACTTTGGTGGAGTTCAATTCTGTGGCTTGGAATTGTATATGGTAGCTATCGGGATAGGCCTTACCTATTTCCAGAAGCCCTTTAAAAGTGGATTTTCTCTAGTTAACGGCAGCAGAGGTCGGGTATTAAAATACCTTAGCAAGCTTCAATGACGGGAAGGTTCCTTTATAGAGATGCTAGGGTGGGCACACCTGATGCACACTCAAGAGCATTCTCTGCATCCAAGATGGGCCTTTGGGAGACCGCAACAAGTCATCCAAGAATGCAGCCCATAGTCAGTGATGCTAGACCACACTGAGGGGTTTCTACCCAGCTGATCCTGCGATGCCACGTGTGTGGTCCTGAGTAGAGGACTCAGAAACTCCCAGACTGCTACTCACAGTGTTGGCGGAGGTGCTTAATTTTGTTACATCTGGAGAAGACAGAAGCTAAGGCTATGTGGATATATATTAAGAGACAGAGCAGCCTCACTCTCAAAAGATGTCTGAGGGCAAAATCTGCATCACTTATGTGTCAGAACTGCTGTGCGGTAATAGTAGAAGTAAGATCCACGTTTTGCTTCCCTATTTTTTAAAACTACCTGCAGTTAGTGTGCCCTGGCAGCTTGTACCTGTGCCCTTTGTTGGGGTCCCCCAGGCACCCAAGTTGGTCTCTGCATCAGCCCTGCCCAGGTTTCAACCTGTGTACCTTCCAAACTTCTGGCCTCCAACAGACCACTTGTCTCAAGAAGCAGCCTGTGAGCTGAGTTCTGAGGTGGTTTCTTTTGCACCCAGAAGTAGCTAGAACATATGCACTCTAGTTTCCATCCACCCACACTTGTGGGGCCCTGGGGACACAGGAACATGGGCATCATGAACTCTCAGCCTCTCAGATCTCAACACCCTCTTGGGTATTTGTTCACCTGAGAACAGAAGAAAAGGTACCACCAAAGCCCAATCACAGAGAGACTTCGTGAGCATCCCAGTCATTAGAACTCTGCCAGCCATGTCCAGTGGAAGGAGCATGATGGGTCTATAGGGCTAATAAGCATAACCATACACATCCTTGGCCACTCTAAGAAGAGGACAGAGACCCACAAAGTATTGCAAATGACTCTCCTGGGTTTGCAAGGAAGATGCTCAATGTATTTAGTTGTGTCCGAGAGTTGGCCACACTCTCGCATGCTGTGGCCCATGTGGGTGGCCCTGCTGGGCATTGCTGGGTATATGTCAGGAAAGCAGCACAGGAGTCTGGCTGGCACATTTTTGCAGTTAGTTCTTCAGAGACGTGGCTGTATTTGCTTTTTCCAAATCTGCCTTCCCTAGGCACGCTGTTAGAGCGAATACCTGCCCCTGGCAAAGAGCCTGCCCCCAGCACTTGTCACCGTGTCCTGAAGGGAGATCCGACAGGACTGTCACCCCCATGATATACTCAGTCCAAGTTGTCATTAAAATCCAAACATGCGGATCATTAGTTAGAGAGAATATCTACAAGCCTTTGTGTGAGCTGAGGGCTCACAGGTGTGACATGGCCCATGAGAGTCACTGCACCTCAGGAACCATGTTGCATACCATAAATTGCAGGGTGTGACATCAAAAGCTTCCCAGCTTCCAGGCACACTTGGGTGGACACTGAGTAGCCTGTTTAGTCATTATCAAACATGGTCAGTTTGCATGTCTAGCTCCTGTCATCAAGAGGTAGATATAGTTATACTCCGCTGTAGAACCAGAATACAAACTAAAGAAGGGGTCACTCCTGGGGTGGAGGTAGCATCACCCAGGAGTTGATGCCAGATGATGACAGTCACAACTTATCATCCATACCATGTTTAGTGACTTGTCTAATCTGGGCAAAAGCTGCTTACATCCTTGTTCCCATGTCATACTCTATGGCACCACAGTGCCAACAGAGCAAGGTCCTGACATTTCCAGCTATCCAGGCACACCCATCTTCCCCTATCAGTCATTGGGTAACTTGGCCAGGTTTGGAGCCACATAAAATGGCTGGCCCTGCAATGCCTTTGTGCCAGGATATCTCTTCCCCATGGCACAGGAGACCCTTCTCTCACATCCCTTCTGTTCCATTAGCCCCTCAAAGATCACCATAATAGGCTCAGAACAACTTTTACTTCCTCCATAGAGGCTGTCCTGAGATGTGAAAGCAACCAAGGTTCCCACATAGCCTGGACCCCTGTCTACCATGGCAACCCAGAGGCTCTGGGCTGGAGAGGGTAATGACACCCACCTTCGAGCCTGTGGGCTCGTGGTGGACGGGGCCTCCTCTGTCTGATTTATTGCACTGTATGTAAGACCTGGTGTTCAGTCATGTTGTTGTAGATTGCAATATTTTCTTTTTTATATTTTCTTCTTTTCAATAACTGAACAGTTTTCCAACTTGTGTGATAGTATAGGTTTTTTAAATTTCTTTTATTTTTGAGATTATAATACAAATGCATCATTTGTCCCTTCATTTTCTTCCTTCCAAATCATCTCATATACCCTTCCTTGCTCCCTTCTAAATCCATAGCTTCTTTTTTTCATTAAGTGCTTTTACATGCACGCATGTACATATATATATATATATATATATATATATATATATATATATATTCCTAAGTATAGCCTGCTCAGAATGTATAATGCTACTTGTATGTATGTTTTCAAGTCTAACTACTTTGTATTGGATAACCAGTTTGGTGTACTCTTCCCTGGGAAGACTATTTCTCCCACTCTGCATCCTTTGTTGCCTGGAGTCCTTTGTGTAGGGTTGAGGCCTCATGGGCTTTCTCCTGCTTCAGCATGCCAATTGTTGTCCTTGCTCAGCCCATGCTTAGGCAGTAGTTTTTATCCCATCATCTATTGATGGAAGGACGTTTGCTCCGTATCCTGTGTTGAAAACGCTGTGATGATTGTGGGAGTACCAACGGCCGAAAACCTGACTTCATTTTTTTTTTTGTACGTATACTTGGGAGCTGAGTCTTCTTGTGGTTCTGTCTTTCAGTTCTTGAGGAATCTGCATGCTGTTTTTCACGGGGGTGGCCTCGTTTTATGCTATGTCAGCATTGCCCCGGGCTCCCTTTCCCTGTGGTGCTGTTTCACTGGCCATTAGAGAATCAGAGCAGCTATCCGCTGACCTCCTGGCCACTTGCAGTCTTCTTTGGGGGAATTTCTATATTGTCCTTTGTCCAGGTTTTCACCAGGTCCTTAGGTTACTTGCTGTTGAGCTATAGAAGTAATCAACTTGTATTTAGACATGTGAATGGCAAGTTCTCTCCCATTCCGTTGACTGTGTTTCCACTGCTCACTGCTTTCCTGGATGTGTGCATCTGACATCTACCCACTGTGTCTCTGTTGTGGTTCCTGTGCTTCTGGTGCCCTGCTCATCAAATAGTTGCCGAGGTTTCTGTTACAGACCTTTTTCTTTTGCTTCACTCTCAGAGCCGCACAGATTCCACTCAAAGTCATGCACGCCCTGTGCCTGCTCTGTGAGCATGAGAACCCAGAACCCAGCTTTTTGCTGCTGGTACAACGAGATGGCTTGAGACTGATTCTGGTTCACAATTCCAGAAATTCCAGCTCATGGTCCCTGGCTGTGTTGCTTTTGGGTCCATGTTGACACAGGGATTGTGTGGTAGATCAAAGTAGCTCACCCCACTGCAGACAGAAGGGAAGGAGCAAGGGATGGAGGGAGGTGGAGAGGGAAGGAAAGAGGCAGGGAGGGGCGAGATAGACAGTTATGAAGGGAATAAGGAGTCTATACCCTTCAAGGGCACACCTCCAATTATTCACATTTTACATTATACCCACCCCTAAAGTTTCTGTGATAACCATATAGCATCAGCATCTGAGAGACAAACCTTCAACACATGAACCTTTCAGGAACATTCTAGATTAAAACTATGACAGCTTTTTATATTTCTCCAAGCATACACCTTCAGGACTGGGGTGGAAACTAAGCAGGCTAGGTACAGGAACAGAGGATGAGGATTCAGAGGGATACCTCCAAAATGGTACTTCAAATTCCAAAGGAACTTTTAACAAAGTTAAAATCAGTGAGGGTGCCTAACAGTTTTGAATGCTCCCTTCATAGACAGCTGTTTTAAAATAAAAATTTCAAATGGAAATGAATCGACTGTCTGTTGCTAGAGTTTTCCTGCCTGGCCCACAGTCAGGACAAATCTCTCTCACCCGCCAGTCCCAAGCCGCTCAAACCCGATCAAATAAACATAGAGACTTATATTGGTTTCAAACTGTATGGCCGTGGCAGGCTTCTTGCTAACTGTTCTTACAGCTTAAATTAATCCATTTCTATTAATCTATACCTTGCCACGTGACTTGTGGCTTACAGGTACTTTACATCTTCCTTATCCTGATGGCGGCTGGCAGTGTCTCCCCCTCCAGCTTCCTGTTCTCTCAATTTTCCTCTGTTAGTCCCGCCTATACTTCCTGCCTGGCCACTGCCAATCAGTGATTTATTCATTGACCAATCAGCAACACATTTGACATACAGACCATCCCACAGCAACTGTCCATGGCATAAATATGGACAGATCAAATGGTAGCAGATAGCTAGTGAGTGATGCAGAGCCTTGGCCGAGGAGGGAGGAAGCCAAGGAATACCACTGATGAAGCCTCTGGCAATGTGCATCCTGACCCAACCTGAGCTAGGCTGGCTACTGTAACCTAGGTTTCCAGCACCATCTTCATGGCACTGATGCTTCCTAGTGTCCAAGTTTTAAAATATGAAAGACCCAAGTTCAGTGCATGAATCTCAACCTGACATCACTTGAGGAAAAACACCTGAGTGATCAAAAGGCAGAAATTAGTCTTTAAAACCCAGCTGCTGTGAATGCAGTGCCCGCCAGGTGTGACCCAAACTTTGAGCATCAACCTGATTGACCTGAGAGCCTCTTAGATTAGGGCAGTATATAGCTGGGTATGTCTGTGTGGGTGTTTCCAGAAGGACTGGGTCATGAAGATGCTACTGACCTAGTCAATGGCTCACTCCACTGAAAGACTGAAATCTGGACAGAATACTGAGAGGTAGTGGAACTGCGGAAATGAAGTGGGTTGGAGAAAGTGGGGCATCGGGGTATGCTATGAAGGGTGTACCTGAGCCTGGCTCATTTCTGTCCCTCTTCTGTGCTTCCTACTCATGATGATATGAGCATGTCTCCTCCACCATGCTCTTTCATTATGAAGCTGTCTCAAACAGACCTAGAAGCAGCGGAGTCAGCCAAACAGGCCCTGGAACCTCAGGAAAGTCAGAATGATCCCTTCCTTCACGTACTTTTTCTCTCAGGTGTTTGCCACAGGAATGGAAATTCTGACTAGCACGACGATCCTTGATCTCTGGACTAGTCACTAGTTTCATCAGAAGAAGAGCTCTGGATGGGGGCCACATGGTCAAGTCTCAGCCTTTACATAGAGGGAGCAAACGAACCCGGCAGCAGCTCCTTTGATCCTGCAAACAGTGGGAGCCGGGGTGCTTGACTGTAGTTGCTGACTTGACAGTATCTGTCTTGGCTCTGTAGGTCTCGAAAGCCACTGAGGCTAGGGGACGTGTGGGAGGGTAGGAGTCCTGCAGTGGGGGGAGGTGGGACTCAGGTGCCCTTGTCTGCAAAGGTCTAAACCCAGGTGACTCCAGGGTGCTACTGGACATCTTCCAAGGAGAGATGCAAGCATAGAATGGACCTCACTCTAGAAAGACTGTGTGTGCAGTAGGTGGTGGAGCTGGAGAAGAGGGGTGACCAGGCCTGTCGTAAGTCCTGAATCCTGGCCATGAAGCTGCAGGACTTGGAGGTTTGCTTTCATGGGACTGTTCCTCGTGTCCTGGTTTTTCCACTTTGGAATAAGAACACTTATGTCATTCTCTGTTGGAATCGTGTGATACGTTTTTGATTTTATAGAAGTTTGTAACTCTTGTAATTGTTAGAGACAATGGGGACTTTTTAAATTTTACCATATTTTACCTTATGAGACTTCGGGAACAGTAAGTAGAGATTATGACTTAAAGGTGATGTATTTTATGGGAAGTTTGACAAGGAGTGGTGTTGTAATGGTTAGTCTTAATTGCCAATTTAATAGAATCTAGATTCACTTAAGAGATGTGCCTCTGATCATTCCTGTGAGAGATTATTGATTATTTTAAATGGTATGGGGAAACCCATCTTAACTGTAGGCAAGACCATTCCTGGGCATAGTATTCTGGGTGTGTAAGTAAAGATGAACAGCATGCATGCATTCATTATTCTTGCATTC
The DNA here is from genome assembly GCF_007827085.1 of Peromyscus californicus insignis. Classification (NCBI taxonomy): domain Eukaryota; kingdom Metazoa; phylum Chordata; class Mammalia; order Rodentia; family Cricetidae; genus Peromyscus; species Peromyscus californicus. The sequence goes on along the minus strand of NW_026294480.1, from coordinate 2,069,270 downwards.
CTGATGGTGGAGTCCACATAACCAGCTGCTTCCGGTCCCTGACTCATTGGCTTCCCCACCATGGACCTTAACCTGGAACTGTGAAACAGAATAAACCCTTTCTCCTTTAAGTTGTTTTTGACAGAGTATTTTTATCACAGCAACAAGAAAAGACACTAAGATACCAGGTTGTGTTGCTGTGATGAAATACCATGACCAAGACAACTTACAGATGGAACCATCTATTTGGGTTCATGGTTCCAGGGGGCTAAAAGCCCATCATGGTAGAGAAGCATCAAACATAGCAGTCAGAGCTCACATCGTAAAGTGAGAGCAAGCAAGAAGTAGAGAGAATAAACTCTTGAACCCCACCCCCCAGTAACATACCTTCTCCAACAAGGCCACCCTCCTAACTGCAAATCAAGTACTCAAATGCCCAGATTATGAGGGACACCTCACTCACAATGCCACTGATACCAGCTGAATTTGGCCACTTCCTGCTGAAGTGTCTATCTGTCAAGGTAGGACACAGACAAGGTCACTCAATCAGAAAAGGACTATGGAGCTGAGTGGGAAAGCTGGGGAATGAAAGGTAGGAGAAGAGAGAGATAAGAAGACCTGCACCCTCCAGTGCCAGCAGCAAATAGCAGCTACCAGGAAAAGCAATGTGAATGTAGAGGAATAAGATCATAAAACAAATGGAGAAGCTCGAGACATAGCTCAGTGGTTAAAAGCACTGGCTTTTCTTCCAGAGAACCTGAATTTTATTCCCAGTACCCATGTGGTGGCTAACAAGCATCTGTAATTCTAGCTCTGAGGGATCTGACACCTTCTTCTGTCTTCTGCAGGCAATGCACACACATGGTGAACACACATGCATGCAGGCAAAACACCCTTACACATAAATAGTATACAATAAATAAGCCAAACTGAATTAATTACTGATCTATAAATGATCCAACTACATAGAATATTAAATATTGTATTTGTGTATTATATATATGATATATGTATTGTGTGCCATGAATATTAACAAACTGTATGTATAATTAACTATAATACATTCAACTACATATATTCATATATCCAGTATATTATAGTAATATTTATAGTGCATTATCTATAACTTGATAGTATGATATAATATACTCAATTATATCACATGTCCTAGTTTGGGTTATTATTGCTATGATGAAACAACATGACCAAAAGCAACTTGAGGTGGAAAAGGTTTGTTTCAGTTTATACTTTCAGATAATATTTCATCACTGAGGGAAATCAGGGCAGGAACCCAAACAGGGCAGGATCCTGGAAGTAGTAACTGATGCAAGGGTCATGGAGGGGTACTACTTATTGACTTGATCATCATGGCTTGCTCATCCTGCGTTCTTACAGAACCCAAGGATCGACCACCAGCCCAGGGATGGCACTACCCACAATGTGCTGGGGCCTCCCCCATCAATCACTAACTAAGAAAAAGCCCTACAGTTGGATCTTATGGAGGCATTTTCTCCATTGAGGTTCCCTCCTTTGCAGATGACTCCAGCTTGTGTCAGGTTGACTTAAAACTAGCTAATACAATTGACTCCTTGTCAACTTGACACACAAACACATCATCATTAAGCTATGACCTTTTCTTTCTTGTTCTTCCCCAATATCACTCATTAATATCAACATTACAATATTAATATTCTAAATTTTAAAATTCCTACAGTCTTTAAAATCCTAAGTCTTTCAAAATGTAAAGTGTCTCAACTGTGAGCTCCTGTAAAATCAAAAATAAATTGAATACTTTCTTGCTTCAAGAGGGAACTGAGCCAGAGCACACAATCTGAATAAAGCAAAACCAAACTCCAAAAGTGTAAATAACCTAATGTCCAATTATCTGGAATTCTCTCAAGATCTTATGGGCTCCTCCAAGGGCCTTGGGTCACTTCTCCAGCTCTGCCCTCTGCAGTACACACAGCTTATCTTCTAGGCTTTGCCCAGCTCCACTCCACAGTTGCTACTGTTCTTGGTGGTCATCCCATACTACTGACATCTTCAAAATTCTGGAGTTTGTTGTGCAACTGAGCTGAAATTTCACCAATAGCCTTTCCTGGGCTCCCTTCAGGGACTCCAGCCCTGCCATACAAGACCAACTCTTAACTGCTCTCCCTTCATGCTTTCAAAACCAGGACCACCTGGAAGACTCTTGCACATGACCAAGCTTGACTGCCAGCATAAAGGAAGAGCCTTGGCCCCCTTTGTGCTGACCCCAAGGAAACACTTCCCAGATAATTTCACCTCAATAATGCTGGCCTCTTCTTAACCACAGCTGGTTCTTCAGCTCTAGATGACCAGCATCCATTGTCTCAGCAAAGCAAAGGTTTTACTTTAGTGGTTTTGGTCTCTTGATAATAATAGCTGATTTTTCAGCTCCAACTGACAAAATACCACAGATTCTTCACACAAAAGGCCTGGTAGAGTTTTTGTCTTCCCTCTGAAATGTCACAAGCCAGGCCTCCATAGCCATCACTGTTTTCAGCGTCCTTATCTTTCATGCTCCTACAGAGCAGCTCACTGAACTCTTGGCTTTTCTACCCAACGTTCCAAAGTCCTTCCACAATCCTCCCCAAAACAACATGGTCAGATTTGCACAGCAATACCCTACTTTCCTGGTATCAAGTTGTCTTAGTTAGGGTTTCTACTGATATGATGAAACATCACTACCAAAAGCAAGTTGGGGAGGAAAAGGTTTATTTGGCATATACTTCCACATTCACAGTTCATTACTGAAGGAAGTTAGGATGGGAACTCAAGCAGAGTGGGAACCTGGAGGCAGGAGCTGATGCAGGGGCCTGGAAGGGGTGCTGTTTACTGGCTTGCTTCTCATGGTTTTCTCCATCTGCTTTCTCCTAGAACTCAGGACCACCAGCCCAGGGATGACACCACCCACAATGGGCTGGGCCCTCCTCCATCAATCACTAATTAAGAAAGTGTCTTCCATCTGGATCTTAGGGAGCCATTTTTCAGTTGCGGTTCCCTCCTTTCAGATAACTCTAACTTGTGTCAAGTTGACATAAAACCAGCCAGTGCATCACATATTGTATAAATTACAAAAAAAATTGACATGTAAACTAATTTACGTGATGTCATTGGGATTTTGTAGTAGGAGAGCACATTCTTCAGGGCTGCACACTTCTGTGTAAACGTGTAGCACGAAGGGTGGGTATGCCACAGGGAGTTGCAGAGCAGAATGGTGGTGACTCTAAGCGGTGCCTGCTCTTCATAGTGAAGTAACAGACCATACATCATGAGCCTTGTGACAGCCATGCCACAGAGCGTTGAGTTTCCTTTGACTCTGGTAGAGAGGTGTCATCATGGTTAATATAGTTTGGTGACATCTGCTCAGAGGGTCATGAGATCTTATGGATATGACACAAAATGGAAGAGGGGCTGTTTGGGGAAAGGAAGTGTGTTGGTTAGGTTTTTTGTCCACTTGATACAAACCTAGGCATATCTGGGAAGGAGGAACCTCAAATGAACAATGCCTCCATCAGGCTGACCTTAGAACAAGTCTATGGGCCATTTTCTTGGTTAATGATTGGTATGTAAGGGTCCAACCCACTGTGGGAAACCCTGCATTGCATTGTCTTGATTGCCTGGCCCACTGTGGGCAGTGCCACTCTTACATGGTCCTGGGCTAGGTAAGAAAGCAGGCCAAGTAAGCTATAAGGAGCAATCCAGTAAGCAGTACTCATTCATGGCTTGTGCTTCAGTTCCTGCCTCCAGGAACTATTTGAGCTCCTGCTCTGACTTTCCTCATAATGAACTGCAACCTGTCAGATGAAATAAACCCTCTTCTCCCCTAAGTTATTTTTGTCATGGTGCTTTACCACAGCAGTAGAATCCAAACTAAGACTGACAGGAATTCTCAGCAGCTGAGCCAGGGTTGGGTGATGGCAGTGATTGTGGCCAGGCACATGACACAATAGAGTGCAAACGTCACTAGAAACCCATCACTTTGTGCAAAGAATGTACACAAATGAAGAATTCAGCAGCACAGGAGGAGCTGGCCAGGTGACACAGTGTTTGGGACACGTTATGTGTCCCCAGGTCAGGAGCACTGAGGGCTGTAGCAGCCAACACAAGCTGGAAAAGCTGGAGCAGTTTCACAGCTTCCTGCAGACACCCTGAGAGAGAGGCCCAAAGGAGACTGAATCTGAGGTCTCATGACCCAGTTGTTCTATGAGATTGATGCTACTCATTTGATAGATGATTTCTTAGCCTCACAGATACCTGAACCATCCTGACTCTGAGACACATGAGCTGAAGGTACTCAGTAAACATTTGTTGACTGGCAACAGATCACATGATTTGTCATCTACTTGGGGATTTGGGGGTTATACAAAGCCCACCTCCAGTGGGTCATTGCTGTACAATTTTGTCCAAAGCTTTTCTACACCAGTGACTTTGAAGATCTAGAGAGGGCATCAGACTAAAGATGGTTAACCAGATCCTTAAAAATCTCTGGAAAGTGGCAACCACAGCTTTGCCTCTGAGAGCAGAAAGGTTCTGCTACATGTCCAAGTGAGTACCCCCTCCCCAGAGGGGGATGGGCTGAGGACATAAGCTCCCCAGCCACCCATCTGTCACCCAGCCCTAAGTTTTATTCGCCTGGGGAGACATCTCAGGACTAAATCATGGAAGGAAAGTGAATGGCCGACCCACAGGCCTCAGGCTACCAGCACATAGTTTTAGGAGCCTGTCAGGACATTGTGTGGCCCCAGGCTCAGGGTGACGTTTTATTTCCAAGCCTGTTATTGATTTTGGTCTGATGAAAATAACTTGCTACTGTTGCTCAGGGTATCATAGGAGAACAACTCCCCTGCCCCCGACACATACCATGAGCTAATAGATGGCTCTCTGGTGGAATTTGCCTTCTGAAGGCAAGGGCAGCTGAAGATTCCACAGGGAGATGCTTACACCCAAAGGTAGTGCCGTCCTGATGAGACATGGCACGCTAATCGAAAACACAAGTAAACTGAAAATTAAATTTAAAAGCCGATAATTTAGTATCTTCTTCGCCAGGAGTGATGGCTTTCATTTGTGCACGGGATCGGCAGCCGCCGGGGTCAGTGTGCCGCGGCAGGTTGTGGGCCTCTTCTGAGCGTGGTGGACTTGATTGATCTCCCGAACCCTAGCTTTGTCTTCCCCAGCTCAGTGAGCAACTTCATTTCGGCTGATGAGTTCAAAGAAAGGTCAGAACAATCCTCATTTCTGACAATCCCACGAAATGGGAATTAATTTTATGAGTTAGTGCCACTGCTCTGCAGAAGGAGCTGGAAAGCGTCGGAGAAGTTAACATAACCTCCAAGGGAAAAGAAATTATACGTGCAAAAGCCCACCTGGGTAAAGCCAGACAAGTTCCCTGGAATACGTGGCAGGTTCTGGGACCAGCAACGTACGAACAAGGACACCACCCTTGCTGACTTCCAGACTTGACCCAACTTACGTTCTTAGAGCACACATAAGAAGCATTCTGAATGAACACAGCTGAGAGCCCATCAGAACAGAGCACTTAAACAAATTGGAGAGAAAAATAAAACACCTCTCCTGTTTTGGTCAAGCGCTACTACCACAGCAGCTGCACATAGTTCATAAATTCTCTCAAAAGTTTGTTGAATGACCTTCACTCTCAGCACTTGAGATCCTCTCAGAGACACGTACAGATATGCCACAGGTGTGTAGGAGGACCATACTAGGTTGAACAATGTCCCTGCAGACTCATACAATGATGTCCTAGCCCTCATGAACCACCAGATGTGACTACATTTGAACAAGGAGTTTTTAAGAAGCGGCCACATTAAAGTTTTGTTGGTGTGGGCCATTGTCCACTCTGAAGGGACACCGCAAGAGATCAGGACAGACACAGCAGAGAGAAAGGGAGACGGGACGCAGGGAGAGAGTGTCTACACACTATGACAGGACCGCATGAGTGAGCTCTCCCGACATTCAGGATATTGGGTGTGAGAATCCCCTCCTGGTTTAGGCCCAGGCCATAGTGTTTTGCTGTAGTAACTCCAACAAACTAATAGCACAAGAGGATTCTTCTAACTGCATCCCCCTGTGTAAGCAGCCATCATACCAAAGCATGTCTCCAACCTATGCATTTGGGTCAGTCTTGAGGTTACCCTCTCAGTGGCCATTTCAAATTCTTGCCCAGCAGCCTACCATCCTTGTGGGCTCCACAGTCCTCTGCTGCAGGCAAGGAGGCCATAGTAGAGACTCCTTCAGAGTCTCAGTTCAGGAATGACTCAGAGCACTGAGTGACCATCATCATCCCTTCCCATACCCAATGCCCCGGCCCTCAGCACTCTGCTCCCTGATCTCCAGGTCCATGACCAAGAGGACCAATTTGGGCAACAGAATCTAGTGGAGACAGAAACTACAGAAATTTTCCCAAAGCCTCAGCCTGGAATATGCCAGGTCTGAGAGCCAGGGCCTGAGACTCAGCGCAAGTTCAGTAATTCCATTACTCACATCAGGCTAGACATCGGGTTGGGCAGGCAGCTGAGGGTCCCAGATGCTCTGCCCTAGACCCATGCAGTAAATGGGCTTTCAAGGTTCAATGGAGTGAGAAGTAGGCCTCTTCCCATGTCTCCCTTTAATTATTGCTGGAAAGAAATGTAGTAGTTCTTTCCAAATTCTGACTCCACAGAGGCCCAGGCTGAAGAAAGACATGGCTACAAGAACACAGAGACAAGACAAAGACTCACCCAGGAGAGATGAGTCCATCATAGGGAACTTGTGGACCAGCGAAAATAGGATATGAACTTCCCACTCCTGAGTGGGAGAAACTTCCTAGCAGACCTGTGCTTCATTGACCCACTGATGAAGGTCATGCCTGCAAGCCCCTCTAATATCCCACATAAGAAACAGAGTCATTTGGAAGATGGAAGTTGTGGGTAACATTCTGCACTACACTGGTAGGACATTTTAAATGACATAGAAAGCTGAAATTTTAAATCATACATGGCCTGCTAAAAAGCACAACCCTTCTATAAAGTATTGCACTGGAGTATTGGCCAAATTACTCAGGTAGCAAGGAGCAAGCCCCAGCCCTCACTAGGATGAAGCCCCAGGGAAATGTGCCTCCCCCTCTGTAAGTAAAAGGAGCCTTTGTCTGGGCCTCATCCCGTGGGAGGTGTGGTCTTCTCTCAGGTTGGTGGATAGTAGTGTGTCCTCCTCACAACCAGCAGAGGTCAGGGATGAACTTCTCACACTCTTAGTCACTGTTGCCCTTGATTTCAGAGACCCAGCATCTGTCTCCTTCCATCAGTTGCTCATGAGACCACTGGGTGCAGTTAGGTGGCTACGAACTGTAAAGAATTCCAAAGATGAAGCCAAGGTGGAGGGGCTGAGCACATCCTCAGGGGAAGCCAGTGAACACCAAGATGAATCATGCAGTCAAGATAGCTAAAGAACTGAGAATGTTGTCTTCAGGAGGCTGGGAAATCCCACTACAGAGAGCTGTGCCCACCTCAGCTCTGCCTCAGTTTCTCATTGTAAAAGGGTACCTGATGGCTCTGCCTCATAGAGACATGGGAAGAAATACCAAGCATGCTAGAAAGCACTCAGAAAGGCACAGGGCAGACATCCTAGCTCCCGGGGCCAGCAGCAGGGTTTGGCCAGGTCGGTGGAACACAGAACTCGCAACTTTATAGCTTGTTCTCATCTAAGCCGGATATAAACACTGTTGCCCCAGACCCCACCCCATGAAGCTTCCTCTGGTCCTGGACTTGTTAGAGGACCGTGGGGCCTGAAGAGTTACTTGTGTCTCCAAATACCTGGAAGGAAAGTCTGACCAGTTCCATGGGCCTGTGATCAACAGCTGGCCCACCCAGTTCTGTAGCTGTCCTGACTAGTGTTCAAGCTACAAGGCTCCTAGGAGCCTGCCATGGTCTACACGTCTGTGTCTCTTCAAAACACCTGTGTTAAAAGGACCCCTGGAGACGATGGGGGAGGAGCTCTGGGGAATAGGAAATGTCCACAGAGCCTCAAGTGATTGAGGACCTGCTTCCTCCCCTGCTGGTGGCACTGTGGAACCTTTAGGAAGTGGAGTCTTGACGGAGGAAGTGGGCCATAGTGGGCAGGGACTGGGGAACTTGAGGTTTTATAGCCCCAAACCATTTTCTACAGGTAATGTGACCAGCTGCATCCCCTTCCTGCCAACATGCCTTTATCGCCATGACGGCCTCTGTTCCTTGAACCGTAAGCCAAAATGAATGGCTCCCTCCTTTAGTTACCTCTAGTCAGACACTGTCTTAGTTAAGGTTTCTATTGCTGTGAAGAGACACCATGACCACAGTAACTCTTATAAAGGAAAATGTTTAATTGGGGGTGTCTAACATTTTCAGAGGCTTAGTTCCACTATCATCATAGTGCAACATGGTGGCATGCAGACAGACACAGTATTGCAGGCAACAGGAAGTAGTCTGAGACACTGGGCATGGTTTGAGGACATATGAGCCCTCAAAGCCCACCTCCACAGTGACACACTTCCTCCAACAAGGCCACACCTCCTAGTGGTGCCACTCCCTATGAGCTTATGAGGGCAATTACATTCAAACTACCACAGGCACTTGGATCAGCAATGAGAAAGTCTAACTAATAAGGAAGTCATTTTTGTCATGAGGGTGAAGGCTTGTAAATGAGATAGACAGGCTGACGAGACAGACTCCCTCCCCGAACTCATGTCCTGCCCACCATAATGCACAGTAAGTGGGTGTCATCCAAGAACCAGGAGTCACCCCTAGGTGACACCAAGTCTGCCAGCATCTTGACCTTGGACCTCCAGTCCACAAAACAGAAATAAACGTGCTTGCTGCTCAGTTGATGGTCTTCATAATAGCATCAACAGGTGGGAGAGGGTACAAAGCTTCACCATGTTGCAGGGCCTGGGGCCCAGGGATTAGGGCCTGGAGCCTGGAGCCTGGGGCATGGGGACTAGGGCCTGGGGCTGTGGCTGAGGCCTGGGGCTAGGGCCTGGGACCTGGGGCTGGGACCTGGAGCCTAGGAACTGGGGCCTCAGACCTGGGACCTGGGCCTAGATGCTTCTGATAAATGGGACAGAATTGTCCTGACCTTGAAACCTCAGTTGATAGTGAGGAGAAGATGACATAAGAAACTGTAGTTTCCAAAGGGATCATCAAGCATCCTTTGCTGCATAAGAACTCTATTGCACTCTCAGAGACTGAGTCCCACCTGCTGCCTACAACACCAAGTTCTGAACCCTTGCTCTGACCACTCTCTGTCCATGAATGTCTCAGAAAGCGGCTGTTGGAGAAGGCCCCCCTCATACAGGTACTGAAGCCACAACGTGACCATTCTTTTTATTATTATTAATTAACTCTTTTTTTCTGACTTGATCACAGTTTCCCCTCCCTCCCTCCTCTCCTCCTACTCCCTCCCCCATCCTCTCCCACCCCCATGTAATTTATAGCGAAAGCCAAAGGCATCTTTCTATTTCAGTTTTTTTTCTTCAAAATATCTAATAGCTAACAGAGCACAAGGACCAAGAATGGAACTCAGTGGGTTTGGCTTTTGTGTTTAAAGGTGGGAAGACTGAGGCATTGGGATGGAGGGGAGGATCTAGGCAGAGAAGCTGGGGGTCTCTGATGACTCCTCCCATTTGGAAAGGTCTGTAGGACTGACTCCTTGCAAAGGCAGTGGCGGAAACAGCCCTGCCTCCATCCTGCATAATAAGGAACAAATAAATTAAAAGGGGGGCTCTTTTGCTCTCCCCACCCCCACAAATCCACCTCCCTAAGTGAACACTATGGGTCTGTGCCTGGGGCTATCCCTGTCAGTGGGTGACAGTGAAATTATTCTAGCCCTGGGCATGTTTTATTTACATAATTGCTCTTTGGGCAAATTCCTCCACTCTCCTGCAGAAACTCTGGCTCTTTCATTGACATCATTCTCAGACTCTCACTTCCCTTCGTGGTTCACATCCTTGAAAATAATTATAAGCTTTGATACATAAGAAATCGGTACCGACTGATTTAGATAATGAAATAGTATCAACCACCGCAAGATGTTCTCTGATTCATACACACTTCCTGCTGTCTCTAACATCATTTAATGATTTTTTTGATTTTCATTGGAAAGAAAGAAAAAAAACCTTCAAATTTGAAACAGCAGAGACATCAAGGCTTGGATGCAAAGAAGGCATTTTATCTTACTTTCTGTACAGTCGTGGAGCCAATTTTAAAAGGGGAAAATCTTCAAAGACAGCCTGTAACCATCGCATGTCGTAATGAAAATCTGCCACGTGGTTGCCAGGTTGTCTCCCTATTTCTGCCTTCTGAATTTACCCTTGTATTGCCAGCTCCTTCATCAGAACACGTGTAGGTATTCATGGAAAATGTCTTTCAGGGGTGGGCTGGGGTGGGAAATAAATTCATTTAAATACTTCTCTACTGATGAGATGTTATACAGAAAGACTAATGGTTACTTACAATTTTAACACATCTTCTAATTGTAAAAACTCAAGTCTGTTGTGAAAACTCAGGTGATTCTGAAATAGACAGACAGAAAGAAAAAGGCAACCACTAAGCTGTCAGTCAGGTTATGTCCCTTCTGCTCTGTAGTTCAGTGAGGAGGGCACCAGTTAACCGATAACGGACCATCATAGAAGAAAGTTTTCAATGGCCAACCCATGAAAGAGTTCACAGAAGACAATGGATCATCAAAGAGCAGGTAGGCTCTGGGCGTGAATACCGTTTTAGTAGGGAGTGAATAGAAAGTCAGCTGATGGAAAGTGACCTGGAAGTAGATGAGAGACACTAACAAAGGTCATGAATGGCTTCAACAGGCTCTGTTAGTGCAAACTCATCTCACAACCAGTGCCAGTATCCAGAGATGAGTGTTGTGCCTCTCTGCGTGGAGTAGGCAAGAGTACTTTTCCCCCACCGTTGAGGCAGACAGTACAGAGTAGGGAATCTCTTCTCTATGGGTTGATTCCCAGTTGCCTCCAGCTCAAAATGAACTTCCTGCCAAAGTTTCCTGCTTGGAGGCTTTGTGTCCTGAAGCCCTTCAGGCTCAGTGGTGTATTTTCCAATGCCTCTAGAATAAACCAATCCTTAATTTTTATCAACTGTCTAAATTAGTCATTGTTTTATAACACCAGATTACTCTAAAACAAAGCCGTGGGTAGAAAAAACTACACAGTAAATTGTAAATGGACAGTTCTCTCCTGCCTGCCAGATCCCAAATAACCACTCAGAGGCTTAATATTACTTATAAATGCTTGGCCATTAGCTCAGGATGTTACTAACTCTTATGCTTAAATTAACCCATAATTTTTGTCTATGTTTAGCTACATGGCTAATGGCTTGTTATCTCATTTTCTACATATCCTGCTTGCTCGGTGGCTGGCTAGCATCTCCCCCAACTCCACCCTTCTTCTCCCTGTGTCTCTGTTTGACTTTCTTTATTCTGCCTGGCTATAGGTCAAATCAACTTTTATTATCAACCAATGAAAGCAACATACATTCACATGGTACAGAAGGGTCCTCCCACAGCAGTAAATAATAACCTACTTCTCTATGGAAAGATGGGTGAATGTTTTCTCTGGTGGTCTGGCTGGATGTGACAGCTAGTGGTCTTTCCGAGTTATACCTGTGGGCAGTTCTGGGTGACTATGCTCCTGCATCTGTCTGTACCACCTCATCTCTGCTAACAGGGTGATTTTTGCCTCTGTAGACTTTCCTAGGCCTCCTCACAAGGAGGTCACAGGGTCCTGAAAACTAGAGTTTGAGCCCCAATATGCAAACTTTTTTAACTCATGCTTAATTTTGGACCATTTGGGTACTGTTTCATTGCTTCAAGCAAGCCAGGGTTAGTGTGCAGACATGGAGCTGGTAAGTCTGGTTTGTAATATGGCTTTCTGTCCTTGCAATCCCAGTTCTGGAGAGTCTGGCACCTGCTTTACAGTCTCCTCTATTCCCTACCATCAGTCTGGTGACTCCCTGAGGACACCAAAGCCTGTTACCATTATTCCCTCTGCAGATTTCCACCCTTAGGGTCCAGCCTCCTATCTCTTCTACACCCAAGGACTTTATGGTCTGAAATATACCCTCATCTGCAGATGTGAGCCCCAGTCGGATTTGCTCTGTGTGTGAGTTCTCAGTTATTTCCTTCTAGACCCTGTCCTTTCACTTCTTCTGACCTAACCTGTGGCATCATTTCCCTACCTCTCTTCCTAACCCTTTACCTCTCCTGTTCCTGTTCTCTGTGGTGAGCAGACGAACTACCATCAATTCATCTACCTCACCTACTCCCCTCCATTGAGTCATCAAATCTCACCAGCACCACTGCAGCCATCATTGTGGTCCCAGGCACCAATTCAACTCCTGTAGATGCCTACTGCATGCACCTTTGAAAACATGTACCCAGTAAATGTGAATTCTCTCCATTTATTTTGAAACGTGTTTATCTCATTGTGTTTACTTTCATTCTTTCTTTCCTTCTTTCATATTTTTAAAGAAGAGTTGAGATAGATAGATAGATAGATAGATAGATAGATAGATAGATAGAGTCTCCTTGTATGTATATAAGAATGTGTATACAACATGCCTGCCTGGTGCCCTCAGAATCCCAAAGAGGGCATTGATTTCTATGCAACTAGAGTCACAGACAGTTGTGAACAGTCATGTGGGTGCTGGGAATGAAAACCAGGTCCCCTGGAAGAGCAGTCAGTACTCTTAACTGCTGAGCTGTCTCTCTGTCCCTTTCTTTGCATTTCTCATTTTGGCTTCCAATCTTCCTCCCCAAGTTCACCCGTGGCTCTGAAGGAGAGGCCCCCCACACAGACTCAATCACTACATCATGAAAATGACACAAACCTCTACCATATTCAGATTCAATTCTTTCTCTCACTGCAGCTGACATTTGAAAGGCAATGCACCTTTCAGTTTTCATGTCTTCATCCCTCCAGTTTTTAATCCGAAATACAATATGTATATGTACTAATGTAACATGTGTCAGTCTGAAGTTCTCATTGCACATGTGGATGAATTCTCATCTCTGTACTAGGTTTCTAAGCACCATGAAGCTGGATCAGTAAGAGATAGACTGCAATGTGTTGTTTGTCCCTTGCTTACCCAAAGAGTGGCCTCTGTTTTGATTTTGATTTCAGTCAATGAATCTGCGTCTTATCCCAGTCTGCAGAATCCCCTGTACTTTGTTGTCTTTCTTCTGTCAGTTGTACAAATTGTTGCCTATGCGTGTTTACCACTGTTTACTCTCATGTCCCATGACTGTGTCATACTATGTATCCATTTCCCTGGCTTGTCTTTGGGCTATTGTCACTAAAGTTCCCGTGAGCATTCCTATACGCACTTCTTGTGTATGGCTATGTCAGTTCCCTCAGGGTCTAGACTTCGGAATGTCACTGTGGGTCACAGGGGAGAACTGCATTTGACTAGGATGGGGACTGCCAAGCAGCCCTCAAAATGGCTGTGTGAGTGACCACACTGGAATTAGGGCAGGTAGGAACAATGCCACCTTCATCTGTCTTCTTCATGTGGTCCACCATGGTGCCTTTACATGGCATTCTCTGACAGCCCTACTTTGTTTGTCACTGGTTAATGACACTGAATACACTTTTGATTGTTTAGCAGATTTTTGATATCCTAGGTGTACTAGTCAGGGTTCTTTAAAGGAACAGAAGTTTTGCTGTTCCTTATGTATAAAATAAACGGTTTTATATTGAGCTTTAATTTGGTGGCTATGTATATATAATACATAATACCTATGTATTAATTTTAATAGTTTACATGAGTTTTCACACATTTGGTAGGTAAAAAGAGTAATTTTCTCTTCAATTGTTGTGGCTCCTTTCATTTTTCTTGCCTTATTGGACTTGCTTGTGTCACTAGAGCGTGTTGGGCAACAGTCGTGAGAGCCTACACTTCAGCACATTGTCTCTGGAAAGAAGTGCCAGTCCTAACATCTGAGTAGCAAGTCAATCTATTGGTTTCATCTTTTCTTTTAAGCTTCCTCATAGTAGGAAAGTTCCCCTGTGCTTCTACTTCCTTATGGATAGGCACTAAATTTTATTAAAAAATTTATTCCATGTGTAATTAATAACGAATTATGCAATTCCTCCTCTGTTTTCTTACTCTACTGAAACACAGACATTGATTTTCAGGTATTGAAGTATACATTTGTTCTTTTGATAATCTGGTTAGGATGTCCTATCCGTTTTGCATGCAAATGACCTTGCATGCTAGGTTTTTTGTTTGTTTGTTTGTTTGTTTGTTTTTGCTCAGAGTTTTTGTTGTTTGTCAAGAAAAAAGAGAAAGACAGCAGCCTGTTACTTTCTTTGTTTGCAATGTCCTTGTCAGGTTTTTTATTTGGGGATCATAGCAACCGCATGAATTGAGGTGCTATTTGTTTCTATTTTCTCTAAGAGTTTGCTTAAGGTCAGTTCTGTTAGTAAATATTTAGAAAAACTCATCAGGGAGTAGGTTCTTAATTATGGTTTCAATATGGTAACAAGATTAAGAATTTATCAGATTTTGCATGTATTCTTGTGTCAGTTTTGAAAAAAAAATATTTCTGCAGGAAATTATCCATTTCAGTGAATACCCATTCTCCATGTATTAATGTGAAGTTACTTACAATACACTTGTTATTTTAATGTTTGTAGGATTTAGAAAGATCTGTGATTATGTGTGATGCAGACATGTATCAACAACATTCAATTGAGGCATGTATTATTAATTAAATGATATACTTTTACTACATTTATTTGCTTAATTGTGTGTGCATGTATGTATGAATAACTTTCAAGTGTGATGATATTTTATTTGTGCTGAAATGTAGTGATAGTTTATTTGTGTGTTCATAAATAAAGTTTGCCTGGAGATCAGAGGAAATAGCAAGCCATTTTAAGTAAACACAAAAGTCAGGCAGTGGTAGTACAGGCCCTTAATCTGATCACTTGGCATGCAGACTCTCTGTGTGTTCAAGGCTGTACTAGAGAACAGAGCCAAGTGTGATGACACATGCCTTTAATCCCAGTACCAACCATAGAGACCTGGAGGTCTGTACAGATAGGCAGTGTCAAGGAAGTGAGGTAGCTGGGCTAAGAGCCAATGAAAGGGCATAACAGTAAGGGTATAAAGGCATGACTAGACAGGAAGTAGCACACTGAGGAAGCTGTGGCATGGTGAGGTAAGATTAGCTGGTGGCTATTCCTATTTCCCTCATCTCTAAGGCTTTCACTCCCATATTTGGCCCTGTGTTTTTTATTTAATAAGACTGCCTAGAAATTTGTCTACATTTGGTGCCCAACATGGGTTTCCATTTGCAGCTGGAATTTTCCTCTGTCTCACCTGGTCTGCAGCTGCTCAGACCCAAGTAAACACACAGAGGCTTATATTAATTAAAACTACTTAGCCATTAGTTCTGAACTAACACTGACTAGCTCTTATTCTTAAATTCAGCCCATTTTTGTTAAACTATATGTTGCCATGTATTCTGTGGCTTTACCTGTGTGCCATTACATGCTACTCCCTGGACAGCAGGCTGGCATCTCCTGACTCAGCCTTCCTCTTCCCAAAATTCTCCTTGTCTGCTTGTCCCACCTAATCTTCCTGCCTGGCTACTGGCCAATCAGCATTTTATTAAGCCAGTGTACAAAGGACCTGTCCCACAGCATTGGGTGGTCTGTACCAGCACCTCATGTGGCATCTTTTATGTGGCTATCCGTATGCTGACAATTCACCACATAAGTGTGATAGTTACATTTCCAGTTTTGATGTCTAAGCACTAAGGAGAGAGCAATGTGTGCTTGTGGGCTGTGCTACTTGTTCCCATCTAGAGTCAAGGTAACAATGTTGGAAACTTTGAAAAATGTGGAAACTGAATGGGAAGATGAGCTTCTTCGAAGACACTTCGCACCTCCACCAGAACTCACAGAAGCACGAAGGAAATATGTAACAGCAGAAATGCCATCATAAAGAAAACAGAGGCATGGCTACATTATTCTATAAGCCAGGAAGAAAACAACACATCAAATCCTGTAAAGAAGACATGTAAATTCTTTGAAATTCCATAAACTTGCCAACCACAGTCAGAGAGATCAGTGCTGTGAGACATGGTGGAGGTAGTGGTTTGAACAAAGATCAGACCCAGTGTACTACCAGCTGACACTATAGACACCAAAGAGAAGAAAAAGAATGCATTCCTTCCCAGCTGCCTATCTCATCTTAGTGGGCTTAAGGAAGTGGGGAAAGGAGAGGACAACATGGAAGGCCTGTAGTCCTGGCTCCTGCAAGTGGCCTTCCCAAAGGAAAGAGAAAGTTATTCCTAAGGGAAGATGCTCAGATTGTCTGCCTTTGTTTGTAGTCTGAAGTCTTGCTAATAGTTCAATATTCTTTCATATACCCACAGTCTCTCCCATCACTTCTGGCAGAGGGTAAACTCCTTACAGTAAAACAATGGCCAGAAGAAAAACTAAGAGGAAACTAGCTTACAGACTGATGGAATGAAAGAGGGATTTTCGTGTACATCCAGAAGTAGATGAGTACCACACATGAGATGTATTCAAGGAGCAGAGTAGTGACTAATCCAGAATCTAAAAGGAAGTCCAAGAAAATAACATTTATGTGAAAACAAGCTCATAGAAGAAATAAGCTAATGATTTTGCAGGGTCTAGGAGAAAATGAAGCTTATAGTTATATAAATGAAAGCCTTGTTAGTATACATAAACCAAAAGGTTAAAGTCTAGAAGAAATACAGACAACTGAAGGGTATGATAAGTAGGCGTTAGGGAAGAACATTGTGTTGTATGTGTAGAAGACACATCTATCACAAGCTTTGCCCCCCTAACACATGATCATGCTTGGAAAACACTTCATTCCATGTTAGAGGGTTCACCTAAATTTTCTCATGAACAAGAGAAATAATGTTCATGGTATGTATTCTGCCAATAAAGCACCTGCAGAGGTCTAGATATAGGAGGAGAGAGTACAGGGCAGTAGAAGAGGTCCACAGAAAAAGTGAGTACAGAAACATGCAAGGATGTGACCCAGTGCTCTCCCTGGGCAGGAGGAAAAGAGGGAAGGGGCAGAAGGGGTACTGGACATGAAAGTGATTGGACACTTTCAAGAACTGATAAAAGAATATATCAGCCCAGTTGTTCTAGAAATTTAGTGAACCCAAACCAACTGAAAAAAGACAAATTATGATAAAACATATTCCGAAACATCCCACCGTTACAACCTGGAGAAACAAAGACTGTGATAGGCAACTCCTCATGGCTGTGACAAATGCCAGAGGAAGGCGGTTAAGCGGTTATAGTCTGGAGACAACAGGCCGGCTGGATCTCTTGTTTCTGGGCATGTGGTGAGGCAGGACATCATGGCAGAAAAGTATAACATGTTGAGGTGCTCACTCCATGGCAGACAGGAAATAGAGAGAAAGGGCCCTGGGACAAAATACAACATACAGTGATGCACCTCCTCCAATTAAGCCACACCTCCTGTCTTGACCACCCCCCTCCCCAATCACGCCATCCACTTGTGACCATTAGTTGATTGATTCCTGGCTGAAGTCAGAACCATCATGATATAATCAATACACAAATGCTCATCTCTGTGAAGATCCGGACATTGGAAACTGAGCGTTTAATGCATGACCCCATGGGGACATTTCAGACCAATACATAATATTCTACCCCTTGTGTATAAGAGGTTCTCATCCATTGGAGAGTGAAAAAAATGCATTAAATCCATCTCAAAGAGTGGCAACATTGTTCAAAAGTTCAAACTGGATATCTCCTCTGAGATTCAATGCAAACTCTCAGCATGAGTCCCTGTGAAATAAGGAAAACTGCTTCTAACACACAATGCTAGGATAATGTACACATTCTCATTCCAAAGGGAGGAAAATAACAGAACAGCAGGGAATAATCAGACCAAAGGAAGATGCAAACCCAGCAGGGCACACACCCATCCCTTAGCTCCAGGCTGGCATACAGGGAACATTGGCATATAAGTTCCAAAGGTTTAGGCAGCCCCAGCCCTGAGTTCTCTCCACAGAAGTTCACGTCCTTGTGCTGGCTGTTCTTGATGACTGTGCCTTTCCTTGGCAGGTATTCCATGTTTCTGGCATCTCCAATACCCAGGCTTTAATGCCACATACTTTCTTGACTGTTGCTGCCTGCAGTAATTCTATCCCTGCCGCCCCTTGCTTGGGCTCCTTTGAAATCTGGGTTTAAAAAGCCAAGCCTGGTGAAATGCACTTGTTGGCTCAACATTTAAGAGTCATAAGTAGGAAGGTCATGAGTTCAAGGCCTGCCTGGGCTTCATAATGAAATATTAGGATCCTGTTTCAAATGGAGGAATAGAAAGTCCCCAAGTTCATAACCTTATAACTCTTGGATATTTCTTCAAAACAAGCATCATATGGACAGTGTGAAGGTTAGCTTACCAGGCAGAGCTATAACCTGGTCCCCCTGAGCCATAATTCTAGCTTTTGAGTACTTAGGAAGATGAACCTTCACAGAAACACCTCCCCAAGTGGCCTGGGGACCACGATGACCTACAGCTCTGTATTTAAGGAAAGTCTTTCAAATGAGTTTATCGTTTCATACCCTTGAGCTTCAGGTCATCTCATTCATTCCCAAAATGCCTGCAAGGCATCTTCTCCATTGTTCCCATGAAGAGTAATTGGCTTCATTGAATGGTGCTAATTTCTTTAACAGTCATGCTTTCCTGCACCCTGGGTTAGCACCCTCTGCCTTTCTGGTCAAACCGAAACTTTTGTGAAACTTTCCGTTTTCACTCCACCTAGTCAAAAGCGGACAGCAAACACCCTTTCTATATCCCAGGCTGGCTGCCTTGCAATTTGCTCTGTTAAATTGAGGAGTCTTCTATTTTTAAACTTACTCTCCCATAGAATCTCATGGCATGGGAAAAAATATAGATATGCTCTTTTCTAGTACCTAACAGGAACGGCTTGTATCCAATACTCAATCACTTTTGTTCCCATCTGAACCCTACACTCCTGTCTGCATTATCCTCTTCCCAGATCCCATAACAATGACTCATCAAGCTCTGCTGACAGCATTCTAGGGCCACCTTCTTTAAACTTTCCCAAATTCTTTCTGCAAGCCACTTCTGGGGGGAGGGGGGGCTTAAGTTCCAAGTGGTCAGCTTTAGGTATGGCAATAACCCTATTTCTTTATAGCAATATTCTAGTTTGTTGTTTATGTTCTGTGTGACAAATACCTGAGATAAACAACTATAATGCAGAAGAGCCATTTTGGTTCCTAATGTTTCAGGCATTGGGTCCGTGGCTCTTCATTTTGTGACAAGTTAGAACATGATGGCAGCAGGTAGGGGGAGGTGAGAGGTGCTCACCTGTAGCAGCCAGGAATCACAAAGAGAGAGATGGAGGTGCCCAGGACAAGCTATGACCTTCAAGGTCACAGCCCAGAGACCCCTCTCTCCAACCAGGTCCCACCTTCTGTGCCTTCGCCACTTCCCAGTAGTGCGATCAAATTATGACTCAGTGGGCTAACCCCAGCTTAACCCCTGATGAAGGCTGAGCCTTCGAGAACCAAAGGCCCAGCTTTGAACACTGCTGTCCTGGTAACCAACTTTCAACATATAAGACTAAACAGTCCATCCTCAAAGCATAACAGAATATATCCTAAAAATGCTAAGAACAAGGGAACTATTGCCAACACAGGAGTGAAAACGAGAGTTGGGGATAATTTTGACCAGAACTTACGCTAGCCCAAGGACAAGAGGTTCTGGAGTTGGGAGAGGGCATCTGTCAATCTGGAATTTACTTCCAGAACATTTGCACCATGACAATCATGATAGGATGGTCTCCATGATCTCCATGTTAAGAAGCAGTGGCCATGCATGGCAACGTGTAACTGCACAAATAATTTAACTATAGGGAGAGTTCTGGGGAATGGAGGTATGTTAATAAACACAGACTGGTATCAACTGTGAAGTGCCAAGATCAATGCCTGTGATAAGAGGGGCCAATCCACACGGCTGTAAAAAGGCTAGTTCAGTTGGTAGAGCATGAGACTCTTACTCTCGGGGTTGTGGGTTCAAGCTCCAAGTTGGGCACCATTTGCAGCTGCAAGTTTTTCTGTTCCTGCCCAGCTCCTGCAGCCCCATGGTCCCGCAGCCACTCAGACCCAAGTAAACACACAGAGTCTCATATTAATTAAAACTGCTTGCCATTAGCTCAGGCCTACTACTGACTAGCTCTTATATTTAAATTCAGCCCATTTCTGTTCATCTGTATGTCACCACGTGTTCCATGGATTTACCTGTGTGCCATTACATGATGCTCCCTGGATGGCAGGCTGGCGTCTCCTCACTCAACCTTCCTCTTCCCAGAATTCTCCTTGTCTGTTTATCCCGCCTATACTTTCTACCTGGCTACTGGCCAGTCAGCATTTTATTAAACCAGTGTACAAAAGCATCATTCCACAGCAACCCAAAGAGGAAGATGCAGTCAGGGCGTAACCTGGATATCCATCAAGTCCTTCCCTTGATCTTCCAATGATTACAGAATGGATGATTCTGTGGACAAGGCAGGTCTGAGCCCCTCTGTCCTAAATGTTAGAGGGCTAAAACTCCACAATCTGCTCTGGAAACAGCCAGAGAGGCCAGACACAGGGCATGAAAGAGGCAGGTGTGGAAGCAAAGATAAAGGGGAGCAGAGCAGACACACCTACTTTTTTTGGATCAAGACTCAGCAGGGGAACCACAAAACAGAGTCTTGAGAATGTCTCGAGTAAAGTGTGGGTGCAAGGCATGTTGGTGCAACAAGGCAAAGAAACCACACTCGAAAAACAAAGCACAAGTGTTTTATACTGGTTCTGGGGTGCCTACAGGTTGGGGGCCAGCCTCAGTTCACACTCTATTTCACCTCTAAGAATTGACTTTTTGTAGTTTGATTTTATGTTTATTTGCCCCCTACATCTCAACAAGAACAAAAATGGTCAGTTGGTATGCTCATACTATCTTTTACTCCTTTATCTCACCCCATGAGGAAAAGGAAGAGCCTGGCTAAGTGACGCCTTCTCCAGACCTGCAGTTGGCCAACTCGAGCCCCAGAGTGTAGACCTGAGCTGACACTCATCAGAAGTCATCCGACATCATGGATGTCTGGGTCAAGATGGGGAGGGTTTCTGGAAACTGTGGCCAAGGTGAAGCCTGTAGTTTACCTTTCTGAACCTTTTGTTATCGTGCATCCTTTGGTGTCACCCCCCAGGCCCTAAGGAAAGGTCAGAGAGGTCTTGGGGTCCTATCTCTATGAACACCACCTCTCAACCAGAACAGGCAGCTTCTGTCAAAGTAAAGGAAGCCTGAGATGAGCCTGGGAGTGGAGGCTTAATTACAGCTCTAAACGCAAACTTAATTGTTACCAATTTGTCCCTTTCTAATGATTTTCCAAAGCATAATTAAGAATATATATATACTCCCACGAATAAAAAAGGAAGCAATCATGGCTGTGACTGATGTGCTTGGGAATAAGGAAAGACTGTCAAAGGCAATTCCTGTCAGTTACAGGCAGGACTATTCCTTCTGTGGGGATTCAAAGCCAACCCATGCAGGTGGACATGGAGTGATTACTTTCTCTAATAGATTTATGACTTGATAATAGGCCCTTCCCAAGGCATTTTCTCCACTCAACCCATCGCCATGCTGACCCATTTTCTAGATGCTTGTCTCAAGGAGTCCCTGGAGGCAGAAAGCGTTAGGGCTGCAGCACTTCTCCAGTGTCCCACCTGGTCCCACCTGGTCTACCAGCACCCCTGATGCCTGCCCACCTTACACCTGACCGCTCTGCTGCTGAATTTACCCAGGATTCCTTCTTTAGCCAAGCATCCATCCCCCAGATCTTCTGTTAATTAACTTGTCAGCGGTACTAGCTTGACCCCCCATGGGTGTGCCATGCGTAGAAATGAGCTATCCTTTTCCTTGGATAGTGAGTCTCTTTTTGCAGCACAAACTAAGCAATAAATGTATTTTCTGTTGATGCTGATGCCACCTTGATTGTACATCCTTGGTATCTCAGGAGACCCCTTCCAGAATCATGCCTGGTACCAAACTCACAGAAGCTCAAGTCCCTATAAAAAAAATAAAATAAAAGGGCAATATTTGGGTCTAACCAACAAATCTCATCCTCCCATAGACTATGAATCACCACTGAATTACTTATAATGCCAAATACACTATCAATGCTGGATAAATCACTGCTGGGTTGTATCACCCAGGAAATGACAAAATCTACCCATTCTCAGTGCAGTTCTAAAGCTGGCTTCTCTATACATGTAAAAGTCATGGATACCCTGGCCTTGCCATGCTTACAAGCAATGAGTTGTTCTTTGAAGTGCACTCTGACTCACAGCTCTCTGGTTATTTTCAGGGCAATTCTGTGCTCTTAGGTTAATTCTGTTTTGTTTTTAAATTATTTTAATTATGTGCATTCATTCTCTCTCTCTCTTTCTCTCCCTCTCTCTCTCTCTCTCTCTCTCTCTCTCTCTCTCTCTGTGTATGTGTGTGTGTGTTTGTGTGTGTGTGTGTGTGTGTGTGTGTGTGTGTGTGTGTGTGTGTACACAAGTATCCATAGAGTGCAGAAGAGGGCATCAGATTCCCTGAAGCTGGAGTTATAAGCAGCTGTGAGCTACCTGCTGTAGGATCTGGAAAATGAACACAGGTCTTTTGCAAATGCATTACAGGCTCTTAACCACTGAGCAATTTCACCATGTCTGCTTCTGTGTTTCCCAACGTCTGTGAGGGCTAGTATGCTTTCTTCTGTGAGGTTAACTCATATTTTCATGAAACTGTGTTCTTTTATTAAATTTTAAGGGTATAATCAACTGGAATGTTGATTGAAATTCCATTAATTTTATAGCTTAATATAGCAGAAGTAGACATAATTAGGTGTTAGACTGCTCTATCCTCAGAATGCGTGTTCTGTGTTCTGTGTGTATGAGGACTTTAGATGGTGTGCTGCATGTTCCTGGTGGAGCTGGTTTCTGACACTTGGTCATCTTTGTGATATATTTGGAGTTAAAGTATTCCCCAGAGATTCTTGTGTGTGAACACCTGGTTCTCAGCTGTTATTTTGAGACATGTTAGGAGCTTTAAGGAGTGGGCCCTCTCTAGGGAATGTGTAACTGGGAAGCAGGTCTTAAGGTCTAGGGCCCAAATCTGCTTTAAGTCTGGGTCTCTCTTTCTTGTTTCTTGACTGGCAGCAGGATTTGGGCCTTACACTTCCACTACCACAGTAAACTGCTCCCTCTGCCATACCTCCCCCAGAATGATGTACTGGACCCTCTTAAACTGTGAACTAGAGTAAATACTCTTTTCTTAAATTTATTCTTTTTAGGTATTTGGTCATATCAATGAGAAAAATAACTAATGTAAAAACTGGCACCAAGAAGAGAAGTCATTGCTGTGGTTTAAAATAAAAAAGAACGCAGTTCTCAGGATTTAAGGGCTGGTTTATGGGAGGAGAAGCTGACAGATGTGGCTAATAGACTAACAGAGTTCTAGAATGCTGTAGGCAGTGCTTGTTGAACCATTCTGGAGGGAATGAAAGCTCCCAGAATGTCAACAGGAAAGTGCACAGTGGAGGCCAGGCTGTGAGGTTCCAGAGGGGAACACACTGTATTAGCTACTTTTGTCATTCCTGTGACAATATACCTTGGCCAAAGAAACTTATGGCAAGGTTTATTTTGGTTCACAGCCAAGGGTATCATCCATTGTAGTCATCTTAGCTGGAGCTTCAGGAAGGTGACTTCACATTCAAAGTCTTGAAGTAGAAAACAATGAATGCTGGTACTCAGACTACTTCCTCATTGTTATTCGGTCCAAGACCACAACCTACAGATGGTGACACTAAAAGTTACAGTGTGTCTTCTCACCTCCATTTACCCAAGACAGAAAATCCCTCCCAAGCATGGCCCAACAAAGGCTTGTCTTCTGTGTGACTATAAACCCTATTCTGCTGAAAATATGAACCACCACATAAGGGCCTTGTTGGGAACTAGACAAAAGCTGTTCTATTATAATCTGACAGTGAATCTCAGCTACTTCCTCCCCATGTCTTGAAAATTTGAGTGAAACAAACTCAAGGGAAATAGGTTAATCAACTTCACAAAGGAAATGTCAAGACAACATAATGGGCAGACTGTGACGTGATTACGGTTCACCGTGTTTAGTGAGGTTTACAGTGAGAATTCAAAGCAAAAACCAAACCAGAAAGAGGAAAAGGTAAGGATGTGTGTGTGAGAGAATTTAAAGTTGCAGAAAAAGAAACTGCAGAAAAAATTGCTGGTACTGTTACTGGTTAAAGATGTTGACGAAATTAAGGAAAAACCTTCATACCCTACACTTGGCCTACAAGAACTTGAAAGCAAAAACCAACAATAGAAAGGTACAGTATATGACAATGCAAATTCATTAAAAATTTACATTTGAAAAGAGAACTCTTGAATAAAGACAGCCTCCAGGACATCCTGCTCAAGCAAGAGAAATGTTTTCCTAGATTCAGCCAGAAAGAAACTCAAAGGCAGATTCTGTAGCTGAGGTGAAAGGGGACTGGGCTACAGCAGAGTCTGATAGAATTATCCACATGGTATTGTTTTTGCAAGCATATGAAATACGAGAGTTATAGGGTCGTGGAGGCTTATACCAAGGTTCCCGAAAGCAATGAGGCTAAACAAGGTGTGGTAGGGTTGGATTCCCTGAAAGAAGTCCCCATAAAACTACAAAGATAAAACCTAAGTGCAATACATACTCCAGATATTGTAGATACTAGGACAACTGGATGTCTGCCAAGGAGTTGAAGACACCAAGTGAAGCCAGCTCCAAAGAGGAGCTATGTGAACTTCAAATGGAAAAGCTGTGGGAGCAGGGATATCTGGCCTGTTGGAGCTCATGTCACAGCACAGTATGTGTCAAAACATGATGTGAACCTACAGGATTTGATGCTTTCTGGGAAATTTTGGTCGGATTGTTTTTCGCTATGCTTCCAGTTCTCCCTTTAAGACCTAGAATGTTTATATTGCACTATTTATGTTGGAATAAGTAACATTTTTAATATATATTTCATGGGCTTATGGTTTCTTAGTTACTTTTATATTGCTGTGAAGAGACACCATGCTCAAGTCAACTATAACAGAAAGTGTTTAATTGGGGGCTTGCTTAGTTTCAGAGGATAAGTCCGTGATCATCATGGTGAGGAGCATGGTAGTAGGCAGGCAGGCATGGTGCTGGAGCAGTAGCTAAGTGAATACAAGTTCATACAACACCCATGAGATAAGGAGCAACAGCTACCTGGGAATGGTATGGGCTTTTGAAACCTCAAAGCCCATCCTCAGTGACCAACTTCCTCCAACAAGACCACATCTCCTAATCTTTCCCAAACAGTTCCACCAACTGTGGATCAAACATTCAAACATAGGAGTTTATGGGGGCCACTCTCATTCAAACCACCACACAGAGCTGAGAGTTTGCTCTGAGTCTCAAGAGACACTTGGACTCAGAATTTGAACTGTACTAGAACTGTATGGGGATTTCTAAACTTGAACTGAATACCTTTATGGAACTGAACTTTGTATTATGAGATCACCATGCATCTATGAATGGCATGGATGGCTTATTATGGTTTTCATATGAAAATCACCCACAAGCTCATGTATTTTAACACTTGGTCCCCAGCTAGTGAGGTTGTAGAACCCATAGCAGGTGCAACCTAGTTGGAGGACAGGAAGCATTAAGGGACAAGTCTTGAGGGATATAATCTACCTCAGCTTCCAATCCAATTCTTTCTCTGCTTCCTGACTGTCAACACATTTTAAACCAGCTGCCTCATGCTCCCTCCACCATGCCTTCCCTACCACAGTGGAATGTATCTTCTCAAACTGTGATCTAGAATAAATCTTTCTTACTTAAGTTGATTCTTGCTAGGTATACAATCACAGCAACAAGAACAATGGTTGGTATGGAAACTACTGTGAGTGACTAGTGTTTCCTAATGACCAGATTGTCTAAAAAATACCATTGATTTCTTTGTATGTCACCTTCTTGGCTTCCAATTAGTTCCAACAACTTGTCTAATACCATGTCTGTTGCTTTTCTGGGTGATGATTAGATCATCAAAAAGCAATGGCCATCCTAACCTGTCTCTCCAGGCCTTACCACACTAAATATAAAACAAGTAAGTGCAGAGCTGGTGCTGATGTAGAGCACCTTACATAACACCAAAGATGGGCACCTTCCCAGTCCTCAGCTGTTAGCAATCTTGGAACATGAGCAGAGGCCAGGAGACTGACTCATAGTGGGCACATCATCCATTCCTAAAGCACGAGATGACTTATTTGTGCCTCTTCTCTATCCAAGACTCACCTTATCCAATTTCTCTGCTTCTTACCTGGGATGCAGGTCCCTCAGTCATCCTTCTGTGCTCAGGTCCGCAGATTCTACAGGATAGATGTGTCTGAGTCTCTCCCTCTCCTTTGTTATCGTAAGACAGGATGTGTAAGGTTCTCATCTTCTGGACCTGAACTTAACTGCACACATCCCATTCCATCAGTGATTCCCTGACATTGGAACCCCTTGACTTCAACACAGCATGGACTTGCTACTAGGAATTCAATGCCATGGAAGAAAATCCAGTGCGTAGTCCTTTCATTGATGAGAAACTCAGTGCATATCCATTTATTAGTGAAAAATCCAGGGCATATTCCTTTCACTGGTGAGAAACACAGAAAGGTAATTAAAAGTCAGAATTGAGGCATCTTCTTAGCACAATGTGGACCCAGGAAAATGATGGACAACCTCATAGACTGAGTGGAGTACCAGGACCACACAGGAAGTTTCTGGTCTTCCTAGCTATGCATAAGCCCATATCCCCACCCCTACTGCTACTACTTTCTCTGATTATTTTGCTCAAGATTCTGCAGTCTCTGCAGATAGCAACATGGTCAGAGCTGCCCTGTGCACATTCAAAGGCCTTTGAAAGCCGTTGAAAGGTGCAGGGAGAGAGTCTGGTGTGATCATTTCCTCTGTCAGGCAGGGCTCTGCATTCTGCATTGGTCATGCTACTATGAGCCTAAAGCACATTGCAGGTCCCTGTCAGCTTCAGATGGTCTCCTTGAAATATGGCTGCTGCTTTACTCAGTAATATCAGTGAGAAGGCCTTTGGGTGTCTGTTAAAAATACACTCCTCATTCTCACTGTGAGCTCAGTCCAGAAATCCACAGGGCATCACTGCAATGTCTTCCTTTGGATTAGTCAAGAGATCTTGCTGGCTAAGGAATCATGAATGCTGGGTCCTTCTGTGTTAAAGAAGTCGGTAACTCATGGTGCTGTTGGCATAAAGCCTGCACCCAAAGGGTTTGGAGGATCTCAGAGCAGGTTTTGGGGTGTGTGTGTGTGTGTGTGTGTGTGTGTGTGTGTGTGTGTGTGTGTGTAAATACTCATATATGTGTACACACTTCCTGTGTGTGTACATGAATGCTATGGCCAATGATCAACATTTTTGCTGTTGTTCTTCAGGCTATGTTTACTTTTTTGCTGTTTTGTTTTTAAGAAAATGTTTCTCATTGGCCTAGAACTTTCCAAGCAGGTTAGGCTGGCTGGCCAGCGAGCCCCAGGGGTCTTGTCTCCACCTCAGACCACAGGTACAAGCCAGCACACCTAGCTTCTTTCATTATGGGTTCTGAAGATCAAACTGAGGTACGCATACTTGTGTGGAAGGTATTTCCAGCTGTCTCTCCACGCCCCCATCACCCCCAGAGCAGGTTCTAAGGAGATCACCAAAGTGCAAATGCCTACTTGGTTCCACCCCATGATGATTATGAGAACATACTGTTGGAAAAAGGAAAAGGAAGGGGGATGCCTGTTGAGAGCCACTCAGGGTCTTAGTGCTATTGGCATCTATCGGTTCCCACACGAGCATCACTAGGCACAACCTCCCAGGGCTCTGTGTTTCCTTTTCCCTTATTCCTTAGATAATACTCACAATATATTTACATCACCCAGTTCTCAAAAGACTCAAAAGCCCAGTTCTGCAAGAGTTGGGCAAAGGAAGCAGAAAATAGGAGAAAATTAGTCTCCCTTACATTTTACTCCAGGATTCACTCTGTGTGTCAAAGACCCAGACTGATTTTACACGCTCTGGGCATGTTCCTGCTGTGAATGAGCTGGAAGGGCATGCCTGGTGTTTTAAATTTTCTACTGGGAACAATGGTGTTGGCACCTTTCAGCTTGATAGGGTCTTGCATTCCCAGCCAGCTCCTCCTTCCTGAGGAGCAAGGATAAGATGCTGCCATCCTTCTCTGAGTGGCTGGTTGAACATTGTCATTTCCCTTTCTGGAGTCAGCAGGTGAGATTTTGTGATCACAAGGATGTTAGGAAAATTCCCAGGAGCTGTCAAGTCCTCCTTGATTCAAAGATCCCTCCATTGTCCTCCCTACTTAACTCCAGAACCATTGTTGGGGCTGAACAAAGCAAATTACCTTCCTAGGTTGGGTCACCCGTCTGGGTCGGGACTGTAAAGTGTGGCCTTGTAGGCTTTGGCTGAAAAGATCAACTCCCATCTCTCCCTGTAACTCCACCACATTGGAGCTGTTTCCCCAGACCCTACAGAAGAGCTTTTTTGCTCCAGTTTCTCTTGAAATAAGGAGAGATGAAATTTCAGCTCCGAATGCTTGCCTCCCCTGGAGCTGGCAGGCCAGTCACGTTTGAAACTCAGATCAGCCCTGCTTCCATTTGTAAACATGTATGGACAGTGTGGGGCTGTCCATGAGCCCTCCCTGTGTATCTTGTGTTAACAGTGACCAGAGCAGCCAGAATAGAAAGACCTGTCAGTGCTCATTATTCATATGCATTAGCATTTTGTATAAAGTCCTGACAGTTTGGACAGTTTTCCATTCTGCAGCTCATCACGCTACAAGGTGACTGCCAATGTGTGTCCTCTGCGACTGCCCTGGGCCCACACTCCGAAGCAGAGCTACAGGCCAACACAGAAGTATAAGTAGCTTGTCCAGGTTAAGAAGCAGCGCTTGTCCAAACTGGCTGATCAAATCAACCTCTCCTTCTAACAGAAGGATGACAAAGTAAAGCTGAGGTGGCTGCTGTTGGGCAAAGCTGAGAGAGAGATGCTTCTGATAGCCCCTATCTTCTCTCATCCCACTGCCCTCTCTCAGTGAGGGAGATGACATTACCTGTCTGGTGCTGGCAGGCACTGGAGAAGAGTTCTGTCCTCGGTGTCCTGCCTTGATGATGGCTGTCCAGATGATACGATCACCATCAATCCATCACTGTCACTGGTGCTGTCTCTCCAACCCACTGGCATGGCCAGCCCACAGTGCTTCTTGCCTTTTGCTTGTTGGGTCAGATACAAACAGGAGGAAGGCAAAGCGGTCACACAGCATTGGGACTCACAGGCCTGTTTGCTTCCAGGCCGGTGGGGACTGGCCAATCCTCTCCTCTCCTTTCTTCTCCATCAGATCTGACCTGTTCCCATTTCCCCACTCAGAGCCGTGATAGTGTCCCCTACAGGTGGCCACCAGCACTAAGTGAGCTTGTCCTTTCCTCTCTCCAAGGATGGCATCAGACTCTCGAGAGAGCTAGGATACCAGCTCTAGCCTTGCTTCAATCCGGGTTTTAGTAATAAAGTCTGGAGCCTCAGCAGCTCTATTTACTTTGCATCACAGTGACACAGGGTGACATTTTCGTTGAAAATTCCAGCTCCAAGGAATATGTGGCACATGGAAGGCAACTGAACATCCCTGTTGTTCACAAAGTTAGACAGGGACAGAGATGATCTTCCTGTTGTGGCCACTGGAATCCATGGCATGTTGTGTGTGAAAAGGTCATCAAGGCTTTTCCTCCCCAGTGGTCGGTGGACACCAGGCCTTGCTGCCAAGCCCTATGGTCACAGAGTCTCAAGTGGGGTCCCCTGAAGCTGAGGACAGACATGGTTTGGTGAGTACTCATTTTCTCATGGGGTTCTTCATATCTGCATCTCCTGTCTGAGAGGGAAGATAGCTCCTAGAACTACCTGTAGCATAAATCCTAGTTGGTCTTAATAAAAACCCAGAGCCAGATATCGGGGTAAATGCTGAAAGATTAGAGAAGCAGAGCAGCCAGGCACTAGAGTTGTTACCTCTACCGAATCCTCAGCCTGAAAAAGCACGCAGCTCCTGTCTCCTCCCACCTTATAGTACTCTCTCCACCCAGCCATATCACTTCCTGTCTCCCTAGTGCTGGGATTAAAGACATGAGCTCCCAAGTGCTGGGATTAAAGGCATGAGCCACCACTATCTGGCTCTGTTTCTCTTTTAAACTGGATCAATCTTATGTAGCCCAGGGTGGCCTTGAACTCCTGATCTTCCTGCTTCCTCCTCCCAAGTGTTGGGATTAGTGGTGTATGGCACCACTGCCTGGCATCTATGGTTAATCTAATGCTTAGCTCCACACTCTGATCTTCAGGTAAGCTTTATTTGTTAAAGCACACACACACACACACACACACACACACACACACACACACACACACACACACACGTCACCACATCCCACTGCCACGCCCTTTGCAAAGAAGTGGCATAAATAATTGTTCCAGGCCATGGCTGGTTGACAGGCTCCTTGGTTTCCATATCTTACTTGGCACTCTAAGCTGTATTGTCCCTTAAATGGCTCTTCCTGAGTTGACCACAATGACAGTCACTAATCTGTCTTCCTGAAATGGGGCATGGCAGTTCAGGAATCCCTACCAGCAGCTAGGCTATGAGGCCAGTTAAACAATTCTGCTAAGAAACCAAACACCTCGGCATAGATTTACGGAGCAGAGGTCTCCCTCAGCACATGAGGTGCTAGCCTTTCTTCAGCCAGGAACACCGTCTCTCACTGTAAGGACTTAAGAGAGTCTGGAGGAGACTGCTGCGACGGCCATTCTCCCTCACTGCTGACCTCTTCTCAGTCACCAGACAACTTGCCGGGCTCGCCCCAGTGCATCCTACCACTGCCTAGTCCCTTATGTGCTCAATACAAGTGGGAACTGGGAGCCATACTCCCAGAGAGAAGTCTCCACTCTGCCTCTGCAGCCAGGCGCCACCTTCTTTTCTTCAAAGAGAAAATGAGAAGCACTAAAAGCACCCCCCCCTCCAGGCAGAGCACGAGGGTGGACAGCTGACTGAGGGTTGAGCTATGGGCCAGGATCTCCTTGATGCACCTGTTCTCAGACGCAAGCCCTAATCTTGGGACAGGGACGCTACAGTCCTGGGGGTCCTGTGTGCCAGATCCCTGCTGCATAAGAAAGGCAGGTGTCAGCGTCAGAAGGGGATAAAAGTCTATTTTATGGACAGTGGCTTTAGTATAACTCCCTCAAGGAGCCATATTAGGAAAGGGAGGGCAGAGACGGAGAGGGCCTGGAAGGTAACACCTGGTTGTATGAACAGCCAAAGAGAGAGGTGACATTCTGGGAACCCCAAAGACACTCGTATTTGCAGAGCCAGCTTGGGGTCAGACTTCATTTACACAAAACGCAGAGCTAGAACCCAGGGTCACCTCGATGGCTGCGAATCAATTAGAAAATCTTTATGAACCTCCCTGGTGAAGCAATTCACTTAAGCTTGTTTGTACTTCATTTCCTCGGAGGATTTCGTCCTGATAGCAGCCTCAGCTCTTCACACTCACCCAAATGCAGTGAAGCCTCCCACGGAGTTGAAAAAGGAGAAATGGTGGCCATGGTTCTTAAGCACCGTGGATGTTTCACCCGGGCTGCTGGCTTGGATGTCTGCCTATCCCTCCCCCCGCTTCCCGCCCAACCCGGCCCTCATGGATGCCTACACTCTATGAAACATTAATTCATGATTTTCTTAATATCTTATTGATTTTTCCCCTCCAAAGGCCAGAGGTTAAAAAACTCCATAAAAACGTCCTGGCAATTTATTGCCATCCCTTTAAGACACTGCGGCAACCGCACAGCCATGTGTTTCCCCATTGTCTTTCACGCAGGGTTACAGCCCAGATGACAGATTCGCCTTTTCTATGAACTTCCTCTGACCTGGCTTTAAACACAATGTAGAGAGAAGCACCCCAGTACTAGTCGTGAAACGTTACAGAGGCACACCGTGGAAAACACGGGGGGGGATCCTGGCTGTCCATCCGCACTCAGCAACCTTGGAGGGGACCACAAGTCGTGCAGAAGAAATGTATCTATATATCTGTCTATCCATACCATCTGTATCTGTGTCATCGATATCTATGTGTCTATATAGATATATCACCCTAACCATTGTGTTGTCACTACTCTGAAGGATATACTTGTTTTGGCTTTTTAAAGACAATGCACCACAATATATATCGGTACACTGTGGGGCTTTCTGTCATGTTTCCCTCTTCTTAGGAAATGGAGGTGGAGGCTGCAGCAGACCCACGGAAGCCTCCCTCAGGACCCATGCCTTCCCCTCCTGGCTCTGTTACCAGCCCTCTACCCATTCTCCTGTTAATTTTGTGGCACAGAACCATGCGAAGTCCAAGGGAGCTCCATGCAAATGTCACTCTCACCCTGAAAGTTGAGAGAAGAAAATCACAAAGTAATAGATGGAAAGTGGAAAGGGATTTGTAGTTCCTGGAAGAGCAGTTGTTACTGTGGTCACTGTACTAAGCAGGTAGAGAACTGGATGTTCTTTTCATTGCGTTAGTTAGCTACAACAGGCGAAGACCTGAGGGTTTCAACTAAACTGACAGGGGAGGCAAATAGTCTTCTATTTCCATTTTGCATCCCTCAATGTGTAGTGTAGCTCCCTGGTCACAAAGTCCCCTCCTCTGAGCAGACACACACGTAGCTGCTCTGCCCTGGGCAGAGGAGAGTGAAGTACTGGCCAGCAAGGTAGATGCAGGCTTTCTGTTTCTTTTCTTTCTTTTTTTTTAAAGATTTATTTATTCATGCATTTTATGTAAACACCAGAATAAGGAATCTGATCCTATTACAGATGGCTGTGAGCCACCATGTGGTTGCTGGGAATTGAACTCAGGACCTCTGGAAGAGCAGTCAAGTGCTCTTAACCACTGGGCCAACTCTCCAGCCCCTTCTGTTTCTTTTCAACTCTTCAAACTGAGACATGTACTGAGCAAATCTTAGGGAAATGGAACAAGAAGGACATTTTCTAATGTTGTGACTTCTAAATGCTACTTCTTTAGCTCTGATCCAGCATTCCTCCCCCCATCTTAAGTGGATACTTGGGCAGAGTTCTTTTCACATAGGTTTCAATTTAGATCTACCAACCAGAGCACTAATGAGCTCTGTCCTCTCATTCAGTAACCTGGGACTCGGAGGTAATGGGCAGCCAGGGTCATTTCCTCCACATCCTGAATGCATGCCCCTGTGTGAAAACTACACATCTCTTCTAGGACTAGCTGGACCCCCTAATGCTTGTGTGTGGACAAAGGCACTGCTCCAGGCACTGTGTGACTTGGGCAATTGCTGAGCAGTTCTGCCCAAAAACATGCTCAAAGGTCCCATAACCTGAAATATCATGCTCTACTGGGCTTAATATACTAGCAGCAATCCCAGTGGGAAGCTACCAGGACTCTAAGGACTATGTGTGTGTGTGTGTGTGTGTGTGTGTGTGTGTGTGTGTGTGTGTGTATGTGTACCCTCACAAGTGTGTGCATGCAGGAGGCCAGAGAATAACCTCAGTATCCCCCAGGATGCCTTTCACCTTGTTTTTTTTAAAGCTCTCTCTTCTCTCTCTCTCTCTCTCTCTCTCTCTCTCTCTCTCTCTCTCTCTCTCTCTCCCTCTCTCTCTCCCCTCCCTTATCTTCTCACTTTTACCTAGAACCCATTGATCTGTTTGGCTAGACTACCTAGCCATAGGGAGCCAGGGATTTCCCTGTCTTTGTATCTGCCTCCTTAACATGGAGATTACAAATACACACCACCATGCCTGGCTTTTACATAGGTTTGGGGGATTGAACTCAGGACCTCATGCTGCTCTTATAACCAGAGCAAGGTTCATAGGAACATATAATGATCTGAGAGTGTTTCACACAAAGGCTTTGTGTGGGTCAGGGAAAGAAGACAAGGCTTCAGTCTACTACAGAGAGCGAGTTTGTGAAGGTGATATCCAAGGCTTCAGTCTACTACAGAGAGCGAGTTTGTGAAGGTGATATCCAAGGCTTCAGTCTACTACAGAGAGCAAGTTTGGTGAAGGTGATATTCAAGGCTTCAGTCTACTACAGAGAGCGAGTTTGTGAAGGTGATATTCAAGGGGAAAGTGTGCTTCAGTGGCCCAACTTGAGATGTATTTGCCTGTTAATGTTTTACATTAAAATCTAAAGAAAAATGCCATCATTAAAAGAGGAAGGAGTCTAAAATCATCAAGAGTAATAGCAAAGGTGAGAAGCGACACTACCAGCCCCAGAGAGAAGAGGGCCTTCCTGCCTGCTCTGGAAGTGAGCCTCGGGCTGCAGAGTGATGTCAAAGCAAACTCACTGGCCAAGACTGTGGAGGCTTCTGATCTCTGTTCCATGAAGTCATGCAGTCAGAAATCTGAACACAGCTCTCTCTCTCTCTCTCTCTCTCTCTCTCTCTCTCTCTCTCTCTCTGTATCTGTGCACCTGTGCATATGTGGATGTGTCTGTGTGTGACTGTGCACTCTGTGCATGACAGTGTATTGTGTATTCACATCCTTTTGAAATGTGAATTATGCCAAGATTTAACACGCGTTAAAGAGATCTTCTAGTCTATGCACATGAGACTCCATAGGAAGCCATGCAAGATACAACCAAGAAAAAGGAGAAGCAGGAGAGGCAAGACATGGAGGTTTCCAGGAAAACTGAGAGCCTGAAGTTTAGAAACTACCTATTAACTATTTTAGTGTATTAAAAGAACATCTTCCATAGGATCGAGGGAAAAAGACCTCTCCCTCGGACTCAGTAAACACTCAAGAGATATAGTTTGCCCGCATGGGAGACAAGTTAGAGGGCTTGGGGTTTCATGGATGAAAGGAATGAACACAGCAGAATGGTGTGAACATGCTCGCTCATTCACATGGACACACGTTTACGTGCTGTTTACTAGTAAATTCAAAAACCAATTCAGGTCAGCAGCCCACCTGTGGCAGGTGCACAGGTAAGTACAGAGAAACATCAGACAGTTGCGTTTGCTGAAACTGGGTCTCTGTCCTCTGCACGGAATGAAAGCAGATCTAGCCAAACACATTACAATGAAAGCCTCAACAGCCAACCAGGACATGGACATAGTTCAAAAACACCCACAACCAGGGTGATACCATTTAGCTACCGCCCAGGACATGCAAATAAACAAAAAAACTCAGCACAAAATGCTGAAGACTAATAGTAAAAATCACCCCTAAAGCAGCAGAAACAATTACTAAAGCAAAAATGAGCAACGGGCCCTTTGAACCCCCTGCACTGGGGAGAAGGAAGTCTTTGCACAGTGACAGAAATTCAAATCAGAGGAGGAGGAGAAATTATGGCAGGAGGTCAGGGGTCAGGGGTGGTGGCAGGTAAGACTTTGCAAATACTGACTGTGTGGAGCGTTATGCACCATGGCATTACCTATAATGGAAGAAATGGGAAATGTGGAATTGCCCACCAAATGGGAGCACTTCCTTCACAGTGGATGCCTGTGTCAACAAGAGTACACTTTCTTGGGTCCTGACATGAAACACAGCAGTCATGTGTAAAGACCGTTGTCAGCGAGAATGCCTGCCTGACCAAGGACTTCTCCAGGAAGAGCAAAGTTTCCCGTGAAATGCCCGCTTCAACTCAGAGCCAAAAGGCCCCAGCAAATTCGCATGAGTCCTAGAGTGAGAAGGAGAAAAGCCAGATGCCCTCACACTGATTCAGCCCCATGGTCTCTGAAGCAGCTCTGCCTTTCCCACTGTCCCTGATCTGAGCCTTTCTTATTCCTAGTTCTCTGGAACCTAGAGAGAAACATAAGGATATGCTTGTTCTCCCTTACACACACACACACACACACACACACACACACACACACACACACACACACACACACACTGCAATTGGCATATTTATGTCTTCTAGCTTAAAAAACTATGTTACACTGTGAACAGCAGGTTGTGTCTAAGACAGATCTGCTGCAGGCACAGATTAAGAGAGAGAGAGAGAGAGAGAGAGAGAGAGAGAGAGAGAGAGAGAGAGAGAGAGGGGTTTCCAGGCTGAGGAGTATCTCCAAACGTCAATTCTAACTGAGAAGTTTTCATTTCTGAGAACAGAGCCTAAAACAGATGAGGACACTCCATTATTAACCGATGGATGTCATAGCTTCTGCTAGGCAGGCTTAGAGCCCTGGGACAGAGGGCTCTCACTCTTGGGAGCCCCACACTTGAGCAAAGTTGACTTGTACACCAACTCTTTCCTGTTCCTACAACACTTTCACCTACTGGACAGGCACCAGGCACCAGTCATTGTAGAGATCTTGACTGGTTCTTGACTCCTGAAGCTTCCATTGCATCCCCAATAGGAAGGTGGTTGTGTGGAATGTTGTGTCTTACTTTACAGAGCCATGGTATCCATATATTGGTTCTGCAATCAATGGCTAAGCAGCTAAAAATGAAACAGAACAAACTTGTGGACACGGAGACTCTCTCTAATTGACCTAAGAAGTCCTGAATGAAATCACACTGGCACATTCAGGTCTCAGTAGTATTTACACAGGAAAATTGATCAGGAACAGTCTACCTACAAAAGGCACCCTCTTGCAGGACAATATTACTTTGAATTATTTAAGAAAGAAAGAAATTACATATGAAGATATATTTACATTTGCATTGAATTTAGCTTCTTAGAAATTCTACTTTCACATGTGGTTGAATTAATTACAGGATTCTGTTCCTCTCCTTTCTATTTAAATTTCCAGTCTCAGAAATCATTAACTGCTCATTTGAAATACAATTTAAGAAACAGGAATTATCCATTATGTTGGATTATGCATGTCTATTCTAGAAGGTTCTAATGAGGGAATGCATTATAATATAATAATTTAATTTCTAAATGTTGATCTCTTGACGTTCTGAGGTGGATAAATAACAATTTAAATGACAGAAAGTCACACCAGCAGCCAGAAGTCACTGTCTACAGGAAGTGGGCAAGGAACTTTCCTACCTTGCCCAGTTGGATGTGTGTCCAGGTGTGGAGGGTGATCTGAGTGGCACACACAGTGTCAGTGGGGAGCTAACCAGGTAGTCATAGGCTGGTATTCTACCCTGGAGATCCCTGCAGTTTCTAAGTATCAATTCTCAAGCCACAGGCGCTCCTGGTGGGGTGAAGAGTCTCCATTGCCCCTGAGCAGAGACCATGTCCACCCAAAGGAGGCCCATATTTTGAACATCTCTAGCTACGCTGAGACAACTCTTAGGCATTCCCAGGAAAGATCTGGTACAAAGTAATCACTGATTTCCCTCCTTGGTTTGCCTCCCCGCCAAGTTCAAATCCTTCCCATATTCTGACCATTCCCAGTGCTGGGAATACTCTGCCACCGGTCTTGCTGTCTGGTTCAAGATCCTGCAGAGCACAGTCACTCGGGTGGATCTAAGGTAATCTGGATTACATGCCAGCCAGAACCAGCACCAGTGGTTTACATCTGGAGGAAACTTCTGTGTCCTTCACCTACACACACCTCACTCTGCTGGGCAGGGCACTACTCCTGTTGGCCAGATGTGCCCTCCTCAGCATCCATGAAGCCTCCCTCCCTCTCTTTGTCTCATCTGTGTCCTTCTTCAGTTATCCCCAGGACTTCAGCTCCACCAATTTGTAAGTTCATGATTTCACCTTCAAATTTATCTTGGTTTTGTCACTGTTGTGCAGCTGTTTCTCTCCTAAAACATTCCCTCCTTGTGCTGGAGAGGTGGCTCGGGGGTAAGATGATTTGTTCTTGCAAAAGACCCAGGTTCGAATCCAGCATCCGTATGGTGACTCACAATCAGGTCCAGGGGATCCAGTGCCCTCTTCTGACCTCTACAGTTTCCAGACACATACATGGTGCACAGTCATACCTCCAGATAAAACACTAATATGTAAAATTAAATTAAAAAAATATAGAAGAAAAAATGTTTCCTAGGGATAAAGGGAAGGTCATAAGTCTTGGGAAGCTAATAAAATTTATAAAGCCCACAAAACTCAGAAAGTGACAAAATGTCCTAGGCCTTCCCACCAAGGTTATCAGTAAGTCATTGCTGTCAAGAGAGAACTTCCTCCAGTGGTGCTGCCTGCCAATCACACAGGGGGCTCTGGGGACACAGTTTTTATGAAGAGGTGGGCTTCACAGTGAGGCATCTGCTTGGAGTCACTATTCTCCCGTAAATCCTCACCCCTGCTTGTGTAAACAGCCCCAGTGAGCCGGCTGGTTCACCAAGCTAGCCTTGAAGGAATCCCTTCTTTGGTCTGTCTTTGACGCCATATGTTTGATGAAGAGATTGTTGTTGTTGTTCACGTATCTCAAGGAAGACCACACAGTGGCCATTATCTAATGTTGTAGAATATTATTTTAAAGTGTGTTACTTTTGTGTGTGTTGCATTTGTTTAACTCTGTGAAACTGTGCTACTGTGCCTGTCTAAAACACCTGATGGTCTAATAAGGAGCTGAATGGCCAATAGTGAGGCAGGAAAGAGAAATAGGCGGGGCTGACAGGCAGAGAGGATATACAGAAGGAGAAATCTGGGAGGAGAAAGAAGAGGAAGGAGTCAGAGAAGGAGGAAGACAACAGCAGTAACCAGGCCCCCAGCTACACAGCAAGCCACAGAGTAAGAGCAAGATTTACAGAAGTAAGAGAATGGGAAAAGCACAGAGGCAAAAGACAGATGGGTTAATTTAAAGTTAAGAAAAGCTGGCTAGAAATGAGCCAAGTGAAGGCCAAACATTCATAATTAAGAATATAAGCCTCCGTGTGTGATTTATTTGGGAGCTGAGTGGCAGGCCCCCCAAAAGAGCAAAAACAACCAACAACACTCTGACCCATGACTTCAGAATAGGATGCCCAGAGAACTAAGGAAAACAAATGGAGGGTGTGCATGAGACACTTGGTTTATTGAGACCACCTAACAGAAGGCAGCTGTTTTGGTAGGGGTTAGATGGGACCCAAACAGGTAGAGCAGGATTCACTCTTCCACAGTGTAGCTAAGGTCCAGTAGCAGTTGCTGAGCCCAGAGTGTATCTTCCTTCTCCGTGGTTGTCTTAGTTATGGTTTCTATTGCTGTGAAGAGACACTATGACCACAGCAACTCTTTTTTTTTTTAAAGCAACGTTTTTAAAGGAGAACATTCCATTGGGGCTGGCTTAGAGTTTTAGAGGTTTAGTCCATTATCATCATGGCGGGACATGACAGCATGCAGGCAGACATGGTGCTGGAGAAGGAGCTCAGCATTCTACATCTTGATCTGCAGGCAATAGGAAGTGAACTGTGTCACTGGATGTAGCTTGAGCCGTTGGAGACCTCAAAGCCCACTCCCACCGCGACACACTTCCCTCAAGAAGGCCACACCTACTGCAACAAAACCATACCTCCCAATAGTGCCACTCCCTATGAGGGACCATTTTTTTTTAAACCACAACAGTGGTGCTCGTTCAACCCCCCAGTTCAAGGTCAGGAAGCTGCAGCCACGTTGGGTATATATACCTTCCACAGAGCCTTGCTCTGAATCTCTTGACATTAAGGGGGAAGTTCCACAGGTTAAGCAGCATACAGAGTGACAGCATAGCGTGTCATTGTTAGCAATGACATCACTAGTTCAACTAGCATTCCTAGGAGCAGCTGGCTCAGTGGGAGGCTGTCATCAGTGTCTTGTCTATGAAACATGAGTTTGCCCCAATTTCCGACGTGGGTAAAAGGAGTCAGAGACCCTTCAGAGAGCCTGTATATACTCTCTGCTTACTTCCACTATCCCCGTGACTTGTCAAGAGTCTCAGTGACAAGTGTGCTCAAGGACATGGCAGTTGACACTGTCACTGTTATTCTCAGAGATTTTTCACTCCTCCTTGACACATCTGCCTCTAATGAGGAAGTCCTAACCCCGGGGCCTTCACTTGCAAAGAGGGTCATGGGAGGTGTCACCAGGTGCACTGAGGTCACAGGGTAGGCCTCAAAGCCATGTGACTTGTGTCCCCATAAGAAGGCAGATGCATGAGGGGCTAGAAGGATGGCCCAGTTGGTGAAGCGATTGCTCTAAAGCATGAGGATTTGAGTTTGAGTCCACATAACACATGTTTAAAAAAAAAGAAGGAGTGTGGTGACATATGTTCACAATCCCAGAGAAGAGACAGGAGGATTCCTGCGACTCACTGCCAGCCTAACAATACTCTGTACATTCCAGGTCCGTGAGAGACCCTGTCTCAACCACAGTAAACCCCCACAACAAACAAAAGCAAACAAACCTAAGGTGCCTGGGGAACGATGGCGGAGGTTTTCTTCTGGCCTCCCCATGCACTGCACTGCACTCATGTAAACATGAACATGCACATCACATGCACCTGTAGACACATGAACGTGTACACATAAGCATGTACACACAGATAAGGAGACAGAGACATAAAATTGGAGGGGCCACATAAAATTCCTGTGGACACAGGAAGGCCTACCACTGTCCCTGTGAGCAGCGGGCACAGTCACCTTCCAACTTGGTATCAGATCTCAGTTTCTAGAACAAGCAGGAGACAAAGGTCTTCACACTGTGGAAGCCCAGCCTATAGTCAGAACAATAATGTGCCCGGATACAAAATGACAAAGATGTCTAAACCTCCACTCAAGGAAAGTTCTGCCTGACTTCAATTAGTTACAAGACATTCTGGAGAGAAAAGTCATGTAATTTTGTGTCTATTCTGGGACCTCTTACCTTGATAAAGCTCAGTACGACTCAAGATTCCTTTCTTCCCCCTGTGCCTGGGGCAATGCACAGCTTCAAGATACTGCTCTTTGAGGAGACATGGCTTTTGCTGGCGGGCTTCTCTGCGACCATACCACTAGGAAGGTGTCATGGGTGACGTGCCTCCTTAGTGGAGGCTGGCTGGGTTGTCTGACGTGCCTCCTTAGTGGAGGCTGGCTGGGTTGTCTGGGCCCCAAGATGAACCTTTCTGAGTGCAAGCCTACTCTCTGCCCTCTCTAATCCAAGGGTGATAGGTGTTGTGCCTTACAGTCTTAAGGAAGCAGAGCTCGAGGTACAGGACCACAAAGGGCCCTTGGCTGTGTAGCCTTTACTATCTGCATATTTATTTCAGCTCTTAAATGAAATCCAATTTGAGGCTATTAATATTAATGCACTGAGATAATTCTGATGATGAATTAATAAAACACTTGGCCTCTCTGTGTGCTGTTTGCTCAGACATTTAATGATGCTCTTAACTGGGAAGAGGGAAGGGCAGAGCAGGGTCCACCTGGAGCCTGGGAATCAACCCACTTCATTGTTCTGTGCTTGCTGCTTTAAGGGCAATCGATGTTATCGATCTGAGAAATGTATCTACTCGATCTCCACCTCATGTGACAACTGCTGCTCGGATTTCCCAAGCATCACATGAATACAATATTCCAGCAAGGTCCTACACTTACTAATAAATTAGATGCTAAATGAAATTTGGTCCCCTCTCACTGTTTGATCCCATGCAATAATGCTTTCTACTGGTACTAACACGGGCTGGGACTGTCACAGGTCAGTGATGGGCACCTTGTTAGAAATCCAGAAACCGTCTCCTCTGTGGGCATGGATTGACTAGCAAAACAGATGCCATCCCTGGGCCAACCTCTCCGCTCTTCCAGGAACAACTCTAGGCTGTTGGTATTTTGTTATTTGAATAATGATAATTTGCTGTCCACAGTAAGCCACATTAGTCAAAGAAAGAACAATTTAACTCCAATTAACTTAACTAGATTTAGTACTAAACTTGAATTGGATACACTTTCCCTGCAGTAGCCACCCAGCAAATACCTTTTAAAGCCCTTTAATTGGGCCATTTTCTCAGTTGATTAGAAATAGCACCAACAATCTACTGTCTTATGTGCCCTGCCTCAAACACACACACACACACACACACACACACACACACACACACACACACACACACACACACACTGGAGCTTTCCCTGTCCAATGTGCATCTCAGCACTCCAGTCAAAAGGAGGAGACTTCATTCCTGGAGTTGAGATCTACCCTGGAAGTCACTAAAGAAGACAAACAAGAAGAAAGGAGGAGACTCAAGACTATGATGTATTTTAAAAGTAAAATTGCTGAATAGGTGAAGTGCTCACCAAAACAGCATGTGGTCTGTGTTCAACTGCAAGGCAGACACTTTCATTATAAAGCCCACTGGAGGCTCGAGGAGAGTCTGTGTGGCGGGGCTGATTTCACCATAACGGCTCAATAAGAGCTCCGAGCATCTGTTAAAGGGAATGCGACACTTCACGATGGTGTTCACCAGCCTGCAGCTGTTCTGCGCACAGGGTGGTAGCTTGCCTAACTTCTCTGCTGTGAAATATAAGTGAACTAAGTTTTAATCATTGGTGGACACACAGGTCTGGGAAAGTAAATATGATGGAATTGGAAGCAGGTACTTCCATGAGCTGTAACAGGTGCTTCCAGGTATGCCCTCATTCCACGGAAAGTTTTGGGAGATGTCACCTACAATGCTGACTCACAAAAGGTGGTTGTGAGAATGCTCTCAAATCAGCACACTGCAACATGGAAAACATACTTTGAAGAATACATTGTGCTAATTGCATTGACAAAAATCAGGCTCCCAACTCAGGACCCAACCTGTACACATGTCCATCTCCATGTGTGTATCTGTGCACATTATTCTGTTTTACATACTTTAATAAATATATAAAGTGTCTATATACTATACATAGTCTTGCATCAAGGAAATTGCAATTATAATGTTGTAAGATTTATTAAGCATTGAATCTTTGTAACACATGCTTTTCATTATTGTGATATGGCACTTTTTGTTGTCTTACAAATATAGCTATAACTCAACTTTAGAAAATCCTATGTGGCATGAAGTATTAAAAATATTCACTTAGAGTTAGTGCGAAACACACATCCATCAGCCAGGACCTCTGCTACAGAGAGCTTGAGGTAAGAGACAAGCTGCCAGGCACTACTACCCAGACACCATCGGATCTGCACCCCTGGGACCCACTATCATACCAGAGCACAGTGGGTGCTGGCAACTGAATGTGATTTCACTGCTGATCTCTTTTTCCCAGACAGTGTGTCTGTAGATTTAGAAAATAATCATCAACAATACAAGCACATGTGATTGGTCTGTAGATTATGAACAGATGCCCAACAGCCCAGCACAGCCATCAAACAAAGGCATGCACAGAGACACCAGCTCACAGGCTTTGCACAGCAGTGTTGGAAAATCTAAGGAGCTGTGCTTGGTGGTAGAGCTCAGGATCCAACACACAGATTGGAAGCCCAGAGTCCCCTTGCTCAGTGCCCCAGTGATCTTCCTAAGAACCTCAGCCTTGAAGCCCAAAGCCACCTGGGGTAGCCCTGAATGTGCAGTTCCCTCCAGACAGCTCCGTCTTCCACATAGCCTATTTGGAAAAGGTACGGCATATATCCATAAATAGATGAAGTGAAATGAAATAATAAAATATAGTAAAAGTATTCTCGACCCTCTAT
Source organism: Peromyscus californicus insignis (assembly GCF_007827085.1). NCBI lineage: Eukaryota > Metazoa > Chordata > Mammalia > Rodentia > Cricetidae > Peromyscus > Peromyscus californicus. The sequence continues at coordinate 2,025,570 of NW_026294480.1, read as the reverse complement.
CACCTTCCACCACAGCTCTCCGGGTCAGATTTATGCTGCGGATGGGGAGATAGCCAGTGAAAAATGAAAAACAATTTCATATTTTAAATTTATGGGCCTGGAGGGTAGTAGATCATCTTTGCCAAGCCCCATGCGTTAAATTGTCTCTAGCCTATTTGGTATGTTCCCCGCGTCACTCACACCTGTCACTTTGGTTAGTGTGACTTTAGTCTTCCCGGTGCATTCCTTCCAGAAGTTGGGATACAGAACTAACTATTCCATAGGAAGCTTTAACCGTGTCTTAGACACTCAGAGAGCACAAAAGGAGAAGAGGAGTGAGGAAGCTCATGCATGAAGTCCTCCACCACCCTGGCTAGGTAGAAATGGCTCTTCTGACACACCGAGGTAATGAAAAGGATGGAACACTGTGTCTAAATCAACCAGACTGGACACAGTGCCAAAGCCTTTGGCTGAACACAGACTGACTCAATTCTCCCCGTGATATCTTGGGTTTGGAGCGCTTCTCCGCCACAAGAGGGAGTGACCCAATAGAAGAGGAAAGCTTTTGGGTGGGTGATCTTGACTGGGCTGCAGGCAAAACCTAGAAAAGATTTTTTTAAACGAGATTCTCTACAGCAGCCCTCTCCAAATGCCAGTATCCATCACTGCTGACTGGATCGATCGCTGTGTTTTGGCCCCAGTCTCCTGCGAGAGATGGCATTCCATCAGTGATAGACGAATATCACAGTTAAGCAAAGTATCCAGCCAGACCCAGTAACATTTTTATTGATTTTTGTTGTGCAAATAATGTCTTTTTGGGCTGAATAAATGGCTTTGAGCCAAACAGTCATTGTTTATGATTCCAAAATGCAATAAAGGGACAGGAAATATATTATAGCCCGTGTCTCAAGGCACACACTATAATCATCCTTTGGTGGTAAAAAACCGCCCATCTGCAGCCGGAGTGCATATTTATCCCTGCTTAAAGGTGCCTTTAGGACTTGCAAATCTCACACCGAACGTCCTGTTAGGAAACTGATGGCATTGCCCTTTCACCTATTGAGTAACTACCAGAAAACCAAGCAAAAAAGTAAGCACCATATTTCTTCAATCAATACAAAGAAAACAGTTTATTACAGTCCTTTCAAATGAAATATCAAAGTTGCCAAAACAGTATTCACTCACTCTGAAAGAAAACACCAAAAATCTCCCTGACTATATCAAAGGTTATAAAATCAGAAAATATTTCAGGAAAGTTTCTTATTTAGACCATACTCATTCAAAGTAATTGTGGGCTGTGTCACTGGGCTGGCTTAGCAGAGAGCCGGCCACCTAAGGCCCACCCTGAGCCAAAGTTCCATGTTTTGTGGATAAACATTCTAGCGTCTTCTGTCCTTCAGAGAGCTCTGCTTCCAAAGGAGCCACTAAACTGCATCTCTTCACATTTCTAACAGAATCCGTAGAGGATGTGCACATAAAAATGATGGCTATGTAGTTTCCTGAGTTGTGCGCACCCAAGATTCAGCATCACAGGCTCTGTGAGATCACTCAAAGAGCAACATTGTTAGTGTTGGGTTTACATGCAGATGAGGCCACAGATACCTTCACTTTGAATATAATTAAGAGATGATTTCTTTGAAATTATTATTTGATCAGTGTTTTCTCTTTTCAGCCATTTAAGGGTGATTCAAAGAATAAATAATGCAATTATTAATATGCCACTCTAAAGTATTACTGTACTTTTTAAATTTACTCTGTCATCAAAACATTGTCATTTTTTTTAATAGAACAGGTCTTAGCTTGAATCTCCAGATGTGAGTACATATCCTGGAGTAACTTCAGAAACCAGGAAAGTAAAAGGACCATTTCTGGGTAGGGATGGGGGGCCAGTAGAGGGGAATAGCAGGGTACAAGTGGTCTGATCAGGGCAATAAGGAAAAGGGGAGGGGCTCTAGCTCAGGATAGGGGTGATAAATACAGAAGAAAGGGGAGAAGGAAAAAATGACAGTAAGGATATCTGAAAAGTCATAAGGAATCATAGCATTACCTATTCACCTTTTAAAAACTATAATACACTTAAGTCTATGTATAAATATACATGCATTGCTTAAATAAAATTTTCTCATCTGTACTGATGATGCTTCTCCCAAGAGCTAAAGACCACTAAGAAAACCTCAACACCAGGCATGAGAAGCCCTCTTCGGAGTAGTTGGTCAGGACTTTCCAAGTGGCCCCCCAAACATCGCAGGCTGCTACTATGCTCCTTGGTTGCTCCCCAGAAGTTGAAGGTAAGTCCCTATTGCTGAAGACACATGTACTTCAGACTCAGGACCCAAAGGCCTGTGAGCTAGAACTCTCATGACTGCCTTCTCCCCAAGGAGTAGCTTTCGTGGATCAATATTTGTGTCTGGAATTGTGGAATATTTGTAACTGAGTGGAATTACAACCTTCTTTTCAGTGGTGTGTGTGTGTGTGTGTGTGTGTGTGTGTGTGTGTGTGTGTGTGTGTGTGTGTGTGCATACTTTCCAACATGATCTAACATACGCATATGCACATGGAGGGCTGAGGCTAATGTCAAGTGCCTTGCTCCATTACTTTCCACTGTCCAGGCTCTTTTGCTGAATCTGGAGCTTGCCAGCTTGGCGACTCTGGCTAGCCAACTTGTCCTGGCGATCCTATCTCCATCATCCTGGTGCTGGGATTCCTGCCCAGCTGCCATGCTGGCCTTTTTCATATGGTTACTAGGGATCCAAATGACGGCTCCCACGCTTGCATAGAAAGCATTTTGTCCCCCAAGCTCCCCAGCCAGATCCTGGGAGTTATTAACTTGTAATCATTTTGCCCAGTAATCTTTCATTTATCTCTGTATTGAACATCTCTCAAGTCGGGTAACTTTCTTCTTTGAGATTCTGTGTTTTTAGTTCACCTGTTTCAGTAGATACTATAACCCCCCATCTTGACCCCTATGCTCTCCGGTGTGAACACGGCCCAGGCTACCACTCTTGTATCATGAAGTAACTTATCCCATTGTCCTGTGCTTATGTGTCTCACTTAACTTGTTTCTAGAAGAAGCAGTCTTTTGTTCTTCTCCTGAGTTTCCTAATAAACAGTCATGTTTAGAAAACTGGTTGACCTCATGTCTTGCTTTCAAAGATGTTCAGTTTTTCTGTGCTAAAGACTAGACCTGGGAGATCCTATTCTAACCTCTAACGGCAGTCTGTTAACAGACTGTAAACGTGCAAGGTCTTTCCCAGACAGCAATAATTGTTTTGTGTTCCCCTCTGAGCCTGTAGGCTGGTGTGTGCAGGTGAGAGAAAAGGATCATTTTGAGTTTCTGCTTCAGAAGCACAAGAAGATCACACAACAGCTCAGGAAATCTAGAAATGATGTCCAACAGACTGCCCTCCAGGACTGCTTTATAGAACTTTCCAAATGGCACATCTGGCTTTTCTGTGTTTTGATATTGGCTGTCTGTGTCCCTCATAGCTCATTGAGATGCTCAAGATGGGTGAGAACTAGGGTAGGTAAATTACAACTCAGCATGTTGCCTTCAAAGGGGCCAATGCCTGCTCATTTGTTTGGCTGAATATAACCTGATGCATACATGTGAGTGCTTGTCATGTCCTGCCTCAGCATGAAGGAAGCTTACAACTGGGCAGCCCAGCACAGCTGGCCTTGAATATTCCCCAGGGTCCCTGACCTTACCTCTATAATGGAGTGGGCGCAGTTACCTGGACAGTGTGATCTTAGTACACAGACAGGAAATGGGCAGCCTCTGATATTGACAAATGGTCATCCTTAGGCACCACAGTACTGTCATGGTCTTCACGAGTCTCTAAGTAAGGCAGGACGGAAAGCAGCTATTCCTTGCACAAGGGATCACAGTGGAACCTTCCTCACATTTCTGTATCAAAGCCCAGAAATTCACCTGTCCTAAGCCCAGCCTACATGCCAGACTGAACTGGCAACACAAAAATACCTATGTGTTCTGGTGCACCCAGGAGCTCAATATGTGAAGGTCTGAAAATAAATCCCACTGCCTTTCTTATCAGAAAGGTTGAAAAGCACTGAGCTGGTGTCACCTCAAGGGTTTAGCCAACTGAAAAGGAAAACAAAGAACAGGTACTCTGAATCTGAACAAGTGGCACACACCTTCCTGATGCAGTGTCTTAGGCCAGCATGTGGATTTGACAGCATCCATGATGCTTGGGAGAGTCCTCATTAGCAAAGGGCACCTTTAGTATACCAAAACTTGCCTCACCTCTGACATTTGCCCACACACTATGCATGCATATAAAACTGCACGCACACACACACACACACACACACACACACACACACACACACACACACACACACCATTTGTAATAAATACCAAAATGTAATAAGGAAATACCTGCACAGTTGTATTCTACACCTACTGGGTGGTTGGAAAAAATCCTTCCCATTGATATAGCAATCCCACTCAGGTCCAGTTGAAGACAAGCTGGTGCTGAGGTCATCACCAATGGTATTTTTCTGTGTTTATCACAACAAACGGCCCCTTATGGAGGCCCCTGGAGAGAATTGGCTCTGCAGTAGCAGCATGCCACTCTAGGGCTGCATGGAGTAGGCTGCAAACCAAACCAGTCAGTGCTCAGATGTCCTTAGAATTTGCCTAAGTTGAGCTTCCTAAGAACTGAGTTCTACCAGCCCCTGTGGGAGACCAGGGTGGTGACAGAAGTAGATGCCTGCAAGTTGACAATCTTTTTTTTTTAATTCATGTGACATTTTCTAACAAAATATCAGCCCCCTGCACAACTAAGTTGAGAAACAGAAGTAATGGGATCACAATGCAACCAGTAAGACAGCAGAATCCAGAGCCTAGCAGTGTGGCATCATCAAGGAGGTCACCAGACAGCTGCAAGACCCTGCAGAAGCCTCTTTCTGCATCCAAAGAGCCACGCAGCACCCACAGAACAATGACTGCATGGCTTCTTCTGGCTTTATATCCCCAGCATTGGTTGCAATCTTTGACGAGTTCCTTAATCATCTTTAGCTCCAGGTTGCCCATTTTTTAAAACACAATAATAACACGATCGATCCCGAAGGATCGTTATAAGAAACTAAAAATGGCAGGATATACAGAGTGCCCGGGGCAGGAGGGGGCACAGGGACATTCATTTACCTTCCTCCTTTCCAATTCATTCCCTCTCAAAATTGCATGATGCAGGTTCAGGATCACAACCCACCATACTCCCCATATCACGTGATGTGAAACTCACCCACCAGCCAGGAGGAAAGTTCCAGAATCTGTTACGGTTTAAAAACACCTCAACTTGCCTCACATCGAATATTCCAGCTTGTGACAAAAACAAGAGGCTTGGCCAGGCTGTTCAGTCGTTTCCCTCCCTTGGCAGTTTGCATAGTGTTTTCTGGAACCATTAAGCTACACTTCAGGATAGATATTTTCAGGTCAGATCAAGTTTGTGTCATCCAAGTTCTGTGTCCTCAGTGTATGGTGTCATCAACAGTTGGGGCTGACCCTCAACCCCTCAGAGGCAAGCAAGGCTACATCTATAACCTATATTGTTTTAAGAGTTACTTGGACTACCCTGAACAAGTCTTCAAAAGGAAGTTTCTCATACCTGGCATTGGTGTTTTGTTAGTTATGGTTCTTGTGGGAGTATTGTCAACCCAAATGGTTTAACTTCCTTCTATATGCACACACACTCACACACACACACACACACACACACACACACACACACACACACACACATACACAGACACACTCACACAGAGAGACACACACACAGACACAGACAGACACAGACACATGTAGACACAAACACACACATACAGACATACACACTCACACACACAGACACAGACATAAACACATACATTCATACACACGTATACACACTCACACAGACACACACACAGTAACACACACAGCCACATACACTCACACAAACAGATACACGTACACACACACACACACACACACACACACACACACACACACACACACTTCCAGAAGTGGCTGCATAACAACCAGAACAATAGCAACATCAATGAACATGATAGAAGAGGGAAAATTTCATGGGGTCCCACTCCTAGACAAAGAACTAGAAACAACTATTAATGGCTGAGAGACAGGCACTTGGCTCCCCTCAAGGATGATCCCCCTTACTGATTATCCTATGCAAAGCAGTCTAAAACCACACACACACACAATAAAAAGTAAACTCAGCAGGTTATATTTGTGTATATTTATGCACAAACATGTAACAAATATAATCAAAGAAAAAAACATTAACTTGGGAGTAGGGGATATGGGAGGGTAGCCAGGAGGGGCTGGAAAAAGGACTATGGCATAATTCTATTAATTTAAATTTTTTCTTTGAATTTTTTCTGTTTGTTTTGTCTTATTTTGGTTCGTTTGTTTTATTTGATCTTGTTTTGTGTATTTGTTATTGTTAATTATTATTGCTGTTTTAGATGGCTGTTTGTATTCTAATGAGAGAACGAAGGGGTGTGGATTTGGATGGCCAGGAAAGTAGGAAGGTTCAGGGAGAAGTTGGGGAAACTGGAATCAGAGTATGTTGTAGGAGAAAAAACTACTTTAAATTTCCTCAAAAAATATTTTTTAAAAAAAATTAAGATGCAGGTGCAAAGGACCTTGAGAGATGCCCTGAGGACGTGCAGAGAAGAGTCTTATTTGTGGGGAGTGTGTCCTGTAGCTGAACAACCACTGAGGTCCACACAGATGACAGGAGCAGCTGGGGAGGTGCCTGCACCATGGTTGAGCCTCCTAGGTGCTAGCCCACAGACAGGAGTGTTGGGTCAAGACCTGACTCACAGTCCCTCAAAACCCAGAAGCACTGCCTCTTAGATTTGTTTTTCTTTCTGGTTGCTTCCTGGTCTTTGGGACACAGTTCTAATCTTCTTCGTGTGTGTGTGTGTGTGTGTGTGTGTGTGTGTGTGTCTCAGTCCTTTTCCTTCCATTAGTCACAAAGCACCTATTTAAATCCATTATTTGGATTTTTTTTTTTTTTTGTTTTTTTCGAGACAGAGTTTCTCTGTGTAGCTTTGCGCCTTCCCTGGAACTCACTCTGTAGACCAGGCTGGCCTCGAACTCACAGAGATCCGCCTGCCTCTGCCTCCTGAGTGCTGGGATTAAAGGCGTGCGCCACCACCACCTGGCCTATCATTTGGATTTTGACAACACATCCTAGATTTTATTTTTCAGAAGATGGAGAAGAACAAATCAGGAAAACTGGTCACTCTCTGACCCTCCCTTGGAAAGATGCCACATGTGAACAACCTGCAAAGAAACCCTGTCTAAGCAGATCCCAATGGGGGCTTTAGGGGCTCTGATACGGAGTTACAAATGTGCCAACCCTTCGGTTTGTGTGTCTGGAAACAAAGCTCATGCCTTGGGAGATCAGGGCCTTTTGATATGGTCTGAATGTGAAATGCTCCTACAGGCTCATGTTTTGGGTTTGGGGGTTTTGTTGTTTTGTTTTGTTTTTGCTGTTAAAATTTTTTCTTTATTAAGAAATCTTTTATTCATTTTACATTCCAACCACAGGAGCCATCTCTTTCCTCCTCCTGCCCACCCCCCTCCCCACACACACTTCCCTCCTCCAAAAAGGTAAGGCCTCCCATGGGGAGTTAGCAAAGCCTGGTACATTCAGTTGAGGCAAAGTCCTTCCCGCTGCATCAAGGCTGTGCAAGGTGTCCCTCCATAGGTAGTGGGCTTCTAAAACCCATGCACTAGAAGTGGATCCTGATCCCACTGCCAGGGTGCCCCTTAAGCAGATCAAGATAAACAACTGTCTCTCTTATGCAGAGGGCCTAGTCCAGTCCCATGGAGGCTCCACGGCTGTTGGTCTAAAGTTCATGAGTTCCCACTAGCTTGGTTCAGTTGTCTCTGTAGATTTCCCCATCATGATCTTGATGCCCCTTGCTCATAGAATCCCTCTTACCTCTCCTCGACTGGATTCCTGGAGCTCTGCCTGGTGCTTGGCCTTGGATCTCTTCATCTGCTTCCACCAGTTACTGGATGAAGGTTCTATGATGACAATTAGGGTAGTCACCAATCTGATTACCAGGGGTAGGCCAGCTCAGGCACCCTCTCCACAATTATTAGGACTCTAACCTGGGGTCATCCTTGTGGGTTCCTGGGAACTTCCCTTACCACCAGGTTTCTTCCTATCCCCATTATGTCTCCCTCTATCAAGGTATCTCTTCTCTTTCATTGCTCTCCCACTCCATCCCTGGTCCAGCTTGACCATCCTGTTCACTTATGTTCTCATCTCCAATCCCCTACTCTCTATTCCCCACTCCCTTGCGTCCAGTTTACTCAGGAGATCTCATTTATTTCCCTTTCTCAGGGCGATCATGCATCTCTCTTAGGGTCCTCCTTGTTTCCTAGCTTCTCTGGGCTATGGGTTGTAGTCTGATTTTCCTTTGCTTTACATCTAGTATCCACTTATAAGTGTACATACCATGTTTACCTTTCTGAGTCTGGGTTACCTCACTCAGGATGATATTTTCTAGTTCCATTCATTTACCTGCAAATTACATGATGTCATTTTTTTTTAACTGCTGTATATAAGTACCACATTTTTTATATCCATTCTTCAGCTGAGGGACATCTAGGTTGTTACCAGGTTCTGGCTTCTACACATAATGCTGCTATGAACATAGTTGAGCAAGTGTCCTTGTGGTATGATTGAGCATTCCCTGGGTATATGCCCAAGAGTGGTATAGCCAGATCTTGAGGTAGATTGATTCCCAATTTATTGAGAAACTGCCATACTGATTTCCAAAGTGGCTGTACAAGTCTGTACTCCCACCAACAGTGGAGGAGTGTTCCCCTTGCTCTACATTCTCTCCAACATAAGCTGTCTTCAGTGTTTTTGATATTAGTCATTCTGACAGGTGTAAGATGGTATCTCAGAGTCATTTTGGTTTGCATTTCCCTGATGACTAAGGATGCTGAGCCATTTGAGATTCTTCTGTTGAGAATCCTCTGTTTAGCTCTGTAGCCCATTTTTTAAAATTGAATTATTTGGTATTTTGATGTCTAGTTTCTTGAGTTCTTCATATATTTTGGAGATCAACTCTCTGAGAGATGTGAGGTTGGTGAAGATGTTTTTCCATTCTGTAGGCTGTCATTTTGTTTTATTTACTATGTCTTTTGCCTTACAGAAGCTTAAGTTTCAGGAGGTCCCATTTATTAATTGTTGCTCTCAGTATCTGTGCTACTGGTGTTATATTTAGAAAGTGGTCTCCTGTGCCAATGCATTCAAGGCTACTTCCCACTTTCTCTTCTATTAGGTTTAGTGTAGCTGGATTTATGTTGAGGTCTTTGATCCACTTGGACTGAGTTTTGTGCACAGCCATAGATACAGATCTATTTGCAATCTTCTACATGTTGACATCCATTTATACCAGCACCATTTGTTGAAGATGCTTTCTTTTTTCCATCATATAGTTTTGGCTTCTTTGTCAAAAATCAGTCATTCATAGGTATGCAGATCAATATCAGGGTCTTCAATTCAATTCCTTTGGTCTACATGTCGGTTTTTATGCCAATACAAAGCTGGCACTATACTATAGCTCTATAGTATAGTTACTATAGCTCTATAGTAAAGCTTGAGTTCAGGAATGGTGATGCCTCCAGAAGTTGCTTTATTGTACAGGATTGTATTAGCTATCCTGGGTTTTTTTCCATATGAAGTGGAGTATTGGTTTTTTGAGGTCTGTGAAGAACTGTGTTGGGATTTTGATGGGGACTGCATTGAATCTGTAGATTGCTTTTGGTAAGATTGCCATTTTTACTCTGTTAATCCTACCTATCCATGAGCATGGGAGATCTCTCCATTTTCTGATATCTTCTTCAATTTCTTTCTTCAGAGACTTAAAGTTCTTGTCATATGTAACACAAATCTTAGTACATTGGGTGCCAGATGTAACATGAATCTTAAAGGTCTTATTAATAAAAAGAGACCCAGGAGCCAGATATTGGGATGAACGCTGAAAGATCAGAGAAACAGAACAAGCCACAGCTAACCTCATCTCGACAATTCCTCAGCTGATCTTGTTTCCTTCAAACTGGAAGCCTTTGTGTCCTCATCTGAATGGATGTCAGTTGAACTATTGCTAAAAGCTAAAAACTTAAAAAGGTTCTAGTTCCTGTTCCCCATGCCTTATATTCCTTTCTGCTTCCTGCCATCACTTCCTGGGATTAAAGGTGTGTGTCACCATGCCTGGCTGTTTCCAGTGTGGCTTTGAACTCACAGAGATCCAGATGGATCTCTGCCTCCAAAATGCTAGGATTAAAGGTGTGTGCTCCCACTGCTTAAACCTATGTTTAATATAGTGGCTGTTCTGTTCTCTGACCCCCAGACAAGTTTATTGGGGTGTACAATGTATCAACCATAGTCATATAGGTCTTTCACTTGCTTATCTAGTGCTACCCCGAAGTATTTTATATTATTTGTGGCTATTGTAAAGGGTGATATTTCTTAGATTTCTTTCTCGGCATGTTTATCATTTGTATGTAGGAGAGCTATTGATATTTTTGAGTTAATCTTGTATCCTGCCACATTACTGAAGGTGTTTATCAGGTGTAGGAGTTCCCTGGTAGAATTTTTGGGGTCACTTATGTATACTATCATATCATCTGCAAATAGTGAAAGTTTGACTTCTTTCCAATTTGTATCCCTTTGATCTTCTTTAGTTGTCTTATTGCTCTATCTACTACTTTGAGTACTATATTGAATAGATACAGGGAGAGTGGACAGCCTTGTCTTGTTCCTGATTTAGTGGAATAACTTTGAGTTTCTCTCCATTTAATTTGATGTTGGCTGTTGGCTTGCTGTAAATTGCCTTTATTATGTTTAGGTATGTTCTTTGTAGTCCTGATCTCTCCAAGATCTTTATCATGAAGGGGAGTTGGATTTTGTCAAAGGCTTTTTCAGCATCTAATGAGATGATCAGTTGTTTTTTTCTTTCACTTTGTTTATATGGTGTTTTACATTGACAGATTTTCATATGTTGAACCATCTTGATCATGGTAAATAATTTTTTGATGTGTTCTTGGATTTGGTTTGCTCATATTTTATTGAGTATTTTTGCATTAATGTTTTGAGGGAGATTGGTGTGTAATTCTCTTTATTTGTTGCATCTTTGTGTGGCTTAGGTCTCAGGATAATTGTAACCTCATAAAAAGAGTGTGCCAATGTTCTTTCTGTTTCTATTGTGTGGAACAATTTGAAGAGTATTGGAATTAGCTCTTCTTTGAAATTCTCGTAGAATTCTGTGCTGAAACCATCTGGTCCTGGCCTTTTTTTTTTTCTTTTTTTTTCTTTTTTTTTTTTTTTTGGTTGGGAGACTTTTAATCACCATTTCTATTTTCTTAAGGGTTATAGGTCTATTTAAATTGTTTATCTGGTCTTGATTTAATTTTAGCATGTAGTACCTATCCAGATAATTGTCCATTTCTTTTACATTTTCCAATTTTATGGAGTACAGGTTTTTGAAGTATGATCTGATGATTCTCTGAATTTCCTCATTGTCTGTTTTTATGTCTCCCTTTTTATTTTTGATTTTGTTAGTTTGGATGCTCTCCCTCTGCCTTTTGGTTAGTTTGGATAAGGGCTTGTCTATCTTGTTGATTTTCTCAAAGAACCAACTCTTTGTTTCATTGATTCTTTGCATTATTCTCTTTGTTTCTATTTTATTGATTTCAGCCCTCAATTTGATTATTTCCTGGCATCTATTCCTCCTGGGTGAGTGTTTTCTTCTTTTTGTTCTAGCTTTGGCATTTTCATGGTGTCCCAGATTTCCTGGACATTTTGTGTTATGACTTTTTTGGCCTTAGTGTTTTCTTTGACTGATGAATCTATTTCCTCTATTGTATCCCCCACACCAGAGATTCTCTCTTTCATCTCCTGTGCTCTGTTGGTTGTGCATTCATCTGTAGTGCCTGTTCATTTACTCAGATTTTCCATTTCCAGCATTCCCTCAGTTTGTGTCTTCTTCATTGCTTCTATTTCAGTTTTCCGGTCTTGAACTGTTTTCTTCATCTATTTAATTGCTTTTTCTTGGTTTTCTTTAAGGGATTTACTGATTTCTTCCAATTTTTTGTTTGTCTTTTCCTCAATTTCTTTAAGGGAATTTTTCATTTCCTCTTGAAAGGCCTCTATCATCTTCATAAAGTTATTTTTAAGGTCACTTTCTTCTGCTTCTTTTACATTGTGATGTTCAGGTCTTGATGGTGCAGAACCATTAGGTTCTGGTGGTGACCTATCGCCCTTTATGTTGTTGTATTTTTGCACTGGCATCTACCCATCTCTTCCTCCAACCGGTGCAAGAGGTTTCTTGGTCCAATCTGTGCTTCCTGTGTCTGTTTCAGGAGACCACTCTTGGTCCAATCAGAGCTCTTGGTACAGTTGGAGCTGACAGATTCTATGTCTCAGGGAGCTGCTCTTGATCCAATCAAAGCTGGCAGATTCTGTGTCTCGGGGATCTGCTGAGGTCGCAGGGGGATGGGGGAGTTTGGGGTAGGGAGTGGGTCTTGTAGATTCCAGGGTCCTATGGGGGGTGTTGATAGGGGGACCTGCCCACAGGAGTCTTCCCTACTGGTCTGCAACTGGGGCAGCAATGTGTGTGGTGGGGAGGAACAGATTTTGCCCAAGGACCTAGGTCCTAGAGACAGAACTCTCTGCGTGGGAGAAGAGTCACTCACCTCTTGGCCCAATCCAGGCTCATGTTTTTGAAGTCTTGGTCCCCTTATAGTGGATCTGTTTGGAGGAACTGTAGCATGGGCAGGTTAGCTGGAGGAAATTGGTTACCGGGATCATGACTCAATTTTTCTTCTAATCAGCTTACTGCTTCCTGATGAGCCAGGATGTGAGCATGCAGCCTCATACTCTCACTGCCACAGGCACAAACCAATCCCAGCACCTTGCCTTCCATGCCATAAAAAACCTGTGCCCTCTGTGGTCCAGAATAAACTCTTCCTCCATTAAGTTGGACACAGAGAGAAGAAAAGTAACTGATGTCCCTGGGAACAAGGAGAATTGAGCCTCCAGACTATGCAAGCTCTCTGGGACTTGCCTCCCTCTTCCTGAGGATGGTAATGCCAGGGTCGAGGTCATACAATGTCCGGTGAGCAGGATGTGGGCTTCTCAGAACCTTCAAGAACCTCCACATGTGAGTGTGATGATACGTGCTTACATGGGACTTCTCTTTTTAGATGAGCTTCTACTGAGATGGAATTCATGTGCTGTGTGCTCTGTAAATTTACAGCATGCAATTCAACATTGCAATGTGTTCATGATATGTGCTGCCATCATTACAGGTGATGTCAGAACTGTTGATCCCTCTAGAAAGAAACCTGAGTCCCTTAGCTTCAGTTTCTTCTGTCCCCCTCTATCCCCCCTCCCCCAAAATTATTTTTTTCTTTTATAGATTTTCCTGTGTGGACAGTTCATATGGATGGACTCACACTCTTAGCATAATGTGTTCCAGGTCAAGCAGGTCACCCTGTGGCCTGTGGCAATACTCCACTAGATTTGTAGCAGACCTGTATCCCACAGTACAGACATACCTCACACTGAGCATCTCTTCATCATTAACGGCCACTCAAGATTTTCTCACCTGTGGGCCACAGCTAGGAATAGTGCAATTCACACACGCACTGGCTTCTGCATTGGACAATATGTACATCTCCTTTGGATGCAAATTTAAGAGTAGTGTTGCTGGGTCACAAGGTAGGTCCATACTTACTCATTTTGAGGAGCCACTGAGCTGTCTTTCAGGCCAGCAGCTACATACAAGGGCTCCAGTTTCTCCATGTCCTTGTCAAGGTATGTTGCATCTGACACCGAGTCTAGCTATCCTAATGGGTGTGCGGCAATTGGAAGCAACCTGTCGACTGGGATGCCCCGCTACTCCTCACATGCTTGTCAACCACTTGTGTGTTCTCCTTGAGGAAATGTAGATGTAGCTCCTTCAGCCATTTCAAACCATGAGATGTTCCTTTTCATTATTCAACATGAGGGTTCTTGGAATGTTCTAGATGTAAATCTCTCATCAGACACGTGCTCTGAAAACACCTTCTCTCGCACCATGGAATTACATTTTACTATCTTAGTGGTAAGCTTTGAGGTACAGAAGCATTTCGTGCTGGTAAAACCTAGTCTTTCCTTATTGACTAAGCTTTGAGTATCATATATAACCATCCAATGACAAGTTCAAGGTCATAGAAATTTATCTTTATGTTTTATTCTAAGAGTTCTATATTTATCAGCACTTTTATGAATTTTGGTCAACATTTAAGTTATCAGTCCCACTTGAGTTGACTTTATGAATGGTACGAGGTTCACTTGAACTGTTTTTGTTTGCATGTGGCTGGCTATCCTGTGGCTTAGCCCTGTTTGTTGAAAATTATCCTTTTTCATCAAATGTTCATGCATCTTGGTCCTCAGCTGGATGTGAACCAACATGGGCACGAGGTCTCAAAGATGACTCAGTACTTTCTGTGTCCTTCTGGGGCCAACACACCTGCTACTTTGCAGTGGATTTTGTAGTAACAAAGCAGGATTATAAGTATTTTTGTTCTTTTTTTTTTTTTTTGGTTTTTTGAGACAGGGTTTCTCTGTGCAGCTTTGTGCCTTTCCTGGAACTCACTTGGTAGCCCAGGCTGGCCTCGAACTCACAGAGATCCGCCTGCCTCCGCCTCCCAAGTGCTGGGATTAAAGTCGTGCGCCACCACCGCCCAGCTGTTCTTCTTTTCCAGATAGTTTTATCTCTTCTAGAACACTTAGGGGTCCCATGTGAACATTTTAATCAGCTTGTCCATTTCTAAAGTATTCACATTCTTCTGAGAATCATGTTGAATCTGTAAGTCAGTTTGTGGAGTATTGCCATTTTAACCATACTGATCCATGAACATGGGATATTCATTTGGATCTTTCATAATTTATTTTTAAAAAATTTTATCATTTTTAGAGTACAAATTTCACATTTTGTCTGTCAGGTGCATTCCTAAGTATTTTATTCTTTGTTACTCTACATTACATTAGACTGTATCCTTTATTTCATTTTGAAATTGTTCCATGCAAGTGAATGGAAACGTAAGTAATTTGTGCCTGTTGATTTTGATACATTTCAACCTCATTGAATTCTTATATCTAATAGTTGTTCCCCCCGACCACACACACACACACACACACACACACACACACACACACACACACACACACACTTGTTGGTGAGTTTCTGAAGCTTTCTTCTCTACAAACACAATACATATATTTGTACTCATTACACCTTCCAGTGGAGATGTTTTCTCCTTCCTTTCCAGTCCGAATATTCTTTCTTTGCACCGACCAGACTCTCTAATGCAGTTACAGGCAGTAGTGGTGGCAGTGGAGACCTTGTCTTGCTCCTTGGCTTGGCAGGAAAATCATCCAGGCTTTGGTCATCACATACAGACTGACTTCCTGGAGTTATGTTGCTGCCACTGTCTTCTCCCAGACTGAAAGAGCAGGTCCGAGCACACAGCAGAAGCAGTGTCCTGAGTGCAGCCCCCTCACCACCATTAATGAACAGCCAGCGTGTCCTTTGCAGGCTGCATGAGCTCTGTGTGTTAATCCCACATACTCCATCCTGGCTGCAAATGATCTGCCTTCTTCCTTCTCCTCGTGTTTGTTAAGCTCTGTGGTTCCTTCCTCCCACTACCTTTCTTTAGTTTACTTTTTTTATCTTCAATTGTGTGTGTGTGTGTGTGTGTGTGTGTGTGTGTGTGTGTGTGTGTTCCCATTTGTATCTGTGTGTGGATTTCTGTATGAGAGTGCAGTGTCCACAGGGGTCAGAAGAGGGTGTAAGTCCCCCTAGAGCTGTAGTTACAGGATTCTGAGCTGCCTCACATGGATACTGAGAACTAAACTCAGGTCTTCTGCAAGAGCAGTTGCACGCTCTTGATTCATGGGCTGTCTCCAATCTCGATAGTTTACTTCTTAATCTAACAGAATTATGCCAGTTCTGTGAATCATTATGGTCCCATTGAGGGCCTTTCTAGATCTCTGAGGTGGGAATCACTCTAAGTTAATTCTCCTCTCTACTCGCTGCATCATGTGGAAGTCACAATAATTTGTATCATGCCTGGGTACAGGTTCCTGGAATGTCTCCTATGGATAGCAAGTTACTTCTACATACCATGTACCTATACCTAGTGAATTTGTAGAATAAGCAAATGAAGTAAGTCTGTGTGTGTGTGCAGGAAATTTTTACATAGAAATAACCTCTGATTAATTTGATATGGATTGAACCCTGACACCATGGTACCTCTACAGAGCCTTGGAATTAGAATTAGTCTACACAGGGCATATTATCTTTTTAACAAATTGTCAAATGAACAAGCACTGACTGTTGGCCCTATTTGCAGAAGAAGATGTCAGCCTCCTTGGGGTTAGATTACACACCAGGGTTTGTACACTCTTGAGTCGAGGGGTGTGTTGAACTGCAAGGGGTATGTCTGAGGCCTGTGGGTGGATCCTAAGGACACCAGCACCCCTCTGGTGTGCCCATCACCCTTCTGGAAGGATGCCTGTACTAGATTCAGGAAGAAAGATGGAATTAGCCATTTGACAAAAGGGCATCTGTGTGCTTAATCCGCTGCCCACAGAGCCTTCTCTGGTCTTAAAGAGACTCCTGGCTACTGCTTTTCCAGGTTAACATATCTGGAAATGAAGATGCCTGTCTTCAATCCCTGGAAATTCAGTCAGGTGAAGGGAACCCCTTCCTTAGGCAAATGTGCATATGGGTGCTTCCCTCAGCAGAGGTGGGATGCAGGAGTCTCACACCTGGAAGAGAAACGGGAAATGAGCATCTAGCCGTGGATGCAGCATTGTGACTGGGCTATTCTATGCCAGTTGAGTCTAATGGCTTAAAATTTGGCAACTTCCTATTGAATTAGTCATTAATTATTATATTGGACACATATATGCACACACACACACACACACACACACACACACACACACACACACACACACACATTTGTCCGCTGTAAACTGGGGGGAAATGAAAACCTGGTTCTTCCCTTCCTTCAGCTGGGGAAGCTCTGGTCTTCAGCACCTCGGACAAAGTGAAACCTCTGTGCCGGCCAGCCTTCCAGACAGCAAGGTTGAGAGTCAAGCTGAGGCTCAAGACACCCATCCATTGTGATGTGTGCTTGGCCTCTCTGTGTTGAGTGAGATGTCCACCGCTTTTGTGAAGTGTTCTTGTGAAAATAGGTGAGGAGTATCCATTCTTCCCAGGAGCATGGAACGCGGCAAGGGACAAGGGATGGTCACCTGGGGCTGGAAGGCTAAAGCTTCAGTGGAATTTCAGTTGCCAGCTTTCAACATCTGTAAAAGATGCCTAAGTTCAAACAAATCTCCAAGCAGACGTGTTGGGCTATCTGCAATCTCAAAACTGCATTTGCTGCTCAAAGGCAAACAGTAGGGAGAAGTGCTGTTTGCTAGGACCGCACAGACCAAAGCACACACTGAATCCTGGTAACCGTTCCCTTGAGGACAGGGGTGAGGAGCTTGGAAGGAAGCAGCCAGAGTCCCTGCGAGGCCTTTCCTGGGTTATCTGGCTTTGAAAGGATCATGTTCAAACCCTGCAAAGATAAAAGGCAGCCTCCACAGGCTGTGAGCCGGACCCTTAAACATTTCCATATGACAAAGCCTTCTCCTGAGGCCTGACCTGCCAGGGAGCCAGCCTGCAGATCTGAGGGGCTAGCCTGCTTCTGCTGGCTCTTCACTCCAGAACAGTCTGCAAGCAAGCTTTTGAAAGTGACTTTAAAATGCTTTCTGTGGGGAAATCCTAATGAAAGAGAAACAGGTGCATGAAAACATATACATGGACACTTCGTGAATTTTTTCAAATTAAAAAAAAAAAAGACTGGCAATAAATCCTGTAAAATAAAGTCCATGTTGCCCTCCTGTGACATGTTTATCAGGAGGTATTTATTTCTTCTATTTGTGCTTACTTTTTCAACTTAGAGGGTGGCAGCTTTCTCTAGCCAGAAACAGAAAATCTGGGAGTCTATAAGGGATCACAGGAGTCACAGAACTCAAGAGAGATGGAATAACAACCTGACTTTCAACATTTCCCATTTATTTAGTTTTTCCTAATTTTTAACTTATTTTTGCACACAAGCTTAAAGCGAGGCATTTAATGCAATCCAGTATTATCCCTGTCCACGGTGTCATTTCTATCCTTGTCTCTGACATTGTAGCCAAATGATTTTCTGTCAATCGCTGACAACAGACTCTTTGAAGTAGTTACACAGCTTTGCAAAACTATTTTATTTAAAATGGGTCCTCCTGGAAGCATTTGCATAATCTGCCTTGCTCCTTGTGCTTTTCCTTTTAGTGTTACTAGATGAGAGACTCTCCAGGCATCCATCATAAGGCTTCTATAAAGGGCTCCAGTTCAACAGGAAGACAATGGGACACAACAGCACGTGCTGACAGAAAAACACTTTGTGGATCTTAGAATGTGCATAAGAGGCTCCCAGGGACGAAGCAGCCTGAGTGGATGGGTCGGAGGACAGATGCAGAGGCAAGTCTCTCCAGGAACCCACAAGGCCTGAGTCTGAACCTGGTCTCAGAAGGAGCACTTGAGGATGGTGGGGAGGAGGCTTAGGGGAGCAACTTGCAGTAGGCACAGCTGCAACACCCATCCCCTCCACAGCCCAAATGTGTACCAGGCCCCTGTCACTCTGCTGTGCTCTCTGAATAACCTTCTCCAGCAACAAATTTGACTCCAGTACCCTGAGAGGTCCCCCTGTGTTTGATGGGTTCCCCAAAGTCCACAGAGTTCTTTGTTCATGGCCTATCCCACCTGGTAGGATGAGGCAGTCTGTCTTGCCAGGCACTCACTCAGCACCTTTTCTTTTAAGGATGGAGGAAGAATAAATCCACAAAACAAAGGGACAGAGCCGACTATTTTCTACTGAACAATGTATGATGCAAAGCAGGGTCAATAAGATGTGGGTTTAGCAGTCAAGATACTCAACCAATCCACAGAACTCACCTTCGTTTATTAAAGGAGCACACGTTTTCTATCCAAGTGCCTTTGGAGAAATCAGGAAGCTGTTCTACTTCATCTTTAATTTAACTTGATGACCCAAAGCTAAATCTGAGCAGCTCCTTGGAGAATCGAATATATCCAGCTTAGAATTCCCTTTTAGTATTAGATTAAAAAAATAGCAAATGAAACTTAAGAGCAATGTTTTGACAATGGAGGAATAAATCCAATGTACTGTACTTTCTAACTCAGCGTCAGACCTTATTAGAACCTCTCAAAACATTAACCAAGGTTTATTGTAGAAGTTAAAGAATCACAGGGGTGCAAGAATTCTAGGACGAGACTTCATGGTTCTGGTCTTCTGATATCCTCAGCTCCTATTTCAGAGAGTAGAAGGGGATAAGCATGTGTTCCGGCACTAACACAAGCACATACATGAATACACACAAATGTAAACACACATATGCATGCACACAAATGCACACACATACATACATAAATGTGTGCACATAAATACATACACACACAATACACATACATGCATGCACACAAACAGATGCACAAACACACATACATACACACACACAAACCCAGTACACAAACACATATATACACACATGCAGATATACTCACAAACACATATACATACACAATCACACATATATACATATACACATGTAAATACACATGCACTCACATACATACACAAACACACGGAAATATCCTTTAAAATAATCAAGGTGTTTAGCTCAGTAACTCCATTACTAAAAAAAGCAAAAAGACAAAACAAAAAACAAATCAAACATTCCTCTGCCCATAAATGTCACAATTCTCTTACCCTCAACACACACACACACACACACACACACACACACACACACACACACACACACACCTTTCTTAGTATGTAGCCATTTCCAGGAATTTGTTCTTTTTTTCACTATTATTTAGAGTTTTAATTTTTTTATACTTTTGAGAATTTCCTATAATTACATAATTTATACCTCTCCCTCCCCCCACTATAACTCTTCCAACTTACTCTAGAACCCCCTGTTCCCTCCAGAATCCATAGTCTCTACTTCTATAATTATTGACACACATACATACAACATATTGGATCCAAATAATATTGTTCACATGTACATGTGTTTAAGGCTGACCACTTGGGATTGGATAATGTGTCAGGAGCTTACCCCTGGGGAAGACTGATTCTCCCTCTCTTGGGACCCACGGATTGCCTGTGGCTCTTCATCTTGGGGTGGGGGCTTGGGAGACTTCCCCATCCATGCTAGTGTGTTGACTGCTGTTGTCGATATAAGACCTTAATTAGGACACTGTATTTTTCAGATTGGATGCAGTATTCCTGTCACATTGTTCAATAATTTTTTTAATTGTCTTGCAAAACATGTACATTTTCACAGGGTGGCGCATGTTTAGGGGCACATTGTGTAATATTCTGATCAGGCCAGGGCTACCCTCCTAGAAAATCCCTGAAGCCTGTCCTGAGACCAGCTAGGATGTAAGGAGCTTCTGGCCCTGGGCACATGTCCCCATGGTTCAGGATGTCCCTGTCCACCTCCTGGCTCCTGGCAGGACAGAGTCAGAACAGAATGTCAGCAGCTTCTGAGGAGTCAAGCACGGCACCCTTGGAAAAGCACCCCACTCTCACTGCCCTGTCCTAGACACTGGACACAGCTCCTTTCTCTATGTTTGCAGATGGGTGAATGGAGATTTATTAGGGCATGACTCTGCGCCGACCCCAAGAGCAAGTGTAGTCCACAGGAAAGCCACTGGAGAGAACGGCTGGGCTGCTGAGGATGCTCAGGCTGGAAGGTCTCCCTGGGTTAGGCCCTCAGCAGACCCTCTGCATTCCCTCAGAGAATCCTACCCAGAAGAAGGAGTTTTTCAGAGCAAGGAGTGTCCAGAGGAAGGAGCCACTGGCCATGCCCTGTTGAGAGACGAGGTGTGCATAGCACAGGAGCAGCATGTTCTGCCTAGGTGAGCCATAGAGAGAGAGAGATGTTCACCAAACACAGGTGTTGAGGCTTTGAAGGACCCAGGGCTGCAGCCAAGCACTGGGCAATCATTGCTTCATCAGCTGAGCCCGAAAGGATAGTCTAGTTGCATTTGGTCTTTGACGTAGCCTCAGGAGGAACTCAGTGTCCTGAAATTCACTTTTCCCACAGTTTTGTTTAAAAAATAAATGTGTCTGTTTCAAGTCACCTCGCACAGCATGGTGTAAGCTGACTTCGAAAAATACCATCTACATGAGGAAACTTGGTTACCTTTGTACGGACTCCCCCACTGGCATCTCTTATTGTGTCCCTTTCTTAAAAGTTGCCTTCTGATACTACCTTGTGCTCCATCACTTTGCCTTCCCGCTAAATGGTGAACAAAATAAGACCTGTCTTCTATCACAGGAGAGTCAGCATGTCGATTTATTTCATTTCTAAGTGGCATTTACCTACCCATTGTAAAGGCTGGGGACAAGCTGCGGCGTTGGCTTCATCTCTACCTAAATTAAGATAGCAGTTTAAATTGAAAATGTAATTTCAGTCCTCCGCAATGTGGGACGCCACGCTTTGCCCCCCCCCCCACCTCCACGGAAAGCCTGGAAGTCAGCTGTTGCTGCAGGAACCGCCCTCAGTCAAAGGAGCGCTTGGAGCTGATAGAGGCAAACCATCCCACGACACAGGTTAAAAGGAGCCTGTTACCATGACAACAGATGGGGTCAGATAACAAAATGAACAGCCACTTTTGATCTTCAAAAAATTCTTTTTGCTTTGCTCTCTCCCCCCTGTTATCTGGACCACTCCATCAAACGCCTCGCAGATAACACAGTTAAAAACCCAATCGACCTTCAAGAAAACCCAGACAGGGTGGAAAGTGTGTGGGAAGGTGACTGTCCCAGCGAAAGCACTGCTGATGCCATTTGCCTGTGTACACAGAACCACACATGCTTCCATTTTCCCCGCCAGCAGCAGGCTGGGTTCAAACGAATCTACCGAAGTGCTTAACACATGTACATATTTTTTTTTTTAAATTATCACTGTGAACCAAACACTGAGAGGGACCCCGAGTGAAGAGAGTTAGACATCAGGACTCCACATCCTCATGTTTCAGATTTGTTAAAATGAAAACACTCGACATCAATTGGCAGGTGAATAAAATTATGTGCAGAATAACAAGATGCCAGATGCTTGAGAGTTCCTGGTCCAGCCAGAGCCATCATGTTCAAGAACTAACTGATTTTTAAAAAATCACATGTAAGTTAAAAATAAGCAGAAAGATTCCCAGTTTTACAGCCCCCTTCCTTCTGTTTTATCACGGATGAGCTGAATTTAAATCGAATTACACAACGTTAGTCCTCCTGGGGTTGGCAACCACCTCTGCACTTGCAGCTAAGGGCACCCTGAGCACCCAGAATGCACTGCTGGTGTTTGGAGAAGAAAGAAGAAATGTGGGCTGGCTCTTGGCATATGTATGTTTATATTTTTTATTATGATAGCAACCAAGATGTTTTTGCTGTGGAAACAGTACTTTTCCTCTAAAGGAAATGTCTAGACAGACATTGCAATGGGCTCTCTGCAGAAGGGATACTGTCCTGGGTGATTTTTCCAGTTGCACAAAACAGAGCTGTCTGTCAAATGCAGAATCTGTCCTTCAGTTACATAAGCCTTGTGTTGCGCTTGGACACTTCCCGTGCTGGTTCCTCACAAAGTAAGAAAGAGTTGGATGCACGAAAACCACCTGAGCCCTCGTCTGAATTTCCACACTGTAGCATCACTCTGAACTAAAATTTCCACCACCTATTTCAGGCCAGAGATGATTTATTCCTATTTAAAAAAAAAAAACAAGAAACAGTGTTCAATCATCTTTGATCCACAGGTTTCTGAAAAGCAGGCATCCTTTCCTCATGGGCCTCTACAATAAATTATTTCCAGAACGAATGGCTTCAGATGAAAGGCACAGGGATGAAGGCTACAATGAAGAGGAATTTAAACCCTTCCGTGGTAGTTCCTGCTCTGGCCAAGACCAAATGCACAGGAGGCACAGAGCCTCTCAGTAGAGTTAATTTTCTTAAGCGACAGTAAGTGTTTAACTCAGCTAGACTACAGAAAATGGCACTTGGTCACTTTTGAGGTGACCAATAACTTAGAACATCCATAACAGCGAATGACTATGCTACTTTGATGAGCAAAGTCTGGGGGAACATACTGGTGGCCTTTCTCCTCCCTTTAATGGCAATCAGAATTTGTAATGTTTTTACTCAATGAACTAAATCCCTCCCAACGGCAATGAGGAAACAATGTAAAATTATAATTTTTGAAAAATTTAATCAACAAATAATGATTTTATACCTATAGAGGGGCACAATGTGATGTTTCCATACAAGGGTACACCGTGGGACGGGCTAACCAATCTAATCATCACATCTGTCACATCAACTACTCATCATCTTCAGTGGTGACAGTGTCTAACACCTTTTCTGATATTTTGAAATATATAGAATATTGTCACTAAAACTGCCCTCTGTCTGAGACTTTGGATCCTTGGCCCTGCCCTTGCCCACTCTTAGGTTCTCTCCTAGGAGTTCAACCTTTGGAAATTTAACATAAAGTGAACTCATTCATTAACCACCTCTCTTAGCTCAGCGTCTCTGGTGTCCATCAGGCTTAGCCCCTGCTTGGACTCTGTGCTCCAACTTGGAAAGTGCTTGTCCCTGCCCACACTCCACAATGCTCATCACTCACAGGCCCGGAGGCCCGTCCCTGTTCCCCATCCTGACTATTGTGGAGAGAGATGCCGTGAATACCGGGGGCAGCTTTCTCTTCAGCATCCTTTCCTTTGGGGGTGTGTTCAGAAGTAAAGCAAAACTGCTTGGTTATGTGCTAATTCCTGTTGGGACCCCAAGGGCTGAACTTTTCAACATTCCCATCAACCGTGGGAAGCCCTGCTTCCCACACTTCACCAGCCTTTTGGTCAGTCATCTTTTTTTTTTTTTTTGGGGGGGGGGTTTCGAGACAGGGTTTCTCTGTGTAGCTTTGCGCCTTTTCCTGGAACTCACTTGGTAGCCCAGGCTGGCCTCGAACTCACAGAGATCCGCCTGGCTCTGCCTCCCGAGTGCTGGGATTAAAGGCGTGCGCCACCACCGCCCGGCCTTGGTCAGTCATCTTTTTAATGACAACTAATCTAATAAGCATGAGTGACTCTGCTGGCATTTTTTCCCAGACCTGGTGGCCACATGTATGTCTTCCTTCTGAGGGTATCTCTCAAATCATTTCCCCTTCTTTAAAATTGTTTCTTCTTATGGCTGGCTTGAGTTCCTTGTGTATTTTGAACTACAGTCCTTTTGCTGATCAGCTGATACATATTTTGTTTGTTCTTTGTCCCCAAATGTTACTTTTCCCTTCATTCAGTTTGCTGATGACATGATTATATATATATTATATATATATATAATCTATATATATTACGATATATATTACATGAAAAGTTGGCAAAAAGAATTGATAGAGTAATTCAGTAAAACTAAAGTACAAAAAGACAACTGAAAAATCAGTTTTGTTGTGTCAGCATATGTACATGTCTCTCTCCCCGTCTCTCTCTCTCTCTCTCTCTCTCTCTCTCTCTCTCTCTCTCTCTCTCCCCACCTCTCTCTCTCTCTCCCCCTGCCTCTCTTGCTCTCTCTTTCCTCTCTCGCTCTCTCCCTTTCTCTCTCTCACACACACACAAATATAATTTCCATCTTTTTAAAACCATAATGTATTTGTGAACTGGCAGTGAGTGATCTAAAGGAAATTAATAAGATGGTGCCACTTATCATTGCATCAAAATAAAATAAATAGAAGTAAAATTCAAGCAAAATGCTGAGAACTGTGCCACAGCGACCAAATACATGGAAGCAGACACGGTGACAGGGAAGGGACTCTGATCCTGCGTGTGAATTGATACTGAGGGATTTTAGCAGGCGTGGGGCAATCCCTACTGAGACTTACATTATTCTCTATACCGTTAGGAAAAAGATCTTAAAATTATTGTGAATCCACGAAATGCTCAGAATATCCCAAAGCCATCTTGAGCAAAAAAGAAAAAGTTGGAGGATTGATACCTTGTGGTGAGTTGAAGGAGAAATGTCCCCCATGGTCTTGGTCATTTGAGCACTTGTCCCCAGTTGGTGGTCCTGTTTGGGGAGGTTTAGGTGGTGCAACCTCGCTGGAGGAAGAACGTTACCCAGGGAAGACTTTGTGATCCCAAGCCTCGGGTTTCTAGTTTGTCCTCTCTGCTTGGTGCCTGAAGTTAAAGACATCTCAACTTTCCATTCCTGCTTGCGTGTTTGCAGCTTGCCACACTGGTAGACTCTAACTTTCTGTAACCTAAGCCAGAATAAGTTTTTTTTTTTTTTAAGTTTGTCTTGGTCATGGTGTTCCATCACAGCAGCAGAAAAGTGACTGATACCCTGAGATTTCAGCTACATTACAAAGTTGTAGTAACCAAAGAGCATGGCACCAACAAACTGACAAAGGAGGAGAATGAATAGGAAGTTAGAAGTTAACCTGTGAGTACGTGGTTCACGGTCTTTGAAGAAGTCCTTCAAAACACATGATAGAAAAAGAATAGCTTCTTCAACCAGTGGTGTTGGAAAAACTGGATTTTCACCTAGAAAAATGACCTATCACAGATGAAAGACTCAAATTTATGAGCTGAATCTAGATGGAAACATGGAGAAAGTTCCATAACATTGGTTTCTGTGATATGACCCCAGAACAAGAACTACAGAAGAAAAGGCCTATCAGTGGAATTACAGCCAACTGATGTGTCTCTGCAGGGTAATACAGAAGCCCGTCATCAGTGAATGTCATTTCACAAGAAACATCATGATGCGTCAGAGTGGTGTTCAACACACATGAGTTTTGGGGTCATTGTTAGGTAGCTCTAGCCAGATCTATTCTGCAGAAGAGATGAAGGGGAGGTGGTTGGACGTCTGAGGACAGATGGTATGTTGCAGTCAATTCTTCTGTTTGAAGAGTTCAAAGCAGCCACAGTTAATTACACCAGGCCCTTAGGAGTTGAGATCTATTAACACTCTCTCATGGGTAACATAGGATTCACAAAGCTCACATGAGCCCCACCATGCTCTCAGGAGACCCCCACAAAGCTGCTGTTCTCTCTGAGATTGTGTAAGAGGTAAATGTAGCTGGAGTTTTCCTGCCTGGCCCACAGTCAGGACAAATCTCTCTCACCTGCCAGTCCCACAGCCACTCAGACCCGACCAAGTAAACACAGAGACTTATATTGCTTACAAACTGTATGGCCGTGGCAGGCTGCTTGCGAACTGTTCTTACAGCTTAAATTAATCCATTTCCATTAATCTATACCTTGCCACATGGCTCGTGACTTACCGGCATCTTCACATGCTGTTTCTCATCATGGCGGCTGGCAGTGTCTCTCTGACTCAGCCTTCCACTTCCCAGTTTTATTCTCCTCCTTGTCCCGCCTACACTTCCTGCCTAGTCAATGGCCAATCAGTGATTTATTTATTGACTAATCAGCAACACATTTGCCATACAGAACATCCCACAGCAGGTAAACAAGATAAAGGTGGAACTTCTGGGTGTTGTAGCTGCCTGTGAGTTACCCATGCTGCTGTGAGTGACTCCAATAAGCTCACTGGCTATGAGCAGATGTTTCTTTACATTCCCCACTGAGAAGTGACATGACAGGCAGTGCTGGGAAACACAGGGCACGGCAGAACACCATGACGTCATGGGCCACCCACCCTGCATAACTGCCCTGGAAGTGTGTCCCATCATAGTTCAATAACCAGGTAACTTTCAAATGAGGAGACCATGTTGGTTGGAGATGAGGACAAACATGTGAGATGATTCAGTTGCTCTGCAATGCTTTGGCATCTCTGTTGCCTGTCTTTACTGGCAGTGTGATTTATATGTGTACGAAGGTGAGAAAGTCGCAGGACTCCCAAGTGTAACTCCTTGATGCCTGCTCTACACGTGCTGGAGATCCCTGGCAAGCAGATTCACTAGGATTCTCTCTGGAGCATGGGACAGAGGATGCAGAGGAGATGGGTGTGGGGGACACAACCATCCCTCAATAGTCCTTTCATCAGAACAGAACAGGTACAGACACTATTGTAAAACACATGGAGTTAATTCCTGTCCCGTTCATGAATAAACATGGCTTCCTATTTCTTCAGCACCCATGTTATTTGCATGCCTCCGTCATCTTCCTGTCATCTAGAAGATTGCTTTTCTTTTCCATGTTGTTATACCCTCTCTTTGGAAAACAGCTGACAGTTGGAATACCTTAATGTAAAACCTGGGAGTCTGAAAATCCAGCCACGTTCCTTCTGTAATTCTATGTAAGTATTCTAAATAAACCAGCAAATACCCACTGTCTGGTTACATCCAAACACTGAGCACTCTTGCAAGATGCCACCAGAGTTAAAAAAATAAGAACCAGATCATCTGTTTCCTGGAAAGGGGTGTCCGCTACATGCAAGAGTAAATGAAGGAAGGGCAAGTTCTGGGGACATTTGAAAGCAAAAGCTGATGCCCCAAGTTTGTGGGTCAGGAAAACTTTGTGAAGGAAATCACATTGAAAATATTTGAAATACCATTTCAGGGTCAGTGGCCCAGAAGGTAAAGGCACTTTCCACAAAGAATGATAGCCCAGTTCCATCACTAGGTCCTGCCTGATGGAAAAAGACAACCTTCCTCCTCAAGTATGCAAAGAGGAAAGCCACTCTCCCAAAGCTGCATGTTATCCTTTGATATATGCCCTGGCACATATATGCTCCCACATATACACATGCAGTAAATAAATACATGTAACTAAAAATAATACTTGCAATACCATTACACAGTCAGCATTTGAAACTGCTCCCTTTAGGGAGGGAAAATCTCTAGTGTCCCCCCCGCCGCCGCGCCCCCCCCCCCCCGCCATGGGGATTGGTCTCTATAGCTGTTGTCACTTTGCCGCTCTGGACACTGCATCAACTTGGTCTTTTCCCATGCTCACTATTTCATCAGGACAGGATGTCTGCACACATGTTCTTCCTGAAGAAGGCACTCAGTCCTCCCCAGAACGTGCCTTCCTCAGGTTCCCTCTCACAGTGTGCAGGCTGTTTATTCTTATTGCAGACTGAGCGTCAGTGCTGTTCTGTCCTTGCTAGGGACCTATCCAGAAGATGGGACATTTCTTTGTGTGCATGCTCCTACTCCACCTGTACCTCCCAACCAGAGCCTGAAGGGTTATGGCTATTCTGGGTCCTTAACTTTCCCCCACCTCCTCCTGTTCTTTCATGGGTTTGCACCCTAGAGACACAGACACTGGCATGGAAGTGCCTCAGACTAGATTGGCCTCTGTGTAGGCAGCCTTGTACGCTTGCATCTATGCATCCTCCTACATGCACAGGTATCCAAAGACAGATGGTCACTACTGTGGTTCTTCATGGTGGAAAACTGAAGGTTCCATGCTCACCATAAGGCTCAGTCAGCACAGCCACCATACATCCCAGTTGTAGGACAGAACACAGCCTCTGAAGGACTGGGGGTGGGGTTGTGGGAGCTATAGTGAGATCTCCAAGACTCACTGCGCATGGTACCCTGGACATCAGTATGCACCTCACTGACAGTGAATGAGTAAGCACCCAGACTGTGTGTTGATAAATACAGCACCCACTTCACCCAGGGGCATGCTTCATGAGGGGAAAGACCCAAAACATAGGCTGCTACCCTCCCTGGCCTGTGTCTTCACTGTGCCTCCCTTCAGAGCTCTGCTGAGCTAACAGACGCCCTGCTCTACACCATCTCCTCCAGAAAAAGTTCTTCCCTCCTGCAGTAGTGTCCTAAATCACCTCAATGGCCCTCGGGAAGTGTTCAAGGTCGAGTGACAACGCTTGCCCATGTGGTGTTCAGTCTCAGAGGCCTGAGAACCCACATGTGGGCTCCAGCAGAAGTATCACGATGAAGTCTCAAGTGCCAAGACCCTTCTGGCTTGTACCAACCCTCTCCTCCCAGCCAGTGAGCAGCTGGGTGCTGACTGCATCACTAAGCAGTTCCTGCTCTGACCTGCCTCTCTCCTTCTTACCTTTTCTCCTCATTCCCTCTTTCCTTCTGTCTCCCTCTCTTTCTTCCTTCCTCCCACTATAACCCCCTCCCTTCTTCCCCTCTTCTTCTCTGGGAGGCAGCTTTTCCATCTGGATCCCTTCATTTAGTTCTGTCCTAGCTCCAGTGACAGACAGGGGCACAGACAGCACCAGCCTTCCTGGTGTTTGTTCAGGTCAGGTGCTCTGATGTCCTACCGCAGTTCTTCAGAAAAGCTCCAGCTTGAGCTTGTCTTCACAGTATAGTCTGGTCTCCCTGGTTCTCAGCAAAGGGCAGAGATGACTCTCTTGACAAAGACTGACGAACGGAAAAGCAGAGAGGAGAGAGAGGGTGGTCTTTTAGGAGGAAACAATGTGGCCAAGGGGTCATAAAAAGGGAAGGATGTCTACGTGCATGTCCCTGCATCACACATTGAGCACCATTTTCACCTGCCCTGTAGTCCTGAAGACAAGAGCTGCCGGTTCACTAGGATTCCCATAACCGCAGCATCCTCCACCTGTGCCCCTGGACCATATACCAGACACAAGGGCATTTCATCAGGGACTCCCCTAGGAATCTCTATCCGGCTCTTTTTGGAATGACAGGCAAGGCATGGTTCTCAAGACTGATTTCAAGCTGCGACAAGAGGCACAGTTCACTCTATCCCCACTTCCTGCAAGTATGTCCACAGCAACCCTCTGAAAAGGAAACTGATGTTGTGTAGCGGCTATTTGGGACAATGTTCCATTCATAGGGTAGCCAATGGGCCATGGTGATTATCTTGGGACTTTAAGTGTCCTAGGAAACTACATTTAAGGAAAACCCCTTTTACACACATACCAGCAACACACAAGTCCTGCCTCTGTGGCACTTCTGGAGAGACCTGTGTAAAGGAGCAGCCAACAGACCTCTTCCTCCCAAGCTTCCAGCCAGGAGGCAGGAAGTGGCTGGCCACATTCGATAAAGGGCAGATAAAACCAGAAGGGCAAAGCCATCGGGAAGCAAGGCTGGGAAAGGAGACTTCTGCATGGGTGGTGTTTAATATTTATACTTAAAAGCAAATTAAGGACTGTTTAAAGGATGTTTGCAGGAAGAGATTGGATTTACTTTAATTATTTGGTTATTTGTCATTCCAAAACCACATTTATTAATCAAATGAAAACATAGCTTTTAATATATTTCATTTCTTGAAAAAAAACATAGCTTACTGAATTATTAAGTGGCAACATTCTCACTGGCATCAAGACTCCCTCTGGCTACCAGCTCACTGCCACCAATTTCCAGAAGTTTCTGTGTTTCTCCAGGAACCCTCCTGTTTTTTAATAGCATTGCTGTTGCTGGGGATTAGCTCTGCACCCTCCCCTTCCCTCTGTGCCCAGCCCTGGAGAGCAGATCTGTCCTGAGATGTACAGGTGGAACCCCCTTCTCCTTGGGTAATAGCCAATAACCTCTAGTTCCTGGACCCCTTGAACAGTCCTATGTTGGACACCAGGATACCATTCCTAGTCTTGGAAAGCAGGGGCTGTGATGGAGAACTCGTTCTTCAGTTGGTGACACTATTAGGGAAGAGTTAGGAAGTATGGCCTTCCTGGAGGAAATGAAAGTATATAACCTGCTTCCAGTTTGTTCTCTCTGCTTTGTGCTTACACCTGAGGATGTGAGCTCTCAGCTTCCTGCTCCTGGCACCAGGCCCGCCTGCTGCCATGACTCAGAGCCAGGTGGACCCTTACCCTCTGAAACCTCCAGCCAAATAAACTCTTCCTTCTGTGAGTTACCTCGGTCATGGAGTTTTATCTCGGCAATGGAAAAGAAACTCTCATAAAAAGATGGGAAATAAAGTCAAGTTTTTGGACATATCCGTAGCAAGCACATCTCTGCACATTCTCCCTCTTGGTCTCAGGGTGGAGATCCGGCCTATCCTGCTGGCCTTTGGCTGCTGTCTGCTTCGTATTGGACTCTCAGATACAGTAAGCACCACCGTGGCCAGCCTAGCCTCCTTTGGTGCTTGAGTCTTGTCCAGGTGAGCAGCGATGGTGGCCTCACTGTAACTCACCCAGTCTGCCCTTCTCTCGGATGGTCACAGGATATTCTGTCCTGCCTGCTCAAGCCAAGCACCAGGCTGATATCACCCTGCAGGCCCTGCACATTCCTAGGGTGTGTGTGCTGGATTCTGGGAACTTGGTGCTTCCTTTCAGGGCTGCTGCAGGCATGCGGTAGCCCCACCAACTCATCCCAGCCAGGGTTGAAAGACACAGGCCGCATGTGGGCTGGGACCCAGGAGGCCACTCCACAGTCACCTTTAACACTTGATCCCAGTGGTCTCCACAGCACACCTCATGAGTAGGAGGCTACTGACCCCTTCCTCTGAACATGAGCACACACTGAGGTCAAAAGGTAAAGGGGTGGTGGCTTGTCAAAAATCATCAACAATGTGGACGGGGCAGTATATGATTCCAGAGACCCATATCACATGCATCTCTCCAAAATCTGAAACCCGAACACTTGGTCTATCGTGAGTTCATTCCCTCTGCTAGTATCATCTATTTCCTTCAGGCATGATTTCTGTCCACCAGCCCTGCATCCTACCTTCCAGGAAGTTTGGGAGCATCACTCTAATGCCAAAACTCACCACACAAGCTAGAAAGTGAGAGGAGGTAAATTCCTGGCAGAACTGGAGCTTCTGTGGTATCCTCTGTTGTGGATGTGTTAGCTTCCAAGTCCACCGTTGTGGGTCTTAACTTCTCCACTTCAGGTGCGTTTTAATTCCACATGGCCCAGCGTTCATTTGCACAGTTCTCCATTATTCTTGCATCTCAGCAGCTTGGCTCCTGCTGCTGCAGGCACTGCCCTGGACAGTTGGAGCACTCTCTTCACGAAAGGCCTAGTAATGCTTCTCTGCTTCACACACTGCCAGACCCACAAAACTTATTCTATATTCTGAAAGGTACTTTTTGTCAACCTTACCCAAATACATTGGCCCTTGAAACAATCCGTTCTGAGAAGGCGCCCATGGCCACACTACCTCTCCCTCATTCACCTGCAGCCATGCCCATGTGGGCTTTGTGCTTCGGCTATCAGAACATGGTGGGAACATAATCTTTTGAGGGCATGCATCAGCATGGTGGCTAAGGTTTAGGAACAGGACTCCATCCTGGATGACTAAATCAGTAAGCTCTGCTGAACAATGAATTCCATCCCTTATGTGACAAGAGCCGGGTGAGCACTCCTCAGGTGCACCACAGTGGCTCTGAGCAGCACTCTCTTCTTCCCTGTGGAGACAGAAGGGCACTATCCTCATGTAACTTTACTGTTGCCACCCTAATGAGCACCCCAAAAGTGCTGAGCCCCCCAATTCCCTCCTGCCAGCACACAGGCCCTAGGGTAGGCTTATCTGTGGAGCAGGAATACCAACAAGCAATTTTTCCAAATGACCCACTCATCATTAATTCTTATTGATGTTAAAACTTTGTTTTTTAGCAAAAAAAAAAAAAGAAAGAAAGAAAGAAAAGAAAAGAAACTATTCCCAGAGGACCATACTGTATGTCAATAATAGGAAGGAAAATAAATGTTAAAACATGCTAAATAATTGCCCAACAGTACTTCTGCTAATGACCGCAAACTTCTACTATGCTAATTTTTCTCTACACTTTTAATTACTGATCAATAATACTTTGCAGTTGACATTTAAAAATGCTGAACCACATGTAGGAACACAGACCAAGAGAAAATCTACAATGTGGGACTGAGTTAGCTAAATCAATAAACGTTGCCATTTAACAAATAGTAGCATGTAAACAGCCACCAAGATTAGCAGGCGTGGAGGGCTGAGCCTGGAGGAGTTAATTACTGTTTAGTAACAGAGCACTGCCTGTTTTCTGGGAAAGGCTCCCGTCAGGCTCTTCTGTCTAGAAAACCTCCCTCAATACTGAGGCAAGCAGGACACGTACTGGGAGGACATGTGTCTCTGATGGACAGACAGGGAGGACATTTCCATGCATGGGGTCCTCCTTCACTGCAATCCAAGGTTCTGCCCAGTGGCTGTAATTGATAGAATCATAAAGGCACGAGACAGAGCTATGAGATTTTCAAACCATCTCTCCTGGGCGTATCAATACCATGCCAATCATTCATTTGGAGTTTAAGGGATTGAGGTAATCAAATATCCATCCACCTTGCAGACTGAAGAAAAGGTGGGCTTTGAACATGCATGCAGGCCCTAGGAAAATCAATGTTTGCAGCTCACTGAGGGAGAACATAAGCAATCTTCATTTTTATTATTATTAGCAATAATAATAAATCTCGACTTAAGCATCACAAGCATGTGATTATTGAAATGTCAGTTTCTGCAAGAGAGGTAGAAGTGATTTTTCTTGGCCAAGCTGGGGCTGGGCTCTCTGGGCTGCCAGACAGTGGTGTGTATACTCACAAAGTGGCAGTCACCTATGCCCACCCTTTTTCTCCTTGTCATGCTGACTTCAGATTCAGCAGCTTCCTGCATCTGGTTAGTGGAAGTTGGAAGTGTGTGGGAGATTGTGATATTCGCTTCTTCCTTACCTCTGTCAAGTGAGTTCTTCTTAGCATTTCAACTCTATCAGAAGTCATTTAGTGTTTGCTATATAAGCACACATGGGCTGCATCCTCCTGAGTGTAAAGAGTTTAATCAATTGTGATTTAAACCAACTGTAGATGAGACCCCACCATTGAGATCATATCCAACTTGGGACCCTGATGACAGGGGTCTCCCTCTGGTTCTTCTTCTGGATAGTAGATGAAGCTGAACCAAGGGGCCGGGCCCTCGGAGGCAGCAGACTTTGCTGCTGTCCCTTATAAAGGTTCTGAGTAGACCTCACCATGCTGTCTTTCACCCAGAGCTTCTGTACTCAGCCTGGTTTTGCTGGGTCCCCCAAGCAGGCCTGCTCCCCACTTCCACAGCAGCGTGACTGTAGAAGCAGTAATGATGCTGCCACATCCCCCAGCATCCCTGAAGCTGGAAACTGCTTTCAGAAAAGAAAGCTGATTGACACGTATCTGCATAAATTACCCATCTCTGAGTGAGGGGAAACAAGAAGTGAAACCCTGAGGACAAGAACCTGGCCTTAAACACCATCAGATTTGACAGCTCCACGGCAGCACTGTGCTGTTAGAACCCCAGCAGAGCAGATGATCCCTGCCTCCCACACAGAGGGCTCCACCCTCCACCCAGGGTGGGGTTCTGACTACTGTGGGTCATTGATCTGAGCCAAAGATGGTTCTATGACTGCAAAAGGACTCCTGCCATGGACCACTGACAGATGGAACTCCCCAGGATCAACTATGCTCCCTGCAGCTTTCTAAGCACAGAGGGACCACAGACCACAGCCTGGGCAGGGCATTGTGGCTGGGGCCAGAGTCTGAATGGAGACCTCTCTGCACTCTGAGTCCAGTGAATGGATCACTTGAGTACAGCAGGAAGGGGCTATGGCACCAGTAAAGGAATGGTGAGGCAGAGCCTAGGGACTAAGGTCAGAGTGAGGAGTCAGGAGCTCTGAGTCAAGAAAGTGAATAAAACTGAGAGTGCCACGGGGGGGGGGGGTGGTAAAAGGAGGAAGGGATGTAGAGGAGGAGGGAGGAAATAGGAGGAGGACAGAGGAGGAGGGAAGAAGTGGGAGGAGGACAGAGGAGGAGAGAGGAAGCAGGAGGAGGGAGGAAGCAGGAGGAGGGAGGAAGGAGGAAGTAGGAGGAGGACAGAGGAGGAGGAGAAGAAGGAGGAGGAGGACAGAGGATGAGGGAGGAAATAGGAGGAGGACAGAGGAGGAGGGAAGAAGTAGGAGGAGGACAGAGGAGGAGAGAGGAAGCAGGAGGAGGGAGGAAGGAGGAAGTAGGAGGAGGACAGAGGAGGAGGGAGGAAGCAGGAGGACAGAGGAGGAGGGAAGAAGTAGGAGGAAGCAGGATGAGGGAGGAAATAGGAGGAGGACAAAAGAGGAGGAGGGAAGAAGGAGGAGGACAGAGGAGGAGAGAGGAAGCAGGAGGAGGACAAATGAGGAAGTAGGAGGAAGATGGAGGAGGGAGGAAGAGGAGGAGGACAGAGGAGGAGGACAGAGGAGGAGGAAGGAGGAGGAGGGAGGAGGAGGAAGGAAGTAGGAGGAGGACAGAGGAGGAGGGAGGAAGGAGGAGAACGACAGAGGAGGAGGGAGGAGGAGGATGGAGGAGGAAGGAGGAGAAGGAAGGAGGAGGAGGGAGGAGGAAGAAGGAAGTAGGAGGAGGAGGGAGGAAGAGGGAGGAAGTATCAGGAGAGAAGAGGATAGAGGACGAGAGAGGAAATAGGATGACAGAGAGTAAGAAAGGAAGGGGGAGGACTCAGGAGGAAGGGAGGAAGACACAGGAGGGGAGGAGGGAGAAGAATGGAGCCCTCTCTGCCTTGTACCTTCCTTCTCTGCTGCACATGGCTCCTGAGAGACTTTGGGCATGGGACTCCTGCCATCACTCTGGGGAAAGAGCAGGTAGGCTCTCCTGATCTTCACAGAGCCCTCTCTGTTGGTACAGCTTGCTCCTGAAGCCACAGAAAGGACAGGTCGATGATATTGAGTCGCTGCACAGAAGCAACACCGTAGCAGTCACACTCCACCATCACCATGGTCAGGAAGCTCGTCTGCTGGGGCAAAGCCAGTGTCAGCAAGGGTGGGTGGAGGCAGGTGGTGAGGGAGGCTGGTTGGCGTGCCTGGCCCCTGCGGCCTGGTGCTCGGCTCAGCAGGGCTGCACGACCTGACTTAAACAGATGTGTGGTAGAAAAGTAGTCTACCCCTGAGCAGCACCCCAGCACTGTGAATCAACAACCCAGGGAAGCAGATGAATTCTCCAGCAGACCCAACCAAGTCACCCTCCAGCCAGATCAGCATCTCAGAGTGACCAGGGAGTAACGGGGAGGGTAGAGACTGGAAATGCTAAGCGGGATGGAGTCAGAGCCTCCAGTCCTCTCCCTGAGGAACTCACCAGCTTGGGATGCCTGAGTCCCACGTTAGGATTCAGTGTGTGTGACTTCATTTTTTTTTTTCTTCTTTAATTCTTGGAAAACTTTCATTGGATTGTTTAAAATGGGCTGTTAATCACTTCAAAACAATAAGTATGTATCTTATGTTATAATGAATTCCAAAAGCTGTCACTCGGATGTATTTTGAAAGAGTGAAATATTGAGAAATTTCTCTGTGGGAAGGGAGTTAATAAAAATAAAGTCAGCTTCTGTTGCTTCCAGACACGTGTGCCAGACCAGTCACAATTATCCCACGGCATCAGCAGGCCTCCATTAGTAAAATGCAATAAGCACACAGCCCCTGAGATGGCCCTGCCAAACCTCTCACCCCAGGAGAAGATCCCCCTGAACTCACTCTGCAGATTAACCGGTACACATCCTCAGGGAAATCACACATCCATCAGCCTGAGTTTGCTCCTGATTTCTCCAGAAATATCTAAACAAAAAAACCAGGAGTGAATTAAGCACGGCCATGATTTCCCAGGACCTTTGAAAAGCCCTTCTTCCCACTGCCAGCACTCACAGAGCCCCAAGCCAGCATCTCTCTCCTCCATCTGCTTGATTCCTCCTAGACCCCCAATCTCAGCATGCTTCACAAAGTTGATTTTTAGCTGTTTGCCATCATCAAGTGGTACAATGGAAAAGCTGAAGGCCCAAGCACACCACCCTATCTTCCCTATCTACCGCACGGTTAACTGCCTTTGATCTTATCACATGGCAGATAAATAACTGAAATAATCTCCATTTAAATATATTAGGTTGTTTGACATCGGTACTACACACAAGGAAAATCAATACTGATTAGACACTCGCCAGATACAATGTAAACGCATACCACAAAGTCTTTATGGGCCAGATAACATCATAGAGATCCCGGCCAGAGTCAATAGCCATTAGTTTTCAAAAGTGGTCACTTGAACTTGTGTGGAGGGGTGTGTGCCCCAGAGCCAGGCTGCCCATGGGCGTCCAATGTGAGCTTCAAAGAAGGAAGGAGGAGTTTCATCCCACTGTTGGTCACAGCAACAGGCAAAACTTTTGAAAACTGAAGTATATTCAGGTTCTGTTTAGACTAAAACACTTCAGGTATTTTGCTAGTTTGGGGAGAAAGTTTAAAAGCAAAGAAAGCCACTCACAAATGCAGTTGAATTCAAGTAGCTACTTGTTCTCCTGGTATGACAAATTCAACGCCAGGCTCTGTCCCTTGAAGGGGAGATGTGACTTCAACACCAATGTGTCTACCCCTGCAGATGGCAGGGGATTTGGAGATGCAGGTCTGTCTGGCAATGTTCCTTTGCAAGGCTGTTGTCAGAAATGAGTAGGCCCCACCCAGTCACTTGGGAGAAAAACATATCTGACACTGTGAAGAGTCCACACAGGTTCCTCTATCCTGAGGTCTAAAAGTTGAAAGTCAAGTTTCAAGGTCAGCATCACAAGCTGAGAAATGGGTTCATTGACACAACCACAGCTATTGAGTCTTTCTTGAGATTGTTTGAGTGAAAAGATTGCATGATGGTCCACCCATTCTGAGCCCTCCAAGCTCAGCCTGTGACACAGGTTTCTCTTCCGCTGTCCTTGTCCGCAGCAACTCCAGGAAGTAACCCTGAGTCATCAATCAAGTTGACAGCAAAGGTAGACCCCCATGGGAGAGAGAGGTCCCCCCAGGACTCAGAGACAAGTACTGCCGGATGGAAGCAGCAATCCAGCCAGAGCCAGCATGCCTCCGTGTCTGCCTCCTTCTAAAAAGGAGAAGCAGCGGGAAGGACCACGGTAACTTTCCTCCACCCCCTCCCCTGGCCTACAGCAGGCTGTCAAGCTTACAGCTGAAGGTTTGCTTTGTAGTCAGAGGATTCCATACTCTGTCACCTTCCCCACACCCACCAGCCCATCTAATAGTTTTAAAGGGAAAGGAAATTACTTGTCCTCACAGCCAGCCCTTGACACTTTTATGAGTCATCTGTAATGAAGCTATTCTTTGGCTTTAATGGAGACCTTGATTCTGACCACTGTGAATAATTGTCAAAAGGTGATTAATTAAATATTCACCACTCCCTATAAAATTGATCAACATATTACATTATGCTGGTCCGAAGTTATTTTATTTCTCCATTCTCTTCGCAATTCTATGCATTTAAACAAGCTTTAAACTGGAGCTATATAATTTACTGCATATTAATTATGCACACACACTGCCTAAAGTGAGAGGGAGTGTTTTACACCTTTTGTAACTCCATAAAAATACACGGCCATGACTCGCCATGCTGGGAAGTCCTGTTCTGGAAACAGAAGGCCTAACCATGACTTCCTGTGTTCCCAAGCAGAAAACCCCCGGTTACATGAGTTAGGGCTGACCACTGTGGAGTTCAATCTACCTCGGAGTTCATCTGAAAGGGATTTCAGGACAAACCTCATATGACCAAGTAGAAGGCTCTATCGATCTCAGGGCATCAGTTGTCATCTTGGACAGGACACTGGAGCATGCTTGTGGAGCTGATTCTTCAGTTCATGGACTGCTCAGGCTGGGATGGGAATGAAGACCAAAGGAGGGGGACAGAGGCTGAAAACTTCATTGAAATGAAAATGAGTCATGGACCTCTCTGGCTTGAGCTAACTCTGGTCTTTCACACTTGCTGTCTACATGGAAAGTCCTAGAAGACAGCTCTTCCGTTCACGTGCTCAGCGCCCACTCTTCTGCTCACCAGGAGACAGGGTGGGACTATATAAAATACCTCATTTCAAACACACACACACACACACACACACACACACACACACACACACACACACACAAACTGACTTAGAACCTTAATAATCAAACCGTTATTTATTATTTAGGTTTATTGATTAATCAGGGCCTCCCCCTACAGCCCAGGCTAGCCTCCAACTCACCTTCCTCTTGCCTGAAATGCCAGGATTACAGGTGTATGATACTACACTTGGTTCAAACCAAATTTTATTAACAAGGAATAAATGTGAGGATTTATGCTTAAAATCTATAAAAATAACTTACATAGAAATGTGAAAAATGAAACCCAAAAGGCCCAAATTTTCCATGGCCAGGACTCTGAGCTTTCTATGGAGAAAGAAATGAGGTCAGGAGACTTTGGTGTGCCTGAGACAAGAGCAGCACATGTCAGACGAGGCGTCAGAAGGCAGGACTCTGCAGACATATGCATGCACACAGAAGCACTGGCCCTGCTGAGTGCACAGAGGGGCCTCAGCTCCAGTCTACATCCTGGGCCTTGCTGCAGATGGAAGCTTCCAGCATTGAGCCCAGGCTGCTGAGGATCTCTGCTTAGAGCCTTGGAGGACCCAGCCAGCCACATCCTGGACGTCCTTGGAGGAGGCTCTTTGAACGCAGATTACTGATTTCATTGAAGTAGTCCATCACCCTCCTTTTCCCCCCGTAGGCTGTTAAAATGTCATTGAGTGAACATAGCAGATAAAAAAAATGATGAACCAAAAAATCATATTTCAACTTGAACAAAGTTGCTATTTGTAGACTTGATCACATGAAGCTCGGGCAGTCCAGCCGATTTCGGCAGCAGCTACAGGAATGAACCCCACAAAGGGGCTGAGTTTAATCATCCAATCCCAGACTGTATTGATTTTGGGACTACTTGCAATGACTATATAAATAAGGCATTTCTTTGCCACTGTATCTGCAGCCGGTCATGAACCCAGAACCTTCACAACCTGGTCCAAAGTGAATTATGCCCCGCAGAAATAAATTAATAAAACTAACACAGCCAGCCTTCTCCACCGAGTTATTTTCACGTTTCAAGAGCTTAAAAATATAAAATCAATAATCATTTAGTCATAAGGGTAAATGAAGCGACATAACATCAAAGTCTACCCTTTAGCCATTCAAGCCGTCCTGGGTGATTCATCCCGTCAAAAGGCGGGTGGTAATAATCCTTCCCACTCGGAGGCAAGCTGCCACACAGCTGCGGTATTATCCTAGAGTAAACAAGTTGGG
Organism: Peromyscus californicus insignis; assembly: GCF_007827085.1. NCBI lineage: Eukaryota > Metazoa > Chordata > Mammalia > Rodentia > Cricetidae > Peromyscus > Peromyscus californicus. The sequence continues at coordinate 1,985,414 of NW_026294480.1, read as the reverse complement.
AGAAAATATTAAAAATCAATATCTGTTTCCTCCTATCAGACCAGATGGCATCCATCATAAATCCGGCCGGTAAAGAGTTCTTGGAGTTGGTACCCAGAGTGAGGAACCCAGTGGAATTCACCCCATCAAATGGAGATGCCAGCTCAATAGGGACTGCAGGTGGGAGCTAACACTTCAGGAGTGCAGGATTTCACAATAGCAAAAACTGCTGCAATTATAAATAAAGAGGAGAATTCTATCATAGCTATAGGATGCTGAGAAGAAGCCGTTGCCCGCACAGCGGAGAGAGAACCCAGACAGCAGCTTTCAATGAATGCCCTGCACGTGTACTGGGCCAAGGATCCTTCGAGTCACTCGCTCAGCTCCAGCCCTTCCATCTGAGAACCTATCAGGATGTCCCACATCACCTTCTTCCCCTGGTGCCTGTGGAAAACCATGATGGAGACTCCCCTGACCCCAACTGCCCATGAACAAATGGCAGCTGTACTGCTACATCAGCCAGGAGCCTGTACTGGGGAGCAGGGAGGAGTCACACACTCTCGATGTGCCTTGCGCAGTGACAATGCTCATAACTCAGCAGCCGCTGACGACACTGTGTCCATCCTCGAGGGAGCAGAAGACTCCAGAATGGAATGTCGTCTGCCTTTCGGAGAACAAGAAGCTGACCATCCTCTCTCCAAATCAGCCTCAAATTTGAAGATCTGGATGAATTTTATTATTTCTGGAAAGTGGGCCATTATTGCTGTTCTTAGTGAAGGTCTTGGTGTCTCCTGCCAGTGTTACCAGGATGTGCACACACACACACACACACACACACACACACACACACACACACACGCACCATACACACATGCACACATACTCACACACATAAACACCATACACACATGCACACACACACATATATACATACTCACACACATACATGTATACACATATACTCACATATCATACACCATACATACATGCACACATACACATTCATATACACACACACATACATGCATGTGCACACAGTCATATACATCCATGTATGCACATACGTGCACATACTCATACACACACGCACACATACAACACACATGCAAGTACATACCCACAAATACATACACATACATCAAACACACACACAAACACATTTTCATATATACACACATTCTTACATACACAATACTTGCACACACTCAGACCTGTACACACATTCACACTCTCACACTCTCACACACTCACCACATTATCCCTTGGAAAGCATCAAAAGTTTGGCCACAGTCACTCCACAGGAATGGTTGACAGCAGCCTGGGGACCTCACTATAGAGGAGTGTTTTAATTGTCTATCTCTACACCACACACTCCCAAGCCACCTGTGCCCCCAGCCTGGCTACGTTAGAGTCTTCCCAGTGAGACTTTCCATCTTAGTCACTCTTGAACAAACACAGTTTCATGGACAGTGACTGGGGGATTGTTTTTTCAGGGTTCCATCACGCCCTTCTTCAGGCTCAGATGGTGAAATGTGCCCTTTGGTCCACCATGAGCACCTTGCTCAGGCACCACATGGCACTTAAATAATCCCAGGAACCTGTAAAGGAGAAGGAAGTCTGCCAGTGGCCAGATGTCCATCCCTGCCAGTGTCTGCCAGTGGCCAGATGTCCATCCCTGCCAGTGTCTGCCAGTGGCCAGATGTCCATCCCTGCCAGTGTCTGCCAGTGGCTAGATCCCCATCCCTGCCAGTGTCTTCCAGTGGCTAGATTCCCATCACTGCCAGTGTCTGCCAGTGGCTAGATCCCCATCACTGCCAGTGTCTGCCAGTGGCAAGATCCCCATCCCTGCCAGTGTCTGCCAGTGGCTAGATCCCCATCCCTGCCAGTGTCTGCCAGTGGCTAGATCCCCATCACTGCCAGGGTACTGGGATTTTATATTCAACCCAACTCCCTCTCTAACATATGAAGATTTCCATTTTCCATTTTCTTTCTTTTTGTTCTTACAGGGCCATGCATTAGATCTGGGGCCTCATGCAATCCAGGTACCACTGAGCCATATACCTGATCCTTTTTAGCTGTCTTTTTAGCCTGGGTAAATGAGGGTCCCTTTTCACTAGCAGGTGAATCCTCATCTTGGTCTCCATAGCTGTGAGTAATGTCCATGTAGATCTTGATAATCAGTTGCGGAATTCATGGCTTTCCCAGCTAGAATGTCACACTGTGACTGTGGGTGACAAAGAGCACGGAACCCCAGAATTCGGGCTGGCTGGCAAAAAACATGCCTCCTCAGGAGGGCAGGGGTCTTCCTGGTGTCTATGGCTCTGCGTACCTCTGGCTAGCTTTGCACGGTATCGTGTATTTCTAACTTTGAAACAGACTGCAAACCTCTCTCCCAGAAGCCTGACTGCTGTTCTCTTCAGAAAGGCTTAGGCAGTCCAGCCAGCCCTCTTGGCATCTGGATCATCACCCTTGGCCACGCGAGGCCGCCACACTAGGGTGATTAATCTGTCCTATGAACATGACTTCTCTGTGGAAATGACTATCTGAGCTCATGCCATTTGCTTAGTTCATGGTGCAAAGTAGCAACAGATGAGAAGCTGGAGTGTTTGTCCTCAGAACCTTCCCTCTTTTGCAGGGGCCCCATGGGACCACTAAGCAACTAGAATGGGACTTTCTGTACAAAGTTCTGGAGAAGTTCGTCCTCCATCCTGATACCAAGCTTTACTTCCTGAACATCTTGGAAGACAGAGCATGCATCCCAAAAATATGACAAAGTGTTACCATCCCAGCTGAGGCCATCCATCAGGTAAGTGCACAGTGCCCGAACCCTCCTGGAGTGTGGCCCTGAATCCGCTGCCTTTTAGGAAACGGTCATTCAGTAGCACCTTTCTTGCTGGCCATTTTTTCTATGATAGCCAAGACCCATACCTGCCAAAAGGCGCAAAAAATAACTTTGACAAAGAGAAATCTCACAGTGACCCTGTATGTATCCACCCTCTTTCCTGGAAACAATTCTGCCCAAATATAGTCCCATGAGCCTCCAACAGAGTGTGTAAAGGCACCATTAGTGCCTCTTGTTGGTGACAATTATCCATTTGTACTTAGTAATTGAATAGTTAATGATACTTATCTGTGAAGAAGACAGTGTCTTTCACTCATGTAATATTGACTGCAACCTAATACACACTGAGATTCCAGATCCTGGAGGGTTATTGAACTAAAGCTACATCTTTATCTTCCTATGATTTTAATGAGAAGTCTCTTTGGCCTAAAGACACTTCAGGTTGCAGGATGTGCAGGATCCCCAAAGGCACCACTGTTCACAGTGCAAACCCCTTGAGTTCTCCGTCTTCTGGTGTGTGAGGAGCACTAATGTGCGAATGTGCTTACAGGTGCACCATAGACAAAGAAACTAGCCTACCGGCAAGGAACAGAGGACAGAGGACGGTACTTGGAACCACCTTGCAGCTTCCCATCCAGACCCTCTTCATGCTCGGCCTGTTTCTGCTGTGGAGTTCTGCCAGGTGCTTTAAAAAAAAAAATAACCAAAAAAACAAAAAAACCCTTTCTACTGAACTAAGTCGTTTCTCAACCTGGACTTGGAAGCTTGGATGAAACAGAAAAATTTCAGAAACAATGAGCAGTCAACTACCCAGACCAGAAGCAACAATAAATATGACAAAATCTATAGGGTTCTTAAGAAAATCTATTGAGTAATAAAATGCCCAACCCAGGGTCTCCATTACCATCTGTATCGTGGCTGTCAGTGTATCCATGGGGCTTGGCAGATGCTCCTGGGAGACTTCATGACAAAAATCACATGTTGCAATCCAGCATGTCTTCCTGAAAAGAGACTGATGTGCACACATTCTGGCAATGGGGTGCTGATTTTGTCATTGTTCTCACAGCCTTAGACCTTTCATTTGGGCAGTCTGGCAGACAAAACCAGGTGCTGCCTAGCATGAAGATTTGTTCTTAGAAATGTGTCAATAGGAAGTTCCACGGTTGTGCAGACTCTCCCTACATTGACCTAGATTCCACAGCCCACTATGACTTCAACTACATAACACATACGTGCACGCTAGCCTCTTTCTCCTGGGGAAAACACAGGGCAGGAGAATGTTCTGATCCAAGACCCGATTCTCCTGGGAAGTGGGAGACCGTTGTTAAAGCAGAAAGGCGTGCTGTTACAGGAGCCTTTCCAGTTCTTTACGTAGGAGCATGAGACTTTACTTTTGCACTTTTTTGGTTGCTGGTAGTCAAACCCAGGGTTTCCTGAGGACTGTTTGTGATCCACCACTGAGCTACATCCCCATCACAGAGAGTAAGAGAATACTCCAAAATAACGATGGACAGAGTCCAGTAGGAGACACAACCCAGGGGTACAGATGCACTGTCCTAGCCAGGCGTGACATACCTTAGAGAATTATAAATACTGTGCTGTTAATAAGTCTAGAAGTGAGTCCATTTCAAACACAAGCATGAGAGGAATGCACTGTAGTGTGATGTTAGGGAATAACAACACACAAGGCCACAGGGACTTGGGGTTCCATTGTAGTTTTATGAGAGTACTGTTACAGTGGCAGTCTATCCTTGGCCAGAGGTGTCACTATACAACCCACGGCCTCATTTTTAAATGCACTTCATTTTCTCTTCTGGCCCCAAGAGCTTTGGGAGTCATGGGTTTCTGCGCTGACATGGCCAAGTCCCAAGTCCCACAGCAAACACAACCGGTCTGGAAAGATCATAGAAGCAGCAACAAGAAACCCAGGTTACAAAGAGATGCTTTTCCAAGAAGGCCAACCCAAAGTTCCTGAGGAACACGTGTTTTGGCAAGTAGCACAAAAGCAGCCTGAAGAAGATTCAGCCAAATGGCACAAAGGCCGTGGGTGATGTGGCAATCAAAGCGATCGTGAAGCCAAAGAGGTTGACACTAAGGTGGCTAAGGACCCCAACCACAGCCCTGATGACCTCCCTCATCACCCATCCCAAGCTTGGGACGCAGTTCCTGGCGATATAGCCAAGAGTTTCAGGTTCTGCCCACCAAAGGCCAAGGCTCAAACCAAAGCTGAGGCTGCAGCTCCTGCTGTAGCTCTGAGCCCTTCCCAGGCCCCTTAGGAAGGCCCTGTGTTAAAAGCATCTGTCTGGTCGGGCGGTGGTGGCGCACGCCTTTAATCCCAGCACTCGGGAGGCAGAGCCAGGCGGATCTCTGTGAGTTCGAGGCCAGCCTGGACTACCAAGTGAGTTCCAGGAAAGGCGCAAAGCTACACAGAGAAACCCTGTCTCGAAAATCCAAAAAAAAAAAAAAAAAAAAAAAAAGCATCTGTCTGCCCATGTGAAGACAGATGGACCGGTGTGATCACCCCTGCACACGTGGCTGGTGTCCTCGGCTATTTCCACAAATAAACTCGAGGCTGTTAAAAAATAAACTACATTTCACTGTATACAACTGTGGTGGTATTGTGTTCCCCAAAATATTGTGCACCCTAATAAACTTATCTGGGGTCAGAGAATAGGACAGCCACAATATTAAACATAGAGGTTAGGCAATGGTAGCACACGCCTTTAATCCTAGCATTCCAGAGGCAGAAATCCCTATGGATCTCTGTGAGTTCTTGGCCACATTGGAAACAGCCAAGCATAGTGACTCACACCTTTAATCCCAAGAAGTGAGCCTTTAATCCCAGGGAGTGATGGCAAAAGGCAGAAAGATATATAAGGCATGAAGACCAGAAACTAAAAGCATTTTGGCTGGTTAAGCATTTTGGCTGGTTAAGCATTTAGCTGGTTAAGCTTTCAGGCTTTTGAGCAACAGTTCAGCTGAGATTCATTCTGGATGAGGACTCAGAGGCTTCCAGTCTGAGGAAACAGAATCAGCTGAGGAATTAGTGAGGTGAGGTAGCTGTGACTTGTTCTGGTTCTCTGACCTTCCAGCATTCACCCCAATACCTGGCTCCAGGTTTGATTTTATTAACAAGAATTTTAAGATCCCTGCTACCTTCAACCACTGTTTGATCTAGAGTCTAGATCATAATGCTATGCTCAGTTTGCCATGATGTACTTTTCCTACTCAGTATTTAGTAAAGATCTACCTGAGAACCAGGTAGATCTTCTAGAGGCAACAGTGTCAGTATATGGAATGGCAGTTCATTGCTCTGTGTGGACTTAGACTCAGTGATGGAGGGAAGTGGGAGGGCAGGGGGGGCAGAGGGAGGGCAGAGAGGACAAGTCAAGAAAGAACACACAGCCCAGGCTACACTGACTCAAACTTCATGCAGGCAGCACTCTAGGAACTCCATGCATATGATCAAGTAGACATGTTGTCAACAGACTGTTTGAAAGCCCCCACTGGAAACAGTATTTAAATTAAGAAGCACAAACGCCTGTTGACCTGGAGATTCTAGACTCCATCCAGTAGAAATAAAATGAAGGAAGAGATGTATTTGTGAGATAGACCTGATAGTAGCTGGCTGGAAATGATAGAGTGCCTTTAATTGGGGGAATTGATAAGTGAGTTGTTCTGGCTTAATTTCATCCTTCAGAATATAAAGTAACCACAAAAATATAACAAAGGGAGTCATATGCTGTGGGTGGACAGGCCAGGGACCTGCACTCTCAACAACACGAAGTCAAAGCGAATATATATCTCTATACATGTATGCATGTAACAACAATGAAAATAAGCCGCAATTTGAAAGAGAAAAAGAAGGGATATATGGGGAGATTTAGAAAGAGAAAAGGGAAGTAATTATAATTTTAAAAACTTTTTAATAATTGCTAAATGCTGAATATTTATTTCAACTAGATGACAAACTGTGAATACCCAAGTGAAAGTCACCAAAGTTCAGTGGCGATCAGCCCAGGGACACCTCCAGAGCAGCCAGGGTGGGTGGGAAACGCCCCACACCAGAGCCAAAGATCACAGAGAGGGAAGACACCTTGTGCGAGACATGAAAGCTAGAACAGTGAGAAAATCTATAAAGTGCTGCAAGCCAGAAGGGCAACCTGTAACTCTAGATCCAGGCAAACATTCCCTTAAATAAGACAAAGACTCACCGCAGTTATACCAGTCTCAGTGAATTTGCTGCCAGTGGACAATACCACAGGAAACGTTAACGACAAAAGACTTCCTGCTGAAGCAGTGACATCAGAGGGAGCCTGGATCTATGACAAAGAAACAGAGTTCCAGGGATGGCAGCCGAGCATGTAAATGACACAGACATTTTTGTCACGCAAACTCTTAGGAAGACCCTTGACCCTTGGAAGCAGAACTACTACAGCATCCTGTGAGGCTTGTATCCCAGCTGCACACCAAGGGCAGGTGAGCTGGAAAGGGACCATCGTATACACATCCCAAGGTGTAGCCTGTCAAGTTAAAGCCAGAATTCCAGTGACCCTAAAATAGTTCAGAAGATTTTTAACAAATATACTAATAATGGCGACAAATGGAATGATAATAATTTAAGACTAATTTCTGGACTGGCCAATAAATCTAAATATTACTAGTATGATTACTGACCGCTTGTGTTCCATCCTTTGAGAACTGCCTGCTCACTTTATCAGCCCACTTGTTGATTGAGTTGTTTGATTTCTGGTTGTTTATGGGGTTTTTCTTGTTGTTGTTTTTGTACATTAAAGATATAAATCCTGTATGAGATATATGTTTAGTAGATATTTTATTCCTACCTCTTCACTCATTTCATTTGTTGTATAAAAGTTTTTTTTTAATTTCATGAGATTCCATTTGTTGATAATTGCCCTTATTTCCTAAGTAAACTAGGCCCATAGGGGTTCCACACGTAGTTTTGGTCAACTTGACACAAACTAAAGCATTTTTGGAAAGAGGGAATCTCAACTGAGACATCTTCTCTCTCAGATTGGCCTGGGTCCATGTCTGTGGGCATTTTCTTAACTGGTAATTGATATGGGAGGATACAGCCCACTGAGGGTGATGCCACTGTTGGACAGGTGGGGACAGGGTGTATGACAAAGCAGGATGAGAAAGCCATAGAGATCAAGCCACCCAGCAGTGCTCCTCCATGGTCCCCGCTTCAGTCCCGGACTCAAGTTCTTGCTTGAGTTTCCACCCTAGCTTCCCTCAGTGATGGACTGTAAACCGGGAGGGTCAGGGGCGGTTTCCCCAAAACAACAATCCTTTCCTTCCTCAGGTGGTTTTTGGTCAGTGTTTTATCACACCAACAGAAGGCAAATTAAGAGAGAGATTGAGGGGGGCGGGATGTACACACTTCAATACATACTTAACTTGAAACTTAAGGAACATAAGAATTTTAAATCTCAAAAGTTTCCAAAAAGCATAAGAAGATAGGACAAGGGAAAAGAAAAGGTTGAACAAATAGCAAATTTGAACAAATAATAGTTGACTTAAACCAATGAATAATAGTTGCCCTAAGTGTAAATGAACTAAAATCCCCAATTAAAAAAACAAAAGTTATTCGATTTGGTAGAAAAACAGAAGACACTATATCTTATCCATAAAAAAACACTTCATGTGAAAATATGGATGGGTTAAAATAAGATGGCAGAAAGGTCATGTCGGAACATGGCCAAAGAACGATTCATGACGGAAAATGCCTTGGGGACCTGTGAGAGAGGCTCCAGGAAAAAAAGGCAGAGGGCCTTTTAATGCAGGTGCATTTTGTTCCCTGGAGTGTTCTTGGACACGATTTCATGCTTCCTGTGACAAACATTTGTATTCAGTTTTAAGACGTGTTTGTTATTGTTAGGTGTTGGAACACAGCTATAGAACCACTCTCGGGGAGGCTGTGCTGAGCGCCGTCCTCAGGGCACCCTCAATCTGGATGTGGCCTCTGCCATGTTTTCATGCTTTCCCAGATATAATCTATAGCACGTGCCAGGAAACTGTGTTTAAATTGGTCTGTCCGGAGAAAAGTTCTGAGAAAGGTCTGTTCTGTTAATATTTAGTATGTGCTTACAGGTGTTTATTTATATGCTTTTCCAGTCATGTTTTTCTGAATTCAAACAACATCTTGGATCATTGTGTCCATTGTTACATTTTTTGTTATGAGAGGTTTGATTACACTGTGTAAAGATATGTCACTGTGATTGGTTTAATACAAAGCTAAATGGCCAACAGCTAGGCAAGAGATATGGGTGGGACTTTTGGACAGAGAGAACTCTGGAAAGAAGAAAGGCAGAATCACCAGACAGACAGAGAAGAGGCAGGATGGGGATTTCAGAGTAAAGGTAACCAAGTCACACAAAAGAATGTAGATTAAAAAGCATGAGTTAACTTAAGTTATAAAAACTAGTTAGGAACAAGCCTAAGCTAAGGCCCAGCTTTTCTAATTAGTAAGTCTCTGTGTCATTTTTTGTGAGCTGGCAGCCCAAAGAAAAATCTGTTTGGACATTTGTGTGTAGAAGCATATCAAAACTGAAGTAAAGTTGTCTGCAGCATCAGACTGTACTCTGCCCCATTCTCTAAGGTCTTCAAATCCCAGGTCTCACAGACAGAGCTGCATAGTAGATGAAAGTCAACAGGATCAGAATGCTAAAACTCATCATAAGAAAGATGGAGTGATGTCTCAGGATTAAAGTGACTCTAGAACTATGAACTTAAAGAGAGAAGGAAATTTAGTAATGGCAAAAGGGTCCATGAGTGAAGACTATAAAGCAATCCTAAAATTTAATATTCATAGTAACAGTGTATTAAGTCCATGAATCAAGAGAGGAATGGGCGTGGAACATGTACACACACATACAATGAAGTTCTGTTCATCTAGAGAGAAAAATGAAATCATACATTTGTGGGAAAACAGAATTGGAAAATATCTTATTAAGCAAGACAGTGCTCAGAAAGACAATTACTACATACATGCTTCTTTCACAGAGAGTCTAGATTTTAATTTTTATAGATGGATGTGAAAGTGTAGATATGGGTCATAAAGACAGAAAGAAGACTGGGGAGAGTGGGTTCCAAAGGAGGGTGTAGTTAGTAGAATACATGTGACCTAAAAGTAGAGAAGAGGGTCCTGGAGTTGGGGAGGGACCAGCAGGAGGCCGTAAAGAACTGTATGGGTGAGGGGGATCAGTGGTAAAAGATGCACTTTGTACGCTAATTTAGAAAAACAATGAGTGGAATGACAGAGGAGTGAATGGACCAGGACCCTGGCACAAGTAGTTGGTGACTTTAACATCTTCTCTGCAATGAAGGAAGCAGAGAAGGCCCAGACAGCTCAGCAAACTGACCTGCATACCCTTTCCACTGGAAAAGGCAGATTCACAGCCCGGACACACCACACAATGGGTAGTGGAATGGGTTCAGTGGACTCAGGACTGAGACATGTGAAGCTCAGACTCTGGCAAGATGGCCCAGAGCTAGCAAAAAGTAAAACACATACAGTCATGAAACTGCTCAAGTTTCTAAAGTTAAGCTAACCTCCTTTAAGTGACCCCGTGGGCCAAATAAATGATCAGGAGCAGAGGGAAGGCAGAGAATATTTAGGCTTCCTAAAGGGTATGAAAAGTGGCCATAAACTTTCCAGGCCCAGAAAGAAAGATAAGATGTGAAACTCTAATTGTGGGAGGTTCATGTCTACCACAAATAAGACCCTGAGATCTACCCCTAGCTGGAAAGCAAGAGACAGAGAGAATTTTTAAAAAGAAAAAGAAAAAAGAAAGGTTGAAAGAAAAGAGGGAAGGTAGGAAAGCAAATGAACAATCTGTTGGTAATAATGCAGCTCACATCTGTAAACCCAGACCTCAGGAGGTTTAGGCAGGATGGTTGCCACAAGTTTGAGGTCAGCCTAGACCTCATACTGAGTTCCTGACCAGCCTGGGCTGCAGAGTGAGACTCTAACAGTTAATCAATAATTAAATAAATGTCCAAACATTTATCTTAAGACAATGAAGGAGGAGGTGGGAGGAGGGAGGAAGCAAGGATGAGAAGAAGAATGGAAGGGGTGAAGGGAAAGAGGGAGGGAGGGAAAAGGAAGGAAGGAGGGAGGAAGAGAGGAAGGAAGGGAGGGAGGGAGAAAGGAAGTAGTTAAATAAAGCAAAACTGGATTAAGATGAAGGAAAAATAAAGAAGAGATGCAACCAATGCCATGGGAAAATCAATAATTAAGTGGAAAATTCATTCTTTAAAAAGATCCATAAAATTCATAAACTTCTGTTGACAGAAGACGAAAAACCCTGAGAGAAGAGGAAAATTACCAATATGAAACAGCAAGCAAGGAGGCATCAGCACAGACCCCAGGGAGGCTGGAGGATGGAGTTGTTGTACAGCTCTTGCCATAGTTCATCAAACACAGATAAAATATATCAGATTTAAGAATTGATTCATATAAAAATAAATACATAATCAAAGTCCTTCTCACAAAAAAAATTCCAGGTCTAAATAAGCTTAGCACATTTTTTTTAATAGAGAAGAAATTAAATCCTAATTATTTTTCTCCAAACTCATTTTGTGCCTGGGACAAAAACCTAATATGAAAATCATCAACAAATGTCCATCAGCAAAAGTTAGCTCCTTTACAGATTGTTGTAAATCAAATTTAGTAACATATGAATATATATCATTACTATATTATCACTAAATGGAGTTAATCCCCAAATTTAATTATTAATTTAGTAAGTGAAAGTGAATTAGCATAATTACTGTATGAATAAAAAATAAGAAAACTCACATAATTATCACAGCTGGAAGAAACGTGTTTGACAAGGTTTGCACACATTTATTACCTTAAAACCCTCAGCACCTTCAACCACACAAAGGCCACTCACAGCCAACCTATAATTGGCATTGTATTTCATAATGAACAGTGGATACTCTTTTCACCCTACACACAGACATGAAAACAACCTCTGCTCATACCACTTCTGGAGAACTCTCAGCTGGAGCTCAAACTACTACAATAAGACAAGAAAAGAAAAGGCATTCAAGTTGAAAATGAAGAAATAAAATTGTCTTTGTATAAAATATAATCACGAGTAGAAAATTCTAATAAATCCACCAAAGTTGCTAGAACTCGGAAATGAATTTAAGAGGATCATGTGATAGAATATATGGTGACTGTTTCTCTATGTCCACAGTGAGCAATAAGAAAGTGAAAACTTTTAAGCATCCGTTTCAACAGTATCAAAAATTAAGTGTATCATAATAAAGGTATGGAAATGGGCCATGTGTACACACTTAAAACTGTAGATCATTACTGAGCAAAAGCAAAGGACCCTGCATTAATGACTTTTCTATTGCTGTGATAAAAACACCGTGACCTGAGGAAGAGAGGGTCTATTTTGACTTATAGTTCCTGGGAGAAAAGAGTCCATGATGGCAGGCATGGCGGCAGGGCAGGTAGCAGAGAACTCTTGAACTGCAAGCCTGAAGCAGAGAGAGCAAACGGGAAGTGGCTCAGAGTCTGTAAATGCACCTACTTCCTCCAACAAGACCACACCTCCCAAACCTCCCCAAGTAGCTCTACCAACTGGGGTCTGTGTGTTCTAACATCCGAGCTTTCAGGGTACCTTCTCCCCAAAACCATGACAGACCCTGAACACATGGGAAGGTCGGGTAGCACTCACTGACTAGACTCAGTATTGTTATGATTTAGGTTTCTCCAAATTTACTAATAAATTGTCTGTGATCTGCAACAAAATTCCAACCGCCCTTCCTATACGGAATGGTATCAGTCAAAGGCAGTGTTTCTCAACCTGTGGGCCATGACCCCTGTGGGGGTCACATATAAAATACACTGCATATCAGATGCTTACATTATGATTCCTAACAGTAGCAGAATTACAGTTAAAAAGTAGCAATGAAATAATTTTATGGTTGGAAGTCACCACAACATGAGGGAATGTAAAGGGTCACAGCAGTGAGAACCACTGGCCTAAGACAGCATAGACTTCACAAGTGAAACACAGGAATAAGGTTGGAATGGATCAAAGGCAGAAGGCTGAGGGACAGATATGAAGCTGCCAGTGAGAGGGATAACAAAACCATCTGTAGCACAGAGGAATGCAGAAATGGCCTTCCCAGGATGCAATAGAGAAATGGGGGGGGGGGGTCTTCCACAGTGCCAGAGCCCTCTGCTCTATGCGAGTTCATTTTTAAATTTGCAAATATTCATTTTAAATGGTCAGTCACAAAATGGGGGAAGGATCCAAACTCATATCCATCAAGGGGTGCATCTAAAACACAATGGGATACCAGAAACACGTAATAGCGATGTAAAGATGACATTTATAAACAAGGGGCATATGAATGGTGAAACGCATATGAAGAGGTGTTTACTGTGATGTCAGATAAACGCGTATTAAAACTTCAGGAGGCCCCAGGTACAAGCCTACAGAGCTAAAGCAGCGAAGCCGGAGAAGGCAGAGCAGCTGCTGCCGCCGTACCCCAGAGGCCTGGCTGCAGTCCTGGGAGGGGCTCCCCAGAACCTGGGCACACTCCCTCCTGAAGATCCAGACTTCTCAGTTCTCTGAATTTGCCCAAGGGACATGAAAGTACATTCCACACAATGACATGGAAGTTCACAGCCTCATATTGTTACCAACTCTGTAACAAGTCCCCTTAAAATCATGTCCCAGGCCAGCAAGATGGCCCAGTGGGTAAAGGCACTGGCTGCCAAGCCTGATGGCCTGAGTTCAATCCTCAGGACTCACATAACTACAGAAGAGAAGTGATTCCAGTCGTCCTCTGACTTCCACATGGGCCCACATATGCAAACTCATATACACACATACACAAAATAAATAAATGACACTTTAAAATCACGTCTGGATAAGAATGCTTGAAGAACCATGTGTATAAACACAATATAAGAGAGATCAGGACTTCACAGAGAAAGTGTGACCATCCAACACAGGATGTTCACAGGGTAGGATCAAGCAGGAAAATACAGCCCCCCCCCCCGGGGGAGAAGAGGAGGAAATGCACACTGTGTGTGTGTGTGTGTGTGTGTGTGTGTGTGTGAGAGAGAGAGAGAGAGAGAGAGAGAGAGAGAGAGAGAGAGAGAGAGAGAGAGAGAGAGAGAGAGAGAGAGAGAGAGAGAGAGCTGGAGCACATGCCTATGATCTGCAAAGCGAACTCATATATGCTTCTGAGCCTGATGCGTCTAGAAGGTGTTCACACGTGTGTATGTTTCACATGTCTGTACATGTATGACTATGCATGAAAGTACTTAGAGTAAGTCCTAGACTACGAGCAAGGGACATGAGGATGGGTAACAAAATGGGCTTAGCGGTCCCTAATGGGCTGAAGATGGGCCGCACTAGGAAATTCCAAGTCTAGTGCTAGGGAGATGGCCCAACAAGGAAAAGCACTTCCTGCACAAGCATAAGGTCTTGAGTTCAAATCCCCAGAACCCATGTGCAAATCCAGGCATCACTGTACATGACTATAATCCACAGCTCGGAAGAGAGAGAGAGAGAAGACAGGAGGATTTGTGGAGCCCAGCTCCAGGCTCAGTAGGAGCCCGTCTCAAGGGAATAACATGGATCTTAATAGAACAGGGCCCCTGAAGTCATCCTCTGGCCTCTGAGAGCTCTTGGGCTGTTGCACCTGCATGCACACATGCACATACACCACACTCCTATCAGTAAGAAATATTAAAAGGAAAGAAATATCCATACCCTGAGCCTCAGAACTGTGCATGACCTGGAGGTGGAACTGAATTGACCATCTTGAGCTAAAGTCACCCTGGTTTAGCCGGAGGAGCCATACAGCCAACTTCCCTCACAAGAGGCGGAGGAGGAACTCAACAGAGAACACCAAGTGGAGGTGCAGGCTGAGGCTGTGGAGACACCAGCCAAGGGTCCGGAGAGATGGAGGGATTCCCCCCAGGGCCTCCAGAGGGCGCCAGACCCATCTGCACCCTGACCTGACCTCCGAGACAGGAAGAGGGCGGTCTGTTTGCCTTAAGCCACACATTTGAGGTAAATTCTTACAAAAGCCAGGAGAATCTTAACTTGATCAATAATCTTGAAGTCATTTATGGGAACAGTATAATTATGTGTAATTTATGTAAATGAGCGATTCCTATCGCCTGCAACAACCTGGATGGGCGGACTCGTCCTGCGGTCTCTTCTCTCCCTCCTCCCCTCCCCTCCCCCTTCTTCCCTCTCCTCTCTTTTTCTCCTCCGCCCCCTCCTTCCTCCTTCCTCTTCCTCCTTTCTCCCCTCTCCTCCTCCACCCTCCTCTCCTGCAGCCTTGACAGGGCCCTCTTTCTGAGTGAACGGGTTTCCACGTCTAGGGGCCCTGACTGCTTTGTCCAGAGCCTCATGCTCCGCCTGCATGCACTGCCCTGGTCTTGTCTCTGCTTCCTGTGTCTTCGGGACCACCCAGTGGCTGTGCTCACCTTCGCTGATGTCCTCTAATTCCCAAATGGCTTTTTTCAGATGTTTCCTTATTTATTTCATGCCATGATGACCTCACTTGTTTTTTTTTTTTTTTTTTTGAATTTTGGGAATTCAAAAATAATTTTGCATATGGTTTTCATATGTATCTGCTAAACACCAGTTTTCTTTGATGAAAACACACACACACACACACACACACACACACACACAGCCCAAGATACACTTGTAAAGAATAGTTATCTTGGTCAGCACAAAACCTTCTTTTTAAAAAAGATTTTATTCATAGTACCTTTAATTATGTATATGCCTGGGTGGTTGCCTAGGTGTGCCATTGCCTGCAGAGAGCAGAGGGTGCTAGATCCTCCTGGCTCTGGAGCTATAGGTAACTGTGAGCTGACTGATGTTGGTGGTCCCCCGTCAGACCAGAAAATGTTCTTAATTGCTGATCTATCTCTCCAGTGCTCCCTTCAACATTATTTTTTTGGACAGGGTCTCACTATGTAAACCAGGCTGGTTGGAACTCACAAAGACCCCACCTGTCTCTCCTCCCTGGTGCTAGGATTAAAGGCCTGTGCCAGCATGCATAGCCTTGTTTTCAAAGCCTTCTTTTTAAAAGAATTTAAGACTGGCCAGTTCAGGAGTTGGCACAAATGTCTTCATCAAGATCTTGGTCAGTGATTGCCCTGCTCTCCATAACTGAGGGGAATCTAGTTTTCTCCTTTTGATAGCAAGGAAGGAGCAAACTGGGAGCCCCTCTGAGAAGAGCAAACCACTGTGGGGTTCGAGAGCAGGCCGGGACCGTGGCTGAAGGAAAGCAGCCTGAGGTACTTAACATGAAGGCTCTTTTACCTTGGAGCAAGTCCCACCCACCCAGTCAGCAAAGCCCAAGAGACCTCAAACACCGGCACAGCCTGGCAGGTGGTAGAGGGCCAGACCAAAGCCTCTGGGGACCAGGTGCCCTCTGGCACCCCCACTTGCCCACCTCTGTCCTGGACCTTAAGGCTGAAAGGGCTTAGGAATGGACACCAGGTCCACTAGGGTTGATCTCCTCCTCTGGAGAGTCTGGTGAGAAACAGGTTGGACTAGTTGTGCTCAGTGGCACCTCTCACCTGCATCTGAGGTGTGGGGACCTGAGGGCACATTCCAGCAGTGTGGAGGCAGGGGCCAGGGTGAGCTGAGAGCAGCCAGGCCTTGCACAATGGGCTGAGGCAACCAAGCACACAAGCTCCAACACTCTGGAAACACCTGGGCTAGCCTGGGCTAGTATGCAGGGAGGCTTCTTCAGCCACACACACACATACACACACACACACACACACACACACACACACACACACACACACACACACACACACACACGCACATACCAGATCACTGTGGGAGCCCTAACCCCCGCGCCCTAGGATGTGAGGATGTCAAATGCAGTCCTTAGGGTGGACCCTAACTCAGGAAGTCTAGCATCTTCATAAAAGGAGAAGGTCAGAGTTCATATTACCCAGTGAGGTCACTGGAAACCAAGAGGCTGACCAGAGTAGAGACACCCTTCAGCCTCAGGGAACTCCAATCCTGCTAATGCCCCAGCCTTGGTCCCGCAGCTTCCACGACTAAGACAAAACAAATGCCAGGCACAGAAGCTATCCAGTATAAGGGGTCTGTCCTGGCGTCCGTGACCGACGTTAAAGTCAGTCTCAACAATGCACCGCTAGACCTGTACTAAAACTGGCCATCCTGCCGCCCCTTACGGATCGCACCCCGCTCTGGGACTAGGGACCGTGAGGGAAGATACAGGGAAGCAGGAAGGTGAGGGGTGAGGCTGGAGTTTGGGCAACCCCTGGAAACAGTAGGGGTGGGAAGAGAACAGGCTCCCTAGAAGTCGGAAAAGTGACAGAAAAGACGAGAGAGAGCAAAGATCAGCCTGCTATGGCCACCGTGCCTGGAGACAGGACACCCTCCTACTCCAGGGGTCTCACTGCTCTGTCTGTGATGGCAGCAGCATCCTGCCTGTCATGTTGTCTTGTTCCTCTTGGGTCCCTGAGCTTCCTGCTGGGGTCAGCACCTAAGAGCACATTAGCTGCATTCCTCCTAGAAGATGGCTTTCAACTCCAGAGGCTGAATAGTGCCCCCAAAGTGACTGAGGTGGTAGAGATTCCCTGAGAATTTGGCAATTTGTGAGATGGGAGATGCAAGAAAGACCATCCCTCCAGGCCTCCAAACTGGGCTCTGAGGACACCTTCGTTGTGGACTCCTGCTCTCTAAGACTGTAAGAAGATAAATTTTTGCTGTATTAAGCCAGCCATGTTTGGCCCATTTTATATCAGCCACAGAAACTAATTTCCCCTGACTTCTGTCCTGCAACTGTAAGATGTGGGTGGTCAGTGCCCACCTTTCATAGAAAGCATCCCTCCAGAGATCCCCAGAGGTTCATTATCACTCACAAAGGCTAATACTCCATTTCACTCATGGGGATGACCTGGGACGCAGGTAAAGCCACAGAACACATGGCGATACACAGATAAATAGAAATGAGTTAATTGAAGATGAAAGAGCTGGCTAGCTAGAAGCCTGCCATCGGCCATACAGTTGGTAACTAGTATAAGCCTCTGAGAGATTATTTTATAAGTGGTTACTGGACCAAGAGGCCATGTGGGACCCGAGAAACTTCTGCTACAGTGACCTTCTCTTATGGCTGCTACCAAACATCACTTTTCAATTGCTTATGGTGTCTCTCAGTTCCTGCTTCCTTGCTTCCTGGGAAACAATATAGACAGGCACACCAACCAGGTGTCCAGAGACCAGGGACCTTGTTCTGGACTCACAAACCAGGGTCTATGTGGTATCCTGCTGAGTTTCTGTGAAGGTGTTTGATACAAATGCATCCCATTGAGTGATCTCAATCCAGTTGGGATGCTACTGACCATCCTGGGATTTCCCTTTTCTTAATACACTCACCCCTACCACAAGACCATACGTCAAGGACATATGGTTTGACACAAATCCCAGTCCACAGAGTGCCCACTGGAACCGAAGACCTCAGGCATGCATCCGAGCACAGGTTGCAATGTACAGACTGATCAAGAACACAAGCCACCATTCTTGTTGCTAAAATGTCATTGCAGCCAACAGTTAGCCTGGCATGATGTTAGTGAGAACATAGCCCACTTCACTTCCTCAGAGGAAGTAGAGGCCAGCCAAGGGAATGTACTAGAAGAGACATGGTGCAATTTTTTTAATAATGGGAAACTAGAGCACACTGCATGCCAGGAAGCAGGAAGGTGAGGTCCTTCAACGGACACCAGCAAGAGCCAAGATGAACTACGGCCAACAGGAAGCATAAGACAACTGAGCTTCTGTCTTGGCGTTTGTATGCAGTTTGTAGTCATTACAACTGAGTTATATGACATAAGGATACTGAACACAAGATTTGGCAGGGAGGTACATGTCTTTAATCCCAGAATTTGTGAGGGAGAAGCGGAAGGATCTCTTATGAGTTCAAAGCCAGCCTGGTCTACGTGGTGAGTTCCACGCCATACAGAGCTACAAACCCTGTCCCCAAACCAACCAAACAAACAAACCAAAACCCAACAAAACAAAATGAAAAATGTCTTAAAGATGCTGAACACAAAATGTGAGAAAAGGTTTCAAATTCTGATTTTTGGTTAGGATGGTCATGCTGAGAAAAGACAGGAAGAGAACAAGTACCTGGATGTGTCCCTGGAAGACAAGCCCAGCAGGCACTGGTCCTCACTCGGGCTTTACGGCAGAGAGCTGGATTTGGAACACTGGGCTTCAAGGTCCAGTGGAAGAGAAGCCCCCTGTCTGTTTCAGGTCTTACAGAAGGAAAGTATGTGCAGAAGTCACAGTTAGTGAGATTCACTGTGACAGCCCAGCAAACAGTGGGTGATGGCCCCCCAGAGCCGTCACAGTCTGAACACGGGAAGGGTGCGCACAGGATGCCCTGAGTTACCTGTTTAGAGAGGGGCCTGCGGTCACCTAAACAGATAGATCGGGATTCTGAGTTCACATCCTGCCTGGAAGGAGGGACTTGTCAACCTAGGCCACATATCACAACCACGGTGGCGTAAGAGCTGAGCGTTGGGGAAGCTGGAGAAGGTGTTTGGCGCTCAGCATGATCTCGGCATTTTTTTCTGTAAATCTGAAATTATTTCCAAATTAAGAGGTATTTTTTTCTCAAACTCATGAGTATAATTTGAAAAAGAGATAAAGTAAGATTGCAAATACTTGGGAATATTTAATATGAAGCAGGTTGATTTCAAGTTAGCAACTAAAAGAAAAGAACAGGGGTTTTGAGAAACTTGCTTTCTATTTAATAAACATGACCTCATGTGGCTAAAAGTTTAAATTTCAGATAAATAAAAATAGCAACTGAAAGATCCAATAGATAAAAGAAAAACACAGATGTTTTTAAATTTCAAGTTCTTGGAAATAAACGTTTCTAGTCAAAAAAAATCACAGCCCATTTGAAAAAAAAGTCAAGATTTCAAAAATCAAAAGTTCAAATACTTTTTTGAGATTATAATTTAACCACAACATTTTCCCTTCTCTTTCCTCATCCTAAGCCCTCCCACATCCCCTGCCTGTTCTTCTTCAAATGGATGGCCTCTTTTTCTCTAGTTGATATTTTGTGTACAGATATATTCATAAATATTACCCACTTGGTACATACAACGTTACCTGTATTACATTTTCGGGGATGATTGGCGCTGAATAACAATCTGATGTGCTCTTCCCTGGGGAAGACTACTTCTCCCTCGCCCAGCTTTACTCAGTCACCTATAATTCTCAACATTTTAATGAAATACAAAATCCAAGAGGAGCACAGCTTTAACTTCTGTGGATATCAAAGGCATGACAGTCAGCTACGAAGGAGCTCTTCACAATGACAGGAAGAGAAAAAAGCAAGGGCGAGATAGCAAAGGTCCGATCTTAGAGTTTCTATCGCTGAAACACCACAACGAAAAAGAAAGTTGGGGAGGAAAGGGTTTATTCCAGTTTACACAGTCCATCACTGAGAGAAGTCAGGGCATGAACTCAAACAGGGCAGGAACCTGGAGACAGGAGCTGACGCAGAGTCCACTGTGGAGTGCTGTTTACTGGCTTGCTCCTCATGGTTTGCTCAGCCTGCTCTCTTATAGAACCCAGGACCACCAGCCCAGAGATGGCACCACCCACAATGGGCTGGGCCCTCCCCCATCAATCACTGATTAATAAAATGCCCTAGAGTCAGATCTTACAGAGACATTTTCTCAATTGAGGCTCCCTCCTTTCAGATAACTCCAGCTTGTATCATGTTGACATAAAACTAGCCAGTACAGATACCAAGGAGTCAAATATCAGGAATGGAAAGAGGGAGAGTATAAAATGATATCCAGAACCTAAAATAATAAGAAAGCAAGGGCTGAGGAAGTGGTTCCATGGTCAAGAGTGGTTGGTCCTCTTCCAGATGACCCAATTTCAGTTCAAAGACTCCCCAACTGTCTGAAACTCCAGCTCCAGGGAATCCAGTGACTTCTGGCTTCCACAAAGCACTCACACTCATGTGGCAGACACACACACACACACACACACACACACACACACACACACACACACACACACACAAAATACAGATACACACAGAGGCACGCATATACACATACATGGACAACCCATAAACAGATGCACACACACACACATACAGAGGCACACAAATACATACACACACACACACACACACACACACACACATACATACATAGAGACACAGATACATATGACATGTACACACAAAGACACACTCACATGCAGAGGTGATATACATACACACATGGACAGACACACACTGACAAACTCACATACACAGAAAGACACTCCTACAAACACACAGAGACATATATACACACAGGTACATATATGTACAGAGACAGACATGTTGGGAGATATTTGATCTCACTGTGTAAAGGTATGTCCTTGGCTTAATAAAACTAAATGACCAACATCTGGGCAGGAGGTATAGGTGGGCCTTCTGGACAAAGAGAGCTCTGGGAAGAAGAAAGGGGGAGTCGCCAGCTAGACACAGAGGAAGAGAGGTAAAAGCCATGAGCCATGTGGCAGCACGTAAATAAATAGAAATGGATTAATTTAAGGGATAAGAACTAGTTAGAAACAAGCCTAAGTTAAGACCAAGCTTTCATAGTCAATAAGGAGTCTCTGTGTCATTATTTGAGAGCTACCTGGCGGGACAGAGAAAGACTCATTACAGAGATACATATACGTATACATAAATGAAAACAAAAAATTGATCCAAAAAAGTAGTTAGAATAAAACAGATTATTCCCCATCTCCCATCAGATAAGGGTGGCTCGGAACAACTACTTTTGGCAAGAGTTTTATAGACTCTGTCATGCAAATATTAATTCTTCAGTGAGTATTTAAATACTAATTCACCATTTCAGTAGAAACACAAGCAGTCTGTTTTGTTAATGGAGATGAAATTTACACACCTTGTAAATCTCAACCACAAGTTTAATTTTTTTGTATGTTGTGAACCCGTGTGAATCTGATTCTTATGAAAATCCCTCCTTCCTTTCCACCACCACCCCTCAGCCCCAGATGACCTCCACAACCATAGACACTGCCTGTGAGCCTGTTGTGAGGCAAAGATGCACAGGGAGGGACTCACACATGCTCATCCTGTGTCTGCCACTCACTGCTTCTGGGGTTCATTCATGTCATGTGCCAGTCACACATTTTAATACCTGCATGTCTGAATAGACCAAAAGGCAGTGGTCCACTCATCTGCTGATATCCAGGGTGTCCAGTCTGAGGTTGAGGTTACCACAAACATGGATCGAAAGGTATCTTTGGTGTGTGTGGGTGGGGGTGCATCAGGAGCAGAATTTCTTAAATGATCGGTTAGTGAGTTCTCTGAGTTGTGTTACACTTCACAGTTACATGCGGAGCTAGGGGCTTGCTTCTCAGCTTTCCAGCATTCTCAGTATTCCATTCTCATCCACATCTGATACTGGAGTTTTAAATTCAGCCATTCTAGTGGGCTTGTCGTGTGCAGATCAGCAAGGTTCAGGCTAATATTGTGACTGGTGATGCTAAATATTTTCAAAATAATTACTAGCAATTTTTATATGTTCTTTGAGAAGTGTCTATTTAAGACCTGAAAATTTTAAGCTAATTATTTTACTGAGGTTGATGCATTAACAACTATCTCACTAAAGAATATAATAATTAATATATACTATATATTTAATTAATATACTAATTAATATATACTATAATAATTAATATATACCACAAATAATATAGTAATTAATAATGACATATGAGTTACACAAAGATTAGCCATGGCTTGCTTTTTCATTTTTAAAAAATGTATTTATTTTAGAGCCGGGCGGTGGTGGCGCACGCCTTTAATCCCAGCACTCGGGAGGCAGAGCCAGGCGGATCTCTGTGAGTTCGAGGCCAGCCTGGGCTACCAAGTGAGTTCCAGGAGAGGCGCAAAGCTACACAGAGAAACCCTGTCTCGAAAAACCAAAAAAAAAAAAAATGTATTTATTTTATATGTAAGTGTGTGCCTATATATGTGGGTATGTGCATGTGAATGCAGGTGCCTACAGAAGCCAGAAAATAGCATCAGATCCCCTGTAGCTGAAGTTGAATCTCCTGGTGTGGATGGTGAGAACTGAACTCAAGTTCTCTGCAAGAGTAGTATGAATTCTTAACCACTGAGCCATCTCTTCAGCCTTCATTTTATTATATTTTCCACTCAAAATGATTTTTCAAACCAGTGTATGCCTTTTTTCTATCATAAACAATTTTAGTTGGATCCTAAGAAAAACCAGCAAACCTCTAACATGTGAGATTTTAACCCTTTTTTTTCCAAGATGTTTTATGTTTTGTTCTTTGAGCAATTTAAAAATAATTCTGTAATGCCGGGAGGTGAGAGACGTAGTTAATCTGCTTCTTTTGCTGGATATGTACTTGTTCTAATGTCAGAACATCTATTTCAGAGTTAAGAGGCCAAACCTGTGGGGGCCACTGCTGGTTCCTCCATTGGTCCCACTAGTTCCTGTGTCTCCTGTCTGCAGGGCACCAGACAGAGCTAATTCTGTGACCTCATGGCATGACAAGAAATGAAGTCACCAGCTCTCGGGCTGGTCCTCCTTTCTCATTGACATTATAAACTTCTGTAGTTCCATACCAACTGCAGTATCAATGGATCCATTGCAGAACAATGGTTACTGGGACTTTGACATTTCACTGACTCTGCAACCCACTCTGAGAAGGGGAGTTTCTCAGCATCTAAGCATCTCAAGCCATAGCTTTTATATCTCCTTGCATTTTAGGGTCTTTATTGGCTTTCCATACTGCACTGTGATTTTCAGTGTTATGTTTGACTCACTTATTCCTGCTGTTTTAATATTTTGATTATACTGTGCCTGGCATACTTAGTGGGTTTTTTTATAATTAAGAAATGCAATGGGTTCTTGAAAACAAGGACTTTTGTACTAGTTAC
This sequence comes from Peromyscus californicus insignis, assembly GCF_007827085.1. NCBI lineage: Eukaryota > Metazoa > Chordata > Mammalia > Rodentia > Cricetidae > Peromyscus > Peromyscus californicus. The sequence goes on along the minus strand of NW_026294480.1, from coordinate 1,961,566 downwards.
TTTTGTTGCTATGATGAAACATCATGACCAAAAGCAACTTGTGGAAGAAAACGTTTATTTCGGTTTCCAGCTCCAGAGGGATGAAAGTCCACAATGGCAGAATGGCAGACTAGCAGGCAGTCAAAACAGACAGCCAGAGCTGGCAACTGAAAGACCACATTTCAATCTGCCCCCACCAAAAGCAGAGTGACCTGGAAGCGAGGCAAGGCAATAAACTCTCAAAGTCTACTCCCCTCCCACTAACAAACTTCCTCCATCCAAAGTTCCAGAACCTCCCCAAACAGCGCTATCCCATGGGGACAAAGTGTTCAGATACACGAGCCTGTGGGGGATATTACTCATCAAATCACTGTGACTTTTTATCTTGTCACCATATTAAGCTCCCACGCAGAGTTGAAGCACACTCTGAAGACAGCTTGGGCTTTTCGTAGACACTTTCCGAGTGTCTCACTTATCTGTCTATGTGTATGGCTGTCTTTGCAGACTGAGGTCTGTGGTACCATGTTGAGTGGAAGGGTATACACACCGCCTTCCTTGCTCCTCAGCTTCAAAGCACTTGTGTTTCTTGCTGGTGACAGGACTCTTTAATGTCAGTTCAACAGATTAAAGATTTCATTCTGCCTGCCGTCTCCTGAATGATCTTGACTAAGAAGTTGGGTTTGTTGCTGTGCCTGTTTGGGGTTTTGCTATTTGTTTCGTAGTGCTGGAGGTGGAGCTACGGTTTTGAGCATGCTTGGCAAGCGCTCTACCACAGAGCTACAACTCCAACACCAAGAAGTTGTAAATGTGGAAACAGTCACGTGATTTCTTCCCCCTGCTACGTTAAGTTCCTGCAGAGAAGTTGTCTGCTTACACTGTGCTGTCCATTGGTGTTAGGTCACTCAGAAACCTGCTTGAGGATTCTGTGTCCATGGATGCTCTGCCGAGCTTCATTCTCAAACAGGCTTGAGGATTTGGGTGTCTATGCTCATGAGAGACATGGGCCGGCAAAACAGTCAAATCCCATGGAGTGAGCCTCAAGAAGGCAGCTTGAGTTCAACTTTTGAAAATCAGTTAGTGAAGCACATATTAATAGATTGAAATGGAAACATTTTTTTCATTGCATGTGGAAAGTTAGTTCCAGGAAGTGTGCAACTGCTGTTCACAAAAGCCCTTTTTGGCAGAAAATTCCTTCAAGCTGAACAGTGATGCAGCCGAATCTGCGGTATGCAGCTCCTGAAAGTGACACAGCCGAATCCGCAGTCCCAGGGCAAGTGTGAGGCAAGGCTCCCTCCAGGCTACCTGCACAGAACGAGGGCAGTGAAGACACAAGAGGTCATCAGTGAAAATAAATGTTGGGCATCGACATAACTGGGCTTTAATCAAGCCACAAAGAAGAATAAAACCATGCCATTTACAGGACAGTAGATGGGACTCGACGTTATCCATCATGTTAAGTATAATAAGCTATATTCAGAAAGAAAACTATCACATTTTCTCTAGCAATCTAGAAGAATGAGCAGAGAAGGGAAGCCTCCAAAGAACAGGAGAGGATTAGGGGAGAAGAGACAGGGTCAGTGACAGGCAGGGGTGCTGTGGGATGTTTTGATTGCACTCTGACTCCTGAGACTACCAATCAGAGGGCAGAGCTGGCTACTAGTCAACCAGAATTAGCCACAGAGGTGGTGGAGGACCCAGGACATATAGAGAGACACAGGAAGTAGTAGGGAGGGGCTTAGAAAGATTTTCCGGCCCTTTTTAGATCAAGGAAGGAAAGAGGGAGGAAGTCACTGGTCAATTCTGTGCTGCTTCTCTCTCAATCAGGTTCTTACCCCGATGTCTGACTCCTGAGATTTCTTTAATAATAGAGAAATATAAGTAATCACTTTACACAGGGGAAGTAGACATGATCAGAGTTCTTTATATGCAGGTATGAAATGCCATAATGAAACCCACAATTTCATACAATTAATATTTTATAACTAATGAGAAAGAAGGCAAGTAAATCAGAAAGAAAGAGATACAATTTTTGTGGACACCCAACATAATAGTATACAGAGAAACTGTTTTTAATCTACACAAAGCTAACATAATTAACTGCCTGATGCTAGGAAAGTTATTAAACATAAAGTTAGTATAAAAAATTCACTTTTATTTCTCTAAAATTGTGATTAAAAATAAAAAATGCATTTCAATAGCAAATAAAAAGCAAATGAATAAATGAATAAAATGTTGCAGAATAATGTTAATAAATACAGTCAAAGTTTGCACACTAAAAGCCATATAACAATCCCAAGAAAACAATTTAAAAATCTAACTAAAAGGAAAAAAAATGTAATATTTACAGACTGGATCAATCTCCACAAATTGATCTCTACTGTCAATTATATTCCAGTCAGACCTCAGCAGGCCTTTTGTAGAAGTTGCAAAGCTAATTCAGAACGTACATGCAGTGCAAAGGACATGGGTTCCTAAGAAGAACTTTCTAAACGCAGACTTAACTGGTGTTGCCGCTGGGCGGAGATCACAAACCTGGGATTTACTCTTGTTCATAAGCAAATGTGCCAAAGTGAAACAGAATAGATCTGCATGTGAAAGTGAGGCTCTTCTGACTTCAGATTAGACAAACACTCCTAAAATGGAGCACACACACACACACACACACACACACACACACACACACACACTGCATACACTCAGAGAAATATACACTCAATCATCACCTAAGCACATGATACACATATACATGTGTGTACATACTCATGCACAAATGCACACATATATGTCCATATGCACATACACCTGCTCATGTGCACACATACACACATATGCAAATACATGTGGCAACATGCATGCACACATATGCCCATATGCACACACTCATACACATAACTACCACATACATACACAGTCGTGCACAAACACACATATATACATGTTCATACATGCATGCATACACATGCATGTACACATAGCAAAAAAAAAATAAAAAAGGTTTTAAATCAACATTTAAAGCCCAACTCAGGCTATGGGGAAATCTTCATAAAATGTGCATCTACTAAAGTATATGACCACAGTATGTCAAAACTCTTGCATATTTATTCATTCACTCACGGCTCTGGAAATCTTCTGAAACTGGGATCTTTCGTGTGCTAGCCAAGCTTTCCACCACTGATCCATACCCCCAACCCTTGAAAACAGTGATATGCTGGCTTGTTTCAAAGAGTGCCCCTGGGATTTTAAGATATTTCTTTTATGAGAGAAGGTTGCACTAGGTACCCCCAGCTAGCCCTGAGCTCACAGAAATCTGCCTGCCTCTGCATGAGTCAGATGGATAAGCTCCACACGTGGGGAACAAAGACTCTAAAGCTGTCACTGCACCAGAATGGAACCCGAGGCCCCATGCACAGGATGAGAGTGAGAACATATGAAAACCTGCCCAGAGCTGACATGGCTGTGCACGCCTGTGATCCCTGTGATCCCTGTACTGGGAAACGCGGAGGCAGGGAGGCCAGTCAAGGGCTTCAAAGTGAGTGCAAAACTGACCAGCCTGAGATCCTTGATATTCCCTCTCAGAAACCAGCCAGCAAATAAACAAAATACTTTCACAAGAAGCAGCGAAAGCAGAATGCTATGAGAATCCCCTTTTCACACTTTATTTTAAAATAAAATTTAAAAAGTTAGCTTAGGAAAGCTGAGAGAGAAACAGTCTTCCCCAAGGAAGAGTACACTAACTGGTCACTCAATACCACGTGGCCAGCCCTGAAAACGTACACACAAAAACATTGCATGGACTGGTCAGGTTGTATTTATGTATTTGGGAATTGTGTGTGTGTGTGTGTGTGTGTGTGTGTGTGTGTGTGTGTGTGTGTGTGTGTGTGCATGTAACAACAATTAGTGAGAAAAGCGGCTATGAATTTGAAAGAGAGGAAGAAGAGATATATGGGAGGGTTTGGAGGGAAGAAAGAGAAGGGAGAAGTGATGTAATTATTTTATAATCCTTAGAAGAATAATTTTAAAAAAGAAGAAAGGAAAAAGTCCGTCTAGGTGCTGGAGAGATGGTCAGCAGTGAAGCGCACTTGCTGTTCTGGCAAAGGATCCAGGTTTAATTCCCAGCACCCACGTAACGGCTCACAACCACCTGCGACTTCAGATCCAGGGAATCTGACTCCCTCTTCCGACTGCTCCGGCACACACATGGCACATACACATACCTACAAGCAAGACACATACATATAAATTATACAATTAAATAAGTATGTGAATAAGGTATTTATAACCTGCTTCCAATGTGGTGCTTTTTACTAAAATTATCAAAGTTCAATCTGCTTTTCCCTAACTTCTCTTTTCCATCCATATGTCAATATTCAGCTGCTGCATCATGTGCTCTCTCTGGGAGACCTGCCAGTCACGTGAGACAGAAAATGAAACTGTACGGCCACTTTGTCCAAGGAACACAAAGTCTGAGACTGACAGCTAACTCAAGAATTTATTTTAAAAATGAATTGCTAATCCATGTGTGGTGACCCATGTCTTTAATCCCAACAGAGGGAGGTGGATCTCTATGAGTTCAAGGCCAGCCTGATCTGCACAGTGATTTCCAGGATAGCCAGGGCTACATAGAGAGACTCTGTATCAAAAACAAACAAACAAACAAAAAAGCTGCTTTAAACATTCCTATCTACTGGGCCTTGTGTTAGTCACATGTCGCAGTGACAAGAATTACCTGACCGAACCAACTTAGGGGAAGGGTTTACTTGGGCTTACAGTACAAGGGGAAACAGTCTGGAGGGGGAGGCTTGGCGGCTACAGTAAGGAGCAGTGAATCACATTGCGTCTGTAGTCAGGAAACAGACAGAAGAGGAAGTGAGACCAGGCTAAGGGACCCACTTCCACAAGGCTCTGCCTCCTAAAGTTTCCAGAACCACCCCAAACAGCACCACCACCTGGGGACCAGGAATTCAAACACTGAGTCTACGAAAGTATTCAAAGCACAAGAAGCATTAAAAATTGGCTTTCCAGCCAGAAGGTGATGGCGCACACCTTTAATCCCAGAGGCAGGTGTGTCTCTGTGAGTTTGAGGCCAGCCTGGTCTACAGAGAAAATTCCAGATAGCCAGGGCTACACAGAAAAACCCTGCTTCAGGGAAAAAAATGAAAGAAAAAGAAAAAAACTTGGCTTCCCAGACTGTTCTTACTTGATGCTTGGGAGCCCAAGTTGCTGTGGGGGAATATTATTGGGCTCGGACTGGCCACATGGTCAAGTGCAGAGAAGCCCCCAGGTGGGGCTGGGAGTGAGCACCTGAAGCAAATGTCTATACCACGGTTGCTTCTTTCCTCCACACGCCACCCCCATCCTAATGCCTTCCAGACAGGACCGGTCAAGAGCCAGACATTCATTCCTTGTGTATGTATTCATTTAGTCAATGCTCGTCTAGTGCCTACACTGGCTAGCATAGAGACTGGAGTAGGAAGTAAGGAGAGCCGTGAAGCCAGCAGCCATGTTGACTGAAACATTGCCTCTAGAAACTTGGAAAATGGAAGGCTTTACTGAAGGAAGCAGCCAGTAGGAGAAGCTCAGCTGTGGACAGGAGGGGACAGGCAGCAGTGGCAGTATCCCAAGGCTTCAGACTTACCAGGGTCACACCACAGAACAAAGGGAAGCCTTGGAAATATGTTGCCCTGCTCTCTGCCTCTGCAGCAGGTTAATACAGGGGAACTATGATAAAAGGGCTTCTCCCCTGTTCAAGAGCTTCATGGGGACTTAGGTTTGCAAATACCCCATGCCTCTGGCTACAGCAAGGACAAGTGGACAGAGCCCAGAGCCATTGTTTCAAGAAAGGCCCTGTGTTCCAGTCTTGGAGAGAGGGGTGGCCTGGGAGATACAATGGCTGTGGCAGAGTCTAACCCTCTCCCTCCCAGCTTCTGCCTCTCTTTGCCTTTCAGATTTCCCTTCCCAGGCACTTCCCCAACTTCCTGTCTCCTGGCATCCCCTCTCTGTTATTTGAATTCTCTGATACCTTCGCTGTTCACTGTGGAATAAGGAGACTCCACACAGGACAGCAGTAAGGTACTTGTCACAGAGGTGTACAGGTGATCCGCCTACAGTTACACCTCTTCTAGCAGCTTCTGTGCCTGTCAGAGTTCCCCCACATACAGTGCGGAGCAGAGCAGGGCCACATCCCAGACTTCCTGAGAGAACACCCTGCCCAGGTCCTGCCATGCCTCAAATAACACCCCCAAATACACAGGGATGTCATTTGTTCTAAAGGTTAAACCGAAAACTCAATACATCTTTTATTTATTTATTATAAGGAGAGAAGAGAGATGCAGAGTGAAAATATTTGATAAAGTGATTTATAAAAAAAAATCAAACATATCCCATAAGAAGCACATTATACTTCCATGCCTAGGATGCTCCTTTGTAAGGCTAGTGCCTAAATGTAAATATTTCAGAAACATAAATCTCTCTCTCTCTCTCTCTCTCTCTCTCTCTCTCTCTCTCTCACACACACACACACACACACACACACACACACACACACACACACACACACACCATGCAGAGCAGTATAGCCTCATGCAACTGTACTTCCCAGCTAAGAATTGTTAACGCCCTGCAATGTTTACTTACCTCATTTCAGGAGTGCCTTTCAGGACAGAACTCTACTGACAGGAGATGAGAGCTGGCCCCACATGAGTATCCCATGCCTGACATAGAGGGCAGACTTTCCTCCAAGATCACACACACACACACACACACACACACACACACACACACACACACACACTCTATCTGCACAAAGTGCTGACACTTGCTTTTAAATCCCGTCTCAGCATGGCAGCAAGGTCCCTCTCTGTCCTCTTCCCCTGCTCTCCAGTCTCCTGTTGACCTGAGTGGCTATTCCACCTCCATCCTGGGCGACATTTTTGTGCCGTGAACTCTACCGTGACTCCATCATCAGGATTGCCACCGCAAGGTCTCAAGCCTGCCACCACCACCAGAGTCTCAGCACCCCGTGTGGTATTTCTGACCCTCTCTGGGTGAACAGCAGCTCTTACCTCTGGCTTTTCTGTTGTCACCAACCTGACCCTCCCCGCTCCATTTCTTTGAAAGAATTTGAGCTGTCACAGCCCAGATAGTTGAGGTGCCTTCTGCCCTGGGTCTCGCTTGGAGTTCTGAAGGGGAGCATTAAGTGCGCCTCTTTGTCTGGAGGCCTCCCCATCACAGTGGATCCAGCCACCAGGTTCTTCCAGGTGTGAAAGTGCACATTTCCCCCAATGTTTCTCCAGAATTCGTGACTCCGCATACCTGCCTATCCTGTACCTGCTCCAATACCGTTCTCTCAGGTGGTGTGTTTTACTTTTAATGCAGATTTATCCATTTAAAAGAAAGAAAGAAAAAAAACTACACTCCCTGTCCTGTCCTCTCTCTCCTTCCTTCCCCACATCTCACCTTTTTTCTTAAAAAGAATAATGCTCCTTACACTGTGTTCCTGGGTATGTACGAGCATTCTGAGAGAGCGTGGGAAAAGGGTGAGTGTGTTGGAGGTTACACGCTGCTCAGACTACGTCCTGGAGAGTTGTGTGGACATCGAAGGAACGAACGAATGAACGAGTGGTGGCATGAGTGAATTAAACCCAGCCCCAGGCACACTCTGCAGGGCCTGGCTTTCTTGTAGAACGAAATGTGTGAAGACTTATGGCCTGGTGGTTTTCTTGTCGCGCCTTCTTTCCAGCAAAGACTCTTCCCGGGCTCAGGCAGGTTTGCAGTTTCTCCTGAGACCGGGCTCAAACCGCCTGCACCAGATGCACACAACCGTCTGCAACCTTGACTGCGGAGCCCAGAGCAGCTACCGAGGATTAGGAGAAGAGTCTCCCAAGACCGCGAGTCAGTAACTCGTGGGAACCCCGAGCTCAGCTTCTATAGGTCCGGGACCTACGTCTGCAGTGTGGGCTGCAGGCAGGAGTGGGTGCCCGGGTCCAGGGGAGCAGGCTGTGAAGTTGCTCTAGCCGCTCTCACACGTTCCTGAAATGGAACTTCGCTCCGGGTTTAACTCTCTCACGGGTTCCCAGACCGCAAACTAGCGCCGTCCTCGGAACATCCCCAGTCGAGCTTTCCCGGGTTCCCAGGCTGCGCGCACTGCGCTCCCTCCTGGCGGCACCGTGGACTCCCGGAGCTCGCGGAAGCGCAGCCACAGCCCGGCGGGGTGCAAGCATCTGGGCCCACTCTCGTGGACGCCTTGCCACGGACACCGGTGGGCCGCGGGCCGCAGGATCGCAGCTGAGAGACAAGAGTGGGGAGAAGGAGCGTGAGAAGCACCACACCAGCAGACAGGGCCAAGGACAGAGACTGAATGGCCAGATATGGAGAAATAAGGCTTGTCCCAACTCGGCTCAGGAGAAAAACTTCAGGAAGCCTGTGGAGGCAGGGCGTCTACGGGGAGAATGGGCACTCACGCTGCCCACCAAGGAGAGACCAGCTGGCAGATCAGGGTCTGGAGCAAGCGAGGAGAGTTGAAGGAGGAAGCGCTGGTTACTGGAATTCTTCATCTTCGGGAGGAAAACAAGAAAAAAAAAAAAGTGCGTGCTTTTCAAATTTTTATTTATTTATTATTTATTTATTTTTCGGGAGCTCAGGGCTAAAGGCAGACCCCGGCTCCGCAGAGGCAATCGCCTCCGGTGCCGGCCAAGGAGGCCAGGCCTAGCAAGCCTGTTTGAGAACCCCAAGTGGGGCCCAGACTTCTCCTTCCAGGGCGCGGGTGTCAAAGGACCCCTCACCTTCGGTGAACTGTCCTGCGTGAGAGCTTTTCAGGAGAGCGCTTTTTTGGCTGTAGAAATGAGAAATACCGATGCAGCCCCAATACAACCGAAGCCTGAAGGGAGATTGCCCTTGCATGTGGAATTAAAGTTGGTGCAATGAAAACCTTTAAAAGAACACAAAACAAAAACGAAACTAAAAAAAAAAAAGTAAAGCTTGACTCTTTCTCTCTCTTTTTTTTCTTGATGAGCGCTGCGCACAAGCCAAAACGTCCTGGCTGCGAATACCATAGGATACGATTTGATACACTGAAAACTACTTACATTTTAAATGCCCCTCATTAAAGTAAACCCACTTAAAAAGTCGGGCTTTTTTTTTTAATTAAAAAAAAATCTGCACACAACAAAATGTGCTATTTTGGGTCCCAGACTGAAACAGTCCACGAAGGCCAAAGTTGACCCAGAACGAGTAAGAGCTCTCTGGCTTTATTGAAATGCCCGGGCATTGTTTTTCTTCTTTCCCGAATAAAACAGGCGTGGAAAGAGGCAGACTGGGCCACTGGCGGGGCGTCAGCCACGCGTCGGGGGCGCGGTGGCAGCGCCAGGTTTCCGCAGCTGGGCTAAGGCGGCAGGCGCGAGCCACAGCGCCCCCTCACCGCCTGCCGCGCGACTCTGGCCCGCGTCGCCTCCAGAAAGCTACAGGACAGGACAGTGTCAGGCGAGCGCCTGGGCCTTCGAAACCAAGGCAAATCCTTGAATCCTTGCCTTAATATCTGACTTGCCAGTGGCCTCCACTGAATACCCGGGCAGCTTAAATGAGTCTCCAGCCAGGACTGGTTCTAAATATTTCCGCCTCTGCAGGTGCTGTAAAGACTTGACCATGTTTGTTTTTAATTCTGCTACACACACGGGGAGGGTCCCCAGGAAGTACCCACAGCCTAGGTAACTGTTACAAGGGGCCGCTTTCTCTTTCCACGCTGTGACCCGACTTTCCTGCATGTCTCACATTGTTCGTTTCATTTAGGTAACTGGGAAAAGCAGGACCCAAGCACCAGGTTTCTTAAGAGACTGGTACATCTCAACACGCCTCCTGCCCTGGACCACCATGCCTTCCATGCCATTTTTGGAAAGGGAAGTTGTTGGGCATGGGTCTCAGCAGTGAGTATTCAGAGCAATTTGAGCTAACCCCATGACCCTAGCAGTGGTGAGGACTTTCTGCCCAGGTTCCATACTTGGAAAGTGAATTTTCCTCATTGATTTTGTTGGTTTGGGTTTGTTTTGTTTTGTTTTGATCAAGCCAAGCTAAGAAAAGCAAAATTAGTCTTTTCAGACTTCGGGAGCATTAATGTGAAACGGAGTTTAAATACCCCAACCACAATGGGGAACTCACTCGTTAATGTCCCTGTATAGGCACTTTAATTTGCCACAGTCAGTACCAATAAAATCGGCATGTAGTCAGATTCAACTGTTTAATTGCACAAGGTAGCCAGTTTTTATTAGCAACAGGCAGCAGGACCGCAATTTTAGATTTTGGTGGAGGGTAATTGCTGGAGGAAACACAGGGGACTTGGTCAAGATAGGTAGCAGTGAACAGTGGGGCTGCACTTCCGGGAAGTTTGTGGACAGGAGACCCTCCAAAGCAAGGCACACTTGTCTGGTTATGTAGTTAATAATGTCCAAATCAGCTGCATCTAGGCGTAAGGACTTGCTCCAATCCGCTGGGTTTTATAAGAACTGGCTGCTTTCTCTTCCATCCTTGGCAGAGGTCAGAAGCGGAAGGTAAGGCACACCCCACTGACACCAGGGCAGGAAACTAGTCTTTAGGAAGGAAAAGATCAAGATCCATACAATCATCCCCCAGGTAAAAATTGGAGACTTCATATATGTATATATATATATATATATATATATATATATATATATATATATATATATATATATATATATATAACAAATTTAAACCAATCTAATTGGAAGTTAACTACATGCCTCAGCCTGACCAGTGATTGTTTGTTATACAGTACATAGGATCTCACTGATTGCCTCTTCCCAGAGGAATTCCTTCCCAGAAAAACAAAAATAACTGAATATGCAGATTTGGCTCCACCCAGTTGCACTGGGACACTGGGGCAACTCTCTCTCTCTCTCTCTCTCTCTCTCTCTCTCTCTCTCTCTCTCTCTCTCTCTCTCTCTCCTTCATCCCTCCCTCCTCCTTCCTTTCTCTCCCCTGAATTAGGATGCCCCACCTGGGGTCTTCCCTGTAGACCAGGCAATATGTCACGGCCTAGTTCTGGGTCTGTGGGAAGTGGGCTGTGCACATGCACTGAGACTTTAGGGTGCCACAGGTTAAAGGGACTTGGAAGATTTGTAGGGGAAAGTGAGAAGAACCCCGAGAGGGGAGGACGGGAGGACGTATTGGTATAGTGGTAGCAGTGTTTGAAGGCGGATGAGGGTGGAGTAGAGCGCATGGAAAGTGCATACCAAGTGATACACTTGCCTGCCTGCCTGCCAGCCCGGGAAAATAATCCTCAATCCATCACTGCAATTGACTCCTGGTTTCCCGGGATCCGGGAAAGAAACAAAACGCAGCCTGGCTGCCTACAGCATTCACTGGGTGTCATGGATCTGGCAGCAGCAGGAGCTGGAGCGGCACAGCCCAAGCCCATGCAGCTGCCGGGCGCTCGCACGATGGAGACCTCTGCCGCCCTCTCCTAGCTTCAGAGCCCACCAAGGATGAAATAGCAGCGGATCTGATCTCAGGCCCGCGCCGCAGCCGGCAGCGTCCTCGTGCACCACCTAGCCGGCTGCGAGAAAGAGACACCTGTTGGATGGGCGCCCCCTCCCGGGCCAGCTCACACCTGACCCCTACGAGTCCCCCGAGCGCCCCCCATTGGCAGTCCTTCAGGTCCAGTGGACTGGACCGGCGGCCCCTCTGGCCACCCACTCTTTCACATGGGGAAGGGGTGCAGGTGTGGGCGGGAAAGTTTAGGGGCTAGGTCCCAAGGGCTTTCGCTAACCACTTATCCCGAGGGACCAGCGAGTCACCTCCTGGACCTCAGGCTATCTTAGTCACTTGTGAAGTCTTTGCTTCTCCTCACTGGCCCATATCCCTGCAAGAGGTGGTAGTGAGACTCTAGCAAAGTCAGAGACAACTCTTCTGTCGAGAGCCCTCTCCAAATTCGAAGACGCATTCAACTTAACAAAAGAAAACAAAACTCTTTCGGGGCCAGGGTGGCGGGGTTTTTTGTTTGGGGTTTGGGGGTTTCTTTTTTTTGGGGGGGGGGAGACGAATCACTCACTGACGCGTTCCAGACGTTAATAGGCATGAAGTTGCTAACACACGGCCTGAAATCTTCTCTGTGTACTTGGGGGCAGAAGCCGTGTCATCTAGGGGCCTCCCGGGAACAGCTCCAAACCAAAAACTCTCCGGTTCCGGTTCGATGCTTGGCAGCATAGGCGCCAGGAGCGGGCAAAAACCAGACGAGAGCGAGGCCACGCGGGCAGCCTGGGCCTTGAGGCTAGGCGGACAGAGGACTGTAGAAGTGAGACTGCCCAGCAACTCTGCAGGTATCCAGCTCCCTGCGGCGTCTGCACTGGACACGGGGTGGAGCCTGGGCCGGTATCTTCAAGGTGACGAGGGGTGCCTGATCCGTCCATCCCCCAGGTGGATCGGACCCGGCCTGGCTGTAGAAGGCCATTGCAAACCAGTGCGAGGCGAGCCAGAGCGCCGGGGCTGGGGGAGTGAGGAAGGTGGCTGGGCCGAGGCTGGAGTCGGCGGCCGCGGGGTGCGCGGACGTGGCTGAGAAGACGTGCCTGTGGGAGGGGGGGGAGCGCTACGCCCAGTTTGGCCAGGCCGAGCTTCCGAGCGGCGGGCTGCGAGTGGCGGCTGCGCCACAAAAGCCTGCCCGTCCCTCCCTCCTGCCGCTCGCTGCCACTCCTCCGCCTTCCCCTGCACTCCCCTCCCATCGGCTCTCTGCCCCTCCCCCGGCCTCGGCCGGGCCTCGGCAGCGGGCGGAGCAGGGGAGGGGGCGGGCACCAGAATATGCAGATGAGAGCGTGACGGACAGCTCCGCGTTCCAATGTCCCTCGGAAACTCGAGCGCTCCTTCCTCAACTCCTCACTCCCGACTGCAGACTCCCCCAAACCCCGACCGCCGGCCTGGCGCGCGGCTGCGCCCACCGGCTCCGCGCTGCCGCTTGCCGCCGCCGCCGCCGCCGCCTCCCCGCAGATCCGCGGGCCCGCGGGCCTCCCGGGCTAGTGCCCAGCCCAGCCTGCCCCGGCCCGTAGCCCCGGTGCGCCCCGGCCGGGCGTGGATGGAGGGCGCCGCGCGCGCTGCCCGCTGCTCTGCGTGACGCGGGCCTCGCGCCCCGCGCCCACCATGTCCTACCCGCAGGGCTACCTGTACCAAGCGCCCGGCTCGCTGGCGCTCTACTCGTGCCCCGCGTACGGCGCCTCCGCGCTGGCGGCGCCGCGCAGCGAGGAGCTGGCGCGCTCGGCGTCGGGCTCCGCGTTCAGTCCGTACCCCGGCTCGGCGGCCTTCACAGCGCAGGCGGCAACCGGCTTCGGCAGCCCGCTGCAGTACTCGGCAGACGCCGCCGCTGCAGCTGCCGCGGGCTTCCCGTCCTACATGGTAACCGCTTTGGGGTGGGGGCTGGGAGACCCCCGACCCCTGGCTTGGGTTGAGCAGGGGGGGACTAGGAACACCGCGCGGCGCGGGTGGTGGCTCGGGAGTCACCAGCACCAGCTGCCGCGGGAAACAAGGGACCGAGTTGACCCGCAGCGGTTGTGGGATGATTTCCTCTAAGCCGGTGCGAGGTGCTGCTCCACCCGGGCCGGGGCCATGAGTTGTCTCTAATCCGCGCCTGCAGATTGCTGGGGCGGCAGAATCGGCCCGAGGCTCTCTCGCAGGGTTCCAGGCCGAGGGCCGCCGCTGCCCGGCTCCTAGGGCCACTGCCGCGCGGTTCGGGTTTCTTGGGCACGCTAGTAGTGGCGGGGTCACCGAGTTAGGGGAGAGCATCGAGCCTCCGGCTGCCGCCCCTAAACCAGACTGACGCTCTCTGGTTTTGGCCTTTATCTGTCTCTCAGATCTGGCTTTCAAAAAATATGTTGACGGGATTGGGACCCGCTAAGTGCTACCAGAGTTCGTGCGCGGCGGCCTATGGGCTCCAGCTCCAGAAACTCGGGGTCCGCCAGAACATCTCTGGGTTCTGAGAATGGGCCCCTCCTGAGTGGGTCTTAGCAGTTTTGGGGCGTGTGAGGACGTGGGGCGTCGGCGGCGGGGGGTGGGGGGTGTTATACCCTAGTTGGAATTCCCAAAGTGGAAACTAGGCCTTGGGAGAAGGTTACAAACACCTCGTATTTAAATGTTAAAGGATGAATTAAAATGCTAATTACTACGTAGTTGAAGAATTGGAAAAGCTGACTGGCTTCTGAGTTGCAAATTGGATTTACTCTGCTTTAGAGGGTGAATAGCAGAGTAGGGTTCCGAACTATTTTTTTTTAAACTATATAACGGGGTGAGAGAGCAGCTCGGGAAGCCTCCCATAAAATTTAGATATCAAGAAAACTACCCGCAGAACTGCGGGGCTGTCAGGAGAATGTGTTTGCAGACATTGTTCGAGCTACTTGAAACCTTAGGTCGTTTCAGGAAAAAAAAAAAGAGTGAGATAGTTAAAAACAAAATTCTAGAATCAAAAGGCAGGAGTTTTGTTTCCAATAGCTGGCCTTGTGTTTCTCAGGCTCTCTGCAGAAAGGTTCCCAGCCCAGAGAAGCCAAGCAAGAAAGGCAGCGGGGGGCGAACGGAGGGTCGCCTTGAGGGGGGGTGGGGTGACGCCTGAGGGGCCCACGCACCCTCCACTCACAGGCTGTTGTGGCTTCCAGGGCTCGCCATACGACACGCACACCACCGGAATGACTGGCGCCATCAGCTATCACCCATATGGCAGCGCGGCCTACCCATACCAGCTCAACGACCCCGCGTACCGCAAGAACGCCACGCGGGACGCCACCGCCACGCTGAAAGCCTGGCTCAACGAGCACCGCAAGAACCCGTACCCCACCAAGGGCGAGAAGATCATGCTGGCCATCATCACCAAGATGACCCTCACGCAGGTCTCCACCTGGTTCGCCAACGCGCGCCGGCGCCTCAAGAAGGAGAACAAGATGACCTGGGCCCCGAGGAACAAAAGCGAGGACGAGGACGAAGACGAAGGAGATGCTGCCAGGAACAAGGAGGAGAGTGCCGACAAGGCTCGGGACGGCACGGAGACCTCGGCAGAGGACGAAGGTGAGCGGGGCCGCGGTCGGTGCCAGGGCTCAAGGAGCTTTCTTCCCAGGCGGGCTGTGGTTGGGGCTGACACTACGCACCTGCCACGCGGGGCCCGGGCCTACTAAAGCGGCTAAAGGGCTTCGTTCCGGGCCAGCCGCGGGATTTGCCTTGGAGAGTCCTCCGGCACTGCGGAGATGTTGGGCCGCGCTTAACGCTGCCTTGGGGCGAGGTGAGGGGTCGTGGGGAGGCCCAGTGCAGGACGTTCGTTGGGCGGATGGGACTGTGGGTGCCCCGCGCTGGCCCAGCTTTCCGCCCACCGTGTCCGCGTCCCCGCAGGGATTAGTCTGCACGTCGACTCGCTCACGGACCACTCGTGCTCGGCGGAGTCAGATGGGGAGAAATTGCCCTGCCGCGCCGGGGATCCCTTGTGCGAATCGGGTTCGGAGTGTAAGGACAAGTTTGAGGACCTGGAGGACGAGGAGGATGAGGAAGACGAGTGCGAGCGGGACCTGGCGCCTCCCAAACCCGTGACCTCCTCGCCACTCACCGGCGTAGAGGCACCCCTGCTGAGCCCGGCGCCCGAAGTCGCGCCGCGCGGTGGCAGCGGTGGCAAGACGCCCCTAGGCAGCCGGACGTCGCCTGGAGCGCCGCCGCCCGCCAACAAGCCCAAGCTGTGGTCGCTGGCCGAGATCGCCACTTCGGACCTCAAGCAACCAAGCTTGGGCCCGGGTTGCGGACCTCCGGGGCTACCGGCTGCCGCCGCGCCCGCCTCATCTGGGGCCCCTCCGGGAGGCTCGCCCTACTCCGCCTCTCCGCTGCTGGGCCGCCACCTCTACTACACGTCGCCGTTCTATGGCAATTACACAAACTACGGGAACTTGAACGCCGCGCTGCAAGGCCAGGGCCTTCTGCGGTACAACACCGCGGCCTCCGCACCAGGCGAGACACTGCACGCCGCGCCCAAGGCGGCTAGCGACGCGGGCAAGGCGGGCTCGCACCCTCTGGAGTCCCACTACAGGCCTCCGGGCGGCGGCTACGAGCCCAAGAAAGGTAGGCTGCCCAAGGCCGGCGGGGAGGGATCCTGGTGAGTCGGAATAAGCTAGAAACCTGGGAAAGGGCTCCGGGAGTTGGGAGACCTTTGGACGGACAGAGCCACTTGCCAGACCAGAATTAGGGGAGTCAGTATGAGGAAGAGGATTGAGGGTGAATGCAAAGGGGACTAGCCTTCTTTTTAGATCTACTCTGCTTTATTTACTCCTTCTTTAATTTATTGTTAATACTGTCACCGTAACTATTTTGTTTTGGCACACTTCCTGCCAGGCAAAGAAAACTACGCTTGCCTCTCTGCTGGGTGTAGTCTTTCCTCTGTGGTGTTGGTTAAATGGAGCTTAGCCGAATCCTTTCTGCCTTTGGCTCAAGGAAAGCACAGGCTCTCGGGAACTCTCAGAGGCCTAATTCTCTTACACTGCCTACATTGTTCCTAATTCGGCATCCCTGGGATGGAGGCTCCAGGGGAGGAGGAGAGGAAGGGGCAGGAGGGAGCCTAAGTAAAATGGATCTTAGATTCCCTGGGAGAGTGTGCGTCCCTTGCAAGGATAAGAGCGGATAGGTGCTTAGCTGCCAGGGGTTGCAGCCTGTCCTCACTAACTGCCCCTCCCCTGACAGATGCCAGTGAGGGCTGTGCGGTTGTTGGCGCAGGCGTCCAGCCCTACCTATAGGAGGGCCGAGCTCCGCAGTGCAAGTAAGTGGGTTCCCTCGGCGGCGTCCTCCAGCCCCAAGCCTGTGCCCTGTGTAGTGTGGTGTGGTTTTGCTTGTCAAGGGTTGGAGAATAGTCTGGCTTCCTTCTGGCCTCTTTGCCTTCTGTTTTATAGATTTCTTCTTTTCTGCTCAAGTTCTGCTTTGGAGAATCACTTCTTTAATCGGGAATAAACATACATTCACACACACACACACACACACACACACACACACACACACACACGCACACACACACAACATATACCCCACCACTACTGCTTTTGGTTGACGATGGTTGAGATGGGGCATCTCTGTGTCCTTGAGACCTGTTTTAGATTACATGAAGGACACCTTGCTTGATGAGTGAGTTGTTTAGAAATTCGGGCATTAAAACCTGTAGTGGATGTTGTTTTCAGAATAAGATTAAAGAGACACTGGCAGGGGCTGGTCTTTCATAGGACACATAGGAGACTCTATAGCTCTCATAGCCCAGAGCAGTTACAAACATTTACTCTCCTACTAGGCATCATGACTAGTCCTAAACCCTAATGATGGCAAAGAGGCAGATCCAGTAGACACAAGCTTGTGTTTTTCTTTTGGTTGGTGTGGAACTGAAGAATTTGGCATGATTTGGTTTTTTCCTTGGTCCACAGGTAGGTGTCACAATTGCTTTGGAAAAAAAATAAATAAAAATCAGGAGGCCATTCTCCTTCCCCAAGCTCATAAGTACACAGATACAAACCCCAGATGTGGAAATCTGGACCACATCTTGTGCCACTGTAAAAGAGGATGCACACCGCACTACCAACCCACAGACTCTAAGGACCGGACACGTGTTGTTGGGCATACGTGAATTTGTTGGCATAGTATAGCTTCCCCATGTTTGTGTGACTTTTGGAAACAATCTGTTTTTTCTCAGGATATCTTGATCACTTCATTGCCACGGTATATATTCTATAGATGTGATAGAACTTGCTGTAAAATTTATTTGTAAAAACAAAATATGTACACGGTAGAACTAACGTGATTGAAGAACTTGAGTCCTTCAGAAGTGGAAACAAATTTGATATTTATTTTTATAATGATATAAAGCTTCTAGTAATTTATGCAAGTTGTATTGCAATGAAATCTAAAACTTTTGTAAATAAATTCTGCCTGGTTTTTATTTGAACATTGCTGGTTATACAATCTCCGTTGGTTGTTTAACATGAATTATCTACTAATTTATATCTAAAACTGTAAATAAAAACAAACTAGCCTACAAGAAAATGGTGTTCAGGGCTCATTTTTACTGGAGAATGATTTGGGTCGGAGCCCTTTTGGGTGGGAGCCCTACTAGTGGCCTGGTTCCCCTCCCCCAGGTGGTCCTAGCTCAGTTTTTAAATGAAGAGCCCAGTGAAATAAGCTTCTTTCTTATTTGAAAATTACAGACAGGAGACAGAAAGAGAGATATAAATGTACAACAGGAAGATATCTATGGTTCTAGTTGACTTACATACAAATGTGTTGCAAGAAATAATTCAAACTTTTTTGTTCTCTGAATATGCAAATCCATACTTAGTGTAAATTTCTAAAACATGGAAAAATAAAAAGATATGCCACCTCTCTCTGCATTTTATCTACTTTTGTGGTCCTGGAGAAGGGTCTTCCCATTCATACCAGAGAGCATTCTCCCACAAGAAATTCCTGATGGGAACAGTTGCTTTCCTAGTCTGAAATATCTCAATTGACATAGATCAGCACATTTATTGAAGGACTCCTTCCTTGTCTTCCTGTGTAGTTCCCATTAACAAGAGTGGGGCAGGAAGTAGATTCCTCTCTGTGGTACTCTGCTACCCTTACCCTCAGGGAAAAGAAAAGTTTAAACATCCTTAGACATTGTCTCTTTATTGTCTACTCACCCTCCTAATTACAGGACCAGCATGGAATTTGCAGCCAAGTAACCCAACCCCTTTGATTAGTATCATAAAAGCGGCTACTCTGTCACTCCAGCTTTTCTCAAATTATGTAGATACCTATATAATAAAATTTCTGAGAAGAAATGAACAATCATTTATTTCCTCTGCAAAGATAAATTGAGTGAATATAACTTACGTTTATAAAGCAAGAATAATGGATCCTTAGATTGCCCTTTAATCAATCATACACTTATTTTTTCAAGAGGCTCACCTATTTCATCCCATGATTAATAACTGTGCGGCAGGGGAGCGTTATTGGAGCCCAGCGGGGGAGGTCTCTGGTGCTTTGGGCTGCTCTGGAATGGTCAGTTGGGGTTCATTATGGGCTGAGATTGAACGATTTATAAAATCTTGTCTAAACATCTGCCAGCTCCGATAGGCTGATGTGGCTGAGGATGGGAAATTGCTAGGCCAGTTGATATTGACAAAAGGATCTCTCTCCAGTGGCTTTTTGTGCCATAGAAATTAGTGGCCTCTCGCTGGGGCCTTGTTAGAAAGGGTATTGGAAAGTCATCTTAGTACCTGAAGCCAAGCCCTCAGCAGGCCAGCCTGGAGAGGAACTAAGTTGGTACCTCTGGAGGGAGAAATGAAGGCTGCTTGGACTTAGGGGATTGGTTTTAAATGCATTGGGCATTTAAAGCTCAAATCTAAAAGTCAGGGTCTGGATACAAGATACTTTTCTCTCCTCCCTGCCTCCCGGGGATGGAAATGGAGATGTTTTGAGCTGAGCTCTTGGGGATCAAAAGGAAGGATTATTATTATTATTATTATTATTATTATTATTATTATTATTATTTTAACAAGGACCCTTGCTACTCTGGGAGATTCCAGGGTTAGGGAGTCAGAGGGCACTTTGATTGTCTGTCTGTCTGTCTGTTTGGATTTCTTAGGATTTCCAGAGATACCCATCTCTCCTCCCAGGTCCATTCTACACTGCAGTATTGCAGGAACAAATGGCCCTGCTTTGCAGATGTCAGCCATGTTTCATAAATCAGCAGGGCACTGGGAGGGCTGGGTGACAGCATCTCTGTCACGTGTAATGTTGTAACGAGTATTTTGAAAAATTTAGAGGAAAGTATGAAAGTTAACAATATTTAACAAACAAACCGTTCAAGATAACTAATGAAGACACATCATTTAAGGCAGCAAGTGTGACTACATCCTGGCAGGAAAAATCCCAAGCCCCAAATGTCCTTCCTGTATGTACTCAGAATTAGAAAGCTGGTCAAGTGGCCAAAGTGGCCTCTCCTAGATCAGGGAAGATTTTCTTACCTGGACATACAATCCGGGTTCCTTTTGCAGCACAGGCCTCCAGACCCCCCACCCCTCCCAGAGGACTGACATGTTTCTCTTGGTGACAACTCAGAGGCCTCAGGGGATTAGCTAAAGCTAATGAAGCTGCTTTGATGTTTATATACCCAACAAATTATCAGAGATTTTCATAGCTTATCCCCCTCCCGACCTGAATATATATACCTTGCTGGAGAACTTGATTTTCAAATAAGCACTAAGAACATAAAATTGCAGGTGTTTAGAGGGACCTTTTTAGAAACACAGAGTGATTTATGGGGGAGTGGGGAAGAATCCTCATTGAGGGAAGTGACCTCCTTAGAGAAATGAGCTCTGCAAAGCAGGGGCCCGACAGCCACTCCGGGTTACAGACGGTCTGCAAACCAGGTCGGTTGTGCTGCTTGCCTTTGGGCCCTGCGTCCTCAGTGTCAGAACGCCACCGCCCTTCTGCCTTCCACAGCCCGGGTTGCATTGAAGCTGATTTATCAGAATTCGTGCTTTAATCTCAGGTGGGACCCGGGGGGCCGGGCGCTGCCTGGAGCACAGGGTTGGAGTGTGGGGGGGGGGGGGGGGGGCGCTTGCCGGGCGACCGGCTCGGGTGCTGCCTCCTGCGCCCGTCAAATGTCAACATTTGTTCCCAATAAAAGAGTTATTGTCTCAGCAAAGCTGCCCAGCAACTGCCTTTGAAACTTGAAAAGAACTTCACCCACCTTCGTCTGCAAGTCAGGAGGGGCGGGGAACAGAGGGAGAGGAAGTGGGCAGGAGCAGCCGGAGGCCCGGTAGGACTTGGGGTGAGTCTCCTATGCACCCCCTTGCGGGCTGCGGCTGGCGCTCTTTCTGTAAGTGGGAGAAAGGCTAGGACTGCGTAGTTGGGGGAGGTCTACAGAGTTTTGTGGACCAGAAAGCTGCAGACTCCGCGAATTTCCAACTGGTCCAGATGCACTGGATGGCACCAAAGCCTCACGCCTTCTCGGGTCAAGTACAGTGACGTCGAAACAATTATGAAGGAGACTGAAGGTAAAGAGCGCCTTCTGAAACCTGTGTCACTGAACTACCACCATGAGGAGCGGCTTCACAGACCTCAGTTTGAAGAAAATAATCATTTCAAACCAATCTGGGGAGTCAGACAAGCCTTTTTAAATTTTAAATACACTCTGAATTGTTACAAAGTTCACTCCAACTAGCCACATACTTACAATGATTGTCACCATTTAAATCTTTTAGTTAAGCAATTGGTCCAGATCTCAAGAAAGCATTCACTTAGACCCCCCCCATAGAATCCATAGCTATATTATTATATATGCTTTAAAATCACTTTTATGAAAATAGCATTTCAAGTATTTTAAGGATGTTAACCCCAGTGGATCTTTGGAAACAACACACAGCTGTCTGCCCAATGTGAATGTTATGTTAACGTCATTTAAATTTCCACAGATCCCGGGGGTGGGGGTGGGGGTGACCCTTTGATGTAGTCTCAAACCTTTATGCAAGTGACAAATCCCTACTGATATTTTAAAGGCTTATTTTAAGGAGAATTAATCTATGACAATATAATTTCTCCCATCCTATTTGTCATTGTGAAAATGCTCCCAGTCCACCGCCACAGCTAAATGGGGGGAGAAGACCCAGCTAACCCCACTGGTAAGGGTCAAATGCACCACTGGTAGGTTTTCCTGTGTGCCTTTACCAGCTCTTTCTGCACAGGGTCTCTCAGAGCACCTCTGTCCCCTGCACACTCTTAGCAGAGGCCTGACTCTCGTTCCCTGGAGCGGGTACAGAGTGCTGTCTTTTCTAAGAAAAACGAACATGGAAGACATTATTTAGGAAGACAATATTGATAATACAGTTAAAACAGTCATGAAACACTCTGTCTGTTCTCTTGCAATCCCAGGTAGGAGGGGAGGAAGAATGCTTGTTTGTTTAAATCTGGCCCCAAGCTCTTAAGGGAAAGGCTTTGAGAAAGTGCCCCAACATTATTTTGTTCTATTTGGAGCCGAAAAGAAGTTAAATCTAATATTCTTTAAGGACTGACTGTGAAGATTCGGGCAGCCTGTACAGGCAGAGTGGATCTTCGTAGGAAATGCCCAGGGGAAACCCAGCTACACTAGCAAACATTTTTTATGGGGAGATAAATTGACAATTTATTGTGTGTAACTCCTGATCAATTATTAATCGTTAGTGTCAACAACAGGGTTATAATTACTTTCGGTTATTTTAAAAAATATTTGCCTTTTCGTAGCTCTGATCTGGTGATTAGTTAATGCTCTCTCCTAATGAGTTCCAGGAAGCACAGATCAGACCCTCCTCCCCCCTCTTTCTCCCCTCCTCTCCTCCCCTCCCTCTCCCCTTCCCCTCCCTTTTGGTGACCTTTAAAAGGAAACACATTCACTCTCTTGTTTCTCAGAAATTTACTCCTTGCCTCGGTTGTTTCCAGGGAGCACCTTTTATTTTTCTGCCATAAATAATGATTCTGGAGGAAAGGGGAAAATGACAGACAAATAGGGCGCAGCTGGAATGAATAAGGCCGATCAAAGAGTGTGGGGCTCGGCTGCCAAGGCCGTGCAGGTCCGAGCGACCAGCGTGCCCGCCGCGCCGGCCTCAGCCCGCAAGATCAAGGGCAGGGGCTGCAAACTGGTAACCCGAACGCGTCTGGAGGAGGTGGCCCGACCCGAGGACCCTTCTTTTGAGACCTTTCCCATTCTGGAACACACGGCCTGCAGCGCTGCACTTTCGCCCTGCGAGGGTGCGAGCTTCCCGTTCCCTACTCAACCAGAGAGGAGGGTGACAAAGCAGGTGCTCCAGACCCAGACTGATCAAGGGTTCAGTTATCAGATTAGAGAGAACAGAAGGGCAGCCCCCAAACCCGGAAGGTAGCAGGAGGTGGGGACTCAGTCTGGACTTCTGCAGAGCAGCAGCGCCCACCGAAGCATGGCGGGCGATATGGCCCTGGCGCAATCCACCATCCCATAGCCCGCCCTGCGCTGACGGCCGCAGTCCCTGACCAGAGGCCTGAACTGGACTCGCTTAGGGCACCACCTTCGCTGTTCCCAGAGTGCGAGATCCTCCTTTATGGGTGCCTCGTGTGTGTGTGTGTGTGTGTGTGTGTGTGTGTGTGTGTGTGTGTGTGTGTGTGTGTGTGCTGGGGGTGTTCTGAAGTACCCTCCCGTCCTGAAAATGATACCCAGGGTCTGCTCCAAGCATACGTTTCGCCCTAGCTAATACAAACGTTTTATTTCAAGGACCTGCCTTGTTCAAAGCTCTCCATCCGCCCACAGCCAACCCTAGAACCACCCAAGCCGAGGAGTCCTTCAGTTGACTCCTTCAGGCCGCTTTCTATTCTGCTGTCCACCAGAACAGCGCCTTGCCCACGTGTGCTCTTAATTATCGCATCGAGGTCCTATAAGGCCACCGCCAGCAGGCAACCCGGAGCAGAAGCTGGTGTGACTGAGAGCAAGAGAGCCAGCCGCCTCCCGGCAGACTTTCCGGGGCCCTACCGAGTGCGGTGGGGGCAGTCAGGGCCCAGGGCACCTGGATGTGGAGGACAGGGAAGGAGAAAGTCTCATCAGACCTTTAGAATCAGCATGCACTCGCTGCGGAATGGGGTCAGGCCCCCAAGGCCTGGGCGACCCAACCTGCCCTGATGTCAGGACTGGTCTCTTCTGGGGGAGACAGGTAGAACTGGGAGGGCTTCGAAGAGTCCATAGAGGACGCCACAACCACAGGACTGGCCGGGCTTTGGGCTCCTCACTCCCTGCTTTCCGTTGCGCGGGAAGGCATTTATCCCGGGGCTACCCTTGCGTGCTCCACAGAGGACCAACCCTCCGGTCTCCGTCTTCTCTGGCCCGGGTCTCAGCCCGCAATCCCCTCCTTCCCTGGCAGCATCTGGCCAGTCCAGCGTGACGGGATCGGGCCGGACGGACCAGAGCTCCTGAATCTGGAGTTTGAGGATGCAGCACTGCGGAGCGCTGGGCAAAATCGAAAGCGACTCTGGTTGGGGCTATGTGCCGAGCCGCCGCGAAAAGAGGCAACAGTGCTCGGCATACCCGAAGCTCGCACGCAGCTGCGTCTTCGCCGGCTGAAACCGCTTCCCGCCGACCCTCTTCCCCTCTCTCTTGGCTTTTCTTCGGTTCCTTCCTTGCACACGTCTGTCACGCTCTGCACAGAACTGGATCTTCCCCAGACTCTAAGGGGACCCAGAACTGCTCGATCGGCGCCGGTGGGGCCCCAGGCAGAGCAGCCGGGAGCTGGAGACCGAGGCGGGGAGCCACGATTAGGAGAGAATCCGTGGAGCCCCACAGGAGCCTCTGGCCCCCAGGTCACACCCTCGATCCACACTCCAGGATCGTAGAGGGGGCAGGAGGGCGAGGCTGGTGATCTGCTCCATTGCCAGCAGGCATGGGTCGGCGGAATTTCTAGGGAGCTTATGCAGAGAAACAGGGGCCACTGGCCCCATACTAACACTCAGCACCCTTCTCCAGCTCCTCCTTAAGAACCCAGTAGGAGGCCTCCCTGCAAGTGGTGTTGGTCAAGGTGGGGGCGCCAGAGAGCACTTCAGGTCACCAGGTGCCTTCCTGATAAACTCAGGGGGAGTCCGCAGCCCCTACACTTACGGTACATTTGTAGTAGCCTTTCTTTGGGAACCTCATAGTGACTACCTCAGGTTCCAGTGACTACACAAACCTTGTATAAGCCCCCTCCCGGGGGTAGGGTGGGGGGAAAAGATTCTCGGAGTTTACTGGAATTGCAGTAAAATGCAAGCTCCCCACTCCATGCCAGAAGGCCGTGATATATTTGCAGACACACAGGTGGAGGTCATATCCAGACCTGCAGAAAGCTATACTTTGGAGTTTTTCTTGGTTAGGCTCTGTGAAAGGTCTGGGCGCAGTGGTGGCACCCGCCAGGAGACCTCCCCTTAATCCTCCTCACCATGAAGTAGCTTGGGGAACTGCACCCTGGAGATCCGTACATCCCCAGCTGGGGACAGTGGACTGCCCCGCCACTACCTGCCCCCACCCCCCACCCCCAGGAGGAGGCCAAGACTGACAGCTTAGCCTAAGCCACAGTGCGGGAGGGTAGTAGAGCAGACTCCTGGCCGCCAGAGTGACATTAGCTTGTTTAAATAGGAGTGGGTGGCAGATCCAGATTCCTTCCCCCTGGCTCTCACACAGTGGAAAAACGATTTGTTTCATAATGATTATATGATACGAAACCCCTCAACTAAAGCAGCCTCCCTGATAATGGGCCCAGACATAAACAGGAGGAACCAAGGCCCAACCAACTCCTTGGGGTGACTCTAAGGCAGAGAAGTCAAGGGAGGGAGGAAGGGAGGGAGGGAGGGAGGGAGAGAAGGAGGGAGGGAGAGAGGAAGGGAGGGAAGGAGGGAGAGAGGAAGGGAGAGAAGGAGGGAGGGAGGGAGAGAGGAAGGGAGAGAGGGAAGGAGAGAAGGAGGGAGGGAGAGAGGGAGGGAAGGAGAGAGGGAGGGAGAGAGGGAGAGAGGAAGGGAGAGAGGGAGGGAGGGCAGGCCCAGACTTGAGGCCTGAGGCAGAGGAGGGTTGTTTGACATTCTTAACTCTTTCTGTGTGGCTCTATGAAGGAGGAAGGTAGGTAAGGCGGTGCTGTGGGCAGATAAGCAGACACTGCCTGGACACAGACCCTCTGAGGAGCTACATTTAATCAGCTCCACCCTCCCTTCCATACACTGATGCGCTATTTGCACAGCTCTGCTCTTCCTCCTTTCTAGACCAGGCACGATACACAGGACTCCAGTACCTGGCAGGAAGAAGGAGTCCCTGGGGCCTGGAGCAGCAGGTTGGTAGGAGCACTCTGGCCAGTCACCCTTAGTCTGGTTGTTCATTGAGGTTAGGAAACCTGTGGAGAGAACCTACCAGAGTAGGGAAGTACAGTGTCCCTAAATTCTCCTTGAAGAGCAGCAAACACTGGCTCCTGGAGTCAGTCTCCTGGAGTGTGTATGAAGTGAGATAGAGACTGAATACCTCCTTGTGTCATATGCAGAGTCCATGTCCCCGTGTTTGGACACTACCTGGCAGAACTAGAAGATAGGTCATCTTAAGGAGGGGCACTGCTGACCAGGGGATGTTTATCAGAACCCCAGGACCTTGGAAGGGAGGATGCACTCAAGACATCCTACTTTGCCCCTTCTTGCCCCTGCCCAGCTCCTGCAGGTGCTCTGTTAGTCTACTGAGTCACCCCAGCAGGGCATTTCTCATGCTTACTTGTCAGCTGCTCTTCCTCACGTGAAATTCAAGGTGACCAGGGATACAGTGCAGTAGGGTGCTTGCCTTTCGTGCATGAAGCCGTGGATCTCCAGCACAGAGCATGGTGGTACATGCCTGTAACCCCAGCACTCTATGTGAGACAGGAGATGGGCATAGGAGAATGGCTCAGAAGCTCCCAGGCCAACACAGCAGAAACAAGAGAGACCCTGCTTCAACATGGAGGAAGGAAAGAACTGAAGGACCCACACACACTCTCCAGGGCATGTACACACACACACACACACACACACACACACACACACACACACACACACACACGCATGCACGCACGCATGCAACCACACCCATGCACACATCAATAATAAATAAAATTATTTTTAAATTATACAATAAACCAAAATGAAAGAAATAAAACAACCACACCACAGTGTTTCAAAATGTATCTTCTTCTAAAATATCCCAAGTTATTCATGAAGATTCAAGGAAAGATGTCTATCGTAAAATATCAAAAGGTTAAATTCAAATCAAAAGACACATTTGAATTGTTTTAATCTTAAAAATTGAATCCCTGAGACAGAAGAGCTCTTTAAAAGTTCCCGCAGAGGAGTGGAAAGAGCAGAGAAAAGGGCCTATGTTTAGGAAAGGGTTTACTTGGCTTATAATTCCAAGCCATAGTCCATCTTTTCTGGGAAGTCAAGGTGGGAACTGAGCCAGCTTGTCACAGTATGTCTACAGTCATGAGCAAAGGAAGCGCAAACTCATCCCTGCTTGTTCTCAGTCGGCTCTTTCCTCTCTTACCCTGTTCAGGACCCCCCTGCCTAGGGAATGGCGCTGCCCACAGTGGGCAGGGGTCTTCCTACATCCATTAGTAAACAACACCGTCCCCCACAGACATGGTCACAGGCCAACATGCTCTAGATAACTCTTCATTAAAACACTCCTCCTAGGTGATTCTAGGTTGTGTCAAATCCACAGTGAGCACCCTCAGCACAGCTCAGCCCACGCTTGTGCCCAGAGCTAACTGTGTGATGTCCGCCCAGTGACTGCTGCTTTCCTGCACATCTGCAGGAACACAGCAGATTTGTTCAGGAAACGTCATCCTCTCAAGAGGTCATACAAGTTCTATATGGAGAAATCGATGTGGGGCTGAGCGGACTGCATGGGCAGCAGACCCCAGTTTGAGGATTTGTTAAGGGGGATCAATCCCAAAGCCCACAGCTCTGCGGGGCTCTTGTTGCCTCTTTCTGCCCGGCCCTGCTCTGCCCATGCCCTGAGCTCTCTTCACTTTTTCTATTTTCAGTGTCCTCACTGGGATGTCCAGCCTCATAAGCTGTGTTGTACCCAGTCCCCAAATACATCCCAAGCACACCACATGCCACATACCTGCCCCCACCCAGATCTGCTAGGTGACTCAAGCCCCTGATGGTGGACTCTAGCTTAGGACTCCAGGCCTCACCAGTCCCTGCCTCCTTCCTTTGTTAATGCCTCACCGCTCCTGCTTGCATCTGAGGGTCCTGAAACACACCCAGGTGTCAGGGCTCTGTGTAGAGAGCTGCAGGAATTCAGTGTGAATCACCACCTGCAGGCTTGAGGAGAGAGGTAGAATTGGAGGCTGTGTAGACAGAGCTGGAGCCTGCTCCTGCCTCAGGGATCCTGGGCCTTCATGCCTTGGGAGCAGGACTCAGTGCTTGGGTCAGAGAAATGGCAGCTGGTGCAGCAGGACTCTTTGGTTTCCTCATGTACATCCCACCCCCTCACCCCTAGTTCTCGGCTCTCTCGGTGGGCATCCTCCCACCTCTTCCCTCCACAGAGCTTCTCAGTATGGCTGCTGCCTCTTCCCAGGATGGGCCCACGTGCTTCTTCACACACTCTAAGGCAGACACCGATAATTAGAATTTACCATAACAATGTGTCCTTACTGCACACTCGTTAAACAACCCCAAGGCTTAGAAGGGTCGTAGTTGGATAAACCATTTGTACAGTGAGGGGGCGAAGAGGACATCTTCGGAGAGAAAGGAGAGAGACGGCAGCGGGGTCCAGTCCTTCCTCGTCTACTGTCTGCTCCTGGCCGCTAATTAACTCGCCTTTCTGCTGTGCAGAGGGGGCAGCCAAGCATGCTCTCTCAGTGGAGATGGCTTCCAGGAGGAACTTGTATATGAAGAACAGACTCCTTGTGAGGTGAGGTTCACATGCTGAGGAAGCTCGGGTCGCTGGTTTGAGTGCTATTATTACTCCCATGAACTTGCAGCCTTTTTGCCGCCTGGAGGAGAGCATGGCTTTCCACAAAGGCATCCACTAAGCTCACAATTCAACTTCCAGATCCATCCTGTGTGCATTGTAACCAAAGACAGAAAGCTGCACACAACAGCGTGTGTACCTCTGGGCATATACACAAGCACGTGCCTGTGTTATCAAGGGCAGCAAAGACAGTTCCCTCTGAGACCTCTCCACTGCCAAGGCCCTCTCCCCAGCTCATAAGCCTCAGTGCATGACGTTTTGATGAAGTAGGAGGTTCAAAGGTGAAAAGAAACTCATGATATTCAAAACCATTTTTATTAACCCTAACTGCTATTAATTTTAATGAGTGTCCTAGATAAGAGAAGCTAACAAGGCACACACATAGGAAATGTTCCTCCCCACCTAATACATTGTTTCTATAATTAGCGGCTTCAGAGAACATTTGTATCTAAACACAGCAAATTGTTGTTATAGGGACCCACAGAAGGGGTAGGCATGCCTGTTCTTTTCCAGAGGAGGTGTGCATGTGTGTTGGAGTAGGGGGTGGGGGTTGTCTCTGCTGGGGACGAGAGAAGGAAGGTGCAGAAGAAGGAACGTAATTAATTTGGAACTCAGCTCTCACTGGTGTGTCTCAGAGCCGACCCTAGATCCTTTGACTTACAGTATAAGGGGAAAAGTCTCCCAAGACTGAATTAACTCACAGCTGCCAGAGAAGGTGGCAAGATTTGTGTAGTCTCCGGTTTCATGTGACGCTGGGCACAGGCAGTTCCTCTGAAAGTCATACTTTCTGTGACCAGAGGAACTCCACTCAATATAAATATGTTTTGTGGCCAGAGTGGAGCCATCACCCTCAGGGAAACTGCAGATTCGGGTTGGTGTGCAGCATTTTGGAAAGAGAAATTGGAGTTCCATGTGCTGCTGACCCTTGGGAAGGTGGCATCCAGATGTTGATGTGACGGGGCTGACTGGTCTTAGTGTAGGATTCCCTCAGAGGCCAACATTGAGCTCCTGCCCTGCACATCAGCAACAGCATCTTACTTAAATATCGCATGAACCCCTCAGTTGTCTGTGGGGCAGGCTATTCCCATTATACACGGGAGGGTGCTGACTGCTAAGTGATGGTGTGAGGACTCTACTGCAGGTGCTTGTGCATGGTTCTCTCTGTGTACTTACGCTGAGCATGTCACATCTTTCTCATAGTGCTGCAGAACAGCAGGGGTGACATTCCTGAAGCTTGTAACTCACTTTGTATTAACTTCCAGAAAGAATCATCCCCATGTTCCATAAGTGACTTTGCCAGGAATTTCTCCAAAATCTCTTCCAGGCTGGTGTCTCCTGTTCTGTGTTACCTGCCTTCAATAGCTCACTCTCCCTGGCCCTGTTGTTTTCTTTCAAATGATCCACCTGGTAAAGTAAAGAGAGTGGACCCGGACCCCAGGACTGCCCTATGACTGTGGGTTCCTGTCTCCTAGCCAGGCATCACAATCGGAAGAACAGAGCTGAGACTTTAACTATATGATAACGTTTCTGTCCATTAACTGGTAAGACTGAAACTACTTACTGTTTTAGGAGCCACTGCCACCGTGTGCTAATTTCCTAAATTAATCTGAGGCAAAGTCACAGAACATGTATTTCTGTATCTGAACAAACAAATGTGTCTCTGAAGTCAATGCCACAGTGCTGTGCGCTGTGATGTTATGAAAGCTGGTAAGGGAGCTTCCCACCTCATCGTCCAGGCCTGGTCACATGGATTGTCTAATGTTGAACAGAATGTGTACTGGTACAGGGACATAAGAGACATAATGGACTCATAACACCACACACACACACACACACACACACACACACACACACACACACACACACACGAGATAAGCACACATGTGGGCTGCAGTGTGCCCAGCTCAGCATACCATTCATACAGTGTGCCTAGCTGAGTATACTTAATCTCTACATCTGAAGCCAAAGGGCCAGTCGTGGGTTTCTTTTCTGAGAGAGAGACCTTGAGTTCTTAATTTAAGAAATTTGTGTCTAGATACATATATCCCTTCTTCTTCTGCATTATCTCCAGTTCTACATCAATCTCTGCATATATTCTTTGAATAAAAACAACGTATTTTGTGTGCATCTATTTCCACATCTGCATCTGTTATTTATGCCATCTTCACCTCAAAGAGTTTAAACTACAAGTAAAGGAGAACGTGGAAGGCAGATAAAAGGCACAGTGGCTCAAGAGGCCTTGGGGTGGCTTCCTACTCTCCCGGTTTTCTGGCTTTGCAGGTGGGCTGCCAGGGTAGAAGGATGGATAAAGGAAACACCAGACTCAGAGTGGAACCAGATCTGATGGGGCCTACCACAAGCACATACTATTCCCTGGGCTTTCTGCCAAGCCTAACCCTAACCTAAACTCTAACCCTAACCCTAACAACCCTAACCCTAACCCTTTCTTGCCTTGTCTCTTCTGGGATTTCTCAGATTGAACATTATTTTAAATTATTTAAACCTTAAAAACAATATGAATCTTTGTCTTTTGGTTATACTCTTTCTCTGTTTCTCGCTCTTTCACAGCACTTATAGATATACACAATCATGGACACACATATGGGGACACACTGCACATAAACACTGGGACACACATATACACACACACATTCTTCTACTCTCTGGAGATCACAGTCTCCCTAATTTCTCTTCTTGCTCAAATCTTCAGCTTCCTGCTTACCTGCACATCTAATTTTGCAACAGGAGTTGTGTCTACATAAGCTTAACCAGGGTTTATAACCCCAGAGCAAGGCAGAAAAAGTTGGCTTAGCATCTCAAGAGAGTTTGGGGATTGTCAGCCATTGCCATTCAGCAACCTGGCACCATTTCTCCCACAGTAGTGGTGTGGAGGAGACTGTGGGCACACCCAACACTTCCTTGTCCTTCAGAGGCCATCTCTTCAAGTGTATCATGGGTTGAGCCAGGGCTTTTCTGGTTTCGGCAGACACACACTGCCAGTCATTGAGTACAAACAAGCATTTCAAAATTCTACAGTGTGCTGAGATCCAGGGAACAAATGGTTCTGACAGAAGGATGGGAGGTGTGAAGGTACTTTCCTCCAGGGTCTTCCCTCTCCTCCTCTTCTTTTCTTTTTCAACCTTTTTTTTTATTTTATTGGTGTTTTGCTTGCATGTATATTGGTGTGAGAGTGCTGGATCTTCTGGAACTAGAGTTGCAGACAGTTGTGAGCTGCCACATGGGTGCTGGGAATTAGCCCCATTCCTCTCCTCTTCTTGATATGTAGTCAGGATATGGTCTGTGGTACAAGCACCTATACAAAGCTGGCCTCCTCAGTGGGGCCCCTGGGCCTCCAGAAAGTCCTTGTGACCCCTGTTGAGCACACAGTGAATGCTTCTGCACGTGTGCCAGGTGGATGTCTGGAACAGAATTACCTTTGCTTAGCTGTATGACTCTTCTTCATACAATTCCTAGTGTATTATCAAGAAAGTGTGCTGGGCAGTGGTGGTGAACACCTTTAGTCCCAGCACTAGGGAGGCAGAGACAGGTGGGTCTCTATGCATTCAAGGCCAGCCTGCTCTACAGATCAACTTCCAGGACAGTCAAGACTACACACAGAGAAACCCTTTCCCGATAAACAAAACAAAACAACAAAACAAAAAAAAATCCAAAAGAAATTGCCAGACTTAGTGTTTCAAATGTGCATCTTAACATATACTTACTATACACACCATGTAGCCTGAGAGGGGGAGGGAAGAGGTTGGACATCTGTACCCAACTGCCTCTGAAGGATTGAGTCTTGTTCAAATCTAAGATGGTCTTATAATAAAAAAACCTGAAGCCAGACATCAGGGTGAAAGCTGAAAGATCAGAGAAGCAGAGCAAGCCACAGTCAACCTCACCTCACCAAATCCTCAGCTGATCCTGTTTCCATAGATCCTCACACTGTAAGCCTCTGAGTCCTCACCCAAAAGGGTCTCAGCTGAACAGCCATAGTTCCTGTTTCCTCACACCTTATACACCTTTCTGTGCCCTGCCATCACTTTCTGGGATTAAAGGACTGTGTGCTTCCCAATACTGGGGTTAAAGGAGTGTGCCACCTCTGTCTAGCTCTGTTTCCAGTGTGGCCTTGAACTCACAGAAATCCAGATGGATTTCTGCTACCCGAGTGATAGGATTAAGGGTGTGTCACCACTGTCTGGCCTCTATGTCTGATCTAGCGACTGACTCTGTCCTCTGATCCCAGGCAAGTTTATTAGGACACACATTATGTCACCACAGAGTCTCCAGGGGCCCTGGTCTTCATTGCCTCACATGCACTGATGAGCAGCATCCAAACTGTTCCCTAAGTCTGTTCACACAGACACTGGGACTCAGTTCCTTGTGTCAGGCCAGACCACTAAGTGCCATCAATCTTCTGAACTATCTGAAATAGTGCTACGTTGATTATCTTGAAGGTAAGCTGAGTTTTGCAGTAGATTTTTATAGCTTCAGACTGACAGTAGAGGTAACAAAACTCAGATTATTTCTTGAGCTGCAGTTAGAACACATACACAGTACCCAGAAGTAGGATGTTTGCAAGATGCTATTGAAAGCTATTAAGTCTATCAGCTAATTCATTGAATGCCAATGACTCTACTACACTTTCAAAAGAACTTAGAATAGGTGTAAATAAGCCGTGTGTGTATTATTCATAAAGATAACTCAAGCCTTCCAAGAAATTTCAGTGAAAGAGTGTGGATGGCCTTTTGGCAGCTGAAAGGGGAGAGACATGAAGAACACCTTTATCACAAGGCAAGAAACAAGTGCGTGTGCCATGGACACAGGACTTCTGTTGGTGGCCGCAAAGATGCTGTGGGCAGCTGCTGTTGTATTTACATCATTGCCTCAGCAGAGACATCCTGAGGTCATGAGTGTCGTGTACTCAGCAAGGAGTGGTCAGCACGCACATGGTCACTCACAGGATGTTCCATTCGTTGAATTTGTATTTGCATGTCCCTTCTTCGTGCATTTCCAGTATGTGAGAGAAGAGATAGCCACTTCTGACCATAGAGATCCTGGTCCATGTGGCACAAAATACTTCCCAGACATAAATATGTCTGTGCCCCAGTGGTGGTGGGAAGCATGAGTGGAATGAAATAGGAGCCACATGGTCCAGAAAGAATTACCGGAGACCATGAGATGGAGCCTGTCTTACCTATGAGGGTGTCACCCTGATGGCATCCCATGAGAGCCTGTGGAATCACACAGGCACTGGCCACGCTGAGTCCACGCTGGGTTTTTCTTCCTCTCCAACAATCATTTCTCCTCAGCATTTCCGCAGTATGGTTGTGAAGGAACAGACGGACTGGGATCAGGGCACTGGTGAAAGGTGCACTGTGAATACCCGACTCGGCTTCCTTGGCACTTGGACGTGATGCAGTGTTCAACAGGACCTTCCCAGGGACGTCAGGCAGTGAGGTGGGAAGAGTTCAGCAAGCTTGGAATGGAAGTTCTTTGCGGGAAAGTGGTCAGTGCTCAGTTGTACGACAGCAGGCAGCCTTCGTTACCCTCACTTCCTGGAGCTCTCCTGTCACAAGCACTCAGATGCTGGTTCTGTTTGAATGGGACAGCTCACAACTTCTATTAATAATTCTTCTCAACCGATGATGGTGACTAAAATGACCACGCATGTTACAAACGAAGAACTTGCTACCACGTGTTAAGGATGAGACCTGCCTCTCACTCTCCTGAGGGATGTGTGGGCCCTCCCAGACAATTTTCATTCCTATGTCTTACTTCAATTTCCCCTGGGGCTGTTTCTGGCAAACACATTTGTACAAAACCCTTCCAGTGTCTCTTCATTTCTGATACAACCTCATTAGACACAGAGCTTAAGAAGACAGACTGTGTGCATTTGACTTCTCCATGAGCTTGCCACAGACTAGTGGCTTTCCGAAACTGGGACCCATTTGTTGAGTTGAAACAGAGGTCTGCAGATGAGGCTAGAATCTGGAGATGGGTGTGAATAAGGTACTGTTGACCTTACTACAAAGGCTCAAAGGACACAAGCCCTGATGGTATGAGCAGAGTCTGCCAGTCACCACACACCATGGAAATAATCCTCACATTTTGTCTTTAAATCCCATTTCTTAACCCTTTAGGCAAGGAGGATGGGTGAGTGGACCCCAGTGATTCCCAGGGTAAATTTTTTTCAGGAAACCCAGCAGGGACTATTATTCTGATACCGTTTAATCCCCAGATCCGATCAATGCACACTGCTCTTCACTAAAGCACTCAGAAAGTCTGACCAGCTGTTTCCTGCCACTTGGTTGAGGAGAAGGTGGTGTAAGGTGGCAATGCAATGTTTGGATCTCTGTCTGGACATTCTGAGGTTCAACCACCTAACTACACTGCCCTGATGATGGTTTTCCTAAATCAGAGTCTGAAGCTAAGAGCAGCTGTGTGACTTGCACACTTAACTTTTGGCATGTTCTGTTGTGTTTTACACACAGCAGGTGTTCTGGAAACTGTGGAAGTTTTGTAAGCCATGTCTTTGTCCTGTCAACTATACTTACCCTTTAAAGCCCAAGGGACCGGACTGAGCCACACGGTAGCAGCAAGAAGCCACAGTGGCATGTCACAGGCACGGATGACCAGGTGGGTTGTCTCCACACCCACACATCCAGTGTCTAGAAGTCACTTGTAACTCCTGCTCGTTTGTTGGTTTGTTTGCTTGTTTTTGAAGTGCTAGGCATCAACTCCAGGGTCTCATATATGGAGGCAAGTGTTCTCCCACTGAGCCATATCCCAGCTTCTAAGCAGCCAAGACTAGAACTTAAGATTCTCCTGATTCAGTTT
Source organism: Peromyscus californicus insignis (assembly GCF_007827085.1). NCBI lineage: Eukaryota > Metazoa > Chordata > Mammalia > Rodentia > Cricetidae > Peromyscus > Peromyscus californicus. The sequence goes on along the minus strand of NW_026294480.1, from coordinate 1,926,261 downwards.
TCAGAGTTCTGGATATCGAGCATGAAACAGCACTAGCTTGTAGTTCTGTCCTGCTAATTCATCTTGCAGATGAAGATGTCTTAGAAATTCTGCATCATTTTTGTTTGTTGCTTTTGTTGTTCTGTGACCACAGGTAATCCTGAAACCCCTGTTTCCCAGGCAACCTAGAATATAATGCTCAGAGAGTTCTTGTCTATTTAAATCAGTTATTTAAACCAGAGCCATTGTGATTGAGAGCCAAGCTTGGCATCCCTGGTGCATTGTGGACCCAGAAGTGCCTAGCTGCCTGGGGACTGTATGCCAGGTAATTCTCAGAAGTAAAGTCCACGTCAGTCCTCCTTCATCCACAGACAGGGGTCACTGTGAAGTGGCACAAAGAGAACTGCACCCGTGAGCGTGGTTTGGTGGCTCTCCCCTAACTCAGGGGGATTCCTCTCATTCATAGAACTTCAACAATAAGTTAGTGCCCCACAGGTCATTCTGGGGCACCCTGCACCACAGCCCGGTAGTTCCTCCCAACAAGAGAACTCAAAATAATTAAAGTGAGAGGACTCTCCTAGGAAGATTCCTCAGGGCCCTCAGAGTCTGAGAGGAGACTCTCCAGCTGAACAGAGAAGGGTGGTTGTGAGCCTCCAGTTTGTCTTTCTGTTTGCATCTCCCCTCCAAAAAAGTTATAGTAAACATAGAGACCTCAAGATTCCCACTAGTACCAGCATGATTCTGATGGCCAGGGAGGCCCCTCATAGGCTCTGGCTCTGTGGAGTTTGGGGCAGAGGACACATTCAGGAGCAAACAGGACACATGCAGGATCAGATGGGAAAGCCCTGTGGGGTTCTGTCTCCGAGCAGTCTTCTGTCTCATTTCCAGGCAGGAAACCTTGACTGCTATGGAGATGACCACACAAGTCACAACCCATGCTAGCTTCCTGTCCTCTGGGGGTGAGGTCCAGTACCACCCAGGCCCCGGACCCTTTCTTAGACACTCGCCCCTTTCACAGGAGGAGGAAGGTTGAATTTATCATCTTGCTCTGCAAAGTGGGCCTGCCCTCAGCTCAAGAGTTCCCCTGCCCAGTGTCACTTGCACGTCCTGGAGAGAGTTCTTGGCAGGGATCCACAGAGGAAGAGAAAGAAACTACCATCCTAGCTTGGAAATGGGCCAGCGTGTGTGGTGACTTTCTTTGGACAATCACTATGGCCATGGAAAGACTGTATTGTATTAGACTCCAGTCCTCCTATGCTCAACTCTGAATTGGCTCTTGAACCTAGAACTCTCCCATGAAAATCAGCCAGGCCATTTGTGTCAGTATCAAAAAAAAGGCTCACCTGAGGTATGGGGATGATGGGACCCTTGCTCTGGGTAGAGAGGGGTTATCCCACCTGAAACATGGGTGTTCTAGAGCATGGCTAGGTCTAAGGGACAAAGTTGGGGTAGAAATTAAGGTCAGAAGTGGCTAAAGCAACCATGACCCACCCCATCTGAAGTATCACATCCACACACAAGTGTACCCACACCCACCTGCCCATCATTCCACAGCCACCAGTGCAGAGTTCCCGGCATTCCCTGTTTATCACGTTCCAAGCATCTCACTGAAGAATCATCTGCTGATTCTGCTTCTCTGAGGCCTGAGAATTATAAGTATCAAATGAATCTGATCACCTAAAGAAATGAAGTGAACACCAGTGAGGTAATTAAGCCTGGATTATGTTTTTTTTTAATAACACGGACAACGCTGAACACATGACTTCTGACCTAAGAACTTCCAATATAAAAATTAACCATGACATTTTCCTAGAGCTTGTGACTTTCTGTCTAGGGCACACTGTCTCTTGCCTTGCCGTTCCCGAGAACTGTGCAAGGTCCTGAGGAACCCCTCAGTGTAAGGACACCGTCTTCAGGCTGGAAACAGAGAGCTGTAGTCAATAAAAGCACTGCTTTGCCTGAGTCCATCCAGGGGTGTTCAAGAGCCACGCCCAAAGTAGCTCATCTGTCACACTGTTACAGGGATTCCATGCCCCTTGCAGCACACCATGGTCACAGTTCCTATTACTCTCTTGCATCCAACAAGGCAAACTTAGACACTGTAATGACTTCTGTGTTTAAACACAGTGGCGGGCCTATTCTCAGAAGAACTCTAGCATCTCTCCATAGCTACAGGATGCTGGGATAATTCTAAAGTAAAAAAGTGACATTCAGAACTCATCTCAGAACCATAAAGGGATAGCAAAGAATAATACTTCTTATACAAGTCTATTGGACTTTTCTGTGTTGGCAAACAACATGGATATGCATGTAACCACGACAGTTTCATCATAAATTAATTACGCAGGTCACCAGTGTGATCCTTCATCTGTGTGTTGTGCTCTGCCAGGCTGAGGAGCAGACAGAGCTGTTCTGGGGTTATTCTCCTAACTCTGCCATTCAGGATCACAGCTCTTTGCTTTTCAGCCAGAAATAACAGGCTTTATTTCTTCACCAAAGCAGAAAGTAAACACCTTTCCATACTGATTTTTTTCCCTCCTGCAAATGAGAAACAGACAAAACAAATAAACAAAAATACCTCAAAAGTCTCTTGTAGACTAATTAAAATACTAAGATATTTTTATAATGTAACAGAAATGACACTGTTGAGATGAAACACTTGAAGTGTTCTGGGTTGTCACCTGTGCAGACATCTCTACACCAAAGTTCCCTGCCTAGAAATAAGGTGAAATACTACCTGGAGTCAGAGCCTCTACAGAGCCTTCCTGCCTTCTTTTGAGTGTGTTCTCTGCCTCTAATCCCACAGGACCAGAGCCTACCAGAGGCCTCAGTGGACGTGGGCCTTACTGCTGGCACCAGTGGGGAGCGTTATGTGTCTATATTTATTATAACTTTTTTGGGGGGAGGAGATGCAAACAGAAAGACAAGCTGGAGGCTCATAGCCACCCTTTTTGTTGAAGGTTCTGAAGGCCCCAAGGAGGAGCCCTACCTTTAGTCACATCTGACCCTACTCATTGCAAGGAATTGCCAGGCTGTGGGGAAGAGCCTGGAACACAGCAGAACATCTCTGCAGGGCACTAATGTACTATTGGAGTATTGTGTGTGAGAGGAGTCCTCCCCAGTTAGAGCAGAAACACAAAGCCAAGGTCATAGGGGCAGCCTTCCTTGGTAGTTCACATTGACCTCTAACCTGTCTCCGTGTTAAAGAGGGTTAGAAGGACTTTACCTGTTCCTTCAATTCCAGCCCCATCTCTCAGAGGCTCTGTGCCTAGTGGCTTTTGCCCATCCAGGTAGCTACATGGACTTGCTGTAGACTGATGGCAGCAGCTTAGAACTCAACATGCCCACTGCTTCCTTTCTCAAGGTGACACACTGGGCAATGTGGACTCCAGGGTCAGTACAGTCATTTGCAGAAGGCACCCCTGTAGTCTAAAGTGAAGGGGTTATATAGAGGTTGGTCCGTATGCTGTCCCCATGGGATATCACACTCCTCAGCAGTGGGGAGGTAGCACCAAGACCAAGGGGGTATACTTACCTTGCCTGTGCCTTGACCATCTCCAGGATGCACTGGGATACCTCTTGGTCCTGCAACATTTAATGACTATTGTGGGGGAAGTAACCAGGAAGCTATGAAACTGCCCAAGGAAAAGCAGGAAGTAGAAAGGAGAAGACCCTGGAATGGGAGATAGCAATGTGGTAATATCTGCCTGGTACTGCACTCTAGGGTTTGAAGGGCTGTGGGGAACTTTGGCACAAGGACGCCATCTCACTCCAGAACTTCCTCTGATGGTGGGAACAACATCACCATGCCAGTGCTCAGCCCACTGGGATGCTCTTTCTGGCCTGTGGAATTACAAGGGTAACATGGAGGCTCAGGAAAGTCCATTGTTCTTTCCTGTTACGGGATGCTTGTTTTCCAGCTCTGACTGGCTAAGCTTGAAAGTCCCAGCTAAGCAATCACTCCCCCAAGGACTGATGCCTAGAGGCAGGGAGAAGGGAGCCACAGACTAGGTAAGAACCAACTAATGAGAATGAGACATTTATTGAGTTAAAGGTAAAACATTAGGAAACACTGCAGAATGTGAAACCTTTATACTAAGGTAAATATCCAAGAGGGACAATGGGCTAGAAAACTTCCATAATTTTGGAAACTAAGTATGGAGAAAGATGTTTTTCTGAATTCTAAGGCCTTCAATGAGAAAAGTTAGAGCAGCTAGAGGCAGTTGCCTTTTTCTTTAGAACAACAAGCCATCCATCCACCACCCACCCACCTGTAGATGTATCCAACCTTCTTATTAAATAATAAACACAGAACCAATGCAAAGAAGAAAGCCAAGAGGTCAGAGCTAAGAGCTAAAACCTTACCCTTCCTCCTGCAGTGGTCCTACCTCTCCGAACCAGAGCTACCCCTGTGTTAAAGTCTTTATATAGAGTTCCTGTCCTGCCTTCTCATTGGTTGTAAACCCAACCACATGACCGCCTCCTCACAGCCTGTCTGTATAGGCCTCCAGGTTTTCCATGATTGGTATTAAGATTAAAGGCATGTGTATCCAATAATGGCTGTATCCCTGAACACACAGAGACTTACCCAGCTCTGCCTACCAAGTGCTGGAATTACAAGCATACGCTACCACTGCCCTGCTTTCCTATGGCTTGCTAATAGCTCTGACCCCCGGGCAACTTTATTTATTAACATACAAATAACATTTTAATACAAATAAAATATCACCATATTTCCCCTTTTCTATTTTAATAAAAAGGAAAAAAAAGAAAAAGCTTATAAATAATATAAGAAAAACTATATACAAAAGGACAATAACTATATACAATATATACAAGTAATAAATACCTAAACAATGTCTAGTCCATTTGTATTTGACAAATTCAGAGAAAATAATTTCATTATCTATCCTATTTTGGTAAGTCCAAAATGTATCCTAATTAATCTTCAACTATAACTAACTAACCTTCAACTATAACTAACTAATCTTCAACTCCCTCAGAGACCCAAGAAGGAAATAATATTAGTTAACAAAAATAAAAACAGGAAGTGCACATAAGCAACTTCCAAAAAATTTGTGAGTTGACAGAAACAGACAGCTGTCTGGACAGTCACCTGAGGTTTCTCCGAAGTGCTGGGGCATCATCTTCAGCCTATAGGCTTAGCATATCTGACAGACTCATTTGTGAAGTAGGATGTACACAAGGTCAACAGTTCAACATTGAGTGAGAGTAGTCCATATACCAGAAACACCTGAATTCCACTAGTGTCATGTCATGATTCAGGATTTTAAATTCTGGAAATTGTTGATGGTTTTTTAATTCAGCTGTCCATTCTTCTTGGCTGTGTATATATGGCTTCATCTCAGCATCCCATTCTTCTCCATATCCCTCTATCAAATGCCAGTCTACTATTGAGAGGCGTGAGCTTAGTTACTCTTCAAGAATAACTGTTTCAGCTGCTGTTCCATTGCACATCAGAGGCCATCGGCCCACTGCCTGTTCAGCTGCCTTCGAAGAAAAGGGCACTGTACCTTTTTCGAATTGCGAAGGCCACTTCAGGGATGGTGACATATTGTCCTGGCCTCTGAAGATGCCTTTTGATAAAGCCATAACCACACTTGTTTTGGCAAGAATCAGTAATCCTTTGTTTTATGTCCTGTCTGTCCATTTTGTCCTGTTGATTCGAGGATACTTTGTTGTCCAGTGGCTAACTTTTGCCACAATGAAAGTTAACTCCATATGCAGTTTCTTCAATGCCCATATTTTCTCTGAAGTAGATTGGTACTGCCAGGAGTCGACATGTCTCATAGTCATAACAAAAAAGAAAAATTTTCTAAGTTATTAAAACATTTTAAATGCCATATTCTGTAGATCTCTGAAGGGTTTGAAGATAACCTGTCTATCTAAAATATATCTACTCAATCTTGAAAACATACCTAATATAACTACAAGTTCTATTATAATATCTAACTACTAACTTTCATTTCTTTATATCCTAATAGTTGGTAATAACATTCAAGGATCAAGTTGACGATCTTTTTAAATAGTAAAATGAGGATAAGAAAAGTAATAAACTGAATAATTCGATCAATATTAATCTTTTCATATAGTTGTTCCATTGTCAGAGTGCCTAAAATTTCAAACAAAGCCCAATTTTCTTCCAATGTACACATAAAGCCCATTTTTTTTTAATGTAGAAAAAAATTCTCTTTTAAATAGATATGTTTATTGACTTACCAAGTCTGGGTAGAACAGTAGAATCCCAGGGAATTTCACAGCCACCTGGTGTTCGAGGTGTGAATCCAGCGAGAGAGAGAGAGAGAGAGAGAGAGAGAGAGAGAGAGAGAGAGAAAGTGTAGCCGCTTGAGCCGAGTCAAGCCTTGGCTTTACAGGCAGGGGCCCTGTTCAGCAGGGCAGGTCTGAGTTGTTTGTAGCAGTTGCAAGTAGCTCCAGCTGCGGGTCAGTCAGGCCTGGGCCCAAGCTAGGCAGCCGGGCCGCCCAGGCTGGAAACCGGACCTGCCGCCAAGCCAAGCCAAGAGGTTTTTAATGAATTCTTGTCACGTTGGGCGCCAAATGTAGATGTATCCAACCTTCTTATTAAATAATAAACACAGAACCAATGCAAAGAAGAAAGCCAAGAGGTCAGAGCTAAGAGCTAAAACCTTACCCTTCCTCCTGCAGTGGTCCTACCTCTCCGAACCAGAGCTACCCCTGTGTTAAAGTCTTTATATAGAGTTCCTGTCCTGCCTTCTCATTGGTTGTAAACCCAACCACATGACCGCCTCCTCACAGCCTGTCTGTATAGGCCTCCAGGTTTTCCATGATTGGTATTAAGATTAAAGGCATGTGTATCCAATAATGGCTGTATCCCTGAACACACAGAGACTTACCCAGCTCTGCCTACCAAGTGCTGGAATTACAAGCATACGCTACCACTGCCCTGCTTTCCTATGGCTTGCTAATAGCTCTGACCCCCGGGCAACTTTATTTATTAACATACAAATAACATTTTAATACAAATAAAATATCACCATACCCACCCATCTATCCATCCATCCATCCAACTACCCACCCACTCACCCATCCATCCACTACCCACCCATTTATCCATCCATCCATCCATCCATCCACCCAACCATCCATCCATTCATTCATCCACCCACCCACCCATCCATTCACTACCCACCCACCCATCTATCCATTCATCCGTCCATCCACTCACCCACCCACCCATCCATTCACCACCCACCCATCTATCCACCCAATCTGCCTGTCCACACATCCACCTACCCATCTGTCTAATTCAACTTCTTTCTTTCTTCTATCATCTATTTGTCTATCTATCTATCTATCTATCTATCTATCTATCTATCTATCTATCAATCTATCATCTATCTGTCTATCTAGCTATCTATTATCTATGCATCTATCAGCTACTTACCATTTATCTATCATCTGTCTGTCAATTGTCAGTCTGCCACCATTTGTCTCTAAAAACCCTTTAGATAGCATGGCTGTGTCCTTCTGTATGAGGCTTACAGGCTCTCACACCACAGCCTCTCCCAGGACAGGTGAAGGCTTATTGTTTCTCAGGAGCCATTGCTAAGACGAGTTAACTAATTAATTGAGTCTTCTGTCCACTCGGCTAAACATTTATTCCCTTAACACCAACCACAGGCGATTATTATAACAGACCCTTTTTTCCCCATGACCCAAAACTTCAAGTGGAAAAGCCAGGCTGAAATATTACTGAATACCAACATGAAACATAAAACCTTTAAAGTAACTAATTGTCCATTCCGAATCAGGAGGTATTTGAGAGCAGGATAAGGATTAGATTTCATAGCATGAAATAATGAGTGAAGCAGAAAGAAGCCTGGAGAAATGTTTTCAGAGTTCAAGACTCAAAGCCTTTAAAAATCACTTTTTAAAGATAAAAATTTCCTTTATGGAAATCATAAGCCATGTTACGGCAGACCCCGTTCAACCTATTGCACACAGAAGCCCATCGACTTGCCTCCAGGTAGGAAAATAAAGTTTACTGCTATTGAGCCATTCTAAAATATTCATCTGTCAGTACTTTGTCAACCATGGTTTTGATGGCATTTAAATTGAATTTAATATAAATTTAAAGGCATCTCCATTTGATGTAATGACTAATGTGGAGCCACCATCGGTTTCAATTTTAATACCTTGAATGCAGCAGGTTCCGGCTTCCTTGATGCATTTAGAATTGGAAGTGACTCGTTAGAATATATATGGATTAAAAAAACCACTTTGTCATTTTAAGTTTGCAAATAACACTGAAGCTAGAAGTGGATCCTCAACTTCAGTATCATATCCTCAAATAGATTCCAGGAGCTCTCATCACACCTTTCTGCCTTCCATGGTCTTTCACTTTATATAATTTTTGTATGTGTATATGTATGCGTTGTATATGTATGCGTTGTGCATGCATGTGTGTTTGTGACCATTCATGTGCATATGCATGTACGTGTGTGATTATGCACATATGTATGCATACATGGGGAGGTCATATATTGATGGTGAACGTCTTCCTTCTCCATTTCACTTATTCATCTGTTGAAAAGGCTCTCATTATGTTGCCACAGTTGGCCTAGAATGCTTTATGTAGACTAGCCTGGCCTCTAACTCAGAGGGATCTTCCTGCCTCTGCTTTCCCAATGCAGCACCATATTTATTAAGACAGGGTCTTTCACTAGATCCCTACTGATTAGTCTGGTCTAGATAGCCCAGAAGAATCCCTTGTGTCTACCTACTGAGCACTGGGATTTCAGTTGGGGTCATGCATGCCTGTCCAGAATTTACAAGAGTGCGGGGATCCAACCTAAGGTCTTCCTGCTTGTGTAGGAAGCACTTTGCCCATTGAGCCGTTCCGAAGCTCTGGTGGTTCTCCCATATTCACTGCAGGGTGGTGAGGGATTGCTGACTGAATGTTCTAGAAATGTTCACTCTAAATCTGATAGCATTGGCTTGAACCAGACCTTCTCCAAGTGTTTAATACCTGCTCCATGTGTGTTTTTCTCCCCCATAATGTGTCAGAGGCACTGCTGAGGCTTGGGGATCATGAAGCTGCAGACCAGGACACGAGGGTGGGTCTCAGGTAGGAGACACTGAACAGCAGCAGAATGACTGGGGACAGGGAGGGAGTGACATATGGGAGGAGCATTTGAGGGTGAGGTTGTGGACGATTTGGAGGGTACGAGGAAGCAGGCAGATAACAATGTCACCAGGACAGGACTGTGGGGTCCCTGGTGGCAGATTCAAGGGCCAGAACACCTCCACTTGGGACCTGAGGGGATGGGTTGCTGGTTTGGAGCTCAGTAGATATCAGCTGGGTAGCAGTGCCCTACAGGGTTGCCACGGTATGCTGGAAGTGACACTGATGGATGATATTTCTCTCAGGCAGAGCAGAAAGCCAGGTAGGAAGACTCAAGGAAAGAACCACCACCTGGGAAGAGGGAGTGGGAGCATGGTGCTCAGGTGGGGAAGAGGGAGTGGGAGCATGGTGCTCAGGTGGGGAAGAGAGAGTGGGAGCATGGTGCTCAGGTGGGGAAGAGGGAGTGGGAGCATGGTGCTCAGGTGGGGAAGAGGGAGTGGGAGCATGGTGCTCAGGTGGGGAAGAGGGAGTGGGAGCATGGTGCTCAGGTGGGGAAGAGGGAGTGGGAGCATGGTGCTCAGGTGGGGAAGAGGGAGTGGGAGCATGGTGCTCAGGTGGAGAAGAGGGAGTGGCATGAAAAGCAGGGGCATTGGAGGTGCCTTGCTGTCTCTCAGGTCACGGCATTGCATTTGGACCTGGTACGAGCGTTTCCCAGATCCGACCTTCAGGCCTTCGTGAGCCATTCCGATGTCACTGATTGGCAAGTGGAAGAACTGGGTTACAGCACTCTGCAGCAAGGCTAGCCAAGGAAAGACAACGGGGAAAGGAAAAACGGCCAGGGGAGGGCAACACCAAGATCAAGGGAAGCGTTGGATCACGTAGTCAATGCCTAGGCCTCGGGAGGGTCGGTTCCCAAGCTGGAGCCAAGAGCCATGAGCTCAGACGGAACCTGGTCAAGTTGTGCTCTACCCTGACCAAAGTCTGGGTTAGGACAGGAAGGCCACCTCTGCTTCAGCCTGGGATGGAAAACCCTATCAGCTGCATGAGGGTCAGGGTGGGCTCATCTGTGTGACGGTGAAGGAAGACATCTCCCGCCACAGTGAGCTCAGCACGATGCTTCCCAGGGGACTCAGATGCTCTCTGTGGGTGAATTCAGCAAGGAAGCCAGGAGAGTTTGGGGTTTGCTGAGGCTGGGCACGAACCCACTTCATTTTCAAGAGAAAGACATGCTAAATTCTGAAAATAAGTGCACCTTTCTGCTTACAATTTGACTGAGAGGTTTCCTACTTTTTAAAAAAGACTTCCCTTCTCGTATCAGATAGAAAAAGAGCAGTGTCTACCTTTGAGCCTGGATGGGTCCTTTACATTTTCAGGATGCTGAGTAGGGAATCTACTGCCTTGCCTCTGAAGTACATGTGTGTTCCAGGGGAGCATTTGTCCAGCGCTTACACAGATGTATGCCTACTGAGAAAGGGGTGAGGGGTGGACAGGTTCTCTATTATGTCCTCAGTCCACCAAGGGTCTGCTTTCCCTCCGCCAGGAACCTGTATACAAGGGCCATGCTTCTGGACTGGAAAAGACAGCCACAGGAGTCAAGGGAAGAGAGGGCCCATAGAAGCTAGAGAGGAGGTGGCCACATATTTTCCAGGCCCAGGCCAGGTGCTTTTCTTTGGACCAGGTGTGTGCTGTCAGGGCTCATTTTCCTCCTCAGTGGGTGCTTGGGGGCCTTTGCGCCTTTGCCCCACATCTGCCTTCCTGTGCAGGACCCCAGGGCAGCCCAGCCTCAGGCTGGATCACTGCAACACCATCAGCCTTGTCCCAGGTGTTCACCAGCAGCCAGTGACCTGTGACATAGAACCCAGGCAGTTCCTGAGTGGCCCCTCTTCCCTGGCTATGCTCGCAGGCATTCCAGAGGAGTCTGGGCCTTCTCCACTAGCGCAACGGGGCCCTGAGGGCCAGGGCCGGCACCATGGGAAAGCTGGTCCTCGCAGCCCCTGCTGTGTCTGCCCTTGGGGAAATGAGGTCATAACCCAGCTGCAGTGAGGGTGACAGTGTGCAAAGGGGCACCGGAAAACCCATCCTGCTTCCTGGTCTGCGTGGTGAAAGTGAGACAGGTGGAAAGGGAGGGAAGGAGGAAGGCAGGGTCATCAGCCCTGGAGAACTATTCAGCACCAACAGCTGAGAAGGCCTAGTAGGCCTGGGGTCACACTGGCCCTGCCTCTAAAAGAGGGCCATACATGACAGCACGTGTGTGGGGGCCTTGCTTGTTCACGTGTCCCTCTGCCACAGCGCAGGGCTCGGGCTGATGAACCCTAGCTGAAGGGAACCCCATAGCCACCCGTTGAGGCCGGGGTGGAGACTCACCTGAAACTGGTGGATCTCATCATTCTAGGGAGGCAGTTACAGGCCAGGTGAGTGGCCCGCTCCTCACAGAGGTTATACCACCAGGAGGGGGGCTGCTTCCCATCCCTGGACACGCGGTGACCTGCACAACCAAGGCTGGCACTGCGATTTGTAGTTCAGTGGTCCATTGCAGTCATTGGGCCTGGCTCTACTTGTTAAAGACACTCTTCCTAACTTCTGGGTGGTTTCTCTGCTTGCTTTGATGGGTGGCCATATACATAAACCCGACACTCGGCATTCACCTTCCTTGTGTGTTTGAAGTGAAAAGGAAAAGAGGCAACATTTACCCCACTTACCTACAGGAGCTTGAGGTCTAAGGAAGCTGTGCAAATGAAGAAAACTTGCCTTAAGGGACTACAGAGCTCACATACAAAGTCACTCCCTTCTCATGTGGTCATAACATGTCTTAGAAAGTTATCAACTGAAAACAACATTCCCGAGTAGCCTGATATACAGCCCAAAAGGAAAAACCTACGTGAGAAACTTTACCAGACTCTTCAAGGGCTCCCTGGTGGCTTGCAGCATACTAAATGCCTTTGTTGATCTTGGACAGGAAGAGAACTATGGCAACAAAGCTAGGCCTCACTGATTAACATAAATCTCACACAAGTTCAGTGCAGATACCAACAGGAAGGGGAGGGAAGGGGAGAGAAGAACAGGGAAGAGGAGAGCAGAGAGGAGTTGTGTGGGGAGGCAGGTGGTGGGAAACACAACACTTCCCCCAACTGCCCAAGGCATGAAAATGTGACCAATCTCAAGCGTGTTTAGCTGAAAAATCATCAAGCAAGAACACCCTGAATTAATGTCAGGCATATGCCTATCATCCAAGCACCCAGACAGTAGAGGCCGCCAGTTCCAGTACAGGACAGCTGGGGCTGACCTGTCTCGAATAAACAAAAAGAAGAACATCCAGTATGATGGTTTGAATGAGGACACTCCCAAATGCTCTTATGTTTGAATGCTGGGTGCCCAGTTGGTAGGGCAGTTTGGGAAGCATCAGGTGTGGCCTTTGTTTGAGGTGTGTCACTGGGAGTGGGCTTGAGGTTTAAAAAGCCCATGCCATCGCCAATTAGCCACCCCCTTCTCTCTGCGTCATGCTTGTGATCAGGATGTAAGTTCTCAGCTACAGCTCCAACACCATACCTGCCTGCCACCATGCTCTCTATCACAGTGGTCACTTTCTGAAACTATAAGCAAGCCCCCATTAAACTCCTCTTTTCCATAAGTTGTCTTGGTCACAGCAATAAAAAAGTGACTGTGATTTTGGTACAAGGGAGTGGGCTGTTGCTGTGATCATGCTGGTGTTTGGAGGAATGTAGAAACCAATGAGTAAAGAGCAAAGCAGAATTTTCACCCAGAACCACAAATTGCTTTTACATGGATGGATAGGTACAACTGGGATGGGGTTGGGATGTGTGTCAAGAGTGTAGGGAGTTTCTGCATTAACTTTTCTCCGTGGTACTAAGACTCTTCCCTGATGAGGTCCGAGAGCAGCACTCATCTGTGGGTAGAGAAGAGTTCAGAGGACAGTTTGATACTAGGTACATTTAGCAGAATAACAGTAGCAGATTTATCCCTGAAGTCAGTGGGTTATTAAAAAAGACAAAAGAAGACACTAAGTTTGGGGGCTACAGGGGTGTGGCAAGTGTGGGAGCAGCTAAGGGGAGGGGCTGGGGTTGAACGTGACCAAATATATAAAACACTCAAGGAATTGATAAAAATATTTATTTCAAAAATGGAGCATAGAGAGGTCCTTACTTGGAGGCTCTGAGAGTAACTTCAAGGAACTGGGTGATCATTAGTCTCCAAGTGATGATGGTGTGAACCGTGGTACCATATGTACTAGAAGAATCGCTGGCTGTAGCAAGACACTCAGAGTGTCTGGCTCTGGAGGGCTTGATGGCAGCCACCATGGAAGACTCACATCCCACCCCCAGGCTATGTGGATGCCTCACTTGGAAAGGTGCTGCTTGCACAAGCAAGTGCCTAGTGAATCTGGAGGTGAGGGGTCCATTCTGCAGCACCTGTGGAGGCTTAGAGTCCAGGGATGGGTGGGTGTTCTTGTAAGAGTGAGGAAGAGAGGGTTAGCTAGACCAGGGAAGATGCCAGGAGAGGACAGAGTTGGAATGACATGGCCGCAAGGCTCCAGATGCCTGGAAACACAGCAGCTGGAGGAGATAGACGTGTGTAAACCCATGTCTCCCATCATCCTCCATCCACAGTCATAACTCTGCATATAGTTACAGAGAGAGAGAGAGAGAGAGAGAGAGAGAGAGAGAGAGAGAGATGTTTCTGGCTTTGTTGTTGTTGTTTTAAGACATGGTTTCTCTGTGTACAGCCCTGGCTGTCCTGGAACTCTCTCTGTAGACCAGGCTGGCCTCTAACTCACAGAAATCCACCTGCTTCTGCCTCCCAAGTGCTGGGATTGTTTCTGGCTATTATATCATGTACTTAGTTTTACAGTTTTATGAATGATGCTTTTCATGTTGCTGGTGGCCTTGTTTGTCAATTCCAATATTATTCCATCTTTCCTAACAATGTGGGAGCCTGGTGGGGAGAGTGCAAAGGGGCCAAAGCTAAGTTCCAGACCAGGGGAGCCTTTTGACCAGGACTGTTGGAGACAGCCACGTAGATCCTGTAGAGAAACTCTGGCCACCTCCAAGGGTGCAGCAGCTAAAAGCAGAGCCATGAGACTACAGGAGTGGAAGTTTGGAGTACAGAGAGCACAGAGAAGGAGCCACCGAAGCTCCCGGCACTTCAGAATGAGGGGTGTGGTGAGAAGCCCTAAGTGGGGACAAACTGAAGAATGTGGATTCTCAGGGGAGTCCAGGGCTAAGGCTGTGGGTTCCCAGGGAGTTGGGACTTTGGGGCCTTACTTTGGGACAACTGCTTCAAGGTCCTCAGAGGCTGGACATGGGCTAGAAAGCAGGGAAGCATGCATGTGGATGCAACCCCATATCCATCAGAGTCACATGATGGTGACAGGGAGGTAAGGTCTGTCCACGAGTAACCAGACACGCAGTGTTAATGAGAAGAGGGAGTGATGGGGCTGTATCAGGGCCACCTAGGGGAAGCTTGAGCCTTGGTCCAGGGTCTCCACTGAAGAGAGACAAGTTGCATGGGATGAATGAAGAGATCCTTCAGCTAGGCCCATGGAGCCTTGTCCTGAGAGGCCTTTTGGAACTCTTGGGTCACGTGGAGTCACATAGACTGCTGCCTCAGAGAGGGCCATCTTTTTGAAGTGTAGGTCACCAGAGTTGATTTTTTTTCCCAAGGAGAAGTAGAACAAAGTTCTCCAGGTGAGAAGGAGACACATGGAGAGATGTAGATGGAGAGGCACTCAGCTGGCCAGAGGAGTCCTCAATAGAGCAGATAAAAACGCAGGGATGCATTGGAGCGCCTGCGGCAGGAGGAAGGTCAGCTACCTGAGCTGCAGCCAAAGATGGACGGGGCCATCAGAGTTTGGAGTCCCCAGGTCTTCTGGCCCATGGACCCCTCTGAGAAAGTGTCTCTCAGTGGTCATGTACATAGATCAAAGAAACATAGGACAGTTTCCAAGCCTACATCAGAGGGACTCTATGTTTTTTCATCCAGCTGTTTTCCTTGGCTTCTCATTTCCAATTCTACACCTGGAGGAGCTCATGATAGGGTGGTAATATAAAGGCTGAATAGTTCTTTTCTGAGCAGGGAAATGTCCAGGATAGAAGACGTGATCAGCAATTGCCCTTCTTCTCAGGGAGACTTGCAGGATGGGAAGGAGTGAGGCACTGGGCCCACTCTGCAAACCCAGAGGCTCAGCACTGCCTGATGCCCCTACAGAAGGACTGGGGTTCCTGGCCAGCTAACCCCGAGTACTCCATGACTTAACTTTTTCCGTTTATTTTATCTGGATCTTGCCTGAGCTTCCTCTAGAGCTAACAATTTTTCTCCACCCCACACCCTCCCAATTCCCTATACTCTCTTTCACCCGCAAGTCAGTACTAACCAGGTTTTTATTTGTTTTTGACAACATAACTTGATAACAATTCTATGTATTTCTATATTCTGGCCTTAAACTCTCTTATCTATTGCTCCAGGGTGGTTTCTGTGAAGGATTTGGAGAAAGTAGGTTTTAGGGGAAGTGATCCCAGAGGCCAGAAGGAGCGGACAGGTGCAAGCATGCTAATGAATGGTCAGGCTCCCCTGGAAGCCCTTAGGGCATCAGGCAGTCC
The DNA here is from genome assembly GCF_007827085.1 of Peromyscus californicus insignis. Taxonomy (NCBI): domain Eukaryota; kingdom Metazoa; phylum Chordata; class Mammalia; order Rodentia; family Cricetidae; genus Peromyscus; species Peromyscus californicus. The sequence goes on along the minus strand of NW_026294480.1, from coordinate 1,910,544 downwards.
TGGTGTCTCTCCTGGGACTCTGGTTTCAGGAGCAGATTAGCCTCAGTTTCTACACCTGGACCCCATGCTATCATGTAGGCCTCTTAACCTAATAATTAGAACACCTTAATCTTGGAATCCCCTTTCCCAACATGCTGGGGGCCTCTCCCTCCCTCCCTGAGGATCTGTTTGCACTTCTCACTAAGGAGGGCTGGCCGGGAGAGTGCTCTGCCCTGTTCGGTGGCCTCTAAGCTACATGTCCACTCTTGCCCGGTCTGTTAGGACCCTGAAGCCACCTGTCCAGTTTCTGGACCCGGGCTATCACAGTTGAGCTGAACGCCATGCCCTGCCAATAGCTCTAGCACTGGTCATGGGACAGTGACAGATGCACAAAGGTCCTGACCGGCCACCGCGGGGCCTAATGATGTGCTTTGAAAATACAAATACATTTTGCTTCTGTGACGCCCAATTTTTAGCTTTTGGAAAAATGAGCTCTGGGCCTTGTCAGCTGCACACTATGAACACTCTGTCACCGTCGCTCCCACTCCTGGCTGCCGCCTGTGACACTGAAGAACTGATCCTCTCCAGCGACTCTGAGGACCTCCGGTTCCATCCGAGATAAACGCAGTCAGGCATCCCTGAAATGCAGACCTCATTCCCTCCAACCCCTTACGATAGGACATTTTCCTGTGGGCGTGTGACGCCTGCCTCGGTCCTCTCTCTGGGAGTAGTGAGAGCTATCACGAGGGCCAGGCAAATCCCAAGTAACCGCCCTTGTTGGGCGTCAATGGGTTGAGACCTTCTTAACGTGTTTCACTTGTGATCTTTTAAAGCTGTCAGACTAGAATGATTTTCAGTCACTTTGCTCGGGAGTGGATTTAAAATCATGTCCCAAAGGTGGTAGATTAATAGATTAAAAAGGCAAAGTATTAATCTAGCACATCGTCCTGTCTCCTTCCCCGTAAGATATAGTATAACTGTCATCAGGCCCTGGCAGGTCTTCAATGAAGCGTCAGCACACTCTGAACAGACGCCTCGGAGATGCATCCACCAGCCATTAGTTACCCTGGCTTCAGGAACCCTCTGGAGGACCATCTGGGGGAGAGGAGCATGTCCCCCACCCCGCAGAGCACACCAGGTCCCAGTGCCATCCGCCCATCTGGACCTGTGAGCACAAGCGTGCTGCCTTTCTCCCACACAGGGATGCTAGTCACGTGGCCACATCCCTCTCCATTTCCTGGAAATAAAGTCATATTATTCTTTGTTCCTTCCCCCTGAACTTCCAGGAACACTGGTGGAGGGTGGTAAGGGCATGGAGTCTGTTTGGCCTGGGCTGTAAGGAGTCCTGGATGAAACAGGAAAATTTGAATTCACATTAATCTAGACCTTGCCAGCTTATAGGAACATTTCTAGGATGTGGGCTTGCTGACCCCTGGCTATATTCAGGGAAGATTTTTGGTCTCTTTGCTTATACTCTACAGTTTCACGGACAATATCTGAAGCAGATTTGGGCAATCAGGGTTGTAAAGGAGAAATAATAGCTTCTGTTCTTCAGGGCAAGACTTCCATAAGGTCCGGAGCCAGACCAGAGAGGTCTGCGCACATGCATCCCCTGAGCTGGGTCGGGAAGACGACAGGGAAGCTGCATCTCTGTACAGAGCACACATACCCCAGGCGGACTATGTTTGCTTCGGAATCTATGAGCAGGCGAGGACAGAGCCTCTGCCCCATTCCTCTTCCCCAGGGCCTCCTATGTGTCAGATACACAGTAGGTGCTTGATAAGGCTCCATTCACAGTGGTAGGTTTGGCTGACTACGTGCTCTAATGTGGAGTCTGCAAACTCATTCGAAAACAACCACCATGCACTCCCATTACTCACAGGAACACTTCTGGAATGCTGTCTCTTTTGCTTTATAAAAATCACACAGGGCCGGGTGGTGGTGGCACATGCCTTTAATCTCAGCACTTGGGAGACAGAGCCAGGCGGATCTCTGTGAGTTCAAGGCCAGCCTGGTCTACAGAGCAAGATCCAGGACAGGCACCAAAACCACACTGAGAAACCCTGTCTCGAAAACACCAAAAAAACAAAACAAAACAAAACAAAACACAGGACATCATTCCGATGCCACCTCCAGAAGAGACCCCTCACAGGGGGACATATGACGCAGACCCTCACTATAAACCACCTCTGGCCTCAAGACAGACACAAACAGAGCCAAGTTCATGCAGAATTCTAAGTGCCGCCAGCTGAGGTCCAGCTCAAAGACAGATATTCTACGTCTGATATTTCAGCAATGACAACCAAAAATACTCCCAGAAACCTCTTAGCAGTCTCTCCCCCTAAATCAGGAGGCTGTCTGAAGCTTTGTGTCATCGAGACTGTATTTTCTATGGCGTTCTTTCAGAGTGTGTCCCTGGAAAAGTACTTTGGAAGGCTGAGTCTGAAAGTCTCAGAAATTATTATGATTTTCACTGCTTCACTAGGCAATGGGGTGGAACGGCCCTCACGGCTGAGTGCCAAGTATGGTCCCCGAAGGGGTGCCTGTGTACCTCATCTAGAAGGACCCCACAGCTGGGCCTCAGATCCTCAGCCCAGGATATCTGACTGCAAAGCTTTGCTGATTCTAAAGCCAGGCTCTGTTCAGCTGCCAGATGATGCCAGGGGTTGTAGATGGCTTTCACAAAGGCAGAGAGCCCAGCTCCCAGGGATCCATATATGTGTGCTATACATAAAACCCTGCTGTAGGGACAACAGACTGAGCACTGCCTTGGGAGGCCCCTGGCATGGGTGTGCCCCTCAGCTGACCCACATGGCTGTCTCAGTCCAGAGACTGACAGGGCCCTGAGGAACATCCCAGCTCCCCGAGTGACATGCAACCAGGAGGGTGCAGAGTTTGATTGCTCAGTGGCTGAACCTGTCTTAGAGCAAGGGTACCTTGTTTGAGGCCCTAGGGATGTCTAGAGAGGAGGCATACCTGAAGACCTCCATGATAACAGCCTGGTTGGAGAAGAGAGGAGCTGAACATCTTCAGGAATCTGAGCATATGTTACAGTTTTTCAACAGAAACACCAAAGACGACCAGCTTGCAAAGAGAAAAGGTTCATTCTGGATCACTGTTTTGGAGGGTTTGGTCCCTGATGTATTGGCCCTGTCACCTGGGTCTATGGGGTGAGGCAGCACCTTGTGTCCAGAATGCACAGAAGAGCCAGACAGCTAAACCCACAGCCAGGAAACATTGAAAAGAAGAAGGAAGAGAGTAGAGTCCCACAGTCTCTCTCAGAGTCCACAGAGATCTAAGATCTCCCCCCAGGAGAGAGTAGAGAGTAGAGTCCCACAGTCTCTCTCAGAGTCTACAGAGATCTAAGATCTCCCCCCAGGTCCCAGTGGGACTGACAGCTCCAGCACCTCCCAGTTCCACTTCCTGGGGTCATGCCTTCAGTAACCCCCACTGCATGGCTTGGTCCCCGGAGACAGTGGCATGAAGAGGTTGTTCCTGAAGCGAGTGGCATGAAGAGGTTTCCCAGGAGGCAGTCTGTGTTCCCTTGCAGACTGGAGTGACCATCTGGAAATTTCTCCAGTTATGCCAGAAGTGGGCATCTTCGGCTGTTTGAACAGGATTATACTGTGGCCCATCAGGATGCACAGGTGGAAGAACATCATCTCCCTCACCCAATGGCCACAGGGCCTGGCAGCTGATGACCTTGTTCAAACTGCCCACCTGTTGGTGTGGGAAGAGCTCTTCAGATCCACCCCTGTAATGGGGATAAAGACTGGTTCTCCATCTCACCGCATGACGGCCATAGCAACAGGGATAAAGATTCTCTGGGCCTTGTGGCTGTTGGCCCCTCCAAAGGAAGACCAGGGTGGCTGTGAATGCTCATCCCATAAGAGGGTCTCCACTCAAGGCCATTTTCACATACCCTGGGCTGAGGAGCAGTGCCTGATTCTGAACTTCTGATGTTGACCAGATCACTGTGTATAAAAACAGCCTTCCTCCTCCACAAAGCAAGTTTCTGAGGTCTACATATTTTGACAGGGAAAGCTTGAGACCTGTGTTTATCTTGAAAGTGAATTTTGTCATCTTAGCATTTCCCTGGTTCTGAGCAGTGGGAGGTGCCCTGCTAGCCTGTCCTTTCTCTCTGAGTGTCCAAGAGGGCAGACGAGGCTCAATGCAGTCCACTAAAGAATGAAGAATGAATGAATGAATGAATGAATGAACGAATGAACGAAAGCTGTACCTCAGAATAGTGTTGAGATTTTTTTTTTGAAAATTTTTCTTTTTTAAAAAAATCTTATTTATTTTAATGTGCATTGATGTTTTTGCCATGGATGTTGGGTCCCCTGAGACTGGCATTACAGACAGTTGTGCACTGCCATGTGGGTGCTGGGAATTGAACCCGGTCCTTTGGAAGATCAGCTGGTGCTTTTAGCCTCTGCACCATCTCTTCAGCCCCAGTGTTGAGATTTTAGGAAGTGTAAGAGCCTTTGGCAGCTTCCTGTGGACCCGCTGTGGTGCAGGGGTGAGCTTGTGTTTGCCAACACTTCATGAGGGCAAGGGCTGCACCAGTGAGCATACAGTGCCTAGACACAATGTGCATGGGCATGAGGGGAAGGTGGGGGAGGTTTGCTGCAGTCTGCCTCACGCAGAGAAGATGGAAGCTTTCTGAGGAGAAAACAGGCGTGAGAAGCCTGGGATCCAGACTCCTTGTCTTTCTCCCATAGTTGCCCTTTCCAGGGTTAAGTCTGGGCTTCCTGGAGCCAGATTCAGACAGCAGAGGCCTGCTGCTTCACAGCACTGGAGGCTGAGGCCAGCTGGGTCTGTTGCTTCGTTCCAGAGTGTGAAGGACAGTGTTTCATTTGCAGGTCTCAGCTGAAGGGCATCCCACCCTTATCCCTGATTCAGTCCTCATACCTCATTTCCTTCCCCTGAGCCCTTTGATGGCAGATTTAAGACCCATAATCACAGTTATGTCGCTATGATCAGACACCATGACCGAGGCAACTTACAGAAGATGTTTTATTTAGGCTCACACTTTCGGAAGGTCAGAGTCCATTGTGGCAAGGATAGCTCGGTGGCAGGTGGAGGCCTGGTGGCAGAGCAGGATGTTTAGAGCTTACATTTCAAATCCTGTGCATGAAGCAGAGAGCCAATCAGAAGTTTGTGAAAATGTTCATCTCAACACCTGCCCCCAGTGACAGGTCTCCAGCAACAAGGCTGTAAACCTTGTTTACATCCATCAAACCCCCCCCCCAAACAGCACAACCAACTGGGAAACTGAATGTTCAAAATGCCTGAGACTGTGGGAGACACTTCTCATTTAAACCACCACAAGGCCCCAGCATATGCTCCTCTTGAGATTCCTAAGTTATCTGCCAAGTCCCATATTTCAGATAAGTCACGCCCGAGATCTGAGGTGGACACCATCATCAGGCCCTGGTAGACTTTACTGGGTGGGCCTGGGCCATGTTTGCGATGATCTGAGGTACAGGATGGCATGAAGCCCCTTAGCATGTGAAGATGATCTTGGCTGCCCTCCTCCAGGGCTCTGGAAGCCAACAGGAGGTCCCTCTGACAAACTCTTCCTGCCCATATATTAGTGACCTCTACCATGGTTTACATGCTAAGTACAAAACTCTACTCACCTGTTCAAAACCCATGGTCCAAGGATGATCATCCCAAGAGAAATTTCTTACTTGTATATTATTTTAATAATTTTTCTTGGGGCTTTAATTTTGTCTTGTCATGGGGAATTTGAGATGCTCAGAATTTCTTGAGATAAGGGATATATTTAGTGTATTAATTACTCTTCTTATTAACTACATGTTTTCTTATGTTGTGTGGGGAAAGCCGCTTTATTCTAGGCATCTTATCAGGCTGGGGTTTGACCTCGGTCTTTTCTGTGCTTCAGTATACTCTTGTTTAAAGTGAGAAATTAACAATAATAATAATAATAGTAATAGTAATAAAACAAGTCTGTATGCTACACTGTGATGATTTGGGGGCCTTAGCTGCATCTTCAACAAGTGTTGTGTGTGACTTCCTAGGGACAGATTTGCACCACATCATCAGCAGTAGCCAGGGTCCTCCAGAAAGGCAGGACTGATGTAGCACACATAACTTCATGTGAGAGGGTTATTAGAGGATCTACTGTGCAGTCCTGGAAGGCCTTTACAAGCAGAAGACCCTGTGATACCTGTGGCTGGGATCAGTCCATGTCTGAAGCCACAGAACTGGGGAAGGTGGGGCTGAACTCAGCTGGAGGTTGAAGCCAGGAAATGGGGCCATGGGTGTGAATGAAAGATGCTCTTCGGAGGACATGAGCATCCCAGCCTTCAGTAGGAGATACCCTCACTTGCTATACTTGTCTTTCCAGGCCCCCAGGAGGCTGGATGCTTTTAACAAAACATCTGACAACTTAATGATAGAAGAGTTTATCTCGGTCAATAGTTAGAGGGTAGAGTCCATCATGGCAGGGAAGGCATGATGATTAAGAATGTGGGCTAGATGTCACATTGCGTCAGCAGCCAGGAAGCAGAGAGCTGAATGCTGGTGCTCAGTTCACCTTCTCCCTAGTATTCAGTCTGGGACTCTAGCTCATGGAATGGTACTACCTTTATTCAGGGCGTCTTCTTTCCTTAGTTAAATCGTCTGGGAACACTCTCATAATTCCATGGTGATCCTAATCCCTTCAGGCTGACAAGATTCACTATCACAATGTGGTCCATATAGAGGGTGGGTCTTCACTAATTGGTTCTTGCAGACTCATCTACTGGCCTCTCTTGGAAACACACACACACACACACACACACACACACACACACACACACACACACACGATACCTTGGATGATGAGTACTAGGTCCCATTTGGTTCTTTCATTTGATCAAGTTGATGCCTGTAATTTGCCATCACACCACAGGAGGAGGTGCCCTGGTCTAGGGCAGCTAAAAGCATAGCAAGGTCACTATCAGCTGGACAAGCTGGGTCCTGCCAGGGATTTGGCTGGGGCCACCTCTGAGGTCACAGGGATGGGACCCAAGGAGAGTGCTGTCTAGTGAGGCAGGGTTGTGGTTTTATTCCTTTGCTTGTGGTGTGAGGAGACCCACTTGACTTTCCTTGTTCCGTGCCATGCATAGACAATGGACGGCAAAAGCAGCCATCTTGGAGTTGGTGTGTTATTTATTAGTAGTAAGTCTCCTTCTTAAATGTGGACCAGTGTGGGGACGACATCCCAAATCTGGGCAGCTAGAACAGGCCTTCCAACTTAATGTGGACCAGTGTGGGGACGACATCCCAAATCTGGGCAGCTAGAACAGGCCTTCCAACTTGCTGGTCAGCACTGCGGAGGAGGGATGGGCGTCTATCCCTGTAAAGAGACAGAGAAATGGTACAGATGATGGACACTTGGAGGGGCCAGACAGGAGTGCTGGGGCCCGAGGGTCTGTGAAGAAGGTAAGAAGCCCAGGAGAGGAGGCTCTTTCCACAGCCCCGTCAGCCTTCCCGGAGGTCATCCAAAGGACAGTTTAGCTCTTGTGGGAACTGGGCACTCTGTTACCACCAACTCCTGAGCCCGACTTGTTAGTTTAGCAACTTCTCATTCAAGATCCTGCAGTTCTGACGAATAAGGTGGAAAAAGAGGGTTTATACGTATCACTCCAGACAGAACCATGGGGAGCAGAGTGCAGCCATGTGTGCTCCTCTACGGTCCCCGTGCAGCTGGCAGATGTGTGCGGCCTTTGATAACCAGGGAGATGCTAACCAGATTGCAGAGGGAAGGGGATCTGTAAACACATCACTGAGAGACGCATCAACGTTCTGCCAATAAATTCTAAAAAAAAAAAAAAAAAAAAAAAAAAATCACATTTCTCTAGGTCAGCCTCCCCTTCGGAAGTATGAATTAAAAAGTACCAGCCACGGGATCTAAATTTTCCAATCTTCAGAGGCAAGATGGCAGAAACCTGGGTGTTCCTGGTAAATGTACCAGCTTCTCTGAAACGATCTGCAAGAGAAGAGCAGAGTGTGCCAGAGGCTTGTCACCTAGGGTGGAGGTGACTCCAAGCATCCTGGGAGCTGCAGAAACCATCAGAGTGCATTGGTAATGAACAACACACTGACCCCAAACATGGATGCTTTTGACATCTGGTATCCACACATGACACAAAGCAAGAGAAATGAGCTCTCCTCACACTGCAAGGAAGGGATTAAAAGCAAACTTGGCCTTCTGGGAGAGCACCAGCATGGAGTAGAGCTTCCCACCAGGTCCATGTCCTGATGTCTGGGGTTTGCTAAGGTAGAGCATCTGTAGTCATAACTGGTGGGCACTCAGACTAAGCATCTCCTCCCCAGGACAGTGTCCCTTAGGCTTCTGAGACTCACATTGGTGGTTCTCTTCCACCTGGGAACCCAGGAACCAGGCAACTGTGGCAATGGTGAGCCCAGGGGGACAGAACCTGAGGGCTCTTTTTGAGAATGTCCAAGCTGGCGTCTTCATCATGAGCAGTTCCTTTTACCCCAGGGAGGGGGAAGTGAAGCAGCTGTAGGGGCCTGACTCATGGGTAATTACAGTAATGGTGGCAGGGACCTAGGCGGTGTGATCATCAGGGTCTCTAGTCTGTGTCTGATCCTCCCAAGAGTAACATCACCTTGGAGAAGGTCTTAAGAGTCAGAGTGGTCCTGGGCTGTGTTCATCTTCTCTGGAGGGGGATGGACATGTTTCTCCAGCATCTATAGGCCTACCCATCCTCATGATTCTGCTAGGCAAGTTGGCAAAGTGCCAGTAAGAGTCAGGCTGGGGCTGGGAAGAGTGTTCAATGCATCTCTGATTCCCCCACAATTCAAAACAACCAGAGAGGCCTCTGGACACTTTTGTAGCTGTGGCTTTCTGTAAATGGTGGCCATGGCAGGCAGAGCTGCTCAAGACTGTCTTATCTGATGACATATCCTAGCAAGTATTGGTGAAGGACAGAGAGACCCGTTATGTGGGCAAAAGGTCAGAGAGTGCAGCCACAGGAACACAGCAAAGACCAGGCACAAAGAAGTCTCCACAGGAAGAGGTGGGTGTGGCCGCCTTTCCTCCTGTTCTCTGGAGCTCCCCACACAGGCTCAGAATGGAAGACAATTTACCCAGGAGATCTCACCTACTTCCCCCTCTCAGGGCAATCCATACATCCCTTTTCAGGGGGCATTGTTATCTAGTTTCTCTAGGGCCGTGGATTGTAGCCTGGCTATCTTTTGCTTTACATCTACTATCCACTTATGAATGAGTACATACCGTATTTGTCTTTCTGGGTCTGGGTTACCTCACTCAGGATGATTTTTTTTCTAGTTCCATCCATTGTCCTGCAAATTTAATGATGTCATTTTTTTTAAACCACTGAGTAATAAATACTCCATTGTGTAAATGTACCACATTTTCTTTATCCATTCTTCAGCTGAGGGGCATCTAGCTTGTTTCCGGGTTCGGGCTATTATGAATAATGTTGCTATGAACATAGTTGAGCAAGTGTCCTTATGGTATGATTGGGGTAGAGGGGTGGGGGTGGGGGATGGGAACATGAGGGATCAGGATGGTTAAGATGGCAAAGGGATGGAGAGGGAGCGCAACAAAGGGACATCTTGATAGAGGGGCAGTTATGGGGATAGGAAGAAACCTGGTGCCAGGGAACAGCCCAGGAATCCACAGGATGACCCCAGCTAAGACTCCTAGACAGTGGAGAGGGTGCCTGAACTGGCCTTCTCCTGTAATCAGATTGGTGAACACCCTAATTGTCATCATAGAATCTTCATCCAGTAACTGATAGAAGCAGATGCAGAGATCCACAGCCACGCACTGGGCTGAGCTCCAGGAGTCCAGTTGAAGAGAGGGAGGAGGGATTATATGAGCAAGGGGGGTCAAGATCATGATGGAGAAACCCACGGAGACAGCTGACCTGAGCTTGTGGGAGCTCGCATACTCTAGACCAACAGCTAGGAAGCCTAATGGGACCTATCTAGACCCTCTGCATGTGGGTGACAGTTGTGTGGCTTGGTCTGCTTGTGGTGCCCCTAGCAGTGGGACCAGGATCTGTCCCTAGCACATGAGCTGGTTTTTTGGAACCTACTCCCTATGGTGGGATGCCTTGCTCACCCTTGATGCAGCAGCGGGGAGGAGCTTGGTCCTGCCTCAATTTCATGCTTTGTTGTCTCCCATGTGAGGCCTGCCCCTTTCTGAGAAGTGGATGGGGGAGTGAGTAGAAAAGAGGTGTGGGAAGGGAACAGGAGGAAAGGAGGGAGGGGAAACTGTTCTTGGTATATAAAATAAACAAAAAATTAATAATAAAAGAAAAAAAGGAAGACAGAGGTGCCAGGCCTGGAGGTGCACACCTGTAATCCAGGCACTCAGAGAAGCTGAGGCAGAAGGCTCACCATGACTTTGAGACCATACTGAGCTACATAGTGAGTTTCAGGTCACTTTGAGTGAGACCCAACCTTGAAAGCAAAACAGAACAGTACAGGACAGAGCTCCCAAGCAGGTTTAGAAAAGAAGACAGGTGGAGACATGACGGTATGTGCCTGTAACCTGGGCGGTCTGGAGATGGAGTCAGGAGGTTAGAGAATTCTAAACTAGCCCAAGTTACATCGGAAAGAGAGGGAGTGGGAGGGGGAGGAAAGAAGGGCTAACGGGGGATACAAGGGGTGTTTCATTAGTGCAGCTGAAGGCAGCATCACTGGGGCAGGGAACAGCTTAACTGATGGCTTCATGATGCAGTGTTTATTTAATCCGAGACAGAGTGACCTGCTGACAGAGGAGACACACTCATGGGTAAGGTGTGTTTGCAGGAGGCAGCGTCAGTATTTATTCACCGTGCAGGCATCCACCCGTGCATTCACGGCTCATGGCAGACAGCAGGTGCAGTAAGGACACACAGTCCTGCCTACCTTCTTGCACTGTTGATTCTTCCTGAGCCAGCCACTAGCACCCATCTTGAGGACGCCTGCTGAAGGGCATCCTCAGACCTGGAGAGGCAGGCAGCTCAGATTCTGGTCCAGGATTATGCTCCCCAGCTGGCTTCCGTGTCACCCAACACCTTCCAGCCCTCCCATGCTTGCTGTCACTTCCCATCCCAGGCCACATGTGTCTCCATGTGATGTCATGGAGTCTCTGGACACCTAGAGTCCCAGCGATTCCTGGCTGTACACATGGTGTCACTGTGTTACCCAATGGCTGCATGGAACAGCTTGTCTTCACAGTTTTAAAGGAAGCATTATTCTTCTCTCTCTCTCTCTCTCTCTCTCTCTCTCTCTCTCTCTCTCTCTCTCTCTCTCTCTCTGTGTGTGTGTGTGTGTGTGTGTGTGTGTGTGTGTGTGTGTGTGTGTGTGTGTGTGCCTGTGTGTACATGGGTGCAGGTGCCTGAGGAGTCCAGAAGAGGGACTTAGATCCTCTAGAACTGGAGTTACAGGTGGTTATGAGTCATCTGACACAGGTGCTGGGAACAAAACTGGGGTGTGATGTCACTCTGAGGTGCCACTCTGGCTGGGTTGCAGAACTGGTGGCATCTTTAGACCAATCCAGGTGGATCCTTCCATCAGTACACTCTAGTTATGAGCCACGTCTTCCATCAGCTGGTGTGGAGTGACCTCGCCTCATCAGTGGTGGAAAAGACTAAAGAGAAAAGCTGATGCTCTTACCCGTGTGGCTCCTAATAGACAGGTACCAGCCTGCCCACTGCTCTGTGGGCTCCCGACTTGTAGCACACAACCACACAGGGCAGTTTTTACGACACATTTCTTTGTGTGTTTTCCTTCTTACTGCTGGCTCGTTCCTAGTTTATCTGGAGAACACAGCTGACAGTGGGGACCCGGGTGGTGTGGTTGCCTCTTCACTTGCAGGTCTCCGTTGAGATGCAGATGAGGGCCCTGTGACCTTGCCTGTGACCTGAGGTCTTCACACCTCAGCAGCTTGGGGAAGCAGAGTGGCCAATGTGCTGGCACAGGGGTCCTGGGTGTGATGGTTAACACTGATTCTCATTTTGACAGGTTCTCAAATCACCAAGGAAACACACCTCTGAGCATGCCTGTGAGGGATTTTCTAGATGAGGATAAATGAGGTGGGAAGACCCACCGTAGCCATTGGCCATACCATTCCCGGGGCTGGAATGGACTGAATAAAAAGGAAAAGGTGAGCTGGGAACTAATATCTGCCCCTCTCTGCTCCCGACTGCAGAGTCAACATGACCGGTTGCTTGGGCTCCTTCCACTCCATCTTGCCCACCAAGATGGACTGTAATCTGGAACTGTGAGCCAAAATAAGCCAGCCCCTCATTAAGGTGGCTTTGTGAGGCATGTTTTCACCACAATAAGGCAAATGGCTGATACATGGCAAATGTTCCAGGAGTACAATTTGTGAACTTGTGCTAAGGATCATAGATGCCCCTTTCATTCTATTCATTAAAACCTCCTCAAGACTTCCAAGCTTGGGAAATGAGCTAGACTCTACATCTCAACAAAAGAGAAGTCCATGTCTTCCATGGTCATCTTTCCTGAGGGAACACCACACTCCGGAATTTGGCAAGGCTACTTAGATCCTCACCTGGTGTCAAAAGCCCTCTCTGTCTGCAGACACCTTGTGTCAAAAGCTCTCTCTGTCTGTAGACATTCTGGGTCAGGTGAAGGTCTAAGTCAAGGACACAGTTCATGTGCAGGGTGCTTCAACTCATGTTCCTGTCATCCATGGACCGGCAAACCAGTGAGGAGTTGTACTTCCCCATTCCTGTTCCTCAGTGTCAGTCTCTGTGGAGAAGGAGTGCAGTCACTTCTGAAAGGACCATGGCAGGTAAGAGGAGGTGTTTCTGGGCCACAGGACCACAGTGTTCCAGACTCTGGGCAGACAAGTTCCAGTCCCTTCACCAGTGCTCGTTGGTGTCTCTCATGGTGCCTCTTGGCACTTAGCAAAGCTCCATTCCAGCTCCCTTCTCTGTCACGAAAGGATTCGTAATTTTAGCCGAGTGATCTCTTTCTGTCACCTATCTAAGCTCTAAAATGCTATTGGCATTTTCAACGGTTTTCTCACGGTGTCTGTCTCTGTCGATAGAATTACTTCCAATACACCACGGGTCTCCTCTGTATTACTCTATAGTCCAGCTGAGACAGAACCCTTCCCTTTCCACTCACAGAGGGCAGAGTGGGACTACCTTGACCGTTCCCAGATTCTCTCTGAGGCAGCCCATGTGGTCACGTCTGGAGATGCTGAGGCAATGTTCCTGGGTCTAAAGGAATCTGTGAATTATCTCTTCGAGTCTTCCCTTCAAGAGTTTGGAGCCGGGCGGTGGTGGCGCACGCCTTTAATCCCAGCACTCGGGAGGCAGAGCCAGGCGGATCTCTGTGAGTTCGAGGCCAGCCTGGTCTCCAAAGCGAGTTCCAGGAAAGGCGCAAAGCTACACAGAGAAACCCTGTCTCGAAAAACCAAAAAAAAAAAAAAAGAATTTGGAGACTGGAGAAAGTTCAAAGACAGTTCCAAAGACAGCATGTCCTGCTGTCAACACGAGCTCCAAGTTTGGCTGGGAACAGCATCAGTTTTGTAGCTCGGGTCTCTTCATCTTCACCTTGCAACGTGCAAGAAGAAGCCAGGTGAGATGTGCAACACTGTGCTCCAAAATCCTGAGTGGAATCAATGTGTAGAGTACATTTACTGTTTCCTCCATTCTCACGGGCAACAATTTCGCTAAATTATCAGCACTGAACAGCAAGGGTCTTTGTTCCCCTAGCAAGGCATCTCAAAAACATTTCCCAAACTTTCTGAAGTTTGAAACGACACCTCCCACCAGCCCATCTTCTTTCTGCTCAGTCTCTCATCAGGCCTTCTGGTCTTAGGAAGCCTGAAACCCAACACTCCATATTTTCAGTCTTGTCCTGATGGCATTCCACTTCCAGCTGCCAAGCTCTGTTCCATTTCCTCCTTATAAGGCAGTGGCCCAAACACATACATTAGCTGGCATGTGTGTTTGGAGGTTAAAAATTTAAGCAGGTGCAGAGGAGATTCACGATGTCTGGGGACAGGAAACAATACAGGGGCTGTACCCACCCCAAGCCTGAGGAATAAAGGCACTTCAAGATAGGTTTAGCAAGAGTGTCTGATGCTAAGATGCTGAGGCCAGCATGGACTGCTGGCCTGAATGTCTCCATATGGCTTGTTTGTTGGTCTCCCACAGGACTGTCCCAGAGAACAAGGTGGAGCTGTCTATTCTACAGGGATACAGGTGTCTGGAGATGCTCCTAGATCATTCAATATCAGTACAGCCAGCCACAAGTCAACCAGGCTATCAGACAGGGTGACTTAGACCTGCATAACTCAATGAAACAAGTATCAAACAATTTCCTGACCTCATGCAATATGCAAATGATATTAACCCAACCAATTCCAAACACTGGGACATCTAGACAACTGAGAGTGATTTTCTTCTCAGTCCCTGGGACTGCCAGTGTGCTCCTGTGCTCACAGGCACGTTCCCCGTGGGAAGGAAAGGGAGTGGGTTCTACTGAACTGTCCTGACCACCCCTCTTCTGCTTTGCTCCCTGTCCCTCCATCCTCCAGTCTCTGCCTCTCCTCTGCCTCATTTTCCACATCCACTCCTGGGGTGGGGTGCTAAGTCTTTCTGAGCACATTACCTCCTCTACCCTCCCATCCCTGCTCTGCCTCAGTGTTCCCACCCACTCTCCGTGGAGGGCTACTATGTACTGCTAAGTCTTCCTGTGAATTCTTCCTTTCTGTTCGCCCTCACCCACAGTCCAGGCAGCAATTAAAAGTTCTCTCTGAAAGGCAAAGAAGAGTGTGCCTCTTCTTGTTTTCAGCTTTCAGGCATTCTCCACTGCTCCTCAGATAAAAGCCGTGTGCCCTGCAGCATTTCCTGAGGCCCTAGTGATGGGGGGGGGGGGGTTCCGGTATCCCCTCTTGTAGCACCATCTACTACCAGGTTAGGTTCTTCGTAACTGTTTAATATGACACAGAGCTTCTCTTTCCAATTGCTGGTTGAGATTTGGCTCAAGAGGAGCAAGCTCCCACCTATGGAGCTGACAGAGATGCAGAGGCTTTGCTGTGGCTACCAAGTACTCCAAGCTACCAGCAAGGGGCAGAGCATTTACCCTCCTAACTTGCCATGGGAAGTACACACGCCTCAACAAGGATTGCAGTAGAGGCCTAGAATCGGAAGGGTAGAATAGGAACCTGTTGGTGTGAGGGGCTAAGCCCCAGCTGCAGCCAGGGCTTCTCTTACAGAGGCCTTGGGACATGGTGTTGATGACATATGTATGCCCGTGGTTTCCTCCAAGTCAATGATCCTCTTGGCAGAAACAGGGATGGAGAGAAAGAAGAGGTAAGAGCCAGGGTTGTTCTGGGCAAGACCTGAAGGAGGGAGGGGCCTGCTTCTGCCTCCACACCCACCTCTGCCAAGTTGTTTAGGGAGCTTTCGGGAAACACAAAGGCAAGGCCCACACAGGAGGCTGTCCTTGTTGGTTCTGCTGGAGCTGCCAGGGAGGGAGGAGGAAGCGCCAAGTAAGTGGGCCTTACTGCTTGGGACTGAGCGGGATCTGAGAGCTCACACTGCCTTTTCTCACAGTTTTTCCTGTTCCTGCTTCCAGTGTGCAGCTAGAGAAACTGAGGCTGAGGAGGGTAAGCTATATGGGCACACTCAGAAGGAGCAGAAGTATAAAGTATGGCCCATTTGAAGGTCACCATGGAGACTCGAGGCTTGAGTTCCTGGTGGACTACCATCTCTCTCCTTCATTACCTTTGCCATGATGAGGTTTTTATTTATCCTCAGGGCAGAGATGACAACCAGGGGCCATGGAACCCCTTGCCCAGCTGACGCTCACTTTGTCTCAACAACGTGGAGCTTTCCTTCAGAGGCGGAGAGAGGAGCACAGGACAGTGTCTTGGAGGCTGCCGATTCCTTGGCCCACGAGCCAGCTTCTGTTTCTGTGTCCTGGGAGGAACTGTTCAAGAGCTCCCTGCACCCTGTGGAACCCATGCTTGCCTGGAGCCACCTCACCCTGACAAGCTGAGGGGAGTCATGAGGAGGGAGAACTGTTTATAGAGGGCGCTCTGCCTCCCCCCCCACCACCACCGTGACTTCAGCTGCAGATGTACTTAATTACTGCTACACAAACTAAACGCCCTGCACAGCCATTTCCCCTTTAGCAAGATGGGGTGTGAGTGTGTGTATATGTGTGAAAAAAACGTAAACAGATTGTATAACAAAGTGTTCTCTAGCTGTCAGCAAGAGCTTTGAAAATAAAACACTTCCCTCCCTGATCACCATTGGCTGCGTTCGGCACATCGTGAATAAATCGCTCCGGGGACCTGCGGAAAGATGTGTGGGAAAACTTTAATTAAAAGCTTGTCAGTGCAATTTTACCTGGGTGACATCACCTGCCTGCAATGCCGCTGCCGAGCTTTGTTGTCTGTGGGACCCAGGGGCTCATGCTTGTTTTGCTGACAGCAAGCCATTCAGAGAGGTCTTTAGGAGCTGGCAGTGGGTGGAAGGGAGTGGGAGGGAGAGCTGGGTTGCCCTGAAACCCCATTGTCTGGGGGGTCTTGTTTTCTAATTAGCAGCTCCCTAGTGTGCGTGGGCAGAGGAGCTCTGAGCAAGGCCTGGTGCTGGGGGAAGCCTCCTGTACACTTTCGGTTGGGGTCCCACCCCAGTCTCCTGGGCTCTGCCAGGCGTGGGTGCAGGGAATGTACTCACCCTGAGGGCACTCCCAAGCTGGCCTGGTGGTGGTGGGAAGAGCAGATACCCACTCAGAACAAGTCCTCACTCAGGTGGCCTCAGCTGAAGCAGGGTTGGGAGGTAGGGGGTGTCAGGTGAGGCATGCCTGGCTTGAGCGGAGTGCTCAGGTTGGCTGGCAGCATCCATACAGAAGAACAGTTGGGGCTCCAGTCCTTCCAAGGACTCAGCTCACTAACCCCCTCCTCCAGCCTCCCTCCTGCAAAGCAATTATTTTTAGATGTACTCTCAATTGCAGCCGGGCCTTCCTGCCAAGGAATTTATTCCTAGCGCCTCTAAGTGAGTCATCAAACCTCCTACAAGAAGCACCTCCTCCGCCAGTTAAAGTTTGAAAAGACAGCAGGTTGGAGAGGGAGATTTGGGTTCGAACCCAAGGAGGTACCTGGAGGATCCTAGCCACGTACTTGCTTCAAGACTGTAGGAGGCTGAGGTTCTCTTGGGCTGCCGATTTGGCTGAGTCCAGGGTTCCTGGCTGGATTCCTTTGTGCCTCACTAATTTGTTACAAGCTTCCATTCCTAATATTAATGGATTAATTGTAAGTTATAGCAATTAAATACTAATTAATCCATTTTCTGAACAATATCTTTCTTTTATCTGTAGCTGTTTACTCGTCAGACAAATATTTTTGTAGCAATTACACATCACAGCGCAGCCCCACACTTTCTACACTGTGTTTAAACAAGTAAATAAGCATTAGTGTTGCTTTTATCAGTCAGGGTGATAGCATGGTTGACATAATGACCAGCCTGGGCTGGAGCTCGTGGCCGGAGATTTCCACATGACTGTATTTTGTTACTTTATCTCGGATGAACCATATCCATGTCTGCGTATTAGCATCCAGTTCACGGCCCGAGGCAACCACAGCCTTAACTCCCTGGTAGGAGGGAGAATAGCAGATTCAGGTTGGGGAGCTCAAATGACCTACACTCAGAAGCCTCAACCCGGTGCTCTCCAAGGGGACACGTGGAATCTGTCTGCCTCCCGTGAAAGGCAGCTTTTGTAGTCTTGTCTGAGCTGCCATGTGAGAAGTGTGCAAACTGAATTCTGGAGAGCAGCCCCCACATTTGCACGGTGTCTCAGTCTATGGTGAGGCTGGGTAACTCTGAAATTAAAGAGGTTTATTCGGCTCAAAGTTCTGGGGTTTGGCCCCAGCCTCTACCTGGCTCTGGTGGGGAGGAGGGGAGCGCTTTATGGCAGATTCAGTCATGGTGGACTTGGGGCAGAAAAGGCAGATGGGGAATACAAAGGGGTTTAGGAGAAGTGCCAGGCTCCTGTGAAAACCCATTCTCATGAAAACAGCTCCAGGCTTGTGAGAATTCCTTTAGTCTCTCTTAACCCTAACCCAAGATCCAGTCCCTTTTCATTCGACTCCACATTTCAAATATTCTCTCACCCCCGACCCACAGCCCCCAAACCCCATGAGGGTTGAGTCCTGGAACCTGCGGAGGTCATTCAGCATCCACATCATGGCAGATCAGAACGGGACGAGGCCAGCCGCGTGAGTCCTCGAAGTTGCGACGGACGCTGCACCACTGGCTCCCGGTTGCTGATTCTGGGAGGACACCCGTTCGGAGGCTCCCCCCAAGTTGGGCACACAGCTTGCCTAACTCCAGAGTAAGCCCCCCATACACAGCTGATGGAGAGTGTTAGTGGGAAGGCCTCTCAGCTTGCAAGGTTGCCCTTCTGTGCGAGAGGGAGGAAGACAGTTCTGGAGTGGCCCCCTTAAGATCGGAGCACTGGAGGGCTGGTCCACCCTCCCCGCTTCTCCTTTCTCTTTGTTTATCTTTCTTTCCCAAATTGAATCAGTGTTTCTCTCCAGACCTAAGGGGGAAAAACACGCGTTCAGATGTATGCTTACCATTTCTTCTTTGCTCTGGTGATGTCACTGTATCACCATCCAGCCACCAGGTCACCTTCTCAATGCTTACCATTTCTTCTTTGCTCTGGGGATGTCATCATGTCACCATCCAGCCACCAGGTCACCTTCTCAACAGTGCCGAGGCGCCAGGGAACTTGCTTTGGGATGACCAGCTTTCCCATCCTACAACCATCAGGAAATCTGGTGTTTTTATTGCTTCATTCCACCTATACTCAGCTAAATCGACCCAAGCCAGGATTCAGACATCCTCTGGAAACGTCAAGAAGGAGTTGTGATGTATTGGAGTGATTAAGATGTCTGACCAGGCTCAGGGGCTTCCCAGGCTGTGCTGCCATGCTGCCCTGTCCTTCCAGCTGCCACATGTGTCTTTCCCAGAAGCCTTGGTAACTCTGGGCTTCCCTTCCTACTCAGGGAAGGCACAGTTTGCTAGACCTAAGTCATCCACCGAAGTTATCCCCGAGTCTAAAGCATTCGCTACAGACTGTTTTCTTTTTAAAATCAGATCTAGTCCCTCCACATAGGTGTCCCTCACAATGCCACATCTTCTGTGTCCTCCTCCAGCTTGCTGATACCAAGTCTCCTCACTTGTAGACATTCTGCAGAGGCTATTACATGTGTTTGTCTCCAGGTGACTTGTATTCAAAATATTCTGTGAGCTATTCATGCTACTTAAAAAAAAACTTGCAGTAATTGCGTCATTGAGAATTGTCGGGGGGAAATATGAGGATGTTAGAGGGTCGGAGTTCTTTGTTTAAGGGGGTGTGTCACACAGAGTGGCACAAAGCAGGCCTTAAAGGACACTTTCACCATGATGTGAAAGTGAGAGTATATAGTCAGGACACCCAGAGACTCTGGGCTGATGGAGTGGTCAGGATGTCCGGACACTCTGAGCCAATGGGGTATCAGGACACCCAGAGACTCTGGGCTGATGGGGTGGTCAGGATGTCAGGAGACTCTGGGCTGACAGGTGTGCCTGTTAGTTTTTGTCAAGTTGATACGAACATAGAGATATCCTGTTGGGTGGAGTCCTGCAGAACTCAGGGTGGAGTGTGGTCATGTGGAAAATACGTGAAGCCCTAGAAGAGGGGTCACATCGCTTCATTTCTGTTGCTGCTGTTATTATTATTATTAAATAGGTTTTGTCTCCCATTCAATGTTGTGCACTGTTGGAAATCAAACCAGGGTTGATTTGATCCACTATTGTAGAGTCTCTCTCTCTCTCTCTCTCTCTCTCTCTCTCTCTCTCTCTCTCTCTCTCTCTCTCTCGTGTGTGTGCGTGTGTTGCACATGTGTGTCCTCCTGAAGACCAGAAATCGATGTGAGGATTTCATCCTCAATCACTCTCCACCCCAGCTTTTAAAGACAAGGTCTCAAGGTCTTAATCTAGAGCTCACTGATTTTGCCAGGCTGTCTGGCCAGCAAGTCCCAGGGACCCATCTGCCCCTACCTCCTCAATACTGTGATGAAAGGCTCAAACCTGATGCCCATCTGGTGTAGGTCCTAGGGATTGGTGTCCAGGTCCTCATGCTTGCTTAGTGCCACGATACTGACAGTTCCATCCGCTCCCTTCTATTGCCCCTCCCATACCCAGTTTACTCATGGAGATCTCATCTAGATGTTTCCCCTTACCAAGGTGATCCATATATCTCTCTTAGGGTCCTCCTTGTTTCCTAACTTCTCTGGAGCTGTGAGTTGTAGTCTGATTATCCTTTGTTTTACCTCTAGTTTCCACTTATGAGTGAGTACATACCATGTTTGTCTTTCTGAGTTTAGATTGCCTCACTTAGGATGATATTTTCTAGTTCCAACCATTTGCCCTCAAATTTCATGATGTCATTGTTTTTTATTGCTGAGTAGTACTCCATTGTGTATATGTACCACATTTTCTTTATCCATTCTTCAGTTGAGGGGCATCTAGTTTGTTTCCAGGTTCTGGCTATTACGAATAATGCTGCTATGAACATAGTTGAGCAAGTGTCCTTGTGGTATGATTGAGGATTCCCTGGGTATATGCCCAAGAGTGGTACAGCTGGGTCTTGAGGTAGATTGATTTCCAATTTTCTGAGAAGTCATAGTTAGGTCCTTTCTTATTCCCAAAAGAGCAACTCAAATCTCCTAGGTCTAGAACATCACTGGGGGAGGGGAGGAAGTACAGCTGGGGTTGAAGCCAGAGTGTGTGTGTTCCACACAGCGTTGACTTCACTCCATATCGGTTTACACTTTCCAGTGGAGACCTGAAAGAAACAGAAAGCCAGTTACAGCTGATGTCCAAGAGCAAACAACAACTCCTATGCCTAGCCACCACTCTCTCCCAAGTGTGAGCCAAGGCTTGGTCTAGGACTTCCCAAGAATAAGATTCTCTGTGAGTGAAGAATGTTCCAGAGTTCTCTAGAGAAAGACTTGCTGCTCAGACAGAAAATTATCCATCAGGTGTGGGGGCCATGCTGACTCCACACTCAGGCTGACGATGGATCTCAGAAGGCTCTCTACTAGCTTGACTTTGGGTTGTCCTGGGTGACGGGACCTGAGATCTTCTAAGTTCCTCATTTGGTTTCACTGTCTCTGACTGAGGCATTGCTTCACTGTTCTGGTCGTGAAAGCCTGTAAAGAGAATGTGAAGAGCCTGAAGGAAGTGATGCTGTAAGAGGCCCCGGCATGCTTGGCACCCCCCATGACTCCAGTTTGGTATGTTCACATTCCCCGGCAATGCCACCTCCTGCATGGGACACTGTTCCTTACCCTTCTCTTCTAGCCATGAGCAGAGGGCACATGCTCAAGCTGATTCAAAGCAGGTGGCCCTGAACTCTGGAACTTGCTGAGTTGGGGAGTTTGCGTTAGTGCCTCCCTGCAGTGGTTCAGTGCCTGGCCACACTGTGTGAGGGATATAGGGAAGGCAAGTCATGGCAACTCTGCCTTCCTGATTGAAGCACCACCTCTTTGAGGTAGAGCAGATTGGCTTTTCCAACTGATTGATGAGCTCTCTGTCTTTCATATCCACAGGTGTACTCATGCAGCCGGACCCTTGTCCAGGCTGTGTGTCTAAGAGTGGGCTCTGCAAGTGTAAGCCCTAGCATTCATGTGAAGTCGGGGCTGTGCCTCTGTGTTGGACATCTTAACCTGCTTGAAGCATCATGTTTATTTCCACTGGTTATCATTCCATCCCTGACTTCTCCCATGAGAATATTTCACTCCTGTGTCTGGAATGAATGGATGGATTGAACAACACCCCCCACTGTGATCTGATGTCTCCTCTCCTGACCATCTATTCCCAAATGCCCAGCAGCTGCCTCCCAAATTACCATACAGAGGCTTATATTAATTATAAATGCTTGGCCAATAGCTCAGGCTTATTACTAACTAACTCTTATGCTTAAATTAACCCATAATTCTTATGTATGTTTAGCCATGTGGCTTGGTACCTTTTCTCATTATGGCATTCTAACCTTGCTTCTCTGTGTCTGGTAGCGACTCCTGACTCCGCCCTTCTCCTTCCCATCATACTTAGTTTGGTCACCTGGCCTATACCTCCTGCCTGGCTACTGGCCAATCAGCATTTTATTAAACCAATTTGAGTGACAAATCTTTACAGTGTACAAGAGGATTATTCCACAGCACCCCACCCCTGCCCAAATATACACATATATCTCTAGGCAGAGGAGCAAATGCCTAGGCAGGAGGTTTTATTTCCCACAGCTTGAATGAGTTAATGGACAAGAGAGGGGGTCCAGGACTCTGAAGGCTCCACTCTTTCCCCTGAGGTGGGGCAAGGGCTTCTCTTTTCGATTCTTACCCCATAACCTGTTGATCTCATTCAGGTGTCAAGTGCTTAGACCAGTTTCATTTGCTCTAAAAATGATTAGAAATTTTTAGTTTTTGTCAGCCAGCAATTAAAATATGTATTATAGTTTATTCAAAAGACTGTCAATTTTTAACACACACACACACACACACACACACACACACACACACACACACACACACACAGAGATACCAGAAAGAAATCCAATCTGCACACTGTCAACATCTCTTGTGGCTGGTGGCCAGCTTCAAATCCCTTGCCCTCATGTTTTACACATCAAAAGCCACCCCTACAACCCCACTGCCCGAGTCCAAGGGACCCTGTGGGAGCTAGCATTCTGATCTTCAGGACATACACTGTTCAGTGACAACTTTCTAGTTTAACCTCAAGGTGGAGCTAATTAAATAATGAATCTTGGCAAATATGCTCCTGACCATTGGAAACTGGGTGCCAATGGGAGACAGACTTGATTCCAAAAGGATTTTCCCAGCGGCTACCTTTTCTGGTAATCCGTGCCAGTTTCCACTGCCTGTCCTTCTGCTTTGAAGCTCCCCTGCCCATTGTCTTGAGAATATCATGGCAGCTGAGCCAGTTTCTTTGGTGCCCATCTTATTATTCTTAGGGCCTTCGGTAGCTGCCATATTGAGTGGTTTCTGTAATATATGCATCTGTGTCTTTGTACAACATGAAACAGCATAGTTTAGACTGTACTTTCTTGGTCTGAATTTCCAAGACTGTGTCATTACTTAGACCTGCCAGCTGCTCCATCATAGTCTCTTGTTTAAGAGTTGGAGAACAAGCCGGGCGGTGGTGGCGCACGCCTTTAATCCCAGCACTCGGGAGGCAGAGCCAGGTGGATCTCTGTGAGTTCGAGGCCAGCCTGGGCTACCAAGTGAGTTCCAGGAAAAGGCGCAAAGCTACACAGAGAAACCCTGTCTCGAAAAACCAAAAAAAAAAAAAAAAAAAAAAAAAAAAAAAGAGTTGGAGAACAAGTCAAAAATTGAGTTTTGAGGTGGTTACACCAGTGCTTTTTTTTCTCCCATGTTGTACTCTAGGAACTGAGTGCTGGCTAGGTGGCCTCACCCATAGGGCTGCCTGCCTTGAGTCCCCAAGTGGACATGACGCTTCTTCCACAATGTGGTGACTTCCTGAAAGGAACATGGACCTCTAGGGTACTCATCCTAACAGATGATATGGTGCTTGGTTGGGTTGCCGCTCACCTGGGCTTGCTTAATTTTTAGTATAGTGTTCTTGCGCGTGCTGAGAGTCATTGTGGGATAAATAACTGACTCTTGTTTGGTGTTCTGCAGGGCTTTATGACAGAGTGTCAATGTCCTGCTCTGTAATTGTGTAGCATCAAAGTCATGTCAGGTTCCTCAGCCTCCATCTCCCATGTGCTGCTGGCCATATCATCCCATGGATGCTATAGGGATGCTGGTTCCTATTATGGAGACAAATCAGGATGAAAGGGACAAGTATGGCTCAGCTCCCATAGAATGGCACCCAGAAAAGACATCTGTAAAGGGTTCCTACCTGTAATACATAAGGAATCCCCATGACACCACCAAGAACTTGATTTTCAAAATGAGAAGAAGGATGTCAGCAGACATTTCTATAAAGACAGTCTAGAGAGGACCACTAAGCACATGAAAGGATATTCGACAATGCTGAGCACCTTGAAATGCAAATCAAACCCATAGGGGCCCCCACCACACACCCAGCAGGATAAATACCAGGGAAAGAATGGAAAGCCTGGGGGTGAAACCTTCTTGGTCAAACTTTAAAAATCAGGATTAGCAAATGATTCAACAATCCAATTTCTGGTTTTTATGAAAAAGTATTCAACGAGAAAGTGGAGTACATGTTTGTGGTCAGTCACATGTTCATAGCAGCACTATTTACAACAGAGAGAGGCAAAAACAACATTAACAGATGAGTGGACAGATAAGCTATGGAATATACACAGAGTGGAATACAGTCTTTAAAAAGCAGGGATGTTCTAACCAGCACCACAGAATATACAAATGTAAATAAGTGAAAAAGCCCAGTCCCCGAAGGACAAAGACCATGTGATCTATGTCACAGGGGTCTCCTGGGAAGTTACAAAGAAATATCTGCTCCTCCCAGATAGAGAGGACACCCGTGGACCAAAGTCAGGGCTGCATTCAAGTCCAGCTTTGTGGTGATATATTTGATTGCACTGTGTGAAGATATGTCACTGTGATTGGTTTAATAAAAAGCTAAATGGCCAGTAGCTAGGCAGGAGAATAAGTGGGACTCCCAGGGAGAGAGGGAGCAGGAGGATGAGTCTCGGTGTGAGAGAGATGCAGAATGAATCAGACATACAGAATGGGCAAGAAAGCTAAAAAGTCATGAGGCAAAACACAGGTTAATATAAATGGGTTAATTTAAGATACAAGAGCTAGTGAGACAAGCCTAAGCTAAGGTGAAGCTTTCATATTTAACAAGAAGTTTCTGTGTCACTATCTGGGAGCTGGCTGGTGGGGCAGAGAAAGACTATACACAGCTTGGTGAACCAGTGAGTTTGAATTTCTTACAAGAGCACTCAAGAGTCAGAAGTAGCTGCATCACTAAAATGTCCCATCCCCAGCACTGATGATGACTCACAAAAGCTTCACCCCTGCCTGAAAAATCCACACTCCCAGATCACCTCCCCCTGCTCTGTACTCTAGCACTTCCTGAGGCTACAAGGGGCTGGTGCAGGAAGGACTGGGCATCTTAGAGGGAACATGGGCCGTTCTCCTCCTGCATTGCCATGGCATCATCAGGTCAAAGTCTCCTCCAGGATTCTCCACTTGAGGTGGTCATATTGTGCTCAAAAGAGTCACAATCCCACATACATGAATGAGGTCCCTAGAATAGTCAACCTTAAAGACTGAAGATATAGAGGTGGCCTCTGGGGACAAGAGAAGGACAGACTGGAGTGTGGTGATGTACTGTGTATCCTAATAAACTTGCCTGAGGATCAGAGGTAAGATTCGAACAACACTGGAGAGCTTGTGTTTCATGAGGACGAAATTTGTTTTAGGAAATGAAGATAGTTAAGACATGGATGTGGCAAACAACCTAGCTGTTCTTGATGTGAACTGAACGCTTAAAGGGGACCGAAACGGTGTTATTTACATGCGTGACAAAATTACAAACAAACAAAACAAAAGCACGTCTGTCTTAGTTCTGTCAGCTCCGTGAAGCGATCCTGAGCCTCACCTGCTTGCTCCTTCTCTTTTTAAAAGGTATTAACTTTATTCATTTAATCTGATTTTATTCACTAGTGTTTGTTACTACTTGTATCTTCACTGTGAACAAGTGCCCAGGAAGAATTATCCTAAGAAAGTAAAGGAGTGTGTGTGTGTGTGTGTGTGTGTGTGTGTGTGTGGTGTGGTGTGTGTGGTGTGTATGTGTGTATGTGTGTGTGTGTGTGTGTGTGTGTGGTGTGTGTGGTGTGTGTGTGTAGTGTGTGGTGTATGGTGTGTATGGTGTGGTGTGAGTGTGTGTGTGGTGTGGTGTGTGTGGTGTGTATGTGTGGTGTGTGTGGTATGTGTGGTGTGTGTGGTGGTGTGTGTGTGTGTGTGTGTGTGTGTGTGTGTGTGTGATGTGTGGTGTGTGTGTGTGTGATGTGTGGTGTGTGTGGTGGTGTGTATGTGGGGTGTGTATGGTATGGTGTGAGTGTGTGTGTCTGTGTGTGATGTGTGGTATGTGTGGTGGTGGTGGTGGTGGTGTGTGTGTGTGTGGGTGGTGGTGTGTGTGGTGGTGTGTGCGTGTGTGTGTGTGATGTGTGGTGTGTGTGTGTGATGTGTGGTGTGTGTGGTGGTGTGTATGTGGGGTGTGTATGGTATGGTGTGAGTGTGTGTGTCTGTGTGTGATGTGTGGTGTGTGTGTGGTGTGTGTGTGTGTGTGTGTGTGGTGTGTGTGGTGTTGTGTGTTTGTGTGTGGTGGTGTGTGTGTGTGTGATGTGTGGTGTGTGTGGTGGTGTGTGTGTGTGTGATGTGTGGTGTGTGTGGTGGTGTGTGTGTGGTGTGTGTGGTGGTGTGTGTGTGTGTGTGTGTGTGGTGTGTGTATATGTGTGGTGGTGTGTGTGTGTGGGGGGGTGTGTGGTGGTGTGTGTGTGTGGTGTGTGTATGTGTGGTGTGTGGTGTGTGTGTGTGTGTGTGTGTGTGTGTGTGTGTGTGTGTGTGTGGTGTATGTGCATGTGTACATGTGTGTGCCTCATGGTTTAAGGATCCTTCCTGACAGGGTTGATATGACAACATGAGCAGCTCTCAGTGGTGGCTGTGGGAACGTAGGCTGCTTGTTCACATCTCAGTGCACAGGAAGCAAGGATGTGATAAGAAGCACAGCAGGGCTATAAACCACCAGCCCCAGCCCCCAGTGACCCACTCCAGCTAGACCCCACCTCACGAAGCTCTCACGGGTACTACCAGTTCAAGTGTTCAAACACGTGAGCCTGGGTGAGACTTTTCAAATCCAATCTGTAGCAGTTAGGAACCACAAGGTAAGGAGCTGGCTGCCAAGGCAACTTTAAGTTCTGGGGATAATCCTTACAACTCGTTCTTCCTCGAAGGCAGACACCAGCGTATGCAACTGATCTGCTCTGTTCTACTCTCCTCTGCCTGTGCCACCCTCTTTCTGAACGTCACTCTTTCCACTTCACTGAGCCTGCCTGGCTTTAGTGGGAATCACGACTTTATTCTTATCCTCATGATGGTTGATGGGACTTTTCCATGAGATGCCCTAAGTTACTCAGATGTTTTAATAAGGAGCTGGCATTCATGCCTTTGATGAGAGGGAATTAGATCTAGTTCTGAAGCCAGGCTGCCATCCTTTGTGTCCTTCCTGGGGCACCAGGATGGTCAGGTGAGGAGAACGTGCTGTCCGAGACAATGTTATGCAGTTTATCAAACAGCCATCATTTTTTCCCTTTTATATTTATTATGTTTTTCATTTATTTGGACTACCAAGCATAGTTTCCCCTTCCTCCTCTCCTCCTGTGCCCTCCCCCACCTCCCCTCTACCTACCCCATCCACTCCCCCTCCATCTCTATTCAGAAAGGGGCAGAACATTTTTGAGAGTGGAGTGACAGCAGGACAGGCTGGAGGACCAGGAGTGTCCACAGGACGGGCTGGAGGACCAGGAGTGTCCACAGGACGGGCTGGAGGACCAGGAGTGTCCACAGGACGGGCTGGAGGACCAGGAGTGTCCACAGGACGGGCTGGAGGATCAGGAGTGTCCACAGGACGGGCTGGAGGACCAGGAGTGTCCACAGGACGGGCTGGAGGACCAGGAGTGTCCACAGGACAGGCAGAAATACCAGGAGCTTCCTCATGTGTCCATCTCTGTCTTCTAACTCTCTAGTGCTACATATCGTGGGTCTATGCTCTAACAGCACTCCACCCCTGAGGAATGCAGCTGGGGATATGGTGAGACTCTGTAGGTGAGGTTGGATAGGAGAGATTGTCCAGGAGATTATGGACAAGTGCAGTTGTGCAAGTGATGTGAGCATGTGAGATCCAACAGGTGATGGTGCACAGATGGGGCTCAGTCAGACGTGTTCCTTTGCCCCAAGACCTGCAGGGTTAAGGCTTTTCTTTGTGTGCCAGTAGGTATAGTGTTGGGACCAGGAGAAAACCCATTCTTTCAAAAATTGAAGATGATTGCTGTAGTCCCTGAAGTTGAATACCAGCAGACCTATTGTGGGGGGCCCACCCCCATGTTTTCCCCCAGGGTACTCTTGAGGAGTGAGGGATAAGAGATTTAGATAGAAAGATAAGAGGAGAGAAAACAGAAACACAGGATAACCTTGGGAGGGCCTGGATCCTTATCCACCAGTCCAGAACTTTATTCAAAGGGGCTTTTTATAACAATGCCAAGGGCAAGGCCAAAGACCTCCCCCTTGCTAGATACAGCCAAGTGTGGACCCTTCCAAACACCTGGTACCAGGCCTGTGGTCCAATCATCCTCTTATGCAGTCCTGCTGGGTAAAGCAAGCTCATCTCTTACTAGGAAACCTCTGTGGGCTCCCACAATCTATTAAAGTACTATGGGTGACTGGTAAAATGTTTAAAAGCTCTGTTTTCTCTCATTTTAGAACCTCAGAAATAAGTTCTGTACTGATGGAAAATTACTTCATAAAAATCCACAAATCTTTTGAAAGTTAAAAGCAAAAGAGGGTGCTGTGGTTTGAATGTGAGGGGTCCCCTATAGGCTTGCATGTCTGAGCACGTGATTCCCACCCAGAGGCACTGTTTTGGGAGCCTATGGAACCTTTCCCAGGGAGACTCTGGCTGGAGGAAGTGAATCTCTGTAAGGTGGGTCTGGAGATTTATAGTCCAGCCTTGCTTTCTCTATCCTGTCTCTGCACCTTGGTCTTCTAAGATGTGAGTGAGCAGCTGTGCACATTCCCACAGCCATGGAGATGCCTGCTGCAATGAATTCTTTGTGGCTATGGACTGTATTTCTTCAAACTTTGTGCCCAAACAAACCTCTGCTCCCTCGAGTTTCTTTTTCCCCCCCATGTATCTGGTTATAGAGATAAGAATAGTAACTAATAAAGACTACCAAAGAGGCCTAATTTTCTTACTTAGAAATCTAAATCCTAGGCATTTAATATGTGCATGTTTACCGTTGGATTCGGTGTCTCAAGAAATACCCCTTGTGAATACTTCCCAATGGGACTACATTAGTAGCATCAGAGTGTGTTGCCTAGTTTCTGGGACTGCTTTTGATAGATGAGAAATAATCATTGCAATGATCTCTTAATTAGACTGAAATTGGGCATATTCTATCTTTTGTCTATTTTTCTATTAAATCTTGTTTTCTCCATTTTTAACTCTTTTTGTATTCAGACAACTTTTTCCTATGATATAAATGACAAAGAAAGCGTTTCTTCTCTTCTTCGTCACTGGGCTTTGGTGATGGCTTGTGTGAGTTTGGTTTCTATTGCTGCAATAAAGGTCATGGTCAAAAGCACCTGGGGGAGGAAAGCATTTATTTAATCTTATAGTTTATAGTCCACGGGGCGTGGGGGAGCCAAAGTGGGAACTCAAGGCAGAACCCTGGAAGCTGGAACTGAAGCAGAGACCATTGAGGAACACTGCTTTCTGGCTGGCTCCCCATGGCTTGCTCAACTTGCTTTCTTATACAAGGACCACCTGCCCAGGAGTGGCACCACCCACAGTGGGTGGGCCCTCCCATGTCAATCATCAATTGAGAAAACACTCCCACAGGCTTGCCTACAGGGCAGTCTGACAGAGGCTTTTCTCAGTGGAGGTTCCCTCTTCTTAGATGACTCTAGCATGTGTCAAGTTGACAAGAAAGCAGGCAACACACAGCTTTCCTGCCACAAACGTTTTCACACTCTTGTTCAAACTCTCAATATCTCATTGCTTCTGGGTTTCAGCTGAAACTCGAGTTTATCGGTGCAGTCATGTCAGAGTGGGATCCACCCATTTTAAAGGTTATTTTCTGATAATTCTGGATTTTTAAAAAATATTTAGTTCATTTCTGTGTGTGTGTGTGTGTGTGTGTGTGTGTGTGTGTGTGTGTGTGTATGTGTGTGTGTGTTAGTTTGTGCACATTAAAAAGTGCCCAAGGAGACCAGAAGAGGGCATTGGATCCCCTGGAGATGAGTTAAAGGCAGCTGTGAGCTGCTTGACCCAGTTGCCAAGAACTCACTCTGGTCCTCAGCAAGAGCAGCAAGCACTCTTAACCACTAAGCCATCTCTCAGCTCTTTGTTTTATTATAATTAAGATCTTTAATGTGTACTTTCTGGTGTATGCCATGAGGCATGGAATTCCACTTGATTTTTATTCATCTTGCAGGCACAGCACCACCTGTGGGGTGATCCATTTTCTAATAGTGACTTTAGAAGTCGCCCCTGTCAAAGACAGACTGTTATCTGTCTCTTGTTTCTGGTGCTCTGTCCCTTTCTGGCATTGTTCTGTACTATGGGTTCCAATGCCACAGGATGCCGAGACACACTCCTCCTAGGCTCCTCCTTGGGAATGGCGGCTAGCAGTTAGTAACATGAGAAACTAGCAGAATCTTTGAATCCATAACTATTCCTGGGGTCCATTGGCCCACCCCAGGAGACAATCTTGACCAGGGGCAGCTTGGTCTATCATTAGAAGGTCTTTAACTTTCTTCTCGTGACTCAATTGGTTCTTTTTCTTTCTGCTCTTAGAAAAGCAAGGGTTATTCAATTCATTCGTTGCTGACCCTGAAGATTTCTCAGGGTGGGGAGCAGTTGTAAAAATAAAGGAAACATATTAGAAAGAAACATCTTTTTAAATATTACTCTGACTCGAAACCACAGATTGCAATTTGTCTTCTGGTGATTAAACGGGAAGCCTCCACTCTAGATGGAATATGAAGTAGAAGAGAGAAGCCCTTTCCCAGCCCAGTGTAGGAGCACAAGCTTGGTTGAGCACACAATCCTCCGCTCATCCCCAGAGCAAAACTGGCCAAGCTGGAGAGAAATGCAGGACTGGAGAGCAGGCTCCAGCGTGGGGAGAGGGAGGACCGACTGCCCATCTTTCCCCCTGAGACTTTTAGGCTTGTGGTTTGCATGGTTTGCATAGAAACAAATCTCTAGCTAGTCCTCAGAGGCTCATAGCCCCTGCCTCCATGTGACTTGGAGCAATTCGGATTCCACTGAAAACAGGAGATATTTAAAGCCATGTCTTCGCGAAAATTAACCCCTGAGAAATCAAAGTAAAAACGAGAATTTCTGAACTGCGAGACTGTGTTTGCATTCGTCCTTTACTGCTGTGTGTAATTCTCTTGTTGGGGTTTCATGAAAACAAGTTCCAAAAGGAGGCCCACGTCAAACCTTTGAAGGAAGCAAAATTTAATAATTTATGCCTGTCCCTCAAGGAAAACACACTGCATCCGTGTCTGTTTGGGGTGCTGGTACAGCTCGAAAGCTTCAAAAAAGCAGCTTGGCTTTCTTCTTCTCAGGCAGCTGTACTTGAACCTTCCCGATTCAGAAAAACTGAAAATCTGAAGTTGACCTCCCCCTTCCTCCCTAGGCCCCAGGTCCCCTCCCTGACCCACAGGAAGGTTCCATCCTCTGTGACCTTCTCCATATTTTTGTGCTCCCGCTGGGTGTGTTCGATTTAGCAGGAGCCAAAGAATGTTGAATGCTAGTCGTGATAGAAAAGTCCCTCAAAGGACAATGTTGATCTCTCTTATTGACTAATGCCCCCTCCTCCTCCTTCTGCTCATCTTCCTCCTCTCCACCCTGTCCTCCCTCCCTCTGCCCCCCTCTCCCTCTAAAATTAGAGTTAGATACAAATGCAGTGGGAAAACTACTAGTAATTATTCATTCACTCATAAGTACGTGTACATGTGTGTGTCTGTGTGTGGGTATGTGTACATGCATGCAGATGTCCCCAAAGGCCAGAAGACAGCATCCAATACCTTGGAGCTAGAGTTGCAGGCACTTGTGAGCCCTCTGATATGAGTGCTGGAAGCCAAATTTGAGTCTTCTGGAAGAGCACTGAATGTTCTTAACCTCTGAGCCATCTCTCTAGTCCCTGTTCCGTTTTCAAACCTCCGTAAACAAAGCAAAAGTCTATCTCTAGGCTGCACAATGTGGTCAGCTGAAAATGGGGAGGGTTTTGTTCTGGTGCTGGGGACAATGGAACCTGATGTCTCACACGTGCTAGGCAAGCACTCTACCACAGCTACACTCCAGCCCTCTTTTCACTTGTTATTTTGAGACAGAGCCTCATTAACTTGACCCAGTTGGCCTTAAACTCCTGATCCTCCTGCCTCAGCCTCCTGAGTATCTGAAGTATTAGGCCTGCACCACTGGGAAAGGCTGAAATGCCTGTTGTCTACTGAAAGGGGTCCCTGCCCAGAAGTACCCACAAAGGAGATGCAGGGCAGCTGCACCACAGGGCATTCTTTGGATTTTTAAGGACCAAGTTCAAGTGAGATGTTTGGTAATTGTGTCGAATTGAGAAATCATTTTCTCACAAATATGTTCAAATGTTTTCTAGTAATTTTTAGTGGGAGTGAATTTAGATTTTTTTTTTAAAAAATGGCTAAGTAGAAGATGCCTAGTTGGGAAGAGAAAGAGAGAGAGAGAGCATCTGCCAGAGTAGGAGGAGGACAGAGGACGACAGTGGGGGAGAGTGTGATCACATGGTCCATGTGTATGAAAACGCCATCGTGAAGTCACTATTGTGCCTAACTGATACATGCTAAAAAAATTCTAAGTCTGAGTGATATTTTGAAAATCTCTGTGTTCCTCAGTTCCCACTCAAAAGCTTGCCTCCACCCGTCCACTAACACTGAAGTCACACATTGTAACAGTATGTAACTAGTATATAATAGTATGTCCTAGGAGGGCAGCACACCTGCCTGGAGAAGCCAAGGCGTATGGTATACCTACCTGAAAGGCACAGAAGTGGCTCCATTAATGTTCCAGGCTTGGAAAGCTGAATCCCTGAGTTTCTCTGGAAATGGGGATGGGGATAGCCACATTCATTAGTGATTTCTGGTCACCAGCCAATTAGAAGGAGTTTATATGCATGCCTTTACCACTTAAAAAAATGTTCCGAGGGTCTGACTTTGTTATGAAGCCAGATGATCTGTTTTTAATATAAATATTTGGCTTTATTGAAGTTCCTAAGCCAAAGGTTCTGAGGCATTTTTATTTAGATCTTTGTTGCATGATACTCTGGGGTGTGCATGCAGAATGACCAGCGGCCCATAGGAGACAGACAACTTTGCATGAGGTCTATGGTGTGAGATGTGCTCCCGAGGGAGGAAGGGGGAGCCTGTGTTCTGGGCCGTGACCTGATCTGTTCTTAACTGAGGAGGAGTGGTTAGGGGGCTGCAGGCATAGAAGGGCAGGAGGAAGGAGTCTACAGCTTGGACAAGTTAGAAGACAGAAGGAGGGTTCTTCTAGTGGGTTAGAACTAGCCTGGGGGACTGAAATTCCTGTGCCAAGGATCTCACATATTGACAGATGGATTGTTTGAAATTATCTTTACATAGTTCTGGTCCCCTGGGTGAGTAGCTGTGTAGGGTGTCAGGCCCATGTTCTACTAAAGGTGCAACCACAACAGATGTAGGAGCTGGGATCTGTTTCAGGAATTGTGTGATCACACGGATGGGAATGCTCTGCTGTGTCCTAAGAGCAAGCTCTTCTATGGAGGAAGCAAGCTCTTCTGCAGACCTGTGGTCTGTTCAGTCAAACAAAAGGCTACAGATACACACCATAGCAGGCTACAGGCCAGCCTTCCCATTGCCCTAGTGCAAAGGAACGCACCCTCCCCAAGAAGCAAAGACACCCCCCCCCCCCCCACACACACACACACACTGAACTGGAATTGCATCTCCTCACACCTCACATGTGGCTCCACTGCCCTTTCTCACAACTTCCCCCAGAGAGCTCCAGGGTCCCTTTGAGAGGCCTGCTTTACTCAGTCAGGATGGTGAAGGTCTTGGGTTGGTATTCCCTGTGAGTTGGGTCAAGTCTCATTATTAAATTTAAGAGCAGAGATTTACTTTCAATATACCCTCACCAACAGGAAATGCTCTGGTTGTGGTAGAGTACAGCATTGTCCAGCAGTGAGCTAAGAACGACAACTGTTTAGTTAGAAGGCAAACAGCTTCGACTGCCATGTCTGGGAAGGGACATGTAGTAGACACCTCAAGCCTAGTCCCTTGAGCTAGGTTCGGAGGGCGCCAACTTGAAGTCACGGGTCAGCAGATGTAGTCCAGGGACCACTAGTGGAATAAGAAGAAAGGTGGAGAGGGAGCCTCCCCAGTGTGCTCTGCCCGACTCAGTGTTCAACACTGCGAACTCACATTTTATTCAGCTCCCCTAAAGTTCCCATCCTGGGTGTCTCCTAGACACCAGAAAACTGTGCTCTTCACCAAATCTCTCTGCTGGGGGGGGGGGCGATTGTAGTTTTATTTCCAGAAGGAAAGACTTTGAAAGCTCATCTAGGTCTTGTTTCTGGTTGGAAGTCACCCATGGTGAGTCCCTGATATGTACGACCTTGTAATTGTCAGGAATTGACTTGCTGAGTTCTTTAGATTGATTTTGTGATCTTTCAAAATTCCCCTTTCTCCATTTCTGTAAATTTGTTCTCCACTAGTGAATAGTTTCAAATAAATGTTGATTTTGTGAATATGGTTAATGCACTCAGCCCACATTCTGCCCTCAAGAAAATCAGATTATCAACAAGTAGAGATAAGATTTGATTATTTTAAAAACTAAAAGTTTTGATGACTCCTTAGGAGGTCATATTATGCATAAGATGAAAAGTCTGGGACCGCCCAGATGAGTGGGGATAATGAATTCCAGAGGCAAATGAAAGGAGAGAGGATCCAGGGAACTCACACTGTCCTCCTAAGTCAACACTGTCCTGCTGCTGGCCCCATCCTCTGGGATCCTGCTTCAATGAGTCCCATGCCCTCATTTTTGGGGGGTGGGGGCAGCTTGACTGAGCACCCAGACATCCCCCTGAAGTAGGGATCTCTTTCCTCCCTAACTTACAAATGTTAAAACCAAAAAGCAATTTAACCAAACAGTGAATGAAACCTGAAGTGACTCATTTCTAGCAACTCTTGTTGCTTCCGGATTTATTTATACTGCTGTTATTTATAGGTTCTGACTACTATCATCAAAGACACTGTGGTCTTAATCATTTTCTTATGGAAGCCTGGATGTCACACATAATACTATTTTCATAAGAAAAAAATCTCCAGGCAAATGCAGTTCAAACTAGGCTACAATATAGAAAGGAAGAAAACGAAAGCACCATTATCATCTCTAATTTTTATTTGGGGGTACCCAGACCCCTCGCAGGCCACAGACCACATGGTGGTATCAGCTCACTGCTCCTTTCTAAAGCAAATGGTAATTTTTCAAGGATAGCAAAAATTAGACCAACTCTTCTGGTTCCCTATTTTCTTTCTGAGAAGCCAATGAAAATGCAAATGGGCTGGGTGCTTTTGTGTGTGAGAATTCTCCCCCAGCTTTATCGCCTCTCCCACCCTGGCCCCGGAATCCAATTACATTACCCGTGGTCCAAGTGCAGGGCCCAGGGCTGTGTGGGGAGCTGGAAAATGAGATGAGAGGCCACCAGTCAAATTCTTTTCTCTGCTTCCAGGATGTGACCACGAGGAAGCATGCCATCCCTTTCACATCTTGCAAAAGAATTATGAGCCTTAAAATCGCAGAGAGGGAGAGACCTTGGCCTTTTAGAAGTAAACTTGGGCAGCAGAGAGAAGAGAGTCCCCCAGAGAAAGTTCAGGTTCCTCTGTCGTTCTCTTAGTTGCCCTGCTGTTTCGGGGCTCTGCGGAGCTCGCCTGAGGGGGATTCTCCATACTTAACTCTTCTACTTAGGTTTCTATTTCAGGATGGAGTTTCTCCATCCTGGAACCTCATGCAATTCCCGCACTACTGGCCTGCATCAAAGTCACCCTCCAAAGACACTGAGGCGCTCTGTGTGCGTGACCGAACAGCTCAGTCTCAGGCACTGCTTCCCCAGGACTCCCTGAGAATGCTCCCCAGGCAAGCAGGGAGTGTTTACATGATCGCTATCAGCAGTAACTATTATGGCACAACCATCAATTAGCTCTGTACTTGCAAAATAGCACCTGGGAAATCTTCCTCCACAAACTTGTTTAACCTTTTCTCTCTCCTCCTCCAGTGACAGGCCAAGATTTACAGTTTTTAAAACTCACAGCACCTGGATTGATGTTATCACTGATGAGAAATGCCTGGGAGGGGGTGTGCTAGCAAGACTTGCTGTTCATTAAGAAAGAACTCTACCCTAAGAGCAAATTTAGTGTTTCCACTAATAACATTCCAGACAACGATTAATTCTGACAGGGCCGTCCCGCACAGTTGTTCAGAAGGCAGTGGAGAGCCCATCTCCCCCTGTGCTCGGCACCCACTCCTGATGAGGGGGCAGATAAAGACGGGGACTCTGTTGCCAGCCCTTGTGACGCTTCTCAAAAAGGGAGCAGGGGACTGGCTACTTGAGGCTCACCCCAACCCAGTCACTCAGTTAGTGGATGTGTTTCTCAGCCTGTAAAATCTGGGTTCAATGTGCTCCTGAAAACACAACCGATGAGAGAGCCAGTGCCACGGACTGCCCCGGCTCGACGGCAACCCTGGTTCTGACCTGTGCGATTCTCCCAACCTGACACATCTTCATTAGCCCAGTTATTAGAGAGGATCTGGAGCTCCACACTGTGTGGTGGTTGGGTGATGAAACCCGGGCTTATTGGAAAGATGTAATCTGAGGTCCCTGTTTGTAAGGAGCCGTAGGGGGTGTGCTTGTGTGCACATAGTGTAGAGTTATGCATCTTCTTTTCATTCAAAGCTGTCAGCTACATAGCTCAGACTCCAGATAGCCATCGGATTAGCTTTAATGGGCTGCTCCCCCCCACTCCCCATCATCATTAAGAAACAGTTGTGACTCTATGGGCTTCAGTTAAGAACGGCTAAATTTGGCAGCAGTCTGGATTGGAGCCACAAAAGTGGCACAATGAGAGGTTATGACAGGCACATGCTTGCTACTCCCTTATAGAGTCCTGGTTGGTGACACTCCCAGGTCTCAGCCTTAGGAGAGTATGCAGAGCCAGTGGCCGGCTACACAGAACTCTATTCTTACCCGAATATCTGTTATAGAACATTTGAAAAAGTTTTCCATAATTTTAACAAGTTCAAAATCAGTAAGACAGAGGGACATGGAACTTTAGATCCCTAAATCAGATCATTGGGATTTCTACCGATGCAGTCTAGGGCTCTAGATCAGGTTTGGTTTCTCTGCCAGTTAAAGGACTGAAAGGCAGTAAACATCTGTAGTGTAACAGGCAGCAGCAGAGAAATCCCGACCGACTGAGTACCACAGACGGAATCAGCAGTTAAGAAAGGTGTCTATCGGGGGTGAGGACACAGACACATGTACCACATGGAGAAAAAGACCCCCTTCAAAGCAGAGGGGGGCTTAAGAAGTCCCTTCTCAGGGCTTTCAAATCCTCTGAAGAGTCTTCCTGCTCTAGTTTAGGGTTGGTCAGCTTGAGGAAAGCTGGGGGGTTGATTGACCCACAGCTGCGTGTGGCGTAGTGTCCCGAGCAGGCCTTGAACTCCTTGAACCAGTTCATCAGCAGGGGCCTGCAGATGGGAGACAAAAGCCTACACAACCTTTAAGCCACCAGGCTTTTGTCTCAGGTAGGGAGGGTGAGGAAGAGGCTGGCCGTCTTGGAAATGTGCCACCTTGATTACCTAACCCAGGCCCCTCTCCCCATCTGTCCGCCTACCAGGGAATCTGTTTAAGTGCAAGTCTTCCCTGCCATCTGTCCTCAGTGGCCACAACCCAAGTCAAGAGTCCAAGTGTTTGAGTCCTCACTTCAGGGACAAGTATTTGTCACGTTTTAAATGAAGGGAGGGGTGTCACACATTGCTTCGGGGGAGTCTGCTCACATTAGGCCAAATTCCTTATGATTGAAAACTCTCGGGGTTATTGCCAAGAAGAATGTGTACCACAACTTTGAGAGGAGCCAATCAATGCCTCTAGGTAGGCTCCACCTGGCTGGAGTGGCCCCAGAGAGCACTGCTTCCCAGGGTTTTGAGCTTTGCACGCTGTCTAAATAGAAAAATATCTGATAGTTTAGGGTTGTTAGATGTGGAATGAAGATCCTTTATAGAAACATGTGGATTCTTCACAGTGGTCCATCCAGGAGTCTAAAACAGGAAGTTCACAAATTCAAGGCCAGTCTAGGCTATGGAGCAAGACCCAACCGTAAAAATTCAAATAGAAAAGTTATCCCATAGAAAGCAAAGCGGATTTGTCTTTATTTAAGGACAGGGAGCCTGCAGACAGTCTTTTTCAGATGTTCTAGGTGACTCACAAGTGATGCTGGATTATTCCCTTTGTGTTGGAAGGGTGAGTTTTTACTGGTCAAGATTTAGTGAATCTCCTGCTTTCTGGTGAAGGGCAAGGAGAAGCCTTCTCCCCTTGGCTCATGTGGGTGCTCTTCACTTTCAGAAGGAAGTTTCTACTTAAGAGATGGATAGATAAAGGGGCAAAGCCTCTGAAGGACTTCTCACGTGTCATTTCACTGGACAGGAAGGAAGCCAGGCCACCCACTTGGTCAGTCATGTCTTCTCACTATGCCAAGCATGCCCACTGTCCCTCCAGACATTTATAGAGGGCCATCTTTGTGATGGGTTTGAGCTTGAGCCATGGTGGATGAGAGATGTAGTCTCATTAGCCTCTGGTTGGTCTCTGGTACTGCCTGGTAGACTGCTTCTCCCAGGTCCTCATTAGGTTGGGATCTGTACTTCCAACTCTGTGCTTAGCATATCCAGTCCTATCTTGAGATAGGTTTTGTGTGGTCCTTCTGGTCTTCCTGAGGACAGTCTGGAGTGGGACATGGGTTGAATCCTTCAGGTGAAGAAGAGAACATTGCCGATGGCTACCTATGTTCAAAGGGTCTTGAGTATTCTGAATTACCCTAGTGAGGATTAGCCTGGTTGTCATAATCCTGTGTGTGCCAATGGTTGAGAGAAAAGCAAGTAGCTGATGTCCCCGTGATGGCTGCCAGGCATTTCCCACTATTTGAGGAAGATACCATTGAAAAGAGGAATGACAGTGATCAGAAGCTGGAGTTACTTTCCGAGCCTTTGCTTAGTGTTACACCTGTGACCTGTGCTATGTCCATGGTATGGGGACAGAGCCAGCAATGGGACCAAATAACAACAGGGACAAGGGACAACACCAGTCTCTGGGGGTCTGGGAAAATGGCTTGGTTGGTTTACCATTTGTTGTGTAAGCCTGAGGGTCTGGGTTTGATCTCCAGAACCCACATTTTAAAACCTGGGCATGGTGGCTTATAATCCCAGCCACAGGGAAACCAGTGTATCCTTGGGGCCTCACCGGCCAGTCAGCCTTGCCTACTTAACAAGTTCCAAGTCAGCAAGAGACTGCCCAAACACAAGGTGGGTATATCCAAGGAATAACACCCAAAGTTTTCCTTCAGTCTCTACATGTGCATACGTGAATATGTACACACGCACGCGTGTGCACACAAACACACACACACACACACACACACACACACACACACACACACACACACACACACACACGATATCAATCTCTCCTTGAATAGACTGTGTCTGGAAGGGGCACAGTCTGTGGAGAGGATGACCTGTTCCTTTCTTCCACTTTAACAGGACAATGACTCTGGCGTCAGTAACAGGACTGGTCCTGAGATGCTGATAAAGATGATCGATACAAGGTGCCACTCCCTTCCTGGTTCTCACCCGTCTATTTTACTGGTCTCAAAGAGCTGGAAATCCCTTCCTTCCCATGCAATGGCTGCATGGGAAATGTTTTCTGGTGGCATCTTTTGCGCAGGGTAACTGGCAGAACCGAAGCTGGCAAAGGAGTGTTCTTCCACGTTGTTTGTTGGGGACAAGACAAGGAGTTTCTAGTTTCAGACTGACGTGAACAGAAAGATGAGCTTCCAAAAGGAAATGAGTCAGAGGCTCTG
Organism: Peromyscus californicus insignis; assembly: GCF_007827085.1. Taxonomy (NCBI): domain Eukaryota; kingdom Metazoa; phylum Chordata; class Mammalia; order Rodentia; family Cricetidae; genus Peromyscus; species Peromyscus californicus. Next base: position 1,870,574 of record NW_026294480.1, on the reverse strand, counting down.
AGTTGGGAAAATTCCTGAAGACCAACGGCTGGTGATGGCCTCAGGACAGCTGGGAAGCCGTGGGTTGCTACTGGCACTGGCTTTGCCAACACCTTACAACAGGTCCCGTTTGCATAGATTCACATCTGCTAAGCTTTGCTTCAATGTGAAAATATCCAGGGCCCCAAATCAAAGCTGAGTCCTCTACAGTCCTGTGACAGCTGTTTACAGTGATTTCTCGGCCACACCTCTGAGGCCAGGAAGGCAGCATGGTAGGTCCTCCACAAGGGGGCTGCTGGCCAAGCTGTCAGAAGCAAGAGGGCTGTTTCCGGGTCTGTCCAGATTCTTCATTGCCTCCTTTTTATTTATGTATTTATTTATGTATTTATTTATTTACTTATTTTACTTTTTCTCTCCTCCTCAATCTCTTTGTCACATGATCCCAAGAGACACTGGGCAAGCCCAGGTGTCCAGTTTAGGGCCTTCTGTTCTCAGAGTGCCTGAGGGCTGGTTGCCTTCCCCCTTACCTCCCTGTGCAAGGAGCATTTACTTAAGAATAGTTACTCTTGAAGCAAGCTTCTTCCACTAAGTTGTTTAACTACACAGCTAAAAAAGGAAACTGAGACACAACTCTCACTTTTCACAGTATGGTAAAGGTACTTTTATTCTATGAGAATAACTCAGTGTGCTCGAAAGGCCCCGAGGCTTTGGTAAACAGCAGCAGTCATCTCTGAAACAACAGAGCAATTAATTCCAGGAAGCTTCCTGGTTGTCCTGACAGTGAGGCAAGTGGCCACTGAAGGTATGAGTCCTCTCCCTGTAGAGTGCCTCCCACTCCCCTGGCTGGAACCACTCTACCCCTTAAGCATTCTATGATTTGCCCACACAGACTCTCTCTTTACGATCATGACTTGGTCCTTACAGATGTTGCGCTGCCGAGCTCTGGAGCACGAAATTGAAAGGAAAGTGGGGTAAGCTTCTGGAAGCAGGCGTCCTCACAGCCAATGCTTGACACACTCTGTCCCCTCACCTGCTCCTCAGGTAGCTTGTGGGCCTGGGCTCTTGTGCTACCAGGATAAGAGATTGTGTTTTCTTCCTGGACTTGGAACAAGTGAGAAGTTAGAACAAGACGCCACTGTCTTAATCACCAAATCTTTGGGGCTGAGGTCAGCAGTATTGCTTCCTAGAGTGTTCTGCCAGCTGTTTACTCCAGGATACCTGGGGACATAACTACTCTGTAATGAATTTCTGCTCACTGTTTGAAAGTTTCCAAGAGGCTTCTCACTTCACGAATGGGGTCAGCCTTAGCACGGTTTCTGAGAATCTCCAATGGGGGCCTCAAGAGGGGAGGTCCAAGAACACAGGTTGGCTTGAAAGCAGAGACCGGATGTCCCCTGGGACAAACCCTAGATCCAGTTGCCTACAGCTGTGACCTTTCACCTGACTAGCTAGGGCCTTCTACACAGAGGCACTACGCAAATGTGCAGTAGAGATCTGCCCACAGGTGTTGTGAAAGTGGGAGCAATGCCCAGAGAGTCAGGTGTGAGCGATGATTTCCTGGTGAGCTGAACTTTTGATCCTAGCAGACATCTGCTTGTCCACAACTTCAGGTCAATTCTTGAGACCCTCAGAGTCAGAGATGGGAGTGGTTATCAGTTGGGGGTCATTATAATTAAGGTCTTAGAGGTGAACCCCCAGACTTCAGCATCAGAAAGGACCTCCAGGGATTAGTGTGGTATACCAGCTGCTCAATGAAACACAGTGGAGGAAGGTTGAGCCCCTGCGCCTGCAGCCCCTCAGCAGCCTGAACCAGGACTTAAACTTTTTCACCTCCAACCCTTTTCAACCTGAGAAATTTCTACACGAGTCAGTGTATATATGTCCATAAAATAGTACATAAGTCAGCTATTTGCTGATAATAAATCACAAAGATGCCCATTTAAACAATTCTTCAGTATACATATAATTGACCATTGAAACAAAGCTAATTTGCTTACTAGTGAGGTATCTTCATTTTTTTACAGGGAAAACTAAATCTTGGTGGAGTATTTGACACTATAGGGTATGAAACATCTATATCGTTTTTCAGAGTCGACTGGGATTTTGATCTTAGCATCTAAGAGTGCCACTTCACACACGTACGTAGTACAACATGCCAGAACAATGTTCAGTTCAGATCTGTTTCAGAACTTGTTGGAAATTCTGTCCTAATCTCAACCCCAGATCCATTGGAAAATTTAAAAAATGAAACCCAAGTCATCGACTCAAAGAGCAAATTTTAGAAATCAAACATTCTAACGCAGTACAGCCCCAAAGATCTACTAATTTGACACCTCCATGCTGTGAAGGACAGTGTTGGCTGTCAACTTGACAGGGTCTAGAAACATGGGAGCTGGGGAAGATAGGTCCTTGGGCATACCTATCAGGGATTATCTAAACTATCTTAGTCAAGGAGACTCAATCTTCACTGTGGTTGGTCCCTGTTTCTGGGCTTGGATCTTTGATTGCAAAAGGAAGTGAGAATTCATCTCTTTCTGCTTCTTAACTACAGATGCAATGTGAACAGCACCCCATGGTTCTGTCTACAGGACTCACCCGCCATGCTGGATTGTATCCTCACACCAGAATAAAACCTTTCTTCTTTAAGTTGCCTTTGTCAGGGTATTTTATTACAGTTGGGAAGGGAACTGCAACTCTATGTAATCCAACGAACGAACGAAGGTAGGTAAATATAAATAGTATTTGTTTTCCATAGTTAAACCATCATGTTTCTGTCAGAGCATAAAACTGTGCATGCACAGGAAAAGAATGTAATTCATAACACAATAGTCTCAAATCTGAGCAGAGATTTTCCAGGCATTGTGGACTGTGATGTCATACACACTGCAAAGTGTACATGCAGTCTTCGGGACCAAGGCTGCAGTGGAGTCACAGGACACAGCACAAGCCAGTACCGCCAGAAACTCCTTGGACTCACCCAGCATTTGATTTTGATTAAATTTTGGTTGCTGTATACTCAGAAATCCTATACTTGTTGACAAATTTTTCACAACCTGAACATTCAGTGTTGTAACCCTTCATGGGATTGTGACCCACAGTTTAAGAAGACGGGATGGGGAGAGGATCCCCAAGGAGACCTTTGCATGTGCGTGTGAGAAGCAGGAAATGGGAGAGGAGGAAAATTGCACCCTGAGTGGTCTTGACGTCCCCCTCCTTGTGCAACATGTGACCTGCATGGCTAGGTGTGACTGGGGTGGTGGGGCATGAAGAACTGAGGGACACACACACACAGAAAAGTTGGGATTAGGTGGGCCATGTGTGCTGACGCAGCACCATCAACAACACAGTAACTTGGTATATTTACAGCTGAACAAGGAGGCAGGTTCTCATGGGTCTGAAGACACATTCACTCAGGACTTTAGCTCCTCCCCATAGCTCATGAAGAGCTGCAGAGGAAAAGTCCAACCAGAAGAGGGACTTTCAAAGCAGAGTGTCCACCCATGGTGTAGGGCAGGGGGATAAGGCTGCGTCAAAGGGGCCGGATGTCTGGGTGAATCATGAAACAGGGCACTGCAGTCCAATTTGGAAATTATTTCTGTGGGAGTGTGAAGGCCTCTTGCAAGGAACCCTGGGATAAGACCTAGATGGAATGTTTTTGATTCACTCTTCCCAGTATCTATCAGGAAATCACAGAGGACATGGGAAGATAAAATTATTCTCGTTCTTCGAAAAATAGAAATAAAAACAATGTCAACAATTAAAGGACAGGAAACATGCTTCTGGAACCTTTAAAGGAAGTGGGTGAGTAAAAAAAAATATTAAAGTGTACAGTTTTTGTGTACCTACCACGTGTGCCTGCCAGAAGAGGGTGTCAAAGTCCCTGGAACTGGAGTTACAGAGGATTGTGAGCAGCGATATGGATGCTGGGAACTGAACCTGGATCCTCTGTAAGAGCAACAATTGCTCTTAACCCCTGAGCTGTCTCTCCAGCTTGTAAAATGTATATTTTTTTGAGACAAGGTCTTTTTATAAAGTTCTGACTGACTTGGACCTCATTGTGTAACCCAGGCTGGCCTCAACCATGTGGGGAACTTCTTGTCTCTGCCTCCGGAGGGCTGAGATGACAGGCGTGTTCCACCACTTCAAGCTTATAATGATCACTTTTGTCAGAACGACCTGTCCTGCATTTGAAGAGACCAGAGACAGAGTTTGTGCTATGAAAAATGGAATAGTGTTACAAAAGACCAATTTAAGTGTCCCTAAGAAAGAGAAATGATGAAAAGGAACAGTTAGATATGGAAAAAAAATGGAGATGGAAAGGCTAGCTGGGGGCTGGGGACAGAAGGGACTGGTGGTATGGGAGGTACTTGAGAGGAGCAGAGGGAAGACCTAGGTGTCCACATGGCACCTTGTACTGCAGGGCACCTGACTGAAGAAGCAAGAACGCCTCCATCTAAGCAGATTGTCCAGTTTGAAGTTCAGAGATCCAATATCCCTCCAAGCATTTAGGAAAAAAATACTCATAAGAGGTCGAGTCAAGTGCAGCCTTCTGCCTCAGCGTTGTCGCTGACAGAGGAAAAGGGCTGCTTAACTCAGGGCCCTACCTGTCTGAGGACACCTGTGTGAAGGTCCCTCAGAGCCACTGGACAGAAGTCAGATGTGAAGTCAGGTTCAACAGAGTGCAAGGGGGCGGAGGAGAGGGAGGGAAACAGCCTTGAAGGCCGTGGGAAGAGAGAGAGCTGGAGGGCAGATGCCTTCGGTGCTGTGCGGCTGGTTTATTTTTGCAATGCTTATTTCTTGCTTTTTCTTGATTTTAAGTCAGGGGTTTTGTATCAGTTTCTCATGTTTAAAGTAAGGAAAAGACACTGACCATTTTCGTTCATGGGCTACAGGCTATGCCACCATGGCCTGACATAGATGTTTATTATTATTGAGGAAAGTTTATTCAAATTGTAGTTTTTATTCTTCTGTACAATAAAATGTGCCTTAAAAGGTGAATCTGGGGGTTGGGGATTTAGCTCAGTGGTAGAGCCTAGCAAGCACAAGGCCCTGGGTTCAGTCCTCAGCTCCAGAAAGAAAAAAAAAGGCGAATCTGTCTCCCATCTGTTATCTAATGATCAACTTTCCACCTACCATTTATCTATCATCTATCTATCTATCTATCTATCTATCTATCTATCTATCTATCTATCTATCATCTATCACATATCTATGATCTATCTATCTACCTATCATATATCATATATCAACCCATCCATTACTTATCTAACACTGAATTTATCTGTCCACTTATTCTCCATGTCTATGTATGTGGATTGTGGGTAATTGCTCACAAATGTGCCCATCCAGCATGTAATGAGGTATATTCTGAAGCCAAGTACATAATAATTACTAACTTATGGTGGCATTGTGTCGAATCCACCTAGGGGCACAGGCCGACTGTTCTCAGAAGCCTGGCAGGCAGACATACATACATTGTAAGACACAGTTTGGTCCAGCTGTCTAAAAACAAGCAGATAAACACAGGTATGTGCTCCACAGGCAAACGTTTGCATACGGTATCAAGCGGAGATATTGTTGTGCTTCAGACCTGATGAGACAATGTGAGTCTGACAGGGGGGTGAAACACATGGAGAGAATTCTAGGAGCGTCTGAGGAGCTGAGGTCAGGCCAGTACAGCAGCAGCAGCAGCAGCAGCAGCAGCAGCAGCAGCAGCAGCAGCAGCAGCAGACTCAACGGGATGAGGCTGGGAATGAATGTGGGTTACATGAGGGTGGCAGGGACCCACGGGTCTGCAGCAGGGCCTTGCAGCAGCCGCTGGAGGAAAGGCTGGGCAGGCAGCAGAAGGCACATGGAAGAAGAATTAGCCTGAGCTCTACGTTCTCAGTTCTTTCCGGTTCTGTGAGTCTTTATTATACAGTGACTCATATTTTTAAAGTTCCTTCTAGATTTATTTGATTAAAGGTCCCCCCCATCATTAAACATACTTTTTGTAACAACTGAAAGTAGATATAGATAAAACGAAAGTAGATAAAGATAAGAAACTCCGTGGTCACTGGTCTCTGCGGCCCTTCTGACTCTGGTCCTCCTATGCATCCATGAGAGGCTCCTGGTGTCCAGGACTGAGGAGAGAGGAGAATTTTGTACCCCCATTGTCAGGACAATGAACTCACGTTGAGCACCTGAAGACAGAGGGCGGCAGGAAAGAGGCACACAGCCAGACTCACAATATGTAAAAACACATCTAAAATTGTATGGCGATGACTAGACTTTTGTGAAGGATACTTGGATTGAGTCTTAGAGATGTTTGCACAAAACCCTGAAAACAAATTTTTGCAACATAGTTATTTTATTTTTATTTATGCATTTTTAGTCTCTACATGCTTACCAGTACAGGCGGCTTTATTCATTCTGTTTGCATCAAAATGCATTTCTCTGGAAGAAAATCTTGCAAATAATTAAATGCTAAAATATTAGCTACCTTTTGGATCATCCGTTGTCATTTCTAGTTAACTAATGTAATTGATAGACATTCTTATCTTCAGGATTTGGGTGCAGTAACTTCCAGGTGTCTAGGGCACAGGGTGGACACACTTGCATGATGGGGCACAGCTTATGGGGGAAGGGGGCTTGTAACTCACAGCACAGCAAGGAAGTGGGTAGGACCTTCACTAAGACACTTACCAAAAGAAACAGGGAAAGCTTGGTGTAGCAAATAAGAGAAATTAAACATGGAGTGTAGCACAAATCCTAATTGGTCTTAATAAAAACCCAGAGCCAGATATTAGAGTAAATGCTGAAAGATCAGTAAAGAAGCCAGCCACTAGAAAGACTTGTTACCTCTACCGAATCCTCAGCCTGAAAGGGGGCTGAGCTCCTGGCTCCTCCTGCCTTATACTCCTCTTTCCGTCCAACCACATCACTTCCTGTCTCTACCTTCCTAGTGCTGGGATTAAAGGCATGAGATCCTAAGAGCTGGAATCAAAGGTGAGTGCCACCACTGCCTGGCTCTGTTTCATTTTGGACTGGATCAATCTTGTGTAGCCCAGGGTGGCCTTGAACTCACCGAGATCTGTCTGCCTCTGCCTCCCGAGTGCTGGGATTAAAGGTGTGCACCACCACTGCCTGCCTCTATGGCTAACTAGTGGCTGGTTTTGCCCTCTGATCTTCAGAAGAAGCTTTATTTGTTAGAGCATACACAAAATATCACCACAATGGAGGGCTGAGCCTACCTACCCAAGCTAAATTCAGGTGTTCTGAGCATCCAAGTCACAACTCAGAGTGGCCAATTGGATCTCCAGGACCCCAGCTCTTGATTCACAAACTGCTCTTCAACATCAAGTGACAAGAGAAGACTGAAATAAAGACAAGGACCAGTACACACCATAGAAGTGGAAACCAAAGCAGAAGAAACATCATCACCAACTCCAAGGGACTTGGAGGGCCCAGAAACCAGTGACGAAACAGGTGAGCTGCAAGAGAGACAGAGCGTCCTCAACAATGCTGGCCGCAAGAAAACAGCAGCTAAGCAAGGAAACAGCCCGTGAGTGTGCCTGCGTGCACAGCAGCACAGGAAACAGCCCATGAGTGTGCCTGCCTGCACAGCAGCACAGGAAACAGCCCATGAGTGTGCCTGCCTGCACAGCAGCACAGGAAACAGCCCATGAGTGTGCCGGCCTGCACAGCAGCATAGGAAGCATTTGACACACCGTAACAAAGGGAGACACACCATCTTTTTCTCTGATTTATTTCTTAGTCCGATTTTTTACTGTTGTCTCTGGCACACTTTTTTAGACTTTCCTTGTGATTTTCAGTATTACTGGACATATTTGTTGATGAAGCATAGGTATACATAGGTATACATAAATACATTTGCTACAAAAAGTATTTTAATCCTCTCTATTTGAGGCAAGATTGCTTTTCTTGAGAATGCATGCAATAGACTACCTAAACACACACACACACACACGCACACGCACACGCACACACACACACACACACACACACACACGCACATGCACACATGCACGCACGCACACTAGAAGTGAGAGAGAGAACTCAGTACAAAGAGAGGGCCTGCAGGGGGAAGAACTTGACTTTTCTAGTCAAAGCATTGTGTAGACATCTGGAGGCAGTCAGCATCTCAGGAGTGTGGATACGAGCAGCAGGCTGTGGGTAGGGTGGCTGGTCCTCGATGCCTTTCTCAGGAGAGAAACAAGGCTGAGCCAGGTTCAGCTGGAAGACGCCACCCCTTGACTCACCAGTTCTCCTGCACAGTTCTTCGATGAAGAGTCTGCAGGCCGTCTCCCGAGTCCAGCCTCCACGGGAGCCGCTTTGTTTGGGACTCTGTCACTGAGGCACAGGGCAGGTGAAGGGCTGCCTGTGCGAGAACATGCCTTCACACCTCACCGCTTCATGCAGTGACAGGAGAACAGCAAGACTTGGGGCCTCCTCAGGGAACCTCCTTTCTTTGAACTTGGTCTCCTCCACCTCCCCTTTCCTTTACTTTCCTTCTCACTAAGTAGGGCTCAAAAATAAAACAAATGGAAGTAAAAGGGTTTTATTTCAGGTCAGTGGGGGTCATTGTCCCCCACCTCTCTGTTTAATCTTTATTTAGCTCAACACACTCTGTCAGCCACCAGAACAAAGCTACATGCATCAGGAGAGGCTAGGTCTGTACCCTCAGCTCTCACTTTCCGTTCTGGATCATGACATTGAATACACAATTGCGCACAAGATGGCTGAGCGTTGCAGAAGGACCACAGCTGTGGACCACAGGACTTCCAGCACTGACTCTCAAACTCCAAAGCTGTCTCCTACAGTCCCCCACACAACAAGCATACAAAGGAAAGATGTTGTATCCTGTGTGAAGTGGCTGAGCTCAAAGCCACTCAACCGATGCTGTAGAGCTTTCCAACAGCGTCTGCCTTGCTTCCTTTTAGAGGAAAACAATATCATCTTCCCATCTCAATGGTGATTTGGAGCAGGAAGAGAGATGGGGAGCTCCTGCAGGCCTGCCGGCTGTCACCTTGAATATGGTGATCGCCATCCACCTGGCTCTGTGGGGGAACTGGAACAGAACTTGTCTAGGGCAGATACAAAGTCAAGTCCCAGGGCCAGCTCAGCACCAGGGCCAGGATCAAGTCTGGATGCAAAGGCTCCCATGGGAGGGGCTCCTTTGTGCCTAGGCCATTACAGACCTGGGGACTCTGAATAACCTAGAAGGTAAATAGGATCAGCCTCTACCTCTGCATGAGCAGAAGGGTCAGTGGTGGTGATGTGAGAGCCTAGAGCTTAAACATGGGTCAGATTTGTGGATGAGGGTCTGATTCAGATGAAGCCAGCACCAACAGGACAGGGGGCTGTCGGCAAGCCTGCCGTCCCTGACCTTTGTGCTCCTAAGCTCCTCGTAGCATGGTTCTGGGGGTGATGCCACTTTGTGGGGACCTGCCTTTTCCGTGGCACTTGTGGTTCAGTTCCGGTGGATGATCAATGTTAGTGTTACCCAAATCCTAATTCACAGGTCGGTTAACCGAACTGACAAGCCAAATAGCGGTGTGGAGTCTGTCTGTATATTCCTTTGGTGTCTGTGTTTCATGGATGGTGTAACATGTTTCTTATTTTGTATTCAAAATATGAAACAAACAAACAGGTATAGTAACGTGATAAAAATGATCTCGGTCATCCTTTTAACCATCTCATTGCCACAGGCTTCAACCAACATAGTTTCCTTAAGAAAGGGTGTATCCCTTAAGAAATGGCATGCTGTATATATATTTTTAACAGCAGTGAGTCAAAACTAGCTTGGAAGCCCTCTCCTCAGCAGCTGTGAGGCCCATTCTCAGGGTTGGAAGGTGGGGTGCATGTGCACACAGCCTTCTGAAGGTGACGTTTTTTCATAGATACCTTCAAATCTCAGTGAAAATCCAGTCCCTGCATCAAGGAGGAAAAACATGGATGCCCACAAAGACCCAAGTGTGGCCAAGGTCAAGGCTGAGCTTGAAAGACAGCTGTCTTGATGACTTCTGCCCCCGGAGCAGGAGCAGTGAGGAGACAATGCTGTGAGAGGTATGGTGTTCCTTCTGAAAGCATCAGGGAACTTTAATAGCTTGCTGTTCCCCCTGTTCCCTGTGCCCCGATTCCCCTTCCCAGGCTGCCCCTGCCCTCCATCACTCACTGCCCACCAGGCCAGGCAGAACCCCACCACTTTGCAGGTGGGGCCGAGCTGCTGCCAGGGCAGAGACGGATGGCATATTTATTAGCTTGTCAAAGCCTCCCCTGTTTGTGGAAGACTCCCCCAGATAAACACAACAGTCCTCTTCCCATTGGCTGCCTCACGGCCCCTGGTCGAGAGTCTCAGCAAAGCGCTTGATGAGGCATAAAATGATGATTAATTAATTTACTGCTCAGTTGATCATCACGCTGCGCGGTTTATGGTTTTCCCAGCGGTCAGCCCTGGCTCTGCAGTGCCTGGCCATGACTGCCTTTGCTTTGACCTGATCTAGGAGATGCCTGGGCTGGGAAGGAGATGGAGGCGGAGTGAAGGCTCCAGGGACCCAGGCCATGGGCCCAAGTCACGGTTGACAGAGCCCCAGCAGCTGGTCGTTAATCAAGGCATACTTACCCTGGGAATGTGGCCAGAGTCCACGGTGCTGGAGACAGCCATTTCTTCCCTTGACTGTTCTCTGGGCTGCCTCTTGGTGAGGTATCTTGGCCCTGCAGGAAGTGAAGGCTGTTCTCCACCATGACAGGAAGTGCCAGGGCACAGAACAGCTGCCTTCCTGCCCACAGATGCTCTATCAGGACTCTGCCTTGCTCTGCTTAGAGTAGAAGTCAGAAGCAAGTTCTGCCTACCATGTTTGAAGCTGAAAGGTCCACAAAGGAGAGGTTAGGGAAGGCAGTGGTCCTTCTCTGGGTCAGTCTTAACTGCGGCATCTAAGTGGTTCCATTTGTTGAGTTTTAAGAGTTCTGCAGTTTGATTTTAGTTAAAGTTCATGCAAGAGTGCACTTATGCACTGCACACGGCCGTGAAGAGTTTTCTGACAGAGTAGAAGATGTTGAAAGAGCAGAAGATGTTACCTAGTATGTGGAAGCTGAAGGACTCTTTCCTGATGAATGCTGATGGATGCGTGTTAGGAACCAGAGCTCTTCTGTCTCAGAATTTTACATGCACAATGCACAGCAGCATAATGCAGATTACCGTGTGGGAAGGGAACTCACTCCACAGTACCTGACCCCAGGTCCAGGGTGCTGCCTTCGAATGAGAAGATTGCATTCTAGCCCCTCTTTGGCAATGGAGCTGGAATATCACAGCACAGCTGTAGTAACGATGGGCTTCTGTTCTTTTCCAGGTTAGAAATACTAGGATGTTTGGAGCTTCACTCATTTTGAGATGAGGGGTGGCAGTGAAGGTAGCTGAGATTTGTAACCTCTCTACCTTCAACCAGGGCCTGTTGCCCCTTTGGGATCAACCTCACTGCTGTCATGTGCCTGGCTCTCCGGGGTTGTTAGGCTGCCCTGTTTCTGCTTGTGAACCCTTGGTTGGAGAAGCCAAGATGCCTTGCAGGATGGCTACTTTCCTTCCTTCACCTCCACTGCCCCATCACACCCCCTACCCCACCCACGCCCCATCTCATCTCCTGCCCCCCACACCCTACCCTTGTACCGCCCTTGCAGTCTATCTCCCACAGTGAGGGGGAGGCTCCAGGTAGACTTCACTCATCGGAGATCACTGGGCCTCTTCTCACAGACTGGAGTTGTGGCACCAACCCTTTGCACTGCTGCCCTCTCAGAGGACATCTAACTTGCCCAGTCAGTGCCTGTGGACAGACAGTCACTGTAAACCAGTCAGGAGCCAGGAAGATGCCAGACTGGGGGGATCATGGGCTGCTCAGCAAGAGGAAGACTTAGGCAGGGAAGACTGCTCAGCTGGAGCAAGGGCGTAAGGACCTCCAGATCATGGTTGCTGGCCTGCTGGGGTCTGTGGGGACCAGATGTTCTGGGCTTCTGCCAGAGGTGGTGAGGAAGAGGGTCAGGGAGTCTACCAGCAGGCTTCTATCCTGCAACCTGGGAGAAATCCTGGGGCCATTCCATGGCTCTGAGTTCTGTACTCACTGAATGTGGAAAGGAACAGAACACGGGTCAGACCTCAGTGTGAGTGTGGGTCCGACAGTCCAGACTCAGCTGTGACATGGTTGCTGGTCTGACCCCTGCCATCCAACTGGCTCCTCTGAAATGGCAGAGAACAGAGGGGACTTGGCATGAGAATGACCAGAGGTCATGCCCGTATACAGGCCCTGTGACACCAATGGTTAGCTAAAGCATGTGATGGTCATTAGAGACATGGTTCACCCATAGCAGAAATCTTTATGTGGGGGTTTTCTTCAGAAAAGGGGCTTCTGAGGGCTAGGATGGGAGCCTGTTAGTGGGGAAGCAGGCCTTGAATTCCATAATACCCCCTTTCTAAAGAGGCTCCATGCCTGGTCTAGCAAAGGGATCACACATCTTCACCCTTCTGACTCTAAGGGGGTAAGGATGTTGTTTTGGTCTCTGCTGGTAGCTTGTCACCATCCTTATAGGGCAGAGCTGTAGGGTGACAGTCCTGCCTTGGTGAGACAGGTCCTTAGTGTGCCACTTTTGGGAGACACTCAGCCCTCCAGAGCAGTGCTCTATTGTGTCCTGCATTAGAAAGCGACATGCTTGGGGTGGATTCTCTAGTATTACCTTATTGCCCCTCTAACAATCTGCTCAAGCCTGGACTTACATCTTACAGATCACGTCTCCAACATGAAAGGATTACTTTGTGTCCTAAGCCCCTTGTCCAAGAGATCATGTGGCACAGGTTCACTGTAAGGAGCTATGTTTTATTTTGAACATGTGATGCTTCCTTTTTAGAAATTAAAACTGGCAACAGATGGAGACACTCAAAACTACAATCAATCAAAATCTAGAGTTGTGGAGCCCAGTTCGAATAGACCCATCTACAAAGTATTCCTGCACCTAAGGCTCAGAGAATACTGTGGAAAGATTGTAAGAGCCAGAGGATCGGGCGGGGGCTTTCTTTCAGACTGTGTCTCCTAGTAATGTCGTAAGCTACACCCATAAAGTGGTTGCCCAAATGTGAGCTGAACAAGAACTACACCAATGAACATGCCTCAACCCTGCACAAAGAACTACAGGCCATTGAGGAAAGCTGCGATTGGGAGAGGTGGTCTTCCCCAGAAAGAACACACTAATTGGTTGTCCAGTGTCTAACAGTCAATTCTGAAAACACACATACAGGTAGCATTATATGGAATGAACAGGTTATATTTAGAAACATATGAATATACACATTTATATATGTGTGCAATAACAATTAGTGAAAAAAGAGGCCATGAATTTGAAGAACAGGGAGGGATCTATGGGATGATTGAAAAGGAGGAATAGAAGAGAGAAATGTTATAATTAAATTATGAGCTCAAAAAGAAAAAAAAAGGCTGTGTCAGTGTAGTAGCTCACATCTGTATTTCTAGCATTTAGAAGGTTGGAGCAGAGGATTGCTATAACTTTGAGGCAAGCTTGGGTTTCACACCACTCTGACCTTATCCTGGGAATGGCATTCTGTGCTAACAGATGATGAAAAGGCCCACGTTTCACACCACAGTTCAGGAATCCCATATGACTGCCATCCCCTTGCCCAGGATGTTCAAGCTAACAATTACTGCATGTTTCTCTAGTCGCAACCTACAGTTCTGCCAGCAGAGATGGTCCAAACCTTCACGTCAGAGAAGTTGTTTTCAAAAAAATGAATCTTAGGCTGAGTAGGTAGTGAAGTGCTTGTAGCATAAATGTAAGGACCAGAGTTCAGATCCCAAAAGCTACATTAAAATCAGATAAGCATGGCAGCTTGTCTGTCAGTCCAGCCCAAATGGCGAGCTCTGTGATCGATTGAGAGACTCTGTCTCAACATACAAAGTGGACTGTGATTGAGGAACACGCCTCATGGATATGTGCTTACACACACCTGCATACCCCAACACATGTGAACATGCATACACACATGCACTACACCCTACACACAAGCAAAGAAGCTCACACCATGGGTCTCTGACTCATCTGTGCTGGAATCTCCAAGCCACCCTGTCACTTCTGCAACCTGTGTTCTTCCCTTCTGCTCCCCATGCCAGCAGCGGGGCCCTGTGGCACCACGTCAACCACATGTGCTCTCTGGGCCACCAAGGACCGTGTCTTTTCCTCTACTTCCACGGTCAATGATGGGGACAGAGGCTCCCGTCTCTTCCCCAAGTGGAGTGGGAGACGCAAGATGAGTGACGCTTCTTAGAAAATGTTGAACAGCCACAGAAGGAGAAAGTGGTGGAAGTGACCGAGACGTGAAGTCTTCAAAGATGGAAGTGTGACAGAGGAGGTGAGGGAAATAACCCTCAGAGTGAAGGTCACAGGTCCGGGGTCCCTGGGCAGGGAAGCGGCATGATCAGACTTTTAGTCATCTAGTCTGGGCACTCCTGCTACTGAGGGAGGGTCTGGGTGAGGTGGATGAAAGGCAGGAGGACTTCTGCAAGGCTTGTGTCTCAGGGCGATGAGATACTTTGCTTACATCCTACCTGCCTGGCTTCCAGGAGCTCTTAGGTAGACTCTCCATCGGAGTCACTCTTTGCCAAGAAGAATGTATGACACTTGGAGTTCATCACCAAAAAGCATCATGAAGTAAGCAGGTACCTCTTTACAGAGAAAGAAATCTCCAGCATTTCCACATAGGACTGCACACACTCCAGCTCCACTGTGGCAATGCTGTCCTTGAAGGTGCTCAGCCGTGTGCAGAGCAGCTGTGGCATCTAAGGACTCCTTGCTTTTGACCAAAGACACATTTAATTGAAAGTATCTCACAGGAAAAAAAAAGTTTCAGTACACACACTGCAGACAAGCGTGCAGTGGCTGAATACAACATTGGCTTCACGTTGTCTCTTCAGCAACCTCGGTTCTGAGTCACTCCCCACCTCACAGCCACAGCCTCCACTTCAGATGGAGTTGAAGACCTTGCCACGTCCAGGGTAGCCAGAAGACACTCACGTCTCCTTGGGCAGGGAACCTGTTGTTGAAGGAAAGGGTAGGTAGAGGCATGGATCATGTCAAAGGGGACTCTGTGTCTTACCTGGTGTGACACTGGCTGCCTTCTTCTTGGGTTCCCTGGAGGAGATCAGTTACTCCCTTGGCCTGTGTTGAGCTTTGGGGTGGGATTTGTTTGTAGCACCTTCTCTATCTCATAAAGGTGCAAAGCCTCTTTTTCTTCCTGTTGACTTCCTCCTGTGGATCAGGTTTTAGTGTGCCAGGGAAGCAAGTGGCCTTATTGCATGATCAGAGCTAATGAAAAATAAAAAGCACAAGATGTGGTGGACGCTGGGCCTGCACTCTGTTTAATGAAGAATATTGACCGGCAACCTGCAACTGATGTCGCTATGGATTTTTACTTTGTCTATTCATGGCTCTATGAAGCAGTCCATCGGATCTCCCTGGGCAGGAGGATAAGGTGATAGCTAACGACTCTGTGTTTTATTTAGTGTTAAACAAAGCAGTCAATTTGAATCTGCAGTGGGCAAGGAGGCATCTCTGGTTTATATAAACTGCAGCCATGAGCCAGAGTGTATTCAGATGGCCTTAAGGAATAGCAACGGTTCTTCACACAAGGCGGCGGCATCCCATCCATTCATTAAGACTCAGTTAATGGCTGGCATCTGGATTTAGAACAATATTCTACATGTGGAATGACTTTTGCAAATATCCCAAACAGTGTCTTGGGGTCCCTCCACTTGAACTTCGTGGAGTGTACCCATTTCACATAAATAGGAGAGTTGCTTCTTTACTGTGTGTTTCACAAGGGTCGTATTCATTAGGCACTGGACTCCAGAAGCCAGGGGTCTAGTAATAACCGTGGTCCAAGTAGGGTTTAATGATATCTGTCTCCACCTGGCAGTGCCTCTCAGGGAAAGCGGTCTGCACTCCATCTGCCTTCCCTGAGACCTAGGATGGTAAACTCCGTAGCTCGCTCATTTTAGGGTGAGCCAGGGTAACCTGCAGAAATTTCTTCCTCCACCTTGGATTCACCTTCAGGTGTACTTCAGGATGTGAGGGAGAGAACCCATATGCTCTGGAACCTCCTTCTATGCACTAAAAGGAAACAGCTGTCACCACCCTTTGTCCTCTTTTCTCAGGGTCACCTTTTCTGGTGTCTTCTAAGCAGCAGCAGACTTGCGGCACAATTACTTCACCCTAGACCCCTGGCTGTTTTAACATCTTCATCTCTGATAGGGAAATACGACCTCTGAAGCAGAAGCTTCGGCCTGAGGCCCTAGGACATAGGATCCCAGGCTGAACTCAGTCAGCTGCCCTAATACCTGTATTTTTCTAGACAGACTGCCATGTGCTTCCTGTTGACCTGTGTCCTTAAGCCATTTCAGCTTCAGCCACAAGCAGAAACTAACTAGTCACTGTCCTCCTATGTCACATCCTGGTCACCAATGGGCTCCTCAGGGCAATGGAAAGGCGATGGCCTTTTTGTAGTCATAGTGTCCCCCATGTGGTGGATATTTGCTGGTCCCCACCAACTTGGACACTGCAGGTGATGGCTAGTGAAGTTATCTGCTTGATAAGAACACTGAGGTGTACTCCATTCCCCCACTGGAAATTGTTTAAGTGGGGATCACAGAGCATGGGATCTTTAAATGACTTTACACACATGAGGCTCTGACCTGACCCACAGGACAAGCTACTGGCTCTTGCTCCCCACAAACAGTAAATTCTGCTCCATCAATCCCAGACTTCCATCCCTCACTACTGAACGCTAAAATGGTACCTTGCTCAAGCCAACAACATTTTTTTTTCCTTCAGAAGGTTTGGGGAAATCACTGCACAGTGTGGAGCAACCTGGCAGTGAGAAACTGCCATTTTTGTTCCTAGGCAGGCTTACGTCGGACCTGTGTGGCTTTGCCAACCCACTGTCAGCACCGAGCAATTACCCTCAGCAAGGAGACTGCTTCTTGCTTCTCAAGCAATGGTGTGTTAGCGTCAGTCAAAGTTTACTTGATCAGACTCCGACGGTTCTGGTTCAAACACTCACTACAGGCTTCCCAGACATGCAATGGGGGCTTCCCAGAAAAGAGGGATCAGGGAAGAACAAATCATTCTGAGTCTGACTCTGAGGACCTTGAATAGGGTAGGAGTTCACCTGTGGCTTCAGGTCTTTACCTCTCTTCTTGAGAAAAGAGAAAAGGGACAGCCTGGGGACAGAAATCAATAAACAGCGAGGAAGGATGTGAGTGTGTTGCGGAAGAAGCCTACCTCTAGCTCCAGAAATACAATGGAGTCGGTCTGGAAAGTGGTAGAGGAGCCCGAGTTGTGGGCCCCAAGACCCCAGGAGCAGTTCTGTTGGGTCAGTCTCTTGAAGTGTCGGGCTGTGAGGACTGTGAGGACTCAGAACTAACTGGGTCTCAGCCTTTAAGTCTGGTCGCCCCTGGACTGGTGGGGTACTTGGTTCCTCTGAGCAGATAGTATCCAATTCAGGACCCCTCTACCAGGTGCTCAATAGTGAGAAAACACACCATGGGAATAGGCAAAGACTCTGTCTCGGATTTCTGGTGCTTGCACACAGAACAGCTTTACACCACCTCCCTTAGGCATCATTTTGCTTCTTCTCTGTGTCACAGGGCTCCTCAGAGCACTGACTCTAGTGGGCACTGGGAGGTCAAGAGATGATGATAACACAGGTCAAGGGGTGGGATAAATGTCCAGAGCACGGCATGAGCCCCGGCAGTCCACGTGGACAGTGGTTCTCCTTTGGTCATGAACCTTGTCTTTCAATTGGACTTTGCGTTTACTGAGGTCTGAGTTGTCTTGCATGGAGAAACCAAAGCTTGGGGCCTAGAAAGCCCCACCACG
Organism: Peromyscus californicus insignis; assembly: GCF_007827085.1. Classification (NCBI taxonomy): domain Eukaryota; kingdom Metazoa; phylum Chordata; class Mammalia; order Rodentia; family Cricetidae; genus Peromyscus; species Peromyscus californicus. The sequence continues at coordinate 1,852,664 of NW_026294480.1, read as the reverse complement.
TGTTCACACTGCATGGCAGGTGTCGCTCAGAGAAAAACTAACTTCACCACAATTTTTGTTCAAGGTGAATTTTGCACAACCTGTGGAGGGGAAAGAAAAAATTCCTAAAATCCCAGCAAGAAGTGGCAGTGATGAAGCAAACAGACCCCGGATGAGTCACCCGCACCACGGGCTCGGTCTGCACACACATCTCTGCGTCTCTGGGAGACCTTGAGGAGCAGGTGTGGAGAGGCCCCCTCCAGCTGCCTTCTGCAGTTCCGCAGAGCCTGGCCGCGCCGCCGCTCACAGTCACTTGGATGCCTTCTGAGTGTATCTTCCTTCCGGCTGGCACAGGGCTGACGGGAGCAGACAGGGCACTGCAGGGAGGAGGGAGGCTGGCTTCTGAAACCTTATGGCGAGCTTTGCTTTCCAAAAGATTTACATTCTTGTTCAACAAGCACATAAACACCCGGTTTGCCTTGTGTTTGTGATTACGGCTGGAGCTCGGGTGCAGAGCTCGCATCCTGCCAGCAGATTCCCACTGGGGCGAGCGGATGTATGAGGCAACGGCGTCTTACCAGGATGCCTGCCAATGCAGTCCCCGTCAAAGGCGAGCTTGTGGTAAGTCTGCACAAGGTCTCGGTATATGTTTTCCCTACTCTGGGATTTACTTCTAAAGTTTTGACCCACAGTAGCCTTTGAGGTAAGTAACTGAAGCATTTGGGGGCAGGTGTGTAGTCCCTGTTTGATGGTTATTGAGTTGAGGTCACTTTGTCCTGGCCACCATGTAGTGAACACTGAATAACACCCAGGGAACCTGCTCAGAGCATGAAAAGGACAACGAAGAAAGTTTCTAGGGACAGAAGGAATCATTACTTGTCCTAATGTCCTAAGACACATGGAAAGTCTGCCTTCAGCATCTGTCTGTACTGCGTGGACTCCCTCGGCTCCCCATGGGGCTTCATCTCCCCACTCACTCCTCTGCAGTAAGAACCTGGGGGAGGGGATGAGTAGGTTGCACCCCCAAAGACTCGTGTCCCCTTTAATCCCCTTCAACGTATGCTGCTGTTTCTCTTTCATCACTTAAGAATCAGAGAATTCACCAAACACACAGCACAAGGCGACGGAAAGATTTCACCCCAGCCACTGCAGCAGGGCAGCCCCTGAATCAGGTGACTGAAGGTCAGAGGGCAGCAGGTGGGCTGATGCGGCTGACTTCCAGCTTTTTGACTGTAGGTGCTAACATTGAAGCTGCCACAGAATGGAGGCAGGCATTGGTCCCCCTCAGAGACCTGGAGAGTTATGGCTGTGCCCGGTCTTACATGAAACCAACTGGCTCCTTCCCTGCCTGAGGTGGAGTTGGCTTCATGGACTCCACACCTGGTTCTGTTGTTTTGTAGTGTGGTTGGCATTCTTGGGTAGGCACAGAAGGGGCTGGGGCTAGCCCGTCTCACCAGTTATTCTTGTTATTAAATAAAGTACTTCAATTAAACACCAGGGAGGTAATGTTGGCTGTCAATACCCACATAGTGTAAGTAGAAGGGGAGAGAGTTCTTTTAAATCGTGAAGCCCAAGCAGGCGGAACTCATCAACGTTTTATGAAGATGTCATTTGTGTATTCTGCATACAATTTGCAAGATCAAAAACGTCCTCTAGGTCTCTACTCTCATAGTACTTGGCAGATGTCTTAATGAATGTCTAGAAAGAAAACCCAGAAATCCTAGGTGCTGCGGAGAGAGAGTTCCTGCCTCCTAAATTTCTAGGGAAATTGGAGGCTGAATAAACCTATTTTAAATTTATAAAGTTTAGATCCTTTATCATTATTATTATTATTTTTGACACAGGGTCTTTCTACAGCCCTGGCTGTCCTGAAACTCACTATGTAGATGAGGTTGGCCTGGAACTCACAGATATCCACCTGCCTCTGCCTCCCAAGTTCTGGTATTAAAGCTGTGTGCCAGTATGCCTACGTCATCATTGACTTATTTTTATGAATCAGACAAGCACCCTCGCTGGGTAGAATGAGAGCCTGATGCTGTGTTCAGGACACTGGAATTCTCATAGAACATTCTGGAGCATCTTTGCTACATCTGTCCTCACTGCTCTCCTGCAGAGAAGCTGGGAATGTGCTGACCTCTGACTTCAGCATCACTTTCTTGGTAATGAAATGCACATCCTTCTCTGTGAAAGGTTATGATGTATAGAGGGCATCCCGGCAGAGTAAGTGGCAGGGATGGTGTAGAAGATGGGAGCATATGGGCAGCAGGCCAGTCACTGCATCTGAGAGGATGGGAGGATGGCAGACACAGTGCACGTGTTAAAGGCAACTGTTTTCTACTATTGTCTGAATGGTGCATGTCTAAGTAGAGATGGATCTGTTTAACTTCCCCAGTAAAATAAGCTGATGAAAGAAGACGGGGCAGGGGTGGGATAGGGGGAGCTGTCTAGGTCAGCTTGAGATTGCTACAAGTTTGGTCTCTCATGGCACAACCATTAAGGATAATTTCTATCGTCCGTGTTTGAGTGATTTCAGCATAAGTTCTTTGGAATCAAATGAGGTCAGCTGTGCAGAAAGAGGGAAAGTTAAGGATGGCCAGACATGTTGCTTGAGCTTGTCCGATGTGAGTAGGATCATGGAAGAGGGGTAAGTTTCGCCCAAGTGCTCTGGTTTCCTCCTGTTTATTCTGAGGCTATGGTGTCATGTGCGATTACATTTTATGAGAAGATAATTACCAGCAGAGCAGCTTCTCTAAGCACGCACAGGTGAGCTCAATGCTGAGGTAAATGCATTTGGGTTTGTTAATGAGCTCCACTCTCCGGCTCGATGGGCTCCTAGCTTGACTGTGTAATGTGGACTTGGAAGAGCCATCCTTCCCATCAACCCTTGCCACATTAGCACTGTCCGTAGATTCTCTGCTTAGCAGAAAGGTGGTACCAGATCCCACATGCTGGCCCGAAGCACCAAGTGCTTTGCTGAACCATGCACCTGCTGTAGGGCAGGACCTGAAAGGGGTGTGTCTGCAGCTGTGACAGTTGGTGGCTTCTACAGTGAAAGTGAAGGGCAGAGACTGACAGTGAGAAGTCTTCACAGAAGCAGGCAGGGAGCTGAAACAACCTCCTTGAAACACATCAGAAAAGTGTCTATCCAGGCAGGTGCTGGGTCTTCTTGGCCCCAGAATTTGAATTGGCATCTGCAGACTGCATTTTCTCTACCACCAACATACAGGGAGCTTCCTGTGTGCTGGCACTTGTCTTAGATGCTGTGACATTCTATGCAGACAAAGGAGAAGGCATTGCACTTGGTCCTGTCCCTGAGAATCTCAGATGCCTGCCTTCTGCTGACCCAATCACAATGGAATGTCCTCAGCTATGAGAAACACAGAGCATGTTTATCCATCCTGAAATGTAACAATGCTTATAGAAGATACGATTATCATTAAGCCCACTTTCAGCACTCATTTTGATGGATAAGAACCAAATTGAATTAGGTCATCCAATTCAATCACTCTTAGGTGACTTAGATGGTTTGCATGGAGGAGAAGGTGTGGACATCACAGAGTGATGGGAACACCAGTAGCTTGCTGGTAGGGGGTGGAGCCTCCCCCCCATGGTCTCTTGTATCCAGAGTCTAAACCCTGCACTGCCCACACAGCTGGTGGGTGGTCAGATGTAGTTTCTCTTACAATGTTTCCTAGCTGTGTCTCCTAGAAAGGACTCCAGTGACACTTGGTGGCTTCATTGGAAAGACACCCACGGCTTAGGCTTGATCTGTTCTCAATAATAGAAGTAGGACATTTGTTTCTGATCTTCATGGGAATTTGCTTCCTGCATGCAATCGCACCACAGAGAAGAAGGAATGATTGAGTTCTTGGGATATGGAGAGAAGTCGCTTCCAGAGACCCAGCAACCAGAGGAATTTGCTAGCTGTGCCCTGGCTGCCAAGCCTGCCCTACATGCTTCTCTAGAGCAGGTTCACCTTCTCAGGATACTCCACAGGCACATGCTGTAACTATCTTCCAGTCCAAGTTCACATTTACTCTCTGATGAGCTTCATCTCCAGGCTCCAGTCACCCCTGGGCAGTGCTTTTTACTGGTACCCATTACCCCACCATCCTCTCTGCTTCGCATAAAATTCCCACCTTCCCGGGACCTCTCACTTTTCTCCTGTTGCGGTGCACACACGGCAATCTTGCTGTGCAGGTGGGAACTAAGCATCATGCTGGCTCTGCCCCCACAACAGAGCTCTGTGGTTCTGCTTCCTACCCATCCAGAAGCTCCACCCACCATTCCTTACTCTAGAACATCTTCCTGGGTGCATGTGGCTGTTTTGTTTTTAAATCTCCTGAGGGTTTGTCTTAGTTCAGCTTGTCTGGTCATTCAGCAGTGAGGACCCTTTTCAGACCACCAGAAATGAGAGTTTTGAGGAAGCTTAGAAATCGTGTCCTAAATCACAAGTCATTTGCTCCTCTTTGCAGCCGTCTTGTAGGTTCTTCTTTTGTCCCTGCAGACACTCATGGTGCATTTTGCACAGAGTAGGCCTCCACAGTCAGTTGCCAAAAGGAACATTCAAACTTGCTGCCTGACCAGTCTGCTCTCATTCTGTCCACAAGGAGGAAAAAGGTCCTTATTACACAGGGGGACTGAAGGGGCAGTAGCAAGCATTCCCTGGGAACTGCCCATAGTTCTCCAGGCTGAGAAGACCGTTCAGTTCTGGAGATACCTGGTGCACCCTGTGGACCTAGAGCCAGCTGTGGTGACACATGTTCTTCCTTGTAGATGACATGCACATTCAATAAAGACAAGCACACATAGAAACAGTGCACCCACTGCAAGAGGATTCTTGGTCTTGGTTTGGCATTTGAGCTCGTGTTCCCATCACAGGAGGGAGGCTTGGGAAGCAGCTACCACCTAACTTGGAGCATAAGGAGCATGAGAAGATTCCAGAAGTCTGTTACAGTGGACATGTCCATCATTTAGGGCCAGAGGACAGGGATGGGCCAAGAGGAGGAAGAACAGCACCCAGGAAGGCTGTTGAGTTATGCATGCCGTGAGTGACGAGCATGCCAGACTGTCCTTGTATCTGCCTGTAGGGAAATGATCTTTGTTACAGCAAGAAGCACAGAATGTTTGAAGTAAAGTGAAGTGATGTAAGGAGCGATAAGAGTATTGCGTAAGATGTTCTAGATGACTAATTAAGAACTGTTTCCAGGAAATCAAAATCGTTATGTATTCCAGCCATTCTCTTTCCATTTCCGTTGCTGTGATTACATATCATGGCACAAATCAACTTAGGGGAGAAAAGGGTTACGTCAGTTTACAGTTCTAGATTGTGGCCCATCACGGTGGGGAAGCCGTAGCAGGAATTTCATACACCTGGTCATATCACATCTACAGTCAAGAGCAGAGAGGATCGGATACATGATCACTTGCTTGAGCTCACCTCAGTTTCACCTTTTGTACAGTTCAGGACACCCTGTCTAGGGAACAGTGCTGCCCATAGAGGGCTAGGTCTTCCCACGTGAACTAAGACAATCCTTCACAAATAAGCCCGAAGTCCAACCCAATGTAGACAACCCCTCACTGAGGGTCTCTTCCCAGGCCTGAGAAGCCAAGACAGTTCAGCAGAGAAGGTGTCTTTTCTTCCCAGTGACATGTTAGGTCCAAGACAATCAGGGACATCAGCTCAGCTCTTCACCTGCTGCATAAACTCCAGGGGTCGCTGGGGGGTGGGAATTCAGCTCTCAAGGACATCACCAATTTACCAGTGGAAGAAGGGACAGGAAAGTTGGCTCCTGATGTCACAGACTCAGACTGAGTTCCAGCCACTGGTTTTTGTTGTTGTTGTTGTTTTGTTTTTTTCTTCTTTTTCCCGTCTGTCCTTGATTTTCCCAGCTCTTGGGTTGGCTGAGAGCTAGTCCTCAGTTGCCACATTCAGACAATTTATTTGCTTGCTAGTGATCAACAGCTCCTTCTTAGGAAGGGTGGGGCAAGGCGCAGGGCCTGCCAAGAGCAGAGGCAGATGACTAAGGACCTCGCGTATTTAAGTAGGTTAAGAGAATCCACCAGGGGTTTCTTTTCTGAAACTTTCTGGACCCTTCAATCAATGCAACTAACATCTGCCACATCATTTTAGAGTGGGCCTTCCCCTCAACTAAACCTTCACCCCATATAGTCTTTCAGGCAAAAATTCTTTTCTTTGATCTGACCACAGATTCTCCATTGGCAGCATATGTAATGTGTCACATGAGATTGTTAAGCCAGTTTAAAAACTTTTCCCCACAGTTTGTCACTTTTTTTTGGATTGGTGTTCTGCTTTATAGACTAGAATGGTCTGGAACTCACAATGCTGGTCTGGGACTCACAATGCTGGTCTGGAACTCATGGCCATTGGCCTGTCTCAGATCCCCAAGTGGTGGGATGGTGAGCCACCACACCTGGACTATCACTTGCATTTCTTAAGGATGTAGTCATCTAAAACTAGTGCTTTATTTCTGACCATCGTGAGAAACATTACTTTGAACTTCTGAAATGTGCTGTCCCGGTCAAGTTCTCCGGAGACACACTTTAGGGTGAGGACTTGCCCATGGCAGTTGCCACAGAAAGTCGCTGTAGAGAGGGGCCAATGAGTGTGGGATGCAGGGCAGAGCAGTGCAGATGAAGTTCCAACCTCACCCCTCCCTGTGGGTCTCTGGAGCCTGATGGTATTTCTCAGGTTCTGCCAACTCAGGTGAGGGAGCTGGGCTTCCCGCCCCTGTCTCAGGGCTCAGAGAATTGGGGAGGATGCATCAGTTCCTTCCCAGGCTGGAGTCACTTAGACAAAGCAGTTAAATAAAGGAGTTCCTCAAAGATTAATCAGATGTGGGCAGCTGAAGGGAAGATGACAGAACCAGGAGCCGGAGGTATCAACGGAGCCATCAACACACATTCATTTCCCCAGAAAGGCTTTGCAGGAAGTCAGTGAGTCGGCAAGTAACGTTGTAAACACCACCGTGACTTTGACTTTATCCAGAGAAAACCCAACACACGTTCTGCAGCTTTGAGTTCTGAAGGCTACTTTTGTTGAGGACTGGGTTATCACCCAGGAAAGCCATTAATTCACACAACTGATACATCATGGTTGATAAATGGGCATTTCCTATGCTACAGAAAATGTTTTAATTTTTTTGTGATTTTACTGGGATGATAAATGTTTTCTGAAAATTTTTTCAAAATGAGATGGGCTAGAACACTCATGAATAAAAATAATTTGTGTCTTTTTGATCAAAAAAATGTATCCAGGAAAATAGCAACACTCCTAGAAACTGTGAATACGCTGTGTTAACACTTCCCCGTGCGCTGGTCAGTAGAGTGGGAAATCCTGTCGAGGTCTTCGTTTCACAGCCAGCTGTTCTGAGCTCACAGTAGTTGTTTCAAGTTGAAAGAAGGTTGTGGCAGAGGAAGAAAGGGACCAGTTAAACAGTTTGTTCCCCACCCCCTCAACTCAAGTACACACTTCCAACTACAAAATGCTGTTTGCAGTCGAGAGGTCAGGGAGGAGGAGACATCAGGGAAGAAGATACAGAAAGGTGATGGCATCGGGGGAGATCAGAAGGATCCAGCCCAAGGCTTCCCTGAGAACTAGGCACCCATCAAAGCTTGGCTCCCTCCACTCCACTTCTGCTTGTGTCCTCCACTGGAGTCCAGTTCCTTCCATTGTTTGAGGAGAACAGATACTTCATCATTCCACAACTGTTCCGAGTCTTGTAGCCTCCTGACTTCCAGGCTTTCCCTAAAAACACACTTTCACACCTACTTTTAAAAGAGGTTTTCTTATCATGTTAAGTGAAACTCATTAGCAGACAAAAATGCAATAGATCAGGTTTTCAGGGGAAAAATCTCTTGTTCAAATGTTAGAACTTTTGGCATGAGGGTTAGCGAAGTAAGCAAGATCATGGTCCTGGGCCACACCCTTCAGGGAGTGAGTTGGGCAGCAGCAGCTCCTCTCCAACTAAGGAGCTCCCACTTTCCTCAGGCCATCAGTCCCACATTTATACCATTTGATTTTCCATGTCTGCAAGCTGTAATCAACAGGACTCAGCAGGAATTGTAAACTCTATATGGACGGACTCCTTTCCGTTTTGAGGACTTGCAGTTCCTTTTTGTTTGTTTTCTATACCTGCCAAAGAGTGACATTTGGAGCTAAGAACTATTCATGCTTGATATTACTACTTTTTCATGCATAGTATAAAAAAATGATTTCTCAACTTGCTATTCACCCACAGAGCTGTCTAAAGCCTGGACAGATTCTTACCAGTAGTGATTCCATTCTGAAATCAGTTAAGATCACTCAATAATTTACAGAAGAAAAATGACAATACCTAAACCACACACACACACACACACACACACACACACACACACACACTCATTTCTATTTTTTGTATATGAAAAGTTTTAATAGGATAAGTACTTAGGAGACCTTCTGTTGATACTGTAATCTTAACATCTTAAGAAGCCTAATAAATGTTCCAGAGAGATTGTTCAGCAGTTAAAAATGCTTGCTGCTCTTGCAAAGGACCAGGGTTCAGTTCCTAGCATCCACACGGTAGCCCACAATCTCCTGTAACCTCAGAGGACCCAAAGCCCTTTTCTGCCCTTTGTAGGCACCAGATGTGTACGTGGTGCACATGCATACATGCAGACAAACACATCTCCCTAAGCTTCTCTCCAGACCGTCTACCAAGTCTTCCCAAAAGTAGATTATATGGCCTACCAAAAATTATAGGTTGGAGGAAAGAAGAGTCCAAAGAAAGTTCCAGAGTGAAAGGCCAGGAAAGTGTGAAAAAGCTGTGCCTGCAGAGCACAACAGAGAACCCCAGGGAAGGCACAGCGCAGTGGGACCCCGGAGGCTCCTTGGCCAGGGAGTCAGGGGTGCGGGGCGGAGGGATGCAGTGGAGAAGCAACCGGTTGGTGGAATGATTGTTTTCCTCAGAAGCCTCACTAAAGGGGAGGGCGAGTGGGACTCGCCCCTTGGGTTGAATTATTTGTGTTTTTAAGACCAGAAAGACTTCATCATGTTCACTGGACCAAAGTGAAAGTTAAAAGGAAGGCAAGGCAGTGTGGAGTGGGTGGTGGAGGGTGTGAGCCCCTTTGGGAGGGGGCAGAATCCTGCCCAACAAAGAAGGTAGACCCTCGAGCTTTCTCGCAATGCCGCCCCCCCCAAAAAAAAACAAGACTAGAAGAAACAACAGCTCAGGGGTGGCCCAGAGAGCCAAGGGTGAGTCAGCCCTGGGGCAGGAGTGGAGGTGGTCATGTGGGTCCTGAGAGCAGGGGTGTTGCTACCAGCAGACCTGCCAGCCCAAGGGTCTGACACTCCTGGGCCCTCTGGAAGCTCTCTGTTTAGAGACTCGGAGTGGCTGAGGCCCTTTCTTCTGAGGATGCTACCTCCTCACCCTTACATCAGGTGTAGACAAGCCTGTAGAGTCCTGCTCGACCCTCCCACCAACACCCCTGTGCTGACCTGAAGGCAGCTAGCCCTCCACAGAGTGTGCTGAAAGACCACACTGGATGAAGAGTGGCCATGTCCCTTCCCTGGGACTTTCTTTCTTCCTTTCTGTTAGAAAAATAGCACTTGCATATTAGCATTCAGCATGGAATTGACAGGCACAGTTAAGTTTCAGGGGAGGGAAGAGTGAGTGACAAGCCCAGAGCTGATCTGACCACAGTACAGATGGAACCTACCAAGTCACTGCAAGCCTGTCCCCAAGTACACATCCTCCCAGAAGGGTCCTGGGTTCTTTTCCTCTTTCTTGGCAAAGCAGGACTAGATATTACATCCTCTCAGGGATTCCACCAGCCCACAGCTGTGAGTTCACAGAGACTCTGCCAGCAGAGGGCCACCAGCTCCTATTCAGAGTCCTTGTTTTTGTGAGATTCTAAGATTTGATCCTGGGTTTTACAGTTCCAAACCCAGCTGTGACTGTCAGTGTCATGGGGCACTGATCTGATGAGATGATGGGTAGCAGTTTTGAATGGTGACAGAGGACACTCACTGGGCAAACCCTAGGAGCCCCACCTGCGATGACTGTGTGGAGCCCAAGGCAATGCACCATTAGTGCCGAGGAAGAGGAGGGGTTTGCAGGGTTTGCCCAGCTCCTGTGGCACAGAGAGAGGCCAGCAACCTGTAAGGCTGGAGGGCTGAATCAGATATGTCCCATCATGCCTTCCCTTCCTTGGGGATTATTATTTATGTTAGATGCTTGAGGTCTATTCTGGTAGATGTTGCCTTGTAGGAATCTACTACAGAAGTGATTCCCAGTCTCTGCCAGCCAGGGGAGCCTCTCCTGACAATTGTTACCTTAGAGTTACAGGATGGGGGACACCAGAGTTTGGCTTGCCAGCTGTGGAGTTTCCATTTCTACACTGAAGGCTTGTAACAGTCAAGAAAGAACCCATGTCTTTTAAAATGGTGCATTCTGAAAACCAGCACCAACCAGAGGAAAGAGGTGTGTGTGTGGGGGGGGGGGAGGTAGTCTTCGACAGAGACTTGCTAACATTTGGAGAGCACACAGTGAAGAATCTAGCCCACCTCATGGGCAGGTCATGGTTGATGCCTTGGCTCTAGTGAGGGAACTGCCCAGTTGGATATTCTGGATGTGAGTCACAATGGCTGCAGCGCTCTGGTACTAACTGCTACTTTGGACCTAAGGTCAGGATCTGGCGGGAACCAGCTGTCCCAAAGAAAGCTGTTCTCTACTATTGCCTTCTTGGGCTGCAACTGAGCACAGTGCGAGCTACATTAGGGAATGTGGGGAGGGGGCTTCACTATACAAAGACTCCCACCCATGAATTTAAAACAAACAAACCTCAAGATGAACATCAGTGAACATGGAATTCAGGATTTTACAGTAATCTTTCATTATTCCTGGGCTCCGGCTGGCCATGCAACCGACACCTCTGATCCCAAAGTCTCTCTGCTCCGTGATGTAATTCCGTGCCATTGGGCAGGTTTTCCTGTCCTGCCCCTTCTAGCCCGGCAGCTGGCATCCAGTCCCCTCTCCTTGGATCTGCTGTTCCAGGTTTGTCCTTTGTGGGAAGCTGATTCACGAACGTCTTGACCATTCCCTCCTGAAGGAGCGTGTGTCTGTGTATCTGTAACTGGTAACTGTCATTTTCTTTTGGCAATTTTTCCTGTCATCTCCACAGTTGTCACTTTTGAAGAAATAGGAGGAGATTGCAGAGAGACCTGCGTCAGCCTTCTGTCCTTGTCCTAGCAGGGGTGGTCAGAAGCTGTCAAGAGAGGAGACGGGGCAGCTCCGGTGCCTCCTGGTACTTTGTGTTGGTAGCTGAGGTGCTTCTCACTCAAGGAAAAGTCAGGATGGACTGCTGTCTCTGTTTGGTGTGTGAAGTGTGCAGATAAATGATTTCAGAGGCCACAGCCTGGGTGGGTGGGAGGCCAGAGGCCAGGGATGAAGGGTGGAGGTTCAGTAAGAGCCGTTTCCAAATGGCTGTACATGGTTCATGCATCCCAGGTTCAGCTGAAGGCTAAGGCCTACATAACTTAGGAAGAGGCTGACGATGTGCATTTGGGGGTCTCTTGTACTTCTCATTTCCTAGGTGACTCTTCACCACAAGAATCCTCTCAGGCTGCCATAGCAATGTCGCTTTAGCATAGCATCTTAAAATGAGAAATTTCTCCTCTCAGTCCTGACCTGGAAGTTTGGAATCAGGTATGGTCAGCCCCTCTCTCCTTCCCCAGAGGCACTAGAAGGGTCTCATTATATATATATATATTTTTTGCATGGTGTTTCCCACAGACTGTGTGGAAGACCTAGATCTCAGCTAGTGATCCTTATGGAGACATGAATGGACTGCAAGGGTACTGGCCTCATTGATGGATTAACCCATCAATGGATTAGGCTATTGGGAGATGAAGCCTGATTGGAAGAAAGAAGTGAGTCACAAGGTATGTATTATTCCAGGGTACCCATTGCTTGTGTTTTTTCCAATTCTTTGCCACCATGATGTGAACAGTGTAACATGCCGGAAGCCATAATGACAGAGCCCGAACAATTCAGCCCTCTATAAACTACTTAAGTCAAGTATATTGTCACTGATTCAGGGTCTGCCTAGACATTGGAGCAGCAGGAGGACACATCTTCTCCACGTCTTCCTATTGCTCTTCTCTTGGTGCTTGTCAGGATGCCCCAGTGGCCCTAGGTCTAAGGATTCCAATCATATTAGAATCCACATTACACACTTCATTTTCCCCTGCATGCATCTCCAAAGACACTTTGCACATAAAGGTCACATCTGCACATGTGGTGTTAGGGTGTGCACATCTTTCAGAGAATGAACCTGCACCACTTGCTAGAGCTTTAAAGAAAGTGCACCTGGGAGGCTTAATCTGAAAAAGGGGTGTACAGATGTGAGATTTGTACCTCAAAACAAAGATGGCCGTCTTCAGGAACCTTATGTGTGCCAGTGCCTGCTACCACAGAGCAACTCCATTTCAAAACAATCCATTTTCTTAGCACGAGGGAATCTGCCTTTGCGGAGAGTCACATTTACTCACATAAAGGAACTGTGACAGGGTGGCACTGTCTGCATTGGGAAGGTGTAGTGCTCCCATGGCTACAGTCTAGACAGCACACTGCTCAGAGAGGGTCAGGATCCTCACAAAGCCAGACAGCGAGCAGAAACTCCTAAAGTCAATATCCACTTCTCAGCTGCACTATAAATGTGCTAATTAGCATTGTGCATGTCAAAGAGGAGTTTTAATTGGCAAAACAGTGGATTGTTGATCAGACTAGAGGGTTAGCAATGGGCTGCCCGTCATGAAATGATGTATTCTTAAGATTATGCAGATGATGCCTCCCTCCATCATGGTATCTTTCTCATTGCTTTCACACTCTATCCCTGTTCCAGCTCAACCATCCCATTCCCTTTTGTTCTTATCCCCCATCCTCTACCCTTCATTGCCCACCCCTCATCCCCAGTTCACTCATAGAGATCTCATCTATTTCCCCTTCCCAGGGCAATCCATGCGTCCTTCTTTGGCTCTTCCTTGTCATGAAAGTTGGATCAATAGCTGTGGAGCCTGCATGGGACTGGACTAGGCCCTCTGCATGGCGAAACAATTGTGTAGCTTGATCTACTGCAGGGGGCGGGGGGGGGGGGGGCTTGCAGTAGAATCAGAATCCATCCCTGGTGCCTGAGGGGGCTTTTTGGAGCCCACTACCTATGATGGGACACCTCTTGCAGCCTCAAGGCAGGAGGAAGGGCTTGGACTTGCCTCTACTGGATGTGCCTCCCCATGGGAGGTCTTGCCTTCTTGTGGGAGGGAGTGGGGGTGGGTTGGGTGGGGAAGCTGGGGGATGGGAGGGGGATCTTTGATTGGAGTGTAAATTAGTGAAAAAATTTTCTTAATAAAAAAAGGACAATGTGCGCTCACGCGCGCACGTGCGCACACACACACACACACACACACACACACACACACACACACACACAAAGATTATGTAGATGAGAGGGACCTGTACACTCCTACAGGATCCATCCCAATCTGGGGAAGGTGGGCCAGGTACAGTCCTGAACTTGGCCCAGTACATAAGGTGCGGTTTCTGTCTAGTGGGCAGCAGATTAGTTAGAATTTCCTAAGGAATCAGAATTAATTCCCATAACCCCAGCAACAAGTTACTGGAAGGAAGGGAGGAAACAGGGAAGGAGAGAAGAGGGCAAAGAGAGGGAGAGGGGAGAGTCCCTCTAAGGCACTGGACGGTACAGTGTGGTCTGACAAAGGCGCACTATGCAGGACAGCAGCAAGCTGGGAATTAGGAGATGAATGGATACCTCAGTCTGGAGCTTCAAGCCCAAAGGCTGAGCTCATACCGGCTCCTCGGCGCTGCTCTGAGGCAGCCTTGCTGTGTGCATGGGAAACCAGTTTTCTCCCTCTTCGGTTTTCCAGTAGTTGATGCAGTCATGTCATGTCTTAGGACAGCCGGGGGGTTGTACTCAGGATTCACGGATTCAAGAGTGAATCACATTTAAATGTCCTTCTCAGAATCGCCTGGCCTCTGGCCAGTCTTGGCCGCTGTGGCCTTACCAAGGAGAAGTCCTATCCCTGTGGTGGTGCCTCCTAGTGTGCCCAGGCCAGTTCTGGGTTATGTACATAGGCTGGAGCAATTAATCATGACGTCCAACACTCTCAGAAAGGTTCGGTTGTGAAGACAGAAACTCATCCCACTTCAAGGGAAGGGCTGGGACTCCATCAAGCCCACAGAACAGGTTGTCGGAATTTTATACCTGCTTGTTAATAAGGTGTATTTAATAGGCTTCACAGATGTAGCCTAATTGAGTCTAATATTTGCTTTCATTATAACCACATTACGAGGTTAGGGGAATTAGATCGTTAACCCTCACCCACCTAAAGCTCCCACATGATAGCTAGCTACTGAAAGGCACCATGTGTATGCCCGGCTGAGCTAGCAAGCAGCTCAGCTCCAGAGCATGTGCTGTTCTGGTCATTTTATGTGGGGGGTGCCTGTGATTGTTCACATGTGGATTGCCTACAGTCAGAGTGTGTCATGAGCTGGGTACAGTCTGTCCACCTGAAGCATGAGAAGACACAGAGGCCGCCCCTAGGAGCCATTGTGGAGGTGGCCTCCTCCAAAATCTGAAATCTCCCTGTCCTCCAGTTCTGGGCTGTTCACATCCTATAGTGACATCTAAGTCATTGTTTTTTATGGTAAGAACCACACATTCTCTGAGTCAACCTGAACTACTAAAAACACAGTTCTGGGCTTTCACTGGACCTGGCCCATCAGAATGGGGAGGGTGGACAGACTTCCTGAGGCATGATAGTCTACCTTTGGCCTTATGTCCTGTGCTGGGGACAGCTGTGTGGCCCAGAGGAGGTAGTGGTGGTTACCACGTCTTAGTCTGGGACATTCATAAAGCATGTTGCTGCTTTGTCTTACACAGACCATCTGCTCCAGGGAGTCAGCCACCATGTCCCCAGGATACTCAAGAATTCGTGTGGAAAGGTTACACAGGCCTAGCTGAGACATCCACCAACAGCCACAAGTTAAACCACTATGGAAGTAGATCCAGAAGCACAGGGCCCAAGCCGTGTGTGGTGCCATTCCCAGGTCCAGATTCCCAGAAACAATGGCTAACAGTAAATGTGGGCTTGGGTGAGAATTCCCCTGATAGTCTCGGGTGTTGGAACACTTGACCCCAAGATGGTGGTGCTATCTGGGGAGATTTAGGTGGTGCAGAGTTGCTAAAGGAAGCAGGTCACTTAGAGTGAGCTTTGAGACGTATGTAGCCTCACCCCACCTCCCGTTCACTCTCTGCTTCCTGCTTGTTGTTGAGATGTGATCTTGCAGCTCCCGGCTCCTTCTACCATGCCTGCTGCTTGCTATCATACCTGCCACAGTGGACTCCAATCCCCTGGAATCATAAACCAAAATAAACTCCTTTCTTTCTTTTTTTAAAAAACTCTTTCTTTCTTCCTTCATTCTGCCTGCCTGTCTGTCTGTCGGTCTTTTTTCTAGACTCTTTCTTTCTCTCTCTTTTTTAACTTCTTCTTTCTTGAGTTGATTTTTGTCATGGCGGTTTCTCACAGCAACAGAAAAGTATCAATACTTTGGTTGATTTGAGTGATTGGCCCAGCCTGATTGATGTCAAATTTCTGGACAGTGCCTCCAAGCTACATGCAAGTGTTGATTCTCCTAGCTTCCATTAGTCAGGCAGTTTCTTACTCTGTCATTTCCACACATTGATAAAGTTAGATCTGTGATGATTCTGTTATCATCTAGGGTTACATTTACATAGCCTACCCTGGGTTAGTTACTTTTTGTTGCTGTGACAGAACACCATTATCAAAAATGACTTATACAAGAAACGGTTTGTTCTTGCTTAGGGTTCCAGAAGGAGAAGAGTGCATCCCGGCTGGGAGTCACAGCAGTAACAGACAGGTGTGGCTGCAGGAGCAGGGAGCCAAGGGATCAGGTCTGCAACCTCAAACATGAAGCAGACAGTGGACTGAAAGTGGGATAAGGACCTCCCCAGAGATGTTCTGCCTGCAGCGAGGCTGCAGCTCGTCACCAAACAGCACCACTTGGGACCAAGCATTCCAATACCCGACCCTATGTGGGATATTCTCATTCAAACTCCCACCGTGCTCGGAGCCTGGCATGGGCTCCCCAGTTCCCAGTGCACACTTTAGTGAGCTCTAGATGTCTGAATGTTTGTCCCAACACCAGGATCCCCCAGGAGACTGTCCCACTTGTGCCCCAACACTGAGTCTTTTCACGTCAGAAAAATGCCTCGTTCCCTCAGGATAGGGGCAAGATAACATCACCCTGTAGCGAACTGTGGCCCACCACGATTCTATGTGTACAGGCCATGGGAACACACCACTACCCGCTGTGAGTCCACAGTGTGACAGTTCCTGTCAGGGCCACGTTGATAAGCTTCACTCCCTGGTCCTGTGTACATAGAGAGATTTATCTGATATGTTGGAGATCCTAACAATGCTCTAGTCCATGGAAGGATAATCATATAACCTGGAGGATGCTGTGATCAGCCAGTGCCATTAAGCTCAACAGATTTAACCGTTCTCTGAATCCTGCTGATACACATCACTTACAGCTACTCTGCCACACAGCATCTGCTCTTCTACATTCATCACAGACCACGGAAACCTGAGCAGCCCGTCTCCCTCATGAGTGCTACTATCATAGTGGCTTCGGCACCCCATGCACCTCTCAGTGGACGTGGCACTTGTTTAGAGCTATACCCTCCCACAACCCATGGGGGATGTTCTCAGTGTCCCACAGAATAGCTCAGGTGGGGTGTGATCATTTATAGACCTGAAACTGAATTTACTGAGGGACGAGAACAAGTGGATATCAAAGGCACAACCATTACAAACCATTAAAGACAAAATTATGCCCCTTGTTGTGCCCAGGGCATGCCGGGTGTGGGAAGATGGAGGGGTCCCCGTGGGAGGTGGCAACTCCCTGCCAAACTGCCTACAGCGAGGACACTTGGCCTCTGCTCTCTGATGTGAGACTATGCTTGCTCTGACACATGAGAGGTTGCGCAGGGCTCTGGATTTTGTCCCATGTTAAAAAGGTGGAGCAACGTTGGCTGGTTGTATCGTTTTCTGTTGCTGTAACAAATCACCTGACAAAAGGCAACCTGGGGAAGCCAGGGTTCGTTTTTGGTTCACAGGCCACAGTACAGTCCATCACCACAGGGAAGCTATGGCAAAGAAGGTACAGGGCAGCCGTCACCCCACATCTCCCATAAGGAAGCAGACAGAGATGAATGAATGTTGGTGCTCGGCTCACCTTATCCAAGGGGGACCATGCCACCTGTGTATAGGGTGAGTCATCCCACCTTATGAATATCACCTAGAAACTCCCTTGCAGACATGCTCAGAAGTTTGCCTCCTAGGCGGTTCTAGATCCTGTCTAGTCGACACAAGTCAGCACAAACCACCATGATCTGTGAATTCATGCTCCTGTCTCCACTCCAGTTCCCCTCTCATGTTTAAGCCACTGGTGAATCTGCTTGAAAGAGCCTCCTCTGTTAGCAGATGATTTATGTTACAGACCTGGTTCCATCAAAACTGTGGAGACACGACTAACCCATTGTAAAGATGGCCTTAGTGCTCACGTTGATCCACATGGCAGTTCAGCCCAGACCTGACTGAGGTGACACTGACTGAACACTGATGGGGCTCCGGCTGCATGTCCGGCTTGAGGCAGCAGCAGAGAAGGAGTACACACACACACACACACACACACACACACACACACACACACACACACACAGAAACAAATGCTCATGCACATGCACATACCATATGTTGAGGGAAAGTGCAAATAAATACAGCAACAGAACAAGGAAAGGAAAGAGATCTGAACCTGTAGAGTGGAACAGCTGGAAGCAGCCTTCAGATGACCGTCGAGGAGGGCTGGGGAGGAGAAGGGGGTACATCATGTGCATCTGCAGTAAGTTGAACTCGGCCATGATGGCTGATATCAACTTGGCAGGCTCTAGAATCACCTAGATGACAAATCTCTGGGCATGTCTATGAGAGAATTTTTAGACTGGGTTAAGTGAGGGTTAAAGACTCACCCTAAACATGGGTACCACCATTGTGGGGACTGGGGTCTTGGGCTGAAACTAAGATAAGAATCAACGTTCATTCTTCTGCTTCTTGGATATGGAATTAAAGCTCCAACCGGCATGGCTTCCCCACCATGACAGACTACACCTGGAACTGTGAGCTCACATAAAGTCCTCCTTCCTCCAGCTGTTTGTCAGTTATCTTGTGACATCAATGAGGAAAGTAACTGATACAGGAGTTTCGGGAATGAGACTTGTTCCCGGAGGCCAGTGATGCCTCACCAGCTGGGAAGGTGTATGAGGCTGGTGCAGGCCAGCTGACAGGGTGAGGGGCAAGTCAAGGTCCACTCGAAGTGTCTTTCTGTTTTATAAATACCCCTTGCCACCAGAGACAGTGAACAGTCATGTTCCTTAAGTGAGCCAGATTGGACTCTGGGTCACACACTTGGAGGAGAGGGTAGCTGCTCACTACGGCAGGTGGAGCAGATCGATGGGAGACTGGAAGGAACGGCAGGTGACACATGAACAGTGGCTCGGAAGTGTAGGGAAACCCTACACAAGGGACCTCCTGTAGATGCTCTAACCGTGGGAAGAGCAGCAGCAGGTAAAGCCCAGGGTGGAGGCCAAGTGCCCCGCGCTTTCTGCAGTGTCCACACAGCACATGGAGTAGGGCTCAGTATGCATTTGCCAGGAAAGCAAATGAACAGTCTCTCTGAGTGGCTGAGTTTGCATGTCCTGGCCCCAGGGAAAGCCATGCTACCTCTCTTTAAAAATCTTTCTCTAGGAGGCTGGAGAGATGGCTCAGCAGTTAAGAGCACTAGCTGCTCTTCCAGAGGACCCAGGTTCAATTCCCAGTACCCACATCAAGGCTCACAGCTTTCTATCTGTAAATGCAGTTCCAGGGCACCCAACACCCTCTTCTGGCCTCCACCAGTGCCAGGCACTTATACAGCACAGACACACACGCAGGTAAAACACCCATGCACATAAAATAATAAAATACTCTTTCTATAGCTTGACCCAGGAGAACAGACATTCACTTCTTTGCCTTCTTACACTTCCCCAGTATGACCTAGTTCCCTATGGCCAGCAGTCCATTTGGACCTGTTCCCTCTTTGAATACCCTTGTCCTGTGATAGCAGGGAAGGTGTCTGTTGTGGTGGTATTTTACTTGTATTGAAATGTGATTTTAATTGTATGTTAACAAATAAAGTTGTCTGGGGGTCAGAGCTATTAGAGCCATAGCAAGTGCGTGGCGGCGGTGGCGCACGCCTTTAAGGACCTGGAGGGCGGTACATACAGGCAGTGACGAGGCAGTCACATGTTTGGGTTTACAACCAATGAGAAGGCATAACAGTTAGAGTATTTAAAGACATACACACAGGAAGTAGGTCCCTTTTCGGAGAGCTCTCTTGGCTGAAGAGGATCCCTGAATCAGGAAGGGTGAGGCTCTTAGCTCTGACCTCTTGGCTTTCTTCTCTGAATCGGCTCTGTGTTTCTTATTTAATAAGACCGTTGGTTACATCTACAGTCTGTCCTTATAGATTATTGAAATCCCGTACACTTTCCTATTCTGAAGAAAGAGCTTTTAAAGTTACCGCGGTGGCTGTTACAGGTTCGCAAATGGCGGGGACTTCAAGGCTACACTGTAACCAGTCATACTGTGATGTTCTTGCTACTGTTTCAGTCTGGGCTTCCTTGTGCACTAGTGACCTGTGCTGGGTGAGCTCTGAATCCTCTGACATCATAGGTTCTAGTCACTGTAGCATGCACTAGCTGTGGAGAGTGAGCCATCAGTACCTCCTTCGGAGGCTGTGTTGAACAAGGAGGGAGGCAGCTCCTGCTGGGCGAAAGGTGATGTGAGAGCTCAGCAGTGTCACCCTTTTCTACAGGCAAGTCCATCTCCATCCATGGGAGAGTCTCCATTTCTCCCTAAGGGAGCTGTGAACTTGTCTGCCTTTTCCAGGTGACCTCTATCTGAATGGTCACTGTTAATGACCATTAACAGTTAACAGAAATGTTTCATTTCTGGTCGACTCAGTGGCCAGTCTTTGTAATGAGCTAGTGTTCATGGCCTCTGTGAGAACCAATGTGCGTTTTGATCAAGTATGATGAGGAAAGAAAATTTAAATTCATCGAGTGATGTTTCTGAGAGTAGTTATGCATCTGTAAATGTGTATGTATATATGTAAATGTGTATGTACCCTGTGAATATCTTTTCCCCTTCTTAAAAAAAAATAAACTGCTGCATGGTCTGCCTAATAAATGAATGTGCATTTTAATGGAGAAGCTGGAGTTAGGTACATTGGCTTCCTTACTCGATGCAGGAGTTGAGCATTCCTAGGCCTTCAAAATGACAAGGTCAGGGAAGACACCATTTATCTGGGTAAGTTTGAGCCAATGTCCACTTGCCTCTCAGGGCCAGGTGGCCCTCCCTGGTCATGCCAGAAAGGGGTGTTCAAGGAATAGTTAAAAAGAGTGATTCTCAAAGTCTACACAGAATGGCTTGTTCAGCAAGCCCATCATGCTATTGGGGATGGTTAAAGTAGGTATTGGCTTGAGTAAGGAAGCTGGGCTCCGAGAGAGCGCCTGTAAAAGAATCTTGGCTCCAGTTTCTTCTCTACCCTGCTTTGCAGCCACTAGGGGGTAAGCAGCTTTCTCTGCCCTGTGCCCTCACCATGATGCACAGCTCAGCCACAGGTTCAAACAGTGTGTCCGAGAGGCCATAGACCACGGGTTTTGAAGCTGAGGTAACTGAACCTTTCTTCCTTCGTTTGCTTCCTGTGTTCTGTCACAGCCAAGGGAAATGATGAATAGAGGTTAGAAGAGGGAAGTCATGATTGGGAAGCAGATGCCCAAATCAGGTTCAGAAGCAAGTTCCAGCTCAAGCTAGACTGACTCTAGCCAGCTCTGGGAAGGTCTTCAGACACTCGGGAATAAGGACAAAAATGAATCTGAGCAAAGAGAAGGCACCTTGTCTGAGGGCTACCTCACTTGGCCCACAGCTCACTTTTGAGGATATAGCTTAATGGCACAGGGATGAATTACCCTTATGACTTCCAGTCCTGGAAGCAAGAGAGGTTCTGGCCTGGCATGTGGGGCCAGTGTCCATTCAGTGTGACCATTGGGTTGTCCTGCTAGGTCAGAATGTATCTCTGTGCTGGACTGTTCATCTAAAAGTAATGGCTCTAAGCTTGAGAAAGGAGCTATTAGGAAATGTTTCAGGTACCTGTGAGTTAAGTTTGAAGAACAATATGGGCTTACACTGAATCATTGGTTGGAGGTAGGTTTTATGTGTAGGAATTAAGTCTCTTTGAAGAGCTGAAGTATCCCTTATCTAGCAATGACAGTGTAGGCCCAGATGGCTACCATCTGTCTCTCCAAAGCCTAATATGGAAATCAAAGCAACTTAAAAAACAGAGACTGTGCTGGAATCCAGCAAAGGATGCCACCAGAGAGGCATGGCGAGAAAGGAAAGTCAAGTTTCTCTACCTAACATACAGATGGGACCATGTTAACAGAAGCCATGATCCACAAGCCATCATGGAAGAAGTCCCACCTACTGCTTGGCAGAAATTCCTGCTCTGACTCGAGTATAAAAGCTGGAGGAAATATGAGTACCTGGCTACACCCCATGAACTCTTCTTGAAACAGACCAGCAGCTTCCCCAGAAGTCTTCAGACAAGAGAGGTGACCCCAACATGGTTCTTAGTGCCTATGTGGCTCTGCTCACAGTGTCTCCTGGGAGGTCAGATTCCTGTCAGCCTGGAGGCTGTCTTCTATGATCCAGTGTTGCTGGACCCATCCCAACACAGCAAAGCCATCTAAGAGAGGGAAGCCAGAGAGTAGTTCTCTCCTGAAGGTTGAGTGCCCTGAGCCCAGACGTCAGGTGCCAAGGAGGGCAGGAGCTGGTTCCCTCCATTGTCCATGCTCCTGTAGGTCTTTCCTGGGCCAGGGCTCTTGGGATTAGGAGTCTCTGTAGACCTGCAAGAGATTTTCTTGTGTAACTTTTGGCATTATTTCTTCCATTTAATTTCTAACATTTGTGTTGACACCCTCTATGAATTCCTTCATGCCTTACAAACACCGAGTATTATCTACTTTTTAATTAAGTAAAACAAATGACATGTTATACATTTCTGTTAATTTTGTGCCTTTTATTTATGCCTCCCCTGCTACCTTTTCTTGATAATTTTGTCAAGTCCCTTTGGTGTCTTTCTCACGCCTTTTGAATTGGACCCTTAACTTTTACTTTAAATCTTTTTGCTCTCATTTTTATTGCTATAAACTACAGAGAACACAATTACTATACCCTTAATCATCATTGGTGAGCTTATTCCAGAGAAGCCATCACACCACGCACTTCTAGAACATTTTTGTATTCTCAAATTGGAACTGCCCACTCATTAAACAATAACTCACCATGTCCCCCATAGCCTCGGGCACTCACTATGTACTGTCTATGTCTGACTTTCGAGGCTCTTCGTGAGAGTGGACTTAGTGTACGTCCTTCATGTCTAGTGTATCTCAACGCAATGACCTCACGTCACCCCCAGGTGAAAGCATGTATCACAGTAGTGTTCTTGTTTGTTTTATATTATAGTAGTATATGTTAATTGTATAAAATGAGGGTTTTTTAGGGCTTCCTTCTAACACTCATGAGTATAACGTACTTTGACCACATTATCACATATTTTACCTTTTATCATACCTCTCCCTTCCCCTTCCGCATCTTGGCCTTTCCTACTTAACTTCACATCCTTCTTTTTTCTGCCCAGATTCCTTGTGAGAGAGAAAACATGTGGTGCTGCCTTTTGAGTATGGCTGATTTCATTTACCCTGGTGATTCCTCCAGTTCTGTCCATTTCCTGTATCAGGCAGGACTTCATTCTTTACTTCTGAATAAAAGTCCATTATGCACGTACACCACTTAACACATCCATTTATCTATTGACAGACACCTCGACTGGTTCCATTTTTGTGGTCATTGTGAACAGTGTTGCAATAAATTGATGTGCACATGTCTCTGAGACGAGCTGACTTAGGACCCTCCTGAGTCATACCCGGAGTGGTGGATCTATAACACCTGGCGATTCTTCTGTTTTTTTATTTTTCCATAATTCCATACAGTTTCCATACTGTTTATATTAATTTACATTTTTACCACCAGAGAACAAGGTTCCCTTTCCCCCAGCAACCTTGCCCACATTTGCTGGCTGGCTGTTCACTGGTGGCAGTCATTCTGCCTGGGGTAAGATGGAATCTCTAGGCCTGATTTGCATTTCTCTGGTTGCCAAGGACATAGAGCACACTTCAAGTATCTCTTGGCCATTTGTACTTCTTTTTGGAGCTAGCTGTCTAGCTCACAGACCCACTTGTTGACTGGATTAATTGCTTTGCTCTTTAATTTTTTGGAATTCTTTGTGTTATCTACATGTTAATCCTCTCTCAGATGAGTCTTTGACTCAGGTCTCCTCTCGTGCCAGAGGCTGTCTCCTCCTTCTGCTGAATTTTGTTTTGGCTGCACAGAAGCGTTTTAGTTTCTTGTAATCACATGTGTCAATTCGTACTTCCCAAACCGTTCAAACCCTCTTCAGAAAGTCCTTGCCTACCCCCATATCTTCAAGTCTCCCTCTTTTTCCCTCAACTAGTTCAAGAGTTTCAGCTCTTACATTAAAGATTTGGATCCGTTTTGGTTTGATTTTGTTTTGGGTACAGACTATGGGAGTGGGACCCAATTTTGGTCAGACCACAAGACCCCAGGGAGGTGGTCTGCACTGTGTAAGACATTTAGCTGAGCATAAGACAGTGAATGACCAGTGATCCGCATTCCTCAACGGTTTCTGCTTTGCTTTTTGCTCTCACTCCCTTCAGTGATGGACTGGGACACACATTTCTTCTGCACACGGATATCCAGTTTTACCAGCATTATTAGTTGAAGAGGCTGGTTTCTCACAAGAGGAGACCTGAGTCAAAGACTCATCTGAGAGAGGATTAACATGTACATAACACAAAGAATTCCAAAAAATTAAAGAGCAAAGCAATTAATCCAGTCAACAAGTGGGTCTGTGAGCTAGACAGCTAGCTCCAAAAAAACATTGTATTTTCCTCAATGTTTCCTCTGGAACATTCGCCAAGAAACAAAAGGCTAGAGATCTGAGGGTTAGATTCTGATTCTTCTGTTCAAGGGGACAGAATTTAGTTTTGTTAGATTATGTTATGTTTTGCTCCTCTGGCTCTGTAATATAAATCTGGTTAGAGACCTCTCACCTTATTTGTTTTATTTTATTATTTTTTTGCTTTGGATGCTTTGGCTATTTGGCATTATGTCATATGAATTTTAGGACACCCCCCCCCCCCCCAGTTTCTGTGGTGAATGTCACTGGAATTTTGGTTGGGATTCAGTGAGTCTGTAGTATTACTTTGATCATTTAAATAATATGATCACTGAAATAGTATTAATCTGCTGATGCATGGGAATGTCAGGTTGCCTGGGTTACATTTTACTGTTGACTGGACACAATCTAGCATCACCTGGGAATAGGAAGCCCAGTTGAAAAAAAATAGCCTCAATCAGATTATCCAGTGGCCATGTCTTTGAGGGACTGTTCTGAATGAAGATGGATGTGGGAGGGCCCTGCCTACTTTGGGTAGGTGGTCTGGGCTATATATGAAAAATAGCTGATCATAAGTTAGTGACTGACCCCAAGACCAGTATTCCTCCAGGGTTCTGTTCCTGTTCTGACTTCCCTCAGTGACGGGCTGTGACATACACAGTTAAGACACATCCCCTTCCTTCCCTAAGTTGCTTCTGTTGTGGGGTTTATCAAAGCATAGAGAAGCAAACCAAGCCAGAGGTTTCCTTAACTTCTACATTTTCTTTGGTGTCTTTCCTGTGAGCTTTGTGAGTGCCATCTGGAACATCACTGCCCATCATTTTTTGTTTATTCTTCCTGGTCTCTGTCTCAGGTCTGTCCTGTTTGATCTATCTCCTTTGTTTAACAGATTAGGTTGTCGTTTTCAGACACAGTCCACGTGTGCTAATTCCACGTGGTGGTTTGAGTAAGAATGCCCTCCATTGGCTAAGACACTTGGACACCAGGTCTTCAGTCGGTGGTACTGTGTGGGGAGGTTTAGGACACGTGGCTTTGCTGGAGGAAGTATGTCACTAGTGGTGGGAGTTGAGAATTCATGCTCTCTCTCCACTTGTAGTTAGCTCTCTCTGCTTTGAGCTTGTCTTACAAGATGTGGCCTCTCAGCTTCCTGCTCTTGTCACACGCCTACTGCTTGCTGCCATGCCTCCACACCTCCCTCCTTCTGGAACTGGAAGCCAAAATAAACTCTCTTCCTTACATTGTCTCTTACCACAGCTGCATTAAAGTAGCCAATACACTCTGCAAGAGGCGATGGGGCTGCAAATGGCAGGCTCTTCTTCCCCCTCGTGGTCTCCTGTCTCTACAGCCACTGACAGGAATTGCTGTCACCTCATTCATGGCCTCATGGCAGTGGTAGACTGGGTTAGTTACTTTCCTTGTTGTTTTCACAAAAACACTTAGCAGAAGTGATGTAACGGGAGGGATTTATCTGGCTCACAGTTTCAAGGGAGCTGAGTCCCTATCATTGTGGGGAGATGACAAGGTCGGACAGGGAGTTCACTGGTCTGTTGTATTGACAGTCGGAAAGCAGAGAGAGCCAAGGCTGGAAGAGGAGTCAGCCTATAAACCTCAAAGCCCAGCTCCCCATTAACTGTGTCCCTCAGCAAGGCTCCACCTCCTAAAGGGTCCAGAACCTCCTAAGCAGCACCACCAGCTATGGACAGTATCCAGACACATGAGCTTGTGAACACTTTACATCCAACCCACAACACAAACTACTCCATTGTGTGTGTGTGTGTGTGTGTGTGTGTGTGTGTGTGTGTGTGTGCATGCAGTGCACGTGAACCATGACACAAACTACTCTATTGGGTGTATGTGTGTGCGGGCATGCTATGCCTGTGCATGGAGAAGCTAGCGATCAACTGATGTTAGTTGTAAACTTTCTCAACTCCTTCCACGTTATCTTTTGAGACATGGACTTTCATTAAACCTTGAGCTCACTGGTTGGCTAGATTTGCTAGTCCGCAAGTCCCTGGTATTCTCCTGCCTCTACCTCCCTGGACTGAGATGGTGGGCATGGACTGACATGCTCTGTCTTTTATGTGGGTGGTGAGGACTGAACTCAGGTCCTCATGCTTGGGCAACTGCCTCTGTAGGTTTTTAATGTTTGTTTCTTGACCTTCATCATGTTTTCCCACTGTGTCTGCCAACTCCACCAGCCTCACTCCTTCAGCTTCTTTAGTTTGCTCATTGCTGGGATTTCATGATTGTCTTCTTTAGAGTCACACATGCATTTTGTCAGTCTAAATAGGCATGGCTCTTTAGAAATCAGACTGATTTGGGGAACCTACACAAGGATAGAAAAATATGTATGCTAACTGTGAACCTTTTGGGGCCAACTTTGCCATTCTGGTTTTCAAAAATACAAATCCAGGATCTAAAGATGCCAGACATCACGTAGTATACAATACCACAGCCCCATTACAAATGACATATACTCACACATACCTTGTGCTCACACACCTGCAGGTACCACACAGGCACACTGAAAACACACATACATGTTCACACCTCTACAGGTACCATGTAGATATACTGCGTGCGCGCACACACACACACACACACACACACACACACACACACACACACCACACACACACACACACACACACCACACACACACACACACACCACACACACACACACACACACACACACACACACACACACACACACACACACGCTTGCCCAGAAACACAAAGCTTTCCTTTAGGCAAGCAGTTTTACTTGTTTGGTGTTCTAACCCTGAACTTATATTATTCTCACTTTTATTTATATTGATTGAGTCCAAAGATTAACACCTGTGCGTATGTTAACCATCGCTAAAGCTTGCTGTTACTGGACATCTCTGACAAGACAAGATACTGGGCTTTTTTGTTGTTGTTGTTGTTTTGCATTGTTTTTGTTTCTTTTTTGCTGGGGAGGTGAAGGGATGACAATAATTCCTGTTTGATGAATTAAGGGATTGAGTGAATCAGAAATGACTTCACCACAGGGAAAGGGACGTGTAGGGTAGGAGAGGACTGATGCCAGGCAGGGTGAGAGCAAGACAAAGCTGGGGAGGGTGGGATAAGCTGGCACTGGTAGGGAGGGATGAGCCCATGCAGTCTTCAGCGGAGCTGGCACATTCTCTGACAATAAAGGAGGCCCGGGTTTCTTCCTGCTGCATCATCTGCAAAGGAATCAGGAAAGAATGCAATGAATTTCCCCACCCCATTAAGGCTAACCTCTGTAATCCAAATATCCCTGAAGCCCAGCGAAGACACTTGCTGAGGATATGTAGCACACTGTTGAGGTATCTTGTGCTGTATGGTGAACTGCATTCCACTTAGATCTCCAGGCTGGTGATGGTGCCTGCCTAAACTGAGTTACAGTCCTGGAGCTAAGGTCCTGGGCCCTGTGTCTTTGGCTATTGAGAAATTAAACCACAGGCTGTAGAGCTAAGTGCTGGGACTGAAAGCCAAGAATAGCAGCGGGGGACCCACCCAGCCATGACGATGTCTTCAAAGTCAATGCAGGTGGGGCTACAGCCTCACACAGGTAAGGAAGGTGTGCAGGTGTGTGCCCCAGGCACCTCTCCCTGACACCTCTTCCTAGAACTCTCTGTGCTGGTAGGAACTTGGAGGCTCCTGTGTGTCAAGACATCACCAGAAAGCACACAGATCTCACTGTATCTTATCTTTGAGCTGTTCTGCATTTGTAAATAGACGGCAATTCTGGGTGCCCAGAGTTTACCTGAGGCACACACAGGCCACAGCTGGCTTTTCTAAGGAGCTTAGAGTCAGCACATGCACACTTAAAGTGGTGCTAGCTACAGGTGTGTAACTGAAGTTTTCCTGTGTCCCACCTGGCCCATGGTCAGGACAAATCTCTCTCATCTGCCAGTCCTGAGGTTGCTTTGACCCAAGTAAACACACAGAGGCTTTTCTTAATTAAAACTGCTCAGCCATTAGCTCAGGCCTACCACTGACTAGCTCTTACATTTAAACTAACCCATAATTTTTAGTTATGTTTAGCCACGTGGCTTGGTACTTTTCTCATTTCTGCCTTCACATCTTGCTTCCTCTGTCTCTGGCTGGTGACTCCTGACTCAGCCTTCCTCTTCCCCAGAATTCTCATCTCTGCTTATCCCACCTATACTATACTTCCTGCCTGGCTACTGGCCAATCAGCATTTTATTTATCAACCAAATCAGAGCAACATTCACAGCATACAGAACAACATTCCCATCATTGGTGCAGGGGCCTCAGGGTTATAGCATGGCTATAGGTCTAGACATGCATCTCAGCTACGTCCCTGAGGCTATCAGGGATGGTGCCCAAGTTACCAGTGCCCAGCAGTCTCCACCCAAATTTCAGATAGCCATTTCCTTCAGAGAAGTTTCCAGCAGGGTGACAGGTTTCCTCCACACTTCCTGTTGGTCAGTGGCCTCTCCTTCCCCAGGTTCATAGACCCAAGCTTCCCAGTTTCCTTCCTCTCCTTTCCCACAATTCCCTCTGCCATCAGCCACCAGCGATGTGGTGGCTTTTGGGCCCCAAACCCATTGCAAGTTGCTGGTTTTCTCCCTCCTGGCGTCCTACCCAGATATCTGCATGTTTGCATGCACTGTGGGGACAGTCTGTTGCATACACACTGCCCACACCACAACTCTGATCTTTTTTTTTCTAGAAAGTTCTTTGAACCAAAGAGATCCTAGCTAGTGACATTGAACCTGTACAGGACTCTTGGGCCCTGAATAAGATTCTGCACCTTGGTGGGGTGTCCAGATCCACTTCTGCCATTGAATCCACTTCTGGATTGACCTCACTCTGAGCTTCTGCACAGGTTCAGCCAGGCAGGATACCCATCTCCTAGGCATCAGTTGGTCCCGCTGCCCCCTCTCTCAGCTTGATTACATCTCTACTTGTCAGCTCCCTCAGTCCTCCCTCATGTCCGAAGGTCTTTCCATTTCTTTTTTCTTCTCTCTCCCTCTTTCCTCCCCTCCTGCTTGTTTACCCCTCTCCCTGCCCAGCCTTCTTTCTCCTGACTGAGTCTTTTTCAGCCTCTCCCAGGTTCTTCCCTTTGTGTACACCATGGACATTTCTCCTCGGGGTCTGCCCCCATGTCCTCAGGGTCTGCTGGAGCCGCTGTGGTACCTGCCTTCCCTGCAGCCCCCGCTGACCCCTGTGCACAGCCTGGACCTTTAATGTCCCAGGTGGGCTTCCAACATCATTGTAACTGGGCCTCCTCACATGAGTGTCCCTGGACTCGCCATTCTGTTTGTGGTGCTGTTCCATCTCTTCCTTTGTACTACAGATACTAGAGGCTATTACCGCCAGCATGTCTCCCCTTAGTCCTCTTTCCCACTAATGGAGCTCCAGCTCACACACAGAGACTGCTCCTCACTCCACTGGAAGGAGCACCTCTAACCAGCCATGGCTATGTACCCCTTAAAAGCATCTAGGCTCCTCCCACGACCCCTCGGAGGACACAGATCACACCTTGCACATAGGTTTCCAGGTGTGCATTTTCTACTCTTGCCTCTGTGTTGTGGTTACAAACCACATACACCAGCCTCAACTGGTCCCACGGCTTCCTGGTGGCTCTGAGTAGTGGCAGGCTGCTCCTGCTACAGAGTTGTCTCCTGCAGCCTTTCCCTGCCTTAGTCTCTCCCATCAGCATGTGAGATGAAGCTCCCCAGCCCACAACTGCCACCTGCTGTGCTCTTTGCTTGGTTTATGCATCTGTTACTCTCAGAGCCCTGTGGGTGAATGCCAATCAATTCTTGAGGGTCAGCATCAATAGGCCCTCCTAGTCCTCAAATTAGTGACTTCTGTGACTTCCGTGGGGACAGAGGACAGATGGAGGTAGTGGTGCAATGGAAGGTGTACAGGTACCATCTCTCATTAAGGAAGACTGTGAACCATCCTGGAAAGAGGTTTCCACAGTAAGAAGAGCAATTCATCCAAGAGTTCCCCAGGCTGGGAGCCTGTGATGACAGGATGCCACCAATGGGAGCCACACTGTGTGTGTGTGTGGTGGGGGTGAAGGACAGGACACAGCCTTTCCCCGCATGAGTGTGCAGAATGGCACTGGTCTGGACCAAGGTCACTGCTTGGTTGGTTGGTTGGTTTTGTTTTTGTTTTTTTTTTTCCCTCCAGGGGTTCATCTCTCTCAGTACACAGAGGGAATGCCATGGACATCCTGTTGATTAATCACCAGGTGCTATCTGGGCTCAGTGAAAAGTGGACTCTGGGAGACAGGAGGCAGGAATGTGTGTGTTCTGCAAGTACTCTGAACCTGGAGCAGGCTGATCCCCCAACCCTGTAATGAAGAGAAGGGAAAACAACAAGTATCTAAGGGGTATTGTAAACATCACATCCTTGACAACAGACAAGAGAAACAATCTCCAACCGGAGTTACTGTTGTTTATCCCATACTACAAAATCCCTGTTGTGGAATGAGGAGCAAGCTGATGGGTGGAGAGAAAGTGCAATCAGGAAGCCTACCTGACCACTTCAGCTTGGTTTCTGGTGGGTGTTGTAAGTGCCCAATTTGATGTTCTCTTTGTCTGCTGACCCAAGCAGGCTGCTCCGCTCTGGCCATCTCTATTGCACGATGTAAAACTCCTGAGTTGATATTTTGTTTCTACTGAAGTTTGCTCTGTCTGCTACTGGCTGTTTGTTCTTTTGTTTGCTACATACTCAATAAACACACCTGTGAAGACCAAAAGCATGACTATTGTCGCTTATTCTCTGGACTATACAGGTAAGGGAGCATATTGGTGAAATTATTAAGGCCACTCCATGTTGTAGTTAAAAGGGAGGTTTATTTTGTGGGGTAACTTACAAGTGAAGGGATAGGATACAGGGTCTGGAAAAGGTGTAGCGCAGTCCCGCCGTGTTCTCTGGAGAACTCTGCTCGGTCTACCTCCAGCATCCAGGGTCCAGGAACCAACAGAGCCAGCACATCCGGATCTCGGGTCTTCAGGGTCCTCTCTTGGCCCTGCCTTGTAGGCGTGACAGTTACCCAAGCCTCAATGAGGGTTGGAACTTCCAGATCAAAGATGGAATGGCCACCCACTACAGGAGCCACTGTCCTTCACCTCCATCCACTGCTGGCTGGGAGATGGGGAGCAGTTAGAAAGGAAATTCGAAGTGACTTCTAGTCACTGACTGCTGGACTGCCTTCTCACTGCTCATCTAGGGGTCTAGGACATGGCCTTCTTTCACCTTAGCTAGTGTGCTAACATTAGCACTTCCTGTAACACTGTCCTGGGGAGAGACTGGCTCAAAGAAGTGTGTGTGTGTGTGTGTGTGTGTGTGTGTGTGTACCATGCCTACCTTCCTTCTTTTCTGTGAGTACCCATAGCTGGTGCTGCAGAGGGAGGGAAAAGAAAGTATCAGCAAGCAGAAGCTGGTCCTGGAATCCTTCTCAGAGATAAGATGCGATTGTCAGAGAAGGATGGGTATGCCGTCTGTCCTGACCTGGCTGAAGCATGGTGAAGACAGTATGAAAACCATGCTCCTAATTAGTTGGCATGGAAAGAAAAGCTGAGTCTTTTGGAAAGCCACGGAGCCAGATGCTGAGATTCTGGATGCTGCCTGTGAATGGTGTGATGTGCTTGTGTGTGTGCACTGGGCGGGGGCGGGGGGGGGTCACATCTAATTCACTTAATGTGACGTCAT
Source organism: Peromyscus californicus insignis (assembly GCF_007827085.1). NCBI lineage: Eukaryota > Metazoa > Chordata > Mammalia > Rodentia > Cricetidae > Peromyscus > Peromyscus californicus. The sequence goes on along the minus strand of NW_026294480.1, from coordinate 1,820,740 downwards.
ATAGTTCCCAGGCTTGCTGCCCGCAGCTTGCTCACTTCCTCTCTTGACCTGAGATCACTTTGGACCTTTGCAAGTAGCATCCTGGAGCCTTCTCGCCAGAGAAATGTTTGAAACCCTTTCAGCTCTGTAACAGTTGTCTCCCCAGATGTCTCTGAAATACATACTCTCTCCGAGAATGGGGTTGTGTTCTTTAGCTCTCCCGGCTGGGGCTCGGCATTTCTAGGCAAGCCACACCCTCCCAGATGTGCGTCTGGTAAGGTACTTGCATTCTCTATTATCTCAGATGACTGTGGAGCACGCTTTCCACACCGAGCCAGCCTGACTTCAAGTTCTTCCTGTTTGTTAATTCGGCTCCAATTTGTTCTCGGGGCCAAACTTTCAAACCTCCTACGTTCTTTTACCCAACTGTTTTTCTTTCCCATCAATCATCTGTACCTGGATTTAATTAAGTGCTCATAAAGTGAGCAGAACATTGTGAGATGTGCTCTTAAGGCATGGGTAAGAGAAGGAGCTGAGTGGGGGGGGAGAGGGGGGAGAGGAGCAGAGAGAAGAGCTAGGAGGAGAGTGAGAACAGGAGAGAGGAAAGGCAGAGAGAGGGAGGGAGTTAGAGAAGTGAGAGGCCCGAAGGGGCAGCAGTGACCCTGTCAGGACAGGACACGGGCAGGCTCATCAGCAGTTTTCATGAGCAGCACAGCGATAATTTAAGTAAATTGGCAACCATCTGATGCCAGGATTCCACGCACAATGACTTTCTAAGAGACATTTCCAAAAGTCCAAAAATTTCCCAAACAATCACAGGGCGATCCGGTGACCAGAAATCTTCCCATGAATCCGCAAGGCAAACTCAGGAAGCTGATCTCGACTCTAATCGGTTTATGTAAGCCAATTTATAGAGAATTTCATAACCCTAGCCATTGAACACTCTGTGAGCCAACTGAGTGGGCCTGGAGGAAGCTGTTCTTGGGGAGGCTGGTCTGGGCACATCTGGGTGGGGTGCAGCTCACTCCTCCATGGCAGAGACCCCAGGACGGTGAAGTGGGTCGGGGGCTGCTCTTTGCAGAGGAACCTGAAAACCCTCAGACTGGTGCCATGGAATAAGTATACATGGGCCAAAGGCCATTAGAACAATCTATCTTATGAACTTCTGCCTGTGATTTCCTCTGTTCACAGAGCATTAGAGAGCAAGGTTGGGGACAGAGGTGACTCTTTGTACCCAAACTGAAGGAAGACTTGTGATCAGTATCTCTCTGAACCAATGTGCCAATCCCAGAGACCTAGTCCAACTTCAGAGACAGATGGAAATGATCCAAAATACTTGTTGTAATTAAGCCTAAGAATTATTCAAAGTAACAAACCTGTTTATGGTAAACACTGGAGAACTGTCCTGTGACGTCACTCTCATTAAAGAAAATGACTTACTCACATAACTGTAATAACTGCTTAGTAGCAGCAACCATGTCTTCTGGTGCGCTTTATCCCTCCCCCTCTTTTCTTCCTTGTCCCAGCACGCACAGCATACATGAGAACACCCCCAGGCTTCCTCGGGGAACTCACTGTACACCCTTCCACCTCTGAAGCCGCTGTATGGTCCCAGGCCTGAAGTTGAGAGAAAGAAGGGACTCCCAGAGATGTGGAGTCATACTGGGGGGATACTGCCCCCAGCCACCTTAGGATCACCCCATCCTGTGTCCTGGGAGACTTTAAAGTGTCTGTATGTATTTTATTGTGTTAATTTGCCTGAACCATGTTAGATTTTTCTCACTTGCTTCTAGAGGACTCTTCACTAAAATCACACCAGCAGAAAATTCATGGCAAAAATTTCTGCCCAGTGGGTTTAAATATTTTCTTAGTTTCACAGTAGGAGACCTTAAAGTTTTATCTGTCTTACACTTGAAACCCACAGAGATTTCAGAAAATAAGAAAATACAAAACCAGAAAAAAAAAAATAAACCAAAGAAGTTCCCAAACAGAACAGTGAGAAACAACAGCAGAGATTCCCACCCTGCTGAACAGAAAGCCTATCTACTTTGTATCTTAAACACTGGTTACTTTTATCATAATTATTTCTTATGGGTAACAAAGCAGAAACAATTAGTCTTATGCAGGCCTTGGGTGGCACACCTGAGAATACATAATTGAGCCATTGCTTCAGACAATGTCCTAAAACATGGCTGACACACGACAGGACAAGTGCAAACAGGAGCAAGTTGGCAAACAGGAAACTTGGAAGAACATTCTGGAAGGTGTTTTGCTGGAGGGACTATTCCACAGCCAGAGGACTTCTGGGTCTTTTAGTGCCTGTTTCTGTTTATTCCCAGAGGTTGACCTGGCCAAAGACGTCACGTGGCTTCCTCTGTGATGCTTGCAAAGTACCCAGGAGGGACCCTTTGGGTGTTTGCCTCTCAGCTCAGAAGGCAATGCAGCTCCTTGTGTCTCAGGAGCGTGTGCAGACACCGCTGTTCCAGATTCAGAGCAAAGAGTGCCATCTGCTGAACCAAAGAGTTCATTTCCTGCAGCTGCAGCTGCTCCTGGGAGGCTTCCCAGCTGAGACCCCAATGGACTCTGTGGCTGCAGGGAAGCAATGGGTCACAGGATGGAGGCAGCCAGGAGTGAGCCACGGTGTCTGAATAAGAAAAGAGGCCTTTGGAAGCCAAGGGCTTGTTTTTGGTAGTTTGGAAAATGGTGTCACACAAACCCAAGATGTACAATGTACCTCAATGGACCAGCTGTGGAGGGAAATGTAAACCTCTGGAGCTATGTGGGCTCCTGGGAGTCAGAGACTCAAGGGAGGGGGCAAATGGCCAAGTCCAGTTGCGGGAGGAAGAAGAGCCTGTATAAACAACCTGGGCCACCTGTAGGGCAATAAGCACCCACAGGGTTTTGTCTCTACCCAGATTGTGTGTGTGTGCCTATCCGTGAGTATGTGTATTTGAGAGTGATATCTGTGTGTGTGTGTGTGTGTGTGTGTGTGTGTGTGTGTGTGTGTGTGTGTGTGCTGTCTATATGTCTCTGTGTGTGGTGCTGTCTCTATGTCTGTGGGGGGTACTATATCTGGGGGTGTGTGCTGCGTGTTTATGTGGGTGGATGTCTGTATATCAGTGTATGTGGGGGTGTCATTAGTCTTTGTGTGTGTGTGTGTGTGTGTGTGTGTGTGTGTGTGTGTGTGCTGTTGTCTGCATGTTTGCCTCTCTCTCTCTCTCTCTCTCTCTCTCTCTCTCTCTCTCTCTCTCTCTCCCCCCTTGCTGTCTATATGTCTGTGTGTGCCATCCAGGGAACTTTGCAGTCTTTCTCCTTGTTTGTGGTTAGTCACAGGTGATGACACTACTCCCCACAGCCGCCCCTTATTCTGGTAGAGAGGAATGTGATGCTGTGCTAAAGAACTCTGACAATTTTCTCACTGTAATATTATATATTACAAATGTACTCTGTGGCAGGCAGGCTGGCTTAGTGGGTAAAAGCTTGCTGAAAAATTCCGACAGCCTGAGTTCAATTCCACAGTGGAAGGAGGGAAATGCTTTCCACAAGTTACCCTCTCATCTCCACATGTGGGCTGTGGCATGTATGTGTCCCCCTCTCACACACACATGATAACTCTAAAATAAAACATCCCCATGCGGAAACACATTTGGAGCTGCTTGGCTTCGCCTTCATGTGTGTGGATGACTTGTTCTGTACAATTTGCTGAGATTTAAATGGTGATGTGGTAACAAAGGTGAACGAATGTTCTCAGAGGACTGCCAGTCTTGCGTGTGGTGACGGGTTGGCAGCCCTGGCTGAGGTTAGTGTTAGGTCTTCAGGCTGCTTCTATTGAATCCTTAAGCAGAATAGTGTAGGGAGAGACTCACTTGTTATTGGTCTTCTCAGCTGCCATGGCTGAGCAACAGGCTACAGACAAATGGGCCGAATTAGACACATAGTATTTGAAAAAGAGTCGCAGGTCCCAAGTGGAAGTGAGTAGAGAGCCTCCTCTGAGGAGTAAGCATTGAGATGTCCACTCTGAGGCTATCACAGGGCCTTGTGCAGCTCTGTGTCTGTGTCTTCAACTGATCTCCTCTTTGGATTAGGGGATTGATTTGCCTGTTCCCGTCTGGCTGGAACGGAGAAGGAGAGCCTTCACTGTATCAGAGAAACACCATGGAAGCCAGCTGAGCTCTCCACAGCACAGCCCCTCCACTCCCAGGAGACTCTGGGTTGTTTAAACCAGGACTGCAATGAAATGCAGTCATTAGTGATTTCCAAGAGGCAATGTGGTCCAGGAGACGCCCACTCTTCTTCCTCCTCCACCTAGAGCGGTGAGTACCAGCAAACTGCTAGAGAGGGTGATAAAAAGGCTCATCTAGGCTGAGCAGCTATCTTGCTGAAGGCATTGACACCTTAGGGCTAGCACGAAAGTAGCACCTATTCACTCTGCTACTGTTCAGCATGCAATACTTGTCCAGATTGACGGGGTACAATGCAGTGATGTTCCACCCACACAGTGGTGTATCCCTTCCATCCTCCAGATCTGGAGCCTTCAAAGCTCCTTCCATTGGCACCCATAATCACCCTGGTATAACTGGACAGTGGACAAGATTCTTCCTGTCTTAGTATACTTTGATATCCAAGATCCAACACATTTTTTTCAAGAATTTTTAATCAAAAAGAGATGTTGATTTTATCCAATGACTGACTTTTTCCAGCTTCTAATGAGATGGCTCTATGAGTCTATCATTTTATACTTCATTTTGATGATGTGATGTACGATGAACACTGACTTAGTTATGCTGAGCCATGCTTGCTCTCCCAAGATCAATCGCATTTGACAACGATAAGGATCTCATCTTCTCATGCAAGGTTGGATTCAGTTGACTGGATTTTGTTTTGTTTCAGAATCTCTACCTCTCTATTCATTAGGAATATTGGTGTATAATTTGCTTTTTTGTTGTGCTTTTTATCTGGATTTTCTTGTCAGGATAGTGTTAATCTTTCTTGTGAAATGAGTTTGGAAGGGTTTCTTCACATTTGTGTAATATTGGAGAAGAATGGGCACTGACTCTTCCTAAGAGCCTGGGACAGTCCAGCAGGGGAGCTCTCTGGCCTCGGGCTTTTATTTCTTAACTTTATCTCAACTCATGCTTTGTGTGTCCAAGTTCTGTGTGTCTTCCTGGTTCAGTTGAAGGCTCATAGGCATCCAGAAATACATCTGTATTTTTTTTCTGGCTTTCTCATTGTTCTATATTGTTCATAGCAGTCTGCAGCAACCTTTTAATTCTCTGTCTACTCATGATCTCCTCTCCCTTCTTACCTCTAATTTTATGTATTTGAGATGTTTCTTCTTTTGTTCTGAGCTGAAAGTCTGTTGACTTTGTCTTTTCAAAACCAGTCTACTCAATTCATTGGTGAGTACTGTATTTACATCATTTTTGCCCTTTCTTCTCCCACCTCTAATTTCTACCATGCTCCACTTCCTCTAATATTCATTACCTCTTCTTTAATTATCATCACCGTGTGTGCACGTGTGTGTGCATTGTGTGTGTGTGTGTGTGTGTGTGTGTGTGTATGTGTGTGTGTGTAGCCAGCTGAGTCCATTCAGTGTTGCTTATATGTCTATGTGTTTAGGGCTGACCACTTGAGATTGAATGATCTATCAGGGCACTTGTGCCCGGGGAAGACGAATTCTTCCTCTCTCAGCAGTCATTAATTGCCTGTAGCTCTTCATCTATGGGCGGAGCCCATTGAGATTTCTCCAATCCATGTGGGCATGTCAACTACCATTGTCATTGTGCGGGTCTAATTTTGGCAACCACATTGTTGAGATTTCATGAGTGCCTCTTCCTGGTCAACAACTATGTCCAGCCTGACAAGATATCACCAATGGTGCAATAGTGACACTTTTTTTTTTTTTTTTTTTTTTTTTTTTGGTTTTTCGAGACAGGGTTTCTCTGTGTAGCTTTGCGCCTTTCCTGGAACTCACTTGGTAGCCCAGGCTGGCCTTGAACCCACAGAGATCCGCCTGGCTCTGCCTCCCGAGTGCTGGGATTAAAGGCGTGTGCCACCACCGCCCGGCTAGTGACACTTTTTTACTAGTGTAACCAACAGTTGTATAGTTGGACTTAAGACCCATGCCAGAGGAGGGAATTCATGCCTGGCGCTGTAAACCTAGCCAACTACTCATGGCTCGAAAGGCCATCTACTCTGGAGAAGAACCTTTTACTGCCCTTTTCCTAACCCGTATGAGTTCTAAATAGTTACCCTTGTGTCTTATATACACAACACGTGTAACTCTCACCCCTTGTCGAAGAAATTTATTTGTGCAACAGATGTAGACTACTACAGAAATCTACAACTGGTCAAAATGCAGAGCATAATTGACGGACTCAGACCTAGCTGATGCATCTACAACACAACCCCTACAGCTAAGGCTCAGGAAACAAATGGGCTGAGGGAGTCTCATATATTTGAATGGTTGGTCCCATTTGGTAGAACTGTTTGAGAAGGATTGGGAGGTGTGGCCATGTTGGAGAAGGTGTTTTGTGTCACTGGCAGTGATCTTTGAGCCTTCCACAGCCCATGTCCATTCCCAGGGTACTTTCTCCACTTATTGCCAGTGGATCAGATGTACACTCACAGCTACTCTTCCGCTGTCATGCCTGCCAGACCGCAGCCATGCTCCCTGCCAGGATGATCAGAGAGTCACCCCATGAAGCTGCAAGCCCCCAGGAATTCTTTCGTCTGTAAGTTGTCTTCAAGCAATAGAAAGTGATTAAGACAATCAGTTATACAAAACAACAGAGTTCCTTATGATATTTTATGTTTATAATATATTTTGTTTCAAGAAGTTTAATTTTTTTCAGTGATTCATTGTTCAAAAAAACATGTTGCCAAGTTTCCATAAATTTGTAAAGGTTAAGTTTCTTCTGTTGTTGATTTGTAGATTTATTATGTTGTATTTAGAAAAGATACCCAAGGGGATGGTGAAATTGCTCTTATTCTTGCAGAGGACCTGGCTTCAATTCCTAATACACACACTGTGGCTCACAACAATCTGTAACTACAGCTCCAGGGCTATGATGCCCATTTCTGACCTCCACTGGCACCAGGCACACAGAGAGCAGATACATACATGTAGCCAAACACTTGAACACATATAATTTTAAAATCTTAACAAAAGGATACGTGACATTATTTTGATGTTTTGAAATCTATTGGTATTTCTATTTGAAATCTAATCTGTGGTCCAATATACTATGTTCTCTAGACTCGAGAGAATATGGAAAAATGGTCAGTGGCACAGCTTGCATTCTGTAGTTCTTCAGTGAACTGTTCTGTGCTCATTAGATCATGTAGCCTGCTCTATAGTTCAACTGTGATGTTTATTGGTGGGTATTTTGTCTTAATGGGATCTCTCACAGATGTGGAGTGTTGATGCCCCCACTGTTACTGCCCTGAGCTCATCTCTTTAAGTAGTGCTTTAGAATAGCATTGGGGGTTCTGATGTTAGGTATGTGTGTACATGCACAGGGGTTATAGTGTCCTATGGGTATGGCTGCTCGTCATTATGTATCAGCCTTTACTGTCTCTACATTGTTTTCACATCAATGTCTATTTCACTGTAGTTATTCCTGGTGGTTTCTTTTCCAACTACATGGAATACCTTTCAGGTCCTTCCCTTTGCCTCTCTCTGTGTTTTGACTGCTGAAGTCAGTTTCAAGGTAAGAAGCATATATTTGAGACTTTTGGAATCCAGGTAGCCTTTCTGTATATTTTTACTTGGGGGAATTTAATTATTTGTATTCAAGATTTTTATTTGTGAGTAAGGGCTTACTTCTATCATTCTGATGAAGTTCTTCAAATTGTTTTAAATACTTTGTTCTTTGCTCTCAGCCTTACTCATCTTTGTGGTTGGATGGCTGGCCATCATGGGGGAGATTTGTCTTTGTTATCTATATGTCTCAGTTCTGGGTGAGCAGATTCCACATTTTTGTTCATTTTGAAGATTTTCTTTCATTTATTTCTGAGAAATCACTTTATTGAGTACTCTTGGTATTCAGGTATTTATTTAAAAACTTGGAATTTTTTGCTTCCTTGACTGGTGGTTTCTGAGGCTAAATATGATGATATTAGATGAGAGTTCTGGTACATGTGACTTGACACCTTTCCTCTCTCTGTTTTGAGAATTCCTTTCTTGTCCTCTTTGTTAAGCAGTTTGATTACAACACACTCTGGTGATGTTCTTTTATAGTCATGGCTACCAGGAGTTCTTCAGCTTCTGATGACTACTGCTCACATCTTTGCCAAGGTTGTGAAAATTCTCATTCATTATTAAAACGGGTGTTTTCTATGCTTCAAAATTTTCTTTTACCTTCTAGAACTCCACATTCAAACATTTATTTAATAACATCTCTAAGGTCTCATATGCTGACTTCAGTCTATAAATTCCTAATTCCTTTATTTCTGTCCTTCCTCTCTCAGTTCCTCCTCCCTCCCTCCTCCTCTCTCCCCTTCCCTTCCCTTCCCTCCCCTCCCCTTCCTACCCCTCCCCTCCCCTCCCCTCCCCTCATCTCCCCTCCACTTCCCTTCCCTTCCCTTCCCTTCCCTTCCCTCTCCTTCCCTTCCCTCCCCTTCCCATGCCCTTCTCTACATTTCTCTAATCTGTCATCTGATTTGGCTATTTCAGAGCACTTGTTTACAGATTTGTATTTTTTCTTTCATTTCTTCTAGTCTTATTTCCAAGATTTTAAACTACATTTTTGTGTAACTTGCTGTTCTGTCTAGTTTTATGCCAAGCTAGAGTCATCTCAGAGGAGGGAACCTCATTTGAGAACATGCCTATAAAAGATCTGCTTGTAGATAAGGCTAAAGCATTTTCTTAACTAGTGATCGATGTGGGAGGGCCCAGCCCATTGTGAATGGTGCTACCCCTGCACTGGTGGTCCTGGTTTATAAGAAAGCAGGCCGAGCAAGCCATGAGAAGCAAGCCAGTAAGCAGCACCCCTCCATGGCCTCTGCATCAGCTCCTGTCTCCAGGTTCGCACTTGGTTTGAGTTCCTGTCTTGGCTTCCCTCATGGACTATGATTCAGGATATGCAAGCAAATAAGCCCCTTCCTCCCCGAGTTGCTTTTGGCCCTGGTATACATTCACAGCTATAGAAACCCTAACAAGATACCTACTAAGTTATTGATTTTGGAGATTACAATTTGATTGCTTCTCATGACTTCTGCCTCTGCTGAGCTCTTCATTCATAGCAAGAATTGCTGGCCTGATGTTGTTTCATTGTCTTGCTGAATTCTCTCAAATTTCTTTGAGCTTTCCTATAATCACTCTTTCGACTTCTCTTTTCAGGGAACTTACCCATATCCTTTTCTCAGGGGTCCCTCTTTAGGTAGTTGTGTTCTTTGATGGAATTCCTGTTACCTTGTTTTACTAAAACTCTTGGTTCCCTGTATTGAGATGTACATATCTGAAGGATCAGTCATTTCTACCACATTTATAAGGTGACTCTCATAGTCAATTGTTTTATCTGTAAGTATGTCTCAGCATGATTGTTTGAAAGGCTATTTTAAAAATGGTTTATTTTTATGTTTAATTATGTGTGTGTGTGTGAAGATATGAACACAGAAGTGTAGAAGATGATGTCATATCTCCTAGAGTGGGAGTTGCAGTTGGCTATGAGCTGATACAAGTGCTGGGAGTTGAACAAAGGTCTTGTGCAAAGACAGTATGCACTCTTAACCACTGAGCCTTCTCTTTAGCCCTAGAAAGCTATTTTGGATTCAGTTGAGCAATGCAGTATAGTCTCTCAATTGCTCTTTAGCTGTAACCAATGGCTTTGGGCATGGTGCATACGGTAGGAAGGTATTTCTAGGAGAATGCGTGGAGAGAACTATTTTAGTGTGCCCTCCCGATGCAGGTCCTGGAGAAAGGTCAGGGTTTAGACACCCAGCAGTAGGGGTGCATAATCCCGATGTGGCTCCTCCAGCAACCGGAGTGGAGGCACCAGTGCACAGAACACGATAGATGCTTCTTCCCCATTGGCTGTGGTGGGCAGTGTGATGGACAGGTGCCCAAGAGGAGCAGAGGGAAAGTATGAATGCACACCCTTGGAACAAGGAGTGGCACGGGGCATGTGGTGGGTCACTAACGCGGCTCCAGCCCAGTCCAGCACCCACTTTGAGAAGCTAGTTCTTGGGGGCCGGGTGTGTGATGTCAGTTCTCCGCATAACAAAGCTAGGATGCAGACTTTGGGCAGATCCCTGTCTGAACTCCCAGCCAGTGGTGGCTATGGCGCTCTCTGATGCACTTGCGGTGTTGGTGTGGGGTGCCCGGCACTCTCGGCACTCTCCCCCTCTGCTCATTCCCCTTCTCCAGCTGAAGGATACTTCTGTAGGTTCCAGTTTGCTTCACTTGTCTCTGTGGCAACGTCTCAGTCTGGGCCCTTCAGGAATCCATGCTCTATGCTGTATGCTGTATGCTTGGGTTGCCCTTGGTTTGCATAGGGCTCTTCTTCCTCACCCTCCCAGTTCTCCAGTTTCTCTAGCATGTATTCACTTGAAGAAGAAGTGCTTGGACAGAATATGTAAAAAAATAATCAGTTCAAAATTATTCATATTACTGTCAAGTAACTGCTTTTTTTTTGCCTTTTTTAAAAACATTTTTATTTTTAATTTTTGAGTATTGAGTAAGCAGAAAGCAAGACAAATTGACCTGGTCTGGTCAAGTTATCTGGAAGATTTTCCAATGGAGGCTCAGCATTTTGAGGAAAGGTTGTGTTCCAAGTAGAGGGAACGGCTTGTTCCATGGATCCGAGGTCCTGTCAGAGACGGGGTTCTTTTTTTCCAGCTTCACTTTCTCGAAGTGCCCTCTCCAGCCACCATTTCTGCCCTGGAACATCGCATCCTACATGCTCCTCACTTTCAGCTCTCAAGTACACCTTTTTTGTAACTTCCTTCTAGACTTCTCTTACACGCCTCTGCCTCTCATTTACAGAATAGTACACACATATGTATATCTGAATATATGTATGCATACCTACGGATTTCTTAGTGTTTGATATTGTTATCATGTTGTTATCTTAACTGGTTTGTATGTTCCCTGAGGACAGAGAGAAGCCGATATCTATTAGAATCTCAAGTTTGGCAGATAGGAGCTAAAACTGTCTGGAGATTGATTCAGAAAGGCTGAGGAGATTCCCTAGTGAACAGTTCTCTCTGTGTGAGGACAGAACCTGTGTTCTTTCCATGACTGTTTGTCTATGCATCCATCCACCCTTCATCTTATACCTACCAGGAAAATAACAAGCCACTAAGATCTTAGGGCCTAGCAGAGGAGGCAGAAGTGAAAACTAGCCATTGCAGTCAGATATATTAGGGATTCAGCAGATGTGTGCACAGGATCTCAGGAGAACCTTAAAGAAGACCTGAGGGATTGGAGAAGTTTCCAGAATGCTAACACTGCACCAAGTGCCCCCCTCCAGGGAACCTTGCTAACAGGCACCCTTGCAAAGCCTCGGGGTTTCTGAGGTTCCTCTCTTCCCCATAATGTTTGTATGGAAGCATGAAGGCTTCCTGCTCAGGCAAACAGCCATGGTCCTGGCTCAGGGAAATCAGTGCTGGTCTGAACTAAATTCTTAGAACCTAGGGTGCATGCCTAGGGCCAGAGAGCATTCTGCTCATTAGGCCCACCTTCTCAGAAATGGAGCCAGGATAGAGCACCCTTTTTGGAGCCAAGGGCTTCTGCCTTTTATCTTGGAATGGACCCTTCATCAACTTCCAAGTCTCCTTTTTCTGATTCCTGGAGTCTGACTTAGAGAAGTTAACAACAGAAAAGGAAGACATGGTAGAAACAAACTACCCTGACTACCAGTCATCCAATCATTAATTCATTCATCCATCCATTCATTCACCCAACTGTATATACGTTTATCCATTTGTTCATTTATTCATACATTTACCGTTCATTCATCCATCTCTTCATCCATCCATTCATTTACTCAACCATCACATTCATCCATTTGTTTATTCACTTGTTCATACATTTACCATTCATTCATCCATCTCTTCATCCATTCATCCATCCATGCACCCGTCCACTCACATAGCCATCCACACAGCAAGCACCCACTGGTCATTTGGTGCTGGACACATTGTGAGCAGGCATGGCCCTACCTCTCTGGACCCCCGGCCATGTGAACAGGAGATTGCTGACGTCGAAACTCAATGCCGAGGGTAACGTTGGCTGTGAGGAGAACTTGTTGACAGGAGCACAGGGAGGTGGCCCTAGGAGCAACGCCATTTTTATCTGGGAACAGCATTGCAAAGAGCAAACAGAGCATTTGCAAGGGAAGTGTGTATGCCACAGACGAAGGGCACAGTCAAAGAGGCTGCAGCAAAGGGAGATGAGGCAAAAATGAGGAGGCAGTCATAGGATATTTCGACACAGTAATTTTGGTTCCAAGGATTAATAACTAGGGTGGTACAGGTGTCAGGCATAAAACTTCCCATATGTGCTTTTATGGTGGCTTTGTGCAAGACTGTGGCCATTGGGTAGACTCGTCTCAGGTGATCATGGGTGAGAAGCATTCCTTTAAAACCCTGTGCTCAGACCGGTGCAGATGACCCCATCTGGACTCCGACATCTGTCACAGGCTGAGCTGTATCTGCCTCCATTTACACCAAACTAGACCCACCTGGGAAAGGGTACCGCTGGCCAGGTGTTTCCTAGGGCGCACACACAAGTGTTCAGAACATACTCATTAGCCCAGGTGACTCACACAATGCAAAGCACATGGAGGGAACTTGTAAAAAAAAAAAAAAAAAAAAAAAAAAACTTTAAGTGGGTTCTGATTCCTCTATATGTGAAATATAAGGCTGCTGGAGACACTGGACACTCAGGGCATGGAACAGATGGGCCAAGGGCTCCAGGAGGGGCTTGATGTATGTGGTGTGTGACTCATGATTGCTATGGCCAAGAGTGGGAGAGTGAAGCATGCTGAGTTCTGGTATCCTGACTCAGCTAGAGCCACTTCCAGAAAATGGATTTCCCTGTAGGCAGGAAGCTGGAGGTTGCCTTCATGAGAGGGAGATTAATGCTTGGGCCTGATTTGTGATCATGGGTGGAGGGTCTGGGGTTAGACATTGGCACTATGTGACTGGTACAACTGTCCTTTTGGCTTTTCAGCCTCCGTGAGTTCCTGTGCCTGCCTTCCCATCGGTATGATGTATGAGTCAGCTCTCACACTGTAACAAACATCATAGTGTTAACACCCACCATCCCCTTCTGTCACTGTGGTGTATGAGTCAGCTCACACACTGGAACAAGCATCACACAGAGTATAAACCACAGGAGTTAACACCCACCATCCCCTTCTGTCACTGTGGTGTATGAGTCAGCTCACACACTGTAGCAAGCATCACACAGAGTATAAACCACAGGCCTTACGACTCACCATCCAGGACGCTGAGGCAAATAGGGACCAGCAGGGCTTTTCTAAGGCTCTCCTCTTGGTTTACAGAAGCAGTGTTCTTCCTCCGTCATGCCTTCCCCTGTGTGTGCCTGTGTCTTGATCTCTTTTTACAAATAATCCAGTCAGAAGTCTGCACGATGATGCTATGGATAAGGGCTTTTGCTTCATAAACCGTGGCATAAATGGTCATATACACAAAAAATATGAATAATAAGTTACAAATAAATAAAGGTTATGGACAAACAATAAATTCTGAAGCCAGAATAGATTAGGACTCCCCCTAGTAACTTCATTTTATCTCAGTACCCTTTTCTAATAGGATCATTTTGTGAGGTGCCAGGAAACAAGGCACCACTACATACTTGAGGGACCCAGGATGAGGGAAGACAGACAGCTGAGGCTTTATTTTTCCCATCAGCAGCAGGATGCGGCAGACCCCTACCATCCCCCTATGTGATGAAATTAGATAAGAGATTTTTTTTTGCATCAATGCCCTTTCATTATAAGTCCTGGAATGTTTTATTGTTAGCATCTTTTGTGCGTGATGATATTCTGATTTAAGAAGAGCAGTCATCGTACACCATGGCCAAGAATTGTACATACCCAGGCCACGGTGAATACATTGTCTATATTTCCCTTTGTGGATTATTTCAGTGATAACTCATGGGGATATTTTATAGCACCTTGATTCTTCAACTGAGTGCAGGCTTATACAGAATGTGGAGGTGAAGGTATTTGAATCAGTCAGGCCTCTGCCCTGGGTAAAATATGAGGGCCATTTCCAAACTTCACGAAGTAACTATGGGACTCATCTCTTCGAACTGTGATTCAGTGTCTGAATAGGCTATAAAAATATATGAGTCTGTTAGCATCAAATGATTTGGTAAGTAAATTATCAACTAATAAAACACCTTTCCCCCCATATACTACTATCTGGAATAATTTAATCACAAATGAATGCTCAGTGTTGCCAAAAGATAGACACCATGGGAGGTGTGGGTGAATGTCGAGAGAAAAATGTCGAGAAGGTGGGGGGATAAAATGTGAATACTGGTGAGAACTCACCCTCCCTCTCCTTTTCCCTTCCCACCTTTTCTCTCAGAATCTGGCAGAATCTCACTGTGTAGCCCAGGCTAGACTTAAACTTGCAGGAATCCTCCTGCCTCAGCCTCCTGGCATTAAAGTATTTAGTTTCTTAAGGGAAAAGGGGCTGCAGGATTCCCACCACAGTCTGGCCTGCTCCCGCTGCCTCCTTCCTGGTGTCCGCCTCATCCCTCAGCCTCTCTTTAACTCCTTCCTCACATGGCTGCTAAAGTTGAGTGTAACAAAATTCACCCCTGAAGTATAGTTTGGTGATTTGGGAAAATGTACGCGACTATGTGAGGACTGCCATTATAAAGATAGAGTGTTTCCATTCTCCCAGATCTACTCCGTGTTCTGTGTGAGTGTCCTCAACCCTTAGAGTCACCAAGCCTTTTCTGTCATGCTGCTAAGACTGTACTTGCATGGAACCATTTGCTGGTGTTGTGTCCAACTGCTCTCATGCCCCTCCAGAGTCACCTTCAGTGGTCCACCCCCTCTCCTCACCAACACGTTTTATTGTGTGACTATACCCAAGATAAAAGCCTTGTGATGCCTCCTGCCTTTAGCTATCAAGGTCCAAAGGATGTTCATTTCCATTCACAGATTGTTTTGCAGACATGTTTTAATTCTTATGTCTCTACTCAGAAATGACTCTTAAGGTCACAAGAAGCCTCTGTGGGGATCCACAGAGGCTGCCTAGTAAGGCCTTACTCAAGGTCAGAGAATCTGAGCTTGCTTTACCCAGCAGAGCTGTATAATAGGATGATTTGGTCAGGGGCGTGGTTACCAGTATTTTGAAGGGTCTACATTTGGCTGTGTGTTGTGCTTTGATTTTGAAAGGGGGAGGTCTTTTGCCTCTCCCCTTGGTAGTGTATAAAAATCCTATTTATTAGCTTGGCTCGGCCTGGGAGGAGGGGACTGGACCTGCCTGGACTGAGTCTACCAGGTTGATCTCAGTCCGTGGGGGAGGCTTTGCCCTGGAGGAGGTGGGACTGGGGGGTGGGCTGGGGGGAAGGTGAGGGGGCCGGAGGGGGGGAGAACAAGGGAATCCGTGGCTGATATGTAGAACTGAATTGTACTGCAAAATAAAAATAAAAAAAGCCTATTAGAATAAAACTCAAGGTGACTGGATGTTGACCCTGCCCCCCCCCCAAATCTATCCTGTGTCTCTGTCTTTCTCTTCGTCTACATCTATATTTATTAATACTTCCTCATCCCTCTCTCTTCCCCTCAAGAACCCTTCGACAGGTCAGAGCTGGACACCCACAAGCCTCCAACTCCCGTCCAGAGTGGCTGCAGCCCTTCACCTTCCTATGAACCATGTACAAAATCTCCAGCCACTGCACCATTTTACCAGCGTTTGGCACTATGAGGCTCTTAATTCTTTTTTGCAGTCTTAGAAGAGATTATAGTTTTCATTTCTGGGGCCAATTTCATCTCATTTCTACTCAGTGTGATAAGACTGACCACATTTTTATACTTATTTACCACACACATCTTTTTGGCCATTTATTTATTTGAATAATTGTCCATACTTTATTTGGATTGGGTCATTTACTACAGAGTTGTGAGAATTCTTTACATCTGTGAAGATAAGCTATTTTGTCAACAAGATGGATGCTGTGCAAATGTTGTTTTTCCCCACGGTCCAAGTCCTTTTATATGTTTGCTTAAAATGTCTTTAGAAGAGATGTAAATTTTCAAGAGTTTAACAATATTCAGCTTACCTAAAGTGCATGAGTCTTTTGATGTGCTACTGAAGAACCCCGACTACCCTCTGACTGAAAGGACATTTCTCTTAAATAGACACCAGGAGCATGGTGAGTTAGCTCTTACCTGAGGTCTTTGGCCTGACTGTGTTGATTTCATCTACTCACGTCCCATCTGTTCTTCATCTTGGATATGACTACACACTTGTCTCATACCCATTTGAATAGTATCAATCCACAACGACTTGGATCTGGATTGTCTCCTGAAGGTCCTTGTGTTGTAGGCTCAGTCCCCAGGTCGCTGTTGGGAGACGATGGAATCATCAGGCTATGGGGCTGGTGGACTCCTTAGGACCTTATGTTATGCCCTGGAAGAGGACTGTTGAGACTAAGCCTCTTCTGTCAATCTTGCTCCATGGCCATAAGGTGAGCAGTTTGCTTCCTGCCTTTTGGCACCTCTACAAGAAACCAATAATATAAACCTGCCAGATCATGAGTCCAAACTTTTTTCTCTTTATAAGTTGATTACCACACATAATAGCAACAGAAAGCAGAGTAACATCATCTTTGATGAAAATTAGTCCAGTGCAGTTTTTGAAAATCTTGCTCTGGATCTTCTGTGGCAGACCCGTCCATTTTATTTTGGGAGAAGTTTGGTTGTGTCCTCCCAATTCCACCCCACCACATCCTGAGCTTTGCCCATGGAAGAGACCTTCCTGGACCACACTGAGCTCCTATACTGCGTGACTTCCTTTGGGGTTCAGCCAATGGGGAGCTTGCAGATGTCCAAGGGAGCAGCCCAGGGCTTAGGATATCTCCCACCTTCCCTGCCAGGCTGCAGCTGGATACTCTGTGTTCTTGTTTGCCTATCTGTAGGACTTTATTGGCTAGGTTACACAAAATCCCCAGCTGCAGGTCTACCCACACTCAGAGGGAGCACAGGGAAGTATTTCCAGTCCAAGGGGCCTCCCCTGGACACAGGCCTCTTCAGGTCATTTGTGAGTGACAGACATCACTACTGTATTCTAAGTGAGCCACTTCTCAGATGCTGATGGAGAGGTCGAAAATGCCTTTCATCCAAGTCTTCAAACCTTGTGTGTCATTTTGGTGAGTGGTGACCCTTTTAAATACTACATAACTGAAATTTTAAATCTTCTCTCCAGAGAACTCTGTATTTTGAAGACTTGATATGTAACTATTATTAAATCTGAATTTCCTCTCCCTCTTTTTGTGTGCTTGTAATTTCCCGTGCTCTGGCCTTTCTAGGCCCTATTTCAATCTTGTATCTGATTGATTTTTTTGTTTGTTTACTCTTTTTTCCACTGTTAGTATAGGCATGCAGTCTACTTATGATCCTCCTCAGAATGTTAATGAGTACACTTGACCTACAAAGTGTAAGTTAACCAGTATTACTACCCTTTGCCCTGATTTTCCAAGGTTTTACTTTCCAGGATTTTTCTGCCTCCTCTTCCTTTCAACCCACCCTGATTACCACTGCTCACAGTCACTCACACAGGGCAGCTTGTTACTGGGCACGTTACTGCTTTGAGTAGCCCATCTTTCCTGATACGTCTTTGCCTCAGCTCACTTTGTAGTGGTTTATCTGGATGTGGGGTTCTGGGTAAACTGTTATTTCCTCACACTTGACAATTATGTTCTCTTAGCTCTGCTCCTCTTGCTGCTAATGAGGCCTGTCTAATTGCTGTTCTTTGGGTGTTTTTATCTGTCTTTGGGGTTTTTCACTGCCTAAAGGGTATCTGGCTGTTGCCCTGGCTTCTTTTGGAATTCCTGACTTCTATTATGTTTTAATTCATTTATTGTGTGTATGTGTACAGGCATGTGGAAGTATGGGTGCCAGAGTGCATATGTGTAGGTCCAAGGACGACTTGAAGTCAGTTCTCTCCTTCCATCATGCAGATTCAGGTCATCAGACTTGGCAGCAAGCTCCTTTGCCTGCTTAGCCAACACACAAGCCTTCTTTGGCAGCTTAAATCATTGGAAGTACCTTTGTCCTGGAGGAAATAAGCTTCCTTCTCTCTCTCTCTTATAGCCAGCTCGTCAGTTAGCATTCCATCTTACAGTGCAGAATGGTGGTACCTCCCTCTCTGACAGGACTGTCTTCTGACAACTCTCACGCTGACTCCTCTCTTACAGCATCAAGTCTTGAACCTCTGCGTCTCCTTCTCATTTTGCCTCAAGGTGGCCCATTTCTCCACTTCCTATGAGAGGACTCTCTGCAGAACTTTTGGTCTGCTGGTGTTTTCTTTGTCCAAGACATTCAGATGTCTGTGGTCCTGACATCTCCGTGCTCTCTTTTCAGTTTCTAACTCTCATGTGAAGTGGGCCACACACGGGCAGACTCTGCTTTCAGGTTTCGTGTGGGGATTTCACGTTCGGGATCTGATTTTTATAAGCTTTCTCAGACTCCTGACAGATGGCCTTTATAGTTCTTCAGGTGTTTTTCAGTCCCTCAGAAATCTTCATGCTAAGAAGGCACCTGGTGGCCCAGAGTATGGGAAGAGTCAATCTCAGCCTTCCATGTAGACAGGGGACCCTGTATGCACTGGAGGGCAGATTATTCTTCCAGGAGATGTCAGGATTCTGGGGAGAGCTCTGCTGGGCTGGTGTACAGGGCTTGCCTGTCTGGGGTGGGGAATGGGCCCAAAAGTACCTTCAGTTGTCAGGGACCTGCTCTGACCTGTCAAAGGGTTCTTGAAGGGTGGAGTGAGGAATGAAGAAGTATTAGATAGAAATACAGATGAAGATGACGAGAAAGACAGAGATACAGACAGGATAGCTTCAGGAGGGCCCTGGGTCATTACCATTCGCCTCGAGTTTATTTCTAATGGGCTTTTTAAACATCAGCAAGGGGAGGGGCAAAAGACCTCCCCCTTTGAAGGTCGAGGTATAAAGTATCAGCAAGTGAAGCCCCTTCAAAACACCTGGTAGCCACGCCTTTGGCCAAATCATCCTACTGTGCAGCCCTGCTGAGTAAAGCTAGCTCAGACTTTCTGACCTTGAGTAAGGCCTTACTAGGGAGCCTCTGTGGACCCCCACATTCAGTGAGGTGTGACACAGGCCAGGAGAGGTCAACAGGTCTCTCAGACCTGGCAACTCTCTGGAAGCTTGGTTTCCACACCAGTGTGACTGGACATTTGCAAGCACACACCCCAGGCGCACACACACACACGCCCTTCCTTTGGTAGCCTCCTGAGAAGTCCTTTTCTCTTCCTACCCCAGACCACGGGACTATACTTCTAGGGAAGGGACCCCACCTAACCAGGGCTGCCCCCTGGACTCTCTTCTCCCCTCATGTTCACTTTCCGTTACCGAGACACAATTCTTGGCCCTTTCTGACGCAGCTGTGTAGGTGTGTGCATGCATTCTAATTTGCATACTTTAGGTTTTTTGGGGGTGAGGGGGGGCAGTTCCTGCTTCAGTCCTGTCCAAAGCATGGACAAAACAAATAACTTTGTTTAAACATGCAGTGAAACTATGTAATGACCCCAGTACAGAGGGGCTGCTTCAAACATACTATCTTTTTCTGTGAACGCCTGTGTTCAGTATGCTGCTCTCCCAGGACACCATGAAATACCTCTAGTGGCTCAGGGCCTTGTAGAGAGGCTGTGCCGCGTGTTCTCACTGAGGTGACAGCTATGGGCTGGGTGAAACATCAGGAGAGAGCATCAGGCTGGCTTTGCTTATGAAAGATCTTCCTCTCCAGTAGGCTGGTACATTTCTGTGGAAATCTGTTTTGATGGCATCTTTCATAGGCCACGAGCTGCTGTGAAGGGACACTGAGGTTTTTGCACCCTTCCGTTTCCTGCTAGAGCATCCTGCTTTGCCTGCCAGGCTGGATGGCGGAGCACACCTCTTCCTCTGTCTCCTGAACCTCTCCAGCATCCCTGAGTGGCTCCAGCACACTTGAGCCACCACCACCTCGCTTCTCTGCCGCTGCTCCCATCTCAGGGTCATTCCCTACCCCGGTTGGAGCTGGTGGTTTATGGGATGACTAGGAAGCCCATCTCCTTTGCAGCAGATCCCACAAGTATCTTGCTCTGTCCTCCTATCATGACGAAAGTGGGCAGGATGGGACCAGTCTGGCAGCCCGAAGCCTTCTTAGCTCTCTAGTTCTTCATCCCTCCATGTCAGAGCCAGGACACTCAGCCTGTGAATATCACCTG
Organism: Peromyscus californicus insignis; assembly: GCF_007827085.1. NCBI lineage: Eukaryota > Metazoa > Chordata > Mammalia > Rodentia > Cricetidae > Peromyscus > Peromyscus californicus. The sequence goes on along the minus strand of NW_026294480.1, from coordinate 1,800,322 downwards.
CATCCTAACCAACAGGCTGAGACCTCACAGAGCTAATTAGCATCCCTCCTCACCCACACCCCCAGGGCGACTCACAGGGCCCCGCACATAATTAGCTGATGATAAATATTTGTTGAACTGAAATGAACTCTCTGGAAACAGCGATTTAAACATGATTAAGTAGTTTCTGAGCGCTCCAGGTCGTCCTCACGAGCTCTAATGATTCTATCTTCTTATGCTGCCTGGGTGCCCTGGGGATGGCCCGTCTGTTCACATCTCCATCACTGGTTCTTTCTGGCCAGCCTGTTTGACTCTCTCTCCTTGGGGAGAGCTGCTGCTCATCCGACCCCTTGCCCGTCCTGCACTGCTGGACTTTGCCAGGGAGGAGGGTAGGCAGGTCTGTCACCCAAGAGCACTCATCCTCACTCGGAGGGCGACAGCTCAGGCCACATTCTGTAAGTGCTCTGTCTCCCAGTAGAGAGCCCCATACCACAGCTCCTTCCTGGTTAATTTCTGGGTTTATGGTAACAGTGTAGAATGTTCTAGAATTAGAAGCCTTCCCACTGGTCAGTCAGGGGTTGACAGAGGCTGCCTGTTCAGGTATGAGAGAGTGGTGGAGGCATGACTCATCAGGCCTGCTGCCAAGAGCATGGGATGGCTTCCTTCAAAGGGTGCTGTCCACTCCCTCCTGGTAGCAGTAGGAGCTCAACTTAGCACGAGGGGTTTTCATGGGTCTCTAGACCCTGCAGGCTGGCAGACCTGCCCTCACCATCACTTTCAGGTGATGTACCATCATGAGCGCTTGCATCAAGGCTGGCTGTTCCAGGACCTCCACAGAAATTTCAGATCTTCTGCCATCCCTGCTGGCCCTGCCACTGTGACAGATGCAGGTGGGAGTCATCAGTGTGGGAGGAAGGACAGGGCTATGCCACCTTGACTCACATCATGATTATCCTGTGTCACTTGTTCCAGGTGCCACGGGTTTTGAACAGCTCTATTTGGAGTTTCTCAGATCCAGATTCCCTCAGCATCCCTCCTTTCTGGGATCAGCAAGATTGTTGCTCAATTGTTGCGTCCCTTTGAGTTTTCAGATTTCCAGCATTTCTATCTGCATCCATTCCAGGAACCTGTGCTAGGCTGAGACTGGGGCATGAGACTTGGGCACCCTGCTGAACTAAGCCTAGGAGCTATTCTGGTGGAATGTTCACTGGATGTCAACTAGTAGAGGAACACCACAGGTCCATACTGACCACCATGGACATGCCAGAAAGACCCCACTTTGCACAGCTCCTAAACTCTACTTTCACAAGTGACAAACTGAGCAGGCTCAGCCTAATGTGAAAGGTGGAATGTGTGAGCATTGTCAGTGTCCTCTGTGACATGGCTTCATACAGACCTAGGTAGGAGACAAGCTGCCATCTAAATGGAGCAATGTCACCACAATTGGTGCTCTGGATGTGCTTGCTGGAATGGGGAAGGCCTTGGGCTTGGAGCTTCTGGAGCCCTCAGACACTGTGGCCTCTCTGGAATACCTTCTGCCATGACAGACCTAAGCCAGTGTCTAGGCCACTGTGTTATCAGGGACACAAGACAGAACTGCTGGAGTGATTCAAATTTGGACAATTATATCTGACTGTTGGAAACAGGATTCAATGCAGAAGTCCAAACTGAAGTCTAAACAAACAAATGCAACAGTTGACTTCACAGTGAAATTTCTACATCTTAGACACCATAGCAACTGACTGATATTTTAGGCAGATGAAAATGTTTGAAGCAATTTTTAATCCTATTTTTCCTGTGTCAATAAAAATGTACACTGAAAAAAAATAAATTCACAGTGCAAAAAAAAAAAAAATAGAACAGGAGAAAATTTGAATCTTCGAAGATACTTTTCACCGCAGATAGTGTGTAGCGTAAGTTTTCCTGCCTGGCCCACGGTCAGGGCAAATCTCTCTCACCTGCCAGTCCCTCACCTGCCAGTCCCACAGATGCTCAGACCCAACCAAGTAAACACAGAGACTTATATTGCTTACAAACTGTATGGCCGTGGCAGGCTTCTTGCTAACTTTTCTTACAGCTTAAATTAATCCATTTCCATTAATCTATACCTTGCCAATCAAATATCTCTCTGCAGTTAAGAATCCCAAAAACACCACAATCCAGATTCTCTGTGTAATATTCGTCTTTACGTGGCTTATTTTCTATATTAATTTTACTGTCTCTTTAAAGACTTAATTTTTTTAAACTATGTATTTGTTTATATAACTGTATATATCACCTTTTTGTCTCTTTCAAGCCTACGTACATTTTACACACATTTTAAACTATTACATCTGAATCTGTCTTATTGTGAATCTATTGCTTTAAGCTGCAGCAGCTGTGGCTGCTGGCTCCGCCCACCTCAGCTTCCCAACATGGCAGTAGTATGTCTACCGCCAGCTCTGGGAGCTATCGTGGGTCTATGCTTTTATCCAAGCAGCGTGTAGCCCAGAAACCTCTTTTTTTTGTTTTGTACTAGCAAAGGCTAAATCCACCACGAAGCTTAATGTGCCACTTGCACAGGCCTCATTCCCGCCATACTGCAGATCGAGCGTGCACACCAGAAACCCACAAGTAGCTCAAACCAGCAGCTGCTACTCATTTGAGAGAGACAATTAGGAACTGTTTTTAGCTCCGTTTTAGAATCTTTTTTCTCAGTTTTTAGGTGGAAACTCTTGCCACCACATTGGACGCCATTTGTAGCTAGAGTTTTCCTGCCTGGCCCACAGTCAGGACAAATCTCTCTCACCTGCCAGTCCCACAGCCACTCAGACCCGACCAAGCAAACACAGAGACTTATATTGCTTACAAACTGTATGGCCGTGGCAGATTTCTTGCTAACTTTTCTTACAGCTTAAATTAATCCATTTCCATTAATCTATACCTTGCCACATGGCTCGTGGCTTACCGGCATCTTCACATGCTGATTGTCATCGTGGAGGCTGGCAGTGTCTCTCTGACTCAGCCTTCCACTTCCCAGCTTTATTCTCCTCCTTGTCCTGCCTATACTTCCTGCCTAGCCAATGGCCAATCAGTGTTTTATTTATTGACTAATGAGCAACACATTTGTCATACAGAACATCCCACAGCAATAGTGTGCTTATTTTGAGTCCCTACAGTTGAGGCACAGGCAATGGCCATGACTTTATGTTGTCTGGATGTGTAGATGCTGATGAAGAGTGCAATTGCTCAGCCACCATACCTTTCTGGTCAGCCTGTAATGATGCAGGATTATAGTGCTGTTTACCATCAACTGCCCAAGGGATCTTGACACACCGGTACATTGACTCTCACTGTTTCTAACCCCATGAAACAGGGAGAAACTTAGGCCTTGAGTGTATGTGGCTTTCAGAGCCTGCTGACTGAGGAAGAAATTTAGCAATAAGGCCATAGTTAGATGTGGAGATCTTCCTGCATGCCTTTGAGGAGCCAATTACACAGCATGTGCACACCAAGCTGCCATCCATCATCCATGTTTTCTGGTTAATAGGTCTATTCTGAGTTCTATCACTTCCTTTTATCTTTTCATAAACCCAAGTCCAACCTTGATCATGGCCACATGCCACTGGTAGGAAAGGCCATCACAAGCATCTCCCAGGCACCTGGTGTCTTCTGTGAGATACTTCCTGTTGTGGCTTCTGCTTCCCATATTCCAAGCAGAAGTCTACCTCCTCACTTCCCATATTCCAAGCAAAAGCCCTACCTCCTCACTGCCCCATCTATTCAAGAAACCTTGGGTGTCTTTATCCTGATCATTCCTCTCCTGGTGAAGCCTACAGCTGTATAGACAACCCTTTGCCTGTGTGTCCTAGTGGCTGCAGGCAGATGCCTAGCAGCTGATGATCCTTCAAGGTAAGCATTAGACTGACAGGTACTCTGAGGACCACAGGCATCACTGCCTCTGAAGGCTCCAAGATGGCCAATGCTGCTGATTTAAGGCTCCTGGACTCTGCACAGTGATGGATGGATATGTTCTCTTTGCTTCTACCTATACCATCAAATAAAACAAGCTTTGCCATTAGTCGAGAGCTTCCAGTGAGAGCTTTGACTGTTCCTCATCTCTTTATCGAAGAGGCAGAATCTTGTCCCACCTGCAGGCTCTTATGTGCCTTCCTCTCTGCTGAAATGTAATTCCACCTCAGTGCATGTGTGTGACAGTTGCTGCCTTGACAACAGGAACAGGGTTGGGAAAGGAACTCTTCAAAAAACGGCAATGCTGAATGGACAAGGGTGGTGGACTGGGGTTTATAGGAAGAGGCAGTGCTGGTGGGCCCTGATAGGTCGATGGCTTCTGGGAAACGGGTAGCACTTCTGCGCCATCTTCTGTCCACCTACATCCACGGAGTTCCCCACTACGTATCCCCCATGTGGTCTAATGCTGGAGGGTGTGGGCAGATGACCTTCTGGTCTCCCAGACAGCCCTAGAGCCCTTCAGCCTTGGTTGAGGAGGGAGATGAGGAGGGCTGGTGCTTCTTGGCTACTGGTAGGGTGGTAGGAAGGGGAGTTTTCAGCCACTGGGATTTGGGAATGCTAGAGTTAGGATAGGAAGCTTCCCACAGGCTCATGTGTGGAAGGCTTGGTTCCCACAGGGTGGCACTATGAAGAGGCAACTGACCTTATTGATAGGCTAACCCACTGACGGGATGACAGCTGATGGGGCTGTTAGGGGGTGGGCCCGCTGGAGGAAGCAGGGTGCAGGAATTCCTCTCAATGCCTGTCTTGCTCCTCTTTCTGCCTCTCTGACCACCCCAAGGCAGGCAGCTTTCCTCTCTGCAGCCTTCCCAACCACAGGCCCACAGGAGCTGAGCCAACCACGTGTTGAGCCCTCAGAAACTGAGGAGCAAGAGAAGTCTTTTTTTCTCTCAAGCTGTTTGCTGAGGATCCTGTCACTGCAAAGAGAAGCCACTTGACACAGGGAGGTCCAGCTGATGGGACAGCAGGTGGCATCACAGTCCCTACAGAGTCTGTTCTTGCAGACAGGTGAGCTTCGTGCTGACATTTGAATGTAGACCAGCACAGTGTCACAGAGAGTAACTGAATGAAGAGTAACTGACTCCACTGTTCCGTGAGGAATTTTCCTAGCCTGGTTTGAGTTATACCCACGGTGACAGGTGCACCTATGCTATTTGGTTCAGCCAATGGCATTGGCATATTTAGACCAGGACCGTGTGGAAAACAGAAAGTTAACACAACACTTTCCTTTTCTTCTAAAATGCAGTGTTCCCCCAAAGAAGGGTGCACAAAAAAGTGGGCCTGGCTCTCAGAACTGACCAGGGTGGTGTGTGTGTGTGTGTGTGTGTGTGTGTGTGTGTGTGTGTGTATATATATATATATATATATTCATATATATACTTTTTATAGTAAACATTTTTACTATAAAAATTATTTATTTTTAATTATTAAAGTGTTTAATTTAATTTTAATTATTTGAGGTTTTTTATTCTAATTTTTTGTCTGGGGAAAAGCACTTGTCCTAAGAGGATGCAATGAGTTTGGTGTGGAATGACAGTCTTCATGATGCCAGGAAGTTCCAGTCTTACATGCTGAGGTTTTTTTCCCCTTATGGAGCAGAAGTCCAATAAAGGAGTCAGACAGGAAAGCAATGATCAGGAAAAGGTGCTTGAAGCATGTGCAGGGGTGAGGTCAGGAGAGCTGTTCCTGAGTTCACTGTGGCTGCTGAGGGTCAGAGGGTCAATGATCAACTCTGGACACAGGTCCTTTGGCCCTCTTTCCTCTTAAGGACATCACAGAGTCACTTGCAGCCCAGGTGTAGACACAGCCTGAGCCTGGCAGCTTCTCTTTGTTGGAGATGGTGTTTCACACGGTTTAGGTTACAAGCTTAAATTAGCATGTCTGATAAGAGAAAACTCATCTTTTTCTTGTCAGAAGGGTGCCCTGTGTGGTCACCGCAGCCAGGACAGTGACCCCAGCTTAGGCAGCCTTGGTAAGGCGAGTCGTCCCTGGAAATTATTTATCACTTGAGAAGGTCATTCCATTTCAGCCTCCCAGGCCCTGCACATCTAATTGACACGGCAACAATGGCCCATGAACTTTTGATCCAATTAATTGTTAATGAGAGGTCTGATTAGCGAGTAATAGCCTTTTAGAGGAGCCGGCTGCCTTCCTCTCCTGAGAACAGAGGGATTTTGCAAAGGGGAGAATAGAAGAGAAGGACCTGATGGTTCTCTCTTAAGTAAGTCCCTTGTTCTTCGCTGTTAACTAAAGTTAATGACAAAGTTTGATCAGCCTACATAGGAACTCATGTAGAAATATGGCCATGGTGCTTGGAGTTCTGAAGTATGCTGGGGGTGCTTTGCAAAAATTCATAAGGATTGTCAGGGCTCTGATGATGGTTGATGGTATATGGCTCCACTGGGCCAGTATAAAGCCCACCCCATCCCCACCCCCGCCCCCACCCCCCAAAAAAAGAAATACAGGTTTCTCTTGTGCACTTGGTCTCACCTTTCCTCCAAGATGAACAAGAAGATTTACTTTTCCAAAGGTTAAAGTAATGTCTGCTTATTGCAACTGATAAGAAAATCAAGAACCATGTTTTCAAAAGCAGTAACTGCTGGTAATTCTGCCACTGAAAGAGGTATGTGTAAACTCAGTATGCGGGGACCCACCTCCAGAGGGCGCTGCAGGTGATATCCTTGTGGAGTGGCTTTGGAGTTGGATACTGCACCACGGGCCCTGATGCGGTCCATGCATTTGTATTCTCACACTTCATTCCAAAAACTGGCTCTTTTGTTCTTCATACTTTAGTTTTTATATACTGAGATTTTAGTTGCTCCTCCAAAAAGCTACACCATTGTGTCCTGACTCCTCAGAAAAGAGTGTAAAATCTTTATGGATGAGTAGTATTTCATTGCACACAGTGAAATTAGTTATTTGCAGAAGATGAAGGGGACCCCGAGGGCAATGTGTGAAGTGAAATGGACCAAACACAGAAAGATAAGGACTTAGTGTCCGCTCCACAAGTGGGTGCTACAAAGATTCAGCCTGGGTGTAGACTTACGATTAACTTGTTTGAGAAGAGTAGGCGTGAAGAAAAAGAGAAGGCGGGTTTAATCAGTGTATGTTGTATGCAGGCAGGCAGTGAATAGCACGTGGACCCAGAGTGATGGGCAGTTAATACGCATTAATAAAGACGAAAAGAACATGAAGACCCAAGTACGATACCCCAAACTTGTTTCTCTGAGGCTGATTGAAGTCCCAGTGACGTAAAGTCACCAGACCCAACAGCACAGAGCTGTTCTGCCTGCAACAGCCAGGCAGACAGGTGTTCCGAGTTCTCCCAAGAGTCACTCTCAACCCTTGATATCACTCACCATGTGACACTGTTGAAGCTTCTGCTGGAATTTCACCTTTTCAGCTGCTGCGTGGTGCTTATCAATCGACTGTTAGCATTCCAGGCTGGCAATCACTCCCTCCCATCAGCCCACGCACCCTGTCTGTTTGACTTGTCAGGTGTGTGACCTCTAACTAGCAGCCGCACCCCTTGGGGACCCTGCACCCCTGTCCACAGGGACCACCAGTCTCACTGCGAGTCTGTGGTAGGGGCGTGGCCTGCAATTCACTCAGCAAATGGAAACAGGATAAACTCCTTTGAGTAACATGGTTGTAGGTGACAGGTCTGAGTGCCGCGGACTTGTGTGGTATAGTTGAATCTAACAACCTAGATGAGGGCCGTGGTGTTGGTGATCCCGAGTGCAGGGCAGAGCAGAGGCTGAGCACAGGGGATGATGCAGGTGGGCTCTGTGGAGTGAGTGGGGAGGGAGGGAAGAGCTCATCTTTCCACAGACAGGACAAGAGGGACCCTGTTCAGTCATTGTCGTGCAAAAACGAACGACAGGAAGCAACTTGGGGAGAAAGTGTCTATGTGAGCTTAGTTTCAAGTTATAGCTCATTATTGTGGAGAAGTCAATGTGACAGGAACTTGGGATAGATAGCTAGTCACATCCTGTCAAGAACAAAGAGAGATGCACACACGTATGCTCACTTGCTCACACTCACTGTCTTCACTGGTAAAGTTCAGGACCCGTTGCCCATGAAACGGTGCTACCCACGGTGGGGTGGATCCTTCCACATCAATTAACATACAGACATCCCCTGCAGACATGCGCACAGCAGCCCAATATAGACAATCTCTTCCCAGATGATTCTACCTTATGTCCAGTTAGCAAAGCTAACAAGCCAGTCTCCCTGTCACACTGAGCTTTGTCTCCAGCCATGGGTGACATGCATTGCCTGCTTTAATAGTATATGTTTACCCCTGGCCATCTCTGGCTTTGTCTGGGTAAGGCTGACCCAGGCCAAGCTCCTGTCTTCAGTGAGAAGAGGTGATGTGTGTTTGCACAGCTGGGCTCAGGACGAAAGGACATCAGACGCCAGATTAGAACTTCCTGGTCACACTGTTCATCCTCTGAGCCCTGAGGGAGGAAGAGGGGAGAGCTGGTCACTGCAGTTTGTGAGAGGCCATCAGCAGGCCTTTGGAAGCAACAGGTAACTCACAGGGGTGGGGTGAACTCCTACTCTGATGGCTTGAGGCCACCTGTATGTCTTGTAGCCAACAGCCTGATCTCTCTAGGGTGCTTCATCACCATCTCCGGAACCCAGTTATCTTCTTCCATCTTTACCAGGAGATCAGCTCATCAGCCCACCCACCCACTCTGCCCACACGTCCTGCTGGATCAGGAAGAAACAGGCGGAAGGGAGAGGATCTGAGGGCATGGCCGTTGGCTACAAGGAGACCTCTCCAGAGATGACCTGTTGAAAGAGTCTTTATGGGAAACCTTAACAGAGGACAACTCAATAATTAATGAAAGAGACAGATTAGTTACTCCAGAAATAACTTGAGATGTTGACGTCTGTGTCTCGTCTATTTAAAACAGTGGTACCAATGGAGGTATTGCACATTGTGAAATAAATTGCACATTCGGTTTCATATGGTTAACTGGCAGTGGGTTTACCAGTATTAGTTTTTATTATTACTATTTTATGTGTTTGGGCATTTTACTTACATGTATGTCTGTGCACTGCATATGTACCTGGTGCTCACAGAGAATGGAAGAGGGCATCAGATCCCTGGAACTGGAGTTATAGATGGCTGTGAGCTGCCTTGGGTGTGGTGAGAACTGAATCCCGGCCCTCTGGAAGAGCAACAAGTGCTCCATAAGTCCCTCTCCAGCCCCAGTAGGGTTCCTTTTCAACCCCATGAGATATGACCTTCAGTAACTACATGTGTTAGTTGGGTTGTCCCAAGAAGCAGATTACATCAGATCTACAATTAGGAAGGATTTACTGGGAGTAAGAACTGTGAAATAAACAGGCACTGTTGTTTGTGAAAAGATGCAGGCCAGCCCCCCATCCCCACAGAGACCCTGTAAGGTCTCCCTCTACCTCTTCAGGGAAGAAAAGACTCAGGGGAGCTGTTCCAGCAGAGGAGATGCCTGACGTATCCATGAAGGACGCAGGTCCAATCTACCATCATGTCCTGATCTTTAAACTTCTGCACATAATCAGCTCTCACCCCGAATTCAGCAGCCATTTCTTCAAGCTCCTCTACCCACACTGTCCCCAAGCCTCATCCTTTTTCCTTCTCCCCATCTCAGATGGCCCCATCCTTCCAGTTTGCAGCACCCAAGGCCTGCTCACATGTCCCTAAGCTTGCCTGCCACCTCCACACAAAGCTGGAGGCTGGTTCCCAGTCCTAACAAGACCTTTCACTCCTTGACCCTAAAAGCATATGCTTTTTCCATTCAATCCATGCTGTGTAGACGAGGTTTCTAGAAAGTAGTGACCCTAGTGGGTCTGTGCCTCAGGATTCCTCACTCTCTCAGGGAGCGTCCCCAGCAAATGATAGTAGGAACCAAGCTCCTCCAGTACGAGATAACCCCTTTCAGTAGCAGACACATTTGGACTTCTACTTGAAAAGAAAACCGCATTGTTGTTATTCATGTACCTGTACTTCAACCAAAATTTAAAAGTGAGATTAAGCCCGGAGGAATCATGGGTGTAAACAGAGGTGGAGTTTTTCTGTCCCAACCTCCAGGTCCCAAATAAACACTCAGAGACTTACATTGATTATAAATGCTCACTCAATAGTTCAGGCTTACTAATAACCAGCTCTTACATTTACATTAACCCATGTTTATTAATCTATGTATTGCCACAAGTCTCGTGGCTTTACCTGTCCTCTAGCATCTTGCTTCTTGGGCAGCTTGCTCACATTTCCTCAACCCCACCCTCCTTCTTCCCCTCCTTAGTTTGATTTTTCTGCCTAATCTCATCCTGCCTGGCTATTGATCAGTCTGCTTTTTTTTTAAGTCAGGTCAATCAGAGCATAATTTGCACCGTGTTTAGGAATATTCCACAGCACCTGGGGGAGGTGTAGGGTTGGGGTAGAGTTTCCTGCTAGTCCTATTGTGCTCTCTATGGCTGTGTTAAACACTGTGACCAAAGCAACCAGGGGAGGAAAGGCTTGATTTCTTCCATTTCCATATCATCCACCACCACTAAAGGAAGTCAGGGCAGGAACTCAAAGCAGGAACCTGGAAGCAGGAACTGAAGCAGAAGCCGGGAAAGAGTGCTGCTGACTGGCTTGCTCCTCAGGGTTTGCTCAGAGGTGGTATTGCCTACAGTGAGCTGAGCCTTTCCACATCCCATGTCAATCATGTCATTAAGAAAACACCCCACAGACCTGTTTACAGGACAATACGAGGGGGGGATTTTCTCAGTTGAGGTTCCGTCTTACCAGATGACCCTGGCTTATGTCTAGAGGACACACAACTGAGCAGCACCAGTGGTTCTGGTTACACTGTAACCCAAGCATTCCGTGCCAGACCCTGCTCTCCAGGACTCTACTCCCCAGGGCTCTGCACTCTTCATACACACTAGGAAGCCGAAAACACAAAATTTGAAGCTGACACTTGAAAAGCATATACATGAAGAATTAAGTGCCATCTAAATGATGATTCCATGTGGACAAGAGAAGTTGTTAAATCAGAAGTAATTTTCCTAATGACACACATAAACATGGGGTGATAACTAGAAGGATAAGGAAATTAGGTCGAAACTATAATTATTTCCTCATACAAAGATAGTATCTTAAAATATGACTGTGTGGTGCTAGGTAAGGTGGAGGTGGGGTAAAAATCTCATTATTTAATCAAGAACAGGCAAGTTGATGACTTCAAGCCAAATGATCTACCGGGAGGACACCAAGGTCCCTGTCCCTTATCTGCACTGCATACACGAAGCCACTAATTGTCACGTTTTCCCTGCTCTCTCTCCTGTTACCTCTTCAGAGCAGATACTGCCACCTCTGCTACCAGAAACATGCAACCTGCTCCTGCTTATCCAGAGGCAAGTCAGAAGCACCATCAGACCAGGTGTCCCTCCCTTAGTAAGAAACCATCCCAGAGGCCAGAGTCTGGGACACCAAGAGGTAGGAATCTCTGGGCTAAGGAAGGAGACCAGAGAGCTACACAGTAAGGGAGCCAGAGTCCCATGTGGGGTCCCTTCTCAGTCCCTGGCTGGAAGCTGGGATGCAGGTGAGCCAAGCAAAGTTTTAGCAGCTAGGACAAGATACTCAACATGGAGCACCCAGGAGAGCCGACCCAGAAGAAAGATGACCCTGGGGCAGCTGACCCACGACAGAAGAAACCCAGGGGACAGGAAGAGCTGATCCAGGGAAGGAGGGCATAGGAGAGAGCTGAGTCAGGCAGAGGAGCACGAGGAACTTGGGACAAGTGATCTGGGGACAGGAGACCCAGGAAGGAGGAAACTAGGTGAAGAGGAACCCTGAGGAGAGCAGATCCTGGGAGATCCCCAGAGCTTCTCTGGCCCTGGTAGCTGTAGGGGCTGTGGGGCCTTGACTGTCCTACTTCTGTAATGACAGTGCTTAGCCATTAACAGACCATCATCAGAACAGAGCCCATGGCTTAGTGAAGTATGAAACAGTTTGCAGGAAATGAGAATAGCCAGAGTGTAGCTCCTAGAAAATGAAGTGCTAAACCCTATAGTGAAAGACTTAAATGCTGCTGTTTCTGAGGACATTATCCATGTTGCCCAATGTTCCGTCAGAAATCACCGAAACTGGCTGGGTGTGGCATCACATGCCTTTAATCCCAGCCCTTGGGATGCAGAAGCAGGCGGATCTCTGACTTTGAGGCCAGCCTGGTCTACAGGGAGTTCCAGGACAGCCATGGCTACACATAGAAACCCTGTCCCAAATCAATCAATCAACCAACCAACCACTGAAAGTATAAAGACAGGAAAGTGACTTTAGCAACCCAAGACTCTGACGCAGCTGTTATAAATGTACTTAAGGAACCACACACATCCGTATGAAGGAAGTGAAGGAAAACACAGCTATGATACGATAAGTGGACTCAGCATGGAACTGGGATTGCATAATGGGGGCCCAAAGGACATTTTAGAAAGGAAGGAGAAGAAGAATCAAAATAAAATCTTAGTGGATATTCTTAAGAGCAGATTGTAGATGATGGGGAGAAAAGGCAACTTCCTGGAAGGAAGAAGGGTAGAAATGATGTCATGTTGAAACCAGAGAGAAAGGACCAGGGTGAAACTGAGGCTGGGGTGTGAGAAAGGGGCCAGTGATCACGCAGCAGGAAATGGGAAATTACAACCAAAATGAATGCAATTATGAGACATAAGATATCAATTAGCACATCTAAGAATACTGGGCAAAGTGAGTGGTGTGTGTGTGTGTGTGTGTGTGTGTGTGTGTGTGTGTGTGTGTATGAGAGAGAGAGACAGAGACAGAGACAGAGACAGAGACAGAGACAGAGGAGAGAGTAGATACTACACACAGCTGGAGGTATTCTAGAAAGGACAAAGCCAAGACACAGGACACAACAGCAGCAGCCTAACACTAAAAAAGAGAAATTCCATTGACAGCTGCAACATCTTTTACAAAAAAAAAAGACGGAAGAGGTCTGATTGGGATTTAAAAATCCAAGCATGTTTGATACAGGAAGATATGAAATTCAAGACATGCTTGAAGCTTTATTTAGAATTTTGGCCTGGACCTGCAGAAGTGGGAGCCAAAAGGGTAAACCCAAATAATACTTTGTTTTCCTCTTCTAACTTATGTAGAAAGCAAAAGGCTTTAGTCAAAGGAAAATCAATAACACTGTGTGAGGAGAATTTTTTTCTCTACAGAAGTAGAAGATGACACCTATCAAAACGAAGTGGGGACGGTTCTATAAAGCCTGTTCAGAGGGCTTGCTCCATGTTGAGGTTGTTAACAGGGAATGCCAGTTGTGAAGTGAGGGTTCTGAGGTGAGAGGAATCCCAGTGATGAACCTGAACAGACTCTTGACAATCTAAAGGAAGGCTAAGGCCATTTTAGAGCAGCACTGGAAACAACAGAGACGAGAAGACAGTGAAGTAAGTTAAAACAAACAATGAGCTGCTTAACACAAACAAAACGGCCATGGAATGGATTCATGCAACAAAAAGGAATGAGTAACTACAGAGCAGAAGGGATCTGACCAGACCACCTCAATAATGACTTTAAGTCTGCATGAATTCACCATGAAAACTGTTAAGACAGAGACAAAGGCTGGTGAAAAAAGTGAGAACAAACTAAGTCCATCTGCAGGAAACATGTTTCAGATACAAAGACAAAGACTGAAACCAAAAGAAGAGACTAGACATGTCTTGCAAAAATTATCATGTTTAAGCTCTTTGGCAGGCATGATAAGCTGGGCAGAATCTGCTTTAAAATGCTGGGGTCTTCAAAAGACAGCAGGAGGGACATGAACAAGCAAGCCAGAGCTGTGGGAAAATAGTTAAGATAGACACATGTGATCAGAGACTTTCCTGAGAATGTTCCTCTCTGAATGAGAGCATATGTATACACATATATTCAATTGCCGATCCTCATATGTGTGTGTTTGCACAACACTTATTTGTGTCATACGTGAATCTACCTGCTGGCACACACAAATACTCAGATCATGACACAATCTTATAACAAGGAAAATATTACCCCTCCAAAAAAAATAGTGGACTGGCCCAGGGAGATGGTTCAGTGGTTAAAATGTGAGGATCTGGGTTCAAATCCCCAGAATTCATATTTAAAAGCAGGACATATTAGCATAAGTGTCTGTAGCATCAGTACTTCCACAGGGAGATGGGTGCTGGAGCTAGAAGAATCCCAGAAACTTATGGTCAAGCTAGCCTGGTACAGGCAGTACCAACAAAGAGATCCTGTCTCAAACAAGGTGGAAGGCCTCTGTGTCTCGCTGGGAGTTTGAAATGGTGTATCTAATTTGCAAAGCAAATATATATATATTCTTTGCAATGTTAAAGCATCCACAAATAAGACCTGTCTCAAACCCTCAAATGACTTTTACTCACAGCTATGACAAGCTAGGGAAACTCCTTTACAGATGGATAACTAAATTTATTGTAGTGATATGTGAATAGAAATATACTCAGCAATGCAGGTAAAGGTTTGCTACCAAGGGCAACATGGAGAACCCCTGTAAGCTCGGGGTGAGCAAGAGGGACCAGACGTGAGTGTAAACAAGCAGGATCCCTCGTCCGTGGAGCTGTGGAGCAGAAGCAGGTGAAGTGGCTACTGACACAGTAGGTCAGGAAGTCTTTCTTGGGAAAGAGAGAGGTATGGCCAACCTCTTGACTGAACTGGCTTCTCAGCTACTTACATCTATCATAGCTCACTCCCACAGTCATTTAGCATGGATTTCTTTGTACATCAACCAGCTGATTAAAATTTTATTAGTGCAGAAGAATGTTCCCTAAACCAAGACTTCAACTTTTTCTATTCTCAATCCTTTCAGCTGAGAAATTTCTACAGGACTCCAGGTACATAAATCTATGAAACAGGCATACAAAGGAACCACTGACCAGTAATAACTTATTAACAGATTTGTCTGAAAGCAATTCTCTGATATTCATATAATATTTCCATTTACTAAAGGTGAAAGGAAATGTACATGCCAATGAGATAAGTATCTTTATTTTTATATAAGGAATTGAATCTTGGATGAACATTTGATACTAAAGGACCTGATGAATGATTTTCAGAATTGGTATTTTGCTTTTATAATCATCAAAACTGAGACCTTGGCTTTACACAAATATATAGGGAAGAATGGCAGAAATGTGCTTAAGGACATTCAGAAATTGTTGAAATTCTATCCTAATCCAGTCAAAATTTATTTAACATTTTTTATAAAACCCGAGTTCTAAGCTTGTGTTTCTTAATAACTCAGTAGTTTTTCTTAAGATTTTAATAGCAAATGATTGATTCCTTTTTTAAAAAATTCAATTGAATGTTGTTTACTAACCCAATAGATTTTTAGAATCAAAGTTTTAAAGAGAATATTTCTGAAACTGTGTTTCCAGATGTTTTGGATGATCAACTAAAGTTCTTACAACTGAATTATTGGGGAGGTTATTTTTAAAGATAAAATCATCAGTGGATGTGAACATTTATACAGAAATACTTTTCATTCCATTCTTCTATTTGTTAACATTGTAAGTAAACTTTCAATTTTATCCTTTAATACAAGTATGTTCCAATTCTTTGCTTGAAATGACATGTTTAATTTTAAATTTAAATTTTAAATGTTACATTTCAGACCTATAATACCATTTTGAAAGCTTTTGTTCATTATGAAAAAATTAACAAAATTGGACTTGCTGTGGGATGTCTTGTATGGTGTAAAAATATGTTGCTATGACTGATTGATAAACAAACGCTGATTGGCTAGTAGCCAGGCAGGAAGTATAGGCGGGACTAGCAGAGAGGAGAACTGGGGGAACAGGAAGGTGGAGGGGGGAGACGCCAGCCTGCTGTCCAGGTAACAACATGTAAAGGCAACAGGTAAAGCCACGGAACACGTGGTGACATATAGATTAACAGAAATGGGCTGAGTTAAGTGTAAGAGCTAGTCAATGGTAGGCCTGAGCTAATGGCTGAGCAGTTTAATTAATATAAGTTTCTGAGTGATTATAAGTGGTTGCAGGGTCCGTGGTGCTGAGCAGGACTGGAGAAAACTCCAGCTACATGGACTTCTACTCTGAAAAATATGAGACATTCACCTTCTAGTGCCCATCACTTCTTTAAATACGGCCACCAAAACCTCTGCATGTAACACTAAGTTTTTATGATCACAGCCCATGTCTTCACAGATGTTTGAAACAAACCACTTCTCATGGCACAGCTTTTCATGAAGTTACTGATTTTGATGGTGTCACTGAACAGAGCTTACCTCCAGTGGTAATTGTTAGACCTCCAGAGCCTCTATTGAGCATTAAGTGAGTAAAGCTGGTGTATTCAAGGATACCAGTTTGCCTTTCACGACAAACATCCCCTGACCACCATCATGTACAGACACCAACATAGTCTTTCCATTATAAACCTTCAAGAAAAGTATGGGTTTTCAGATCTTCCTTGGGTCCTTCAGAGAAGTATATTTGGGCCCAGCCAGACGGGTAAAGACACTTGCCACTAAGCTTGACAGCTTAAGTTTGAACGATGAGATCCACATGATAGAAGCTGAGAACCGACTCCTGAATGTTGTCCCCTGACCTCTCTCTGTGCAGTATGGGGTTCATAGGCACACACCCCATACACAATCAGTAAGAAAATGTAAAAAAAAAAGTCTTACACACAGTAACAACTGTGTCCAGTTAGACACACCAGCTATTCAGTGTCACTGAATTACAAGCTGTGGGCTGCCCTTAAGCCTAGAACTAAGCTGCTGACATAGGCCTATGTGACTTTCAGAGATCATTTTGGAAGCAGCATCCCTCAGTTAAGACACTTCATGAATTTCAGCCCCATTCTCTTTCCCATGAACTATTCCTGACATTTCAACATCAACAGGTTACAAGAACTCATCTCTGATGGCCCAGGGCTTTTCAGTTTGGGCAATTAAATAAGCCATTTCCTAGGATGCAAGCAAATGCTTTTCAGTGGCACAAACAGATTCCCAAAACATTGCTTCTCTTTATTTGAAGATTTTAAAAGTTGCTCAAAATATCCCTTCAGTTGGGTGCACTAGCTGCATGTTTAATATGGGAATGTCATTTTAAATATATTTTTTATTTAGCTGATTATCTATCTATTTATCTATCTATCTATTTATTTATTTCTGTGTGTGTATAACACATGCATACAAGAAGTGTCTGTGGGGACCAGAAACGGGCTTCGGATCCCCTGGAGCTAGAATTATAGAGTTGTGAGTTGCCTGACATGGGTGCTGGGAACCGAACTTTGGTCTTCTGCAAGAAAGATATGAGCTCCAAGCCATTCAGTCATGTCTCCAGCCCCAGAAGATGTTGTTTCAGATTGTCTGTTTTCGTGCTTTTAATGCCAAGAAAAGATCAACTGAAGTAAAGTTTTTTTCATTATCATTGTTATCAAAAGCAAATCTATATTGCAAAGAAATTTGCATTTCTTCTTGTGGTCAATTTAAGGATGGTACCTTCTGGCAAATGCATTTTTAGCTCTTCTCCCTAAATTCAGTGGCATACCCGTATCATATTTGTTTTTGCCACAAACCACAAAAAAAGACTGCTAATAATTTATCAAATCCACTAGCTTTGCCTTAGGAAATTGTGTTTGTTTGTGCTTAAGAGACTGGGATTTATACTTAAGTACACATACAGCAATGATGGTCAAGAAATCCAAGAGTTTTGCTTTGCTGCAGTTGAATATTTTTCTGAATAAAAAGGAGATAAGAGCAATTTTTAAACAACATCACAATACAACACAATCCTAAACATAGTGGTACTGGAATTGAACTGAAGGCTTCCTTTGAGCCACACTGCCACCTTCCAAAGCTGTACCAACTTGGTACTTCATGCTAAGGAATGGTGGCCGGGAGTTATTAAAGGTCTTTGATTTCCACAGTGAAGTCACCATTGTTTTGTAAAAGTTGGAAAATGTATGTTCGGTGCAAATGCCATAGGTTGCCAGGTCCTGGGCTCTGTAACTTTCATTGGCATTGCATGGCACTTAAGTGTGAGCAGTGCAAAGTGCTCCTCTTATGTGTTCAGAACCAAGGCTGCCGTGGTTACATGATACAATGTGGAAGAATGCTGCCAGGAACACCTTGGATTCATTGTGAGTTTGATTTTGAATTAATTTTTGGTCACTGAACATCCAGAAGCCTTTTACTGTTGCCAAATTTTTTCACACCCCACCCTGACATTCAGTTACAAGGCCCCATATGGAATTATGACCCATGTCTTAAAAATCTTTGCCCTAAATCACTTAGTCTAGGCTGTTTATTTAGTCTATGTTCTATATCATGCTGTCCTGGGTCAGACTTCAAATAGGGAATGAGCCTCATACATAGAGACCCAGCTGGATAGCAAAAGCCAGGCTGAGCAGCTGCCCTTTGCTGCTCATAGCTGTCTAGAGCATTGTGGCCCCGTGTCTCAGGAAGGTGGCAATCAAGGCTAATCAGATTTGAGCAGAACAAACATCTCCCGTGGGCTTGCCCCTCTGCCAAGTCGCCAGTTACACTGAGAATAGTTCTATTGTTTGGAATCTGACAAGTCATTCTCTCATCCAAGGCTGATTCACTCACTGTCCTGTTTCCCAACTAAGGCCTTAAAACAGTCTTCGTCCTCAGTGATGGTCACAGATGGCTGGACATCATGACACTCTTAAAAAAAAGTTAAAATTTCCTTAGATATCTAATTTCCCAGCCGTTCCCGTTTAAGTATCAGTTATTAATGCTAACTGAAAATTTCCCCAATTACACATTTGATTTACTGTTTAAAGCAGCCTTCGCTGTCTGGAGAAGTATGCCAACCATTTGTATCCTCTGGTTAGCCTCACGAGCTTGGCAAGAGCTAATGCTGCTTTCTTTTTGAAGCTCATAGAGTTTAATGTTTTCAACTTTGCTTAGATTATTGTTTTGTCATTAAAATTTGTTTTGGCTCCCTCCCAACCCTTCCATCAGTATGTTATAATCTCACAATTAAAATGTCTAATTTATTTCCTCATACTCCTGATGCTATTGAAATTGGCTAGCACTCCAGAAAGAATGCCAAAGCTTTAATAGATACCTAGGTAACCAAACATTTTCTCTCCCTTTATTTATTTATTTGTGTTGTCATTATACTAACCAAATAAAATATTTAACCTATAGTCAGTTGGAAATTAATTTCTCTTTATTTATTTTAGAGGGAAATTACTTTCCCTTAAGTAAAGATGCTTTTATGATTTCTCATTAGGAAGGAAATACTGTCATAAGATGTAAATTCAAGGTGATAATTTTAATTAAAAAAACCACATTTTAAAGATCCCTTGCAGCTATAACTAACAGCTTAAGGGAGAGGAGAATTGTTTATCTTCAATGCCCTTTTAGGTTGGTCTGGGCTATAAATTACTAACCTGATAAAAAATTTATATTAACATTTTTAAATGGAACTTGAAATTTAATTGTGTTTCTTTACCACTCGAGCTCTGTTTTGCAAAGTTTATATATAAACTTTTAGAATGAAATTAAAACTAGATGTGATGCTCACCCAGCAGCAGACAGGGTTAACTCTGGCCAGGCCCAGCCATGCCTATACTTGGGTTGGAGGATCTGTGTTGGGTGTGATCAACAATGCTCTCTGCAGCAAAAGTCCTGCATTAGCCCTCTGGGCTTCCTAGTCATAGACTTTCGAGAATTTATCCACCGGCTAGGAGAGGAGGCAGTGCCATCAGAGATTAACATTTATTCTCACCCATTTATTCCACTGAGGTTCTGCTAGGCACTGGGCTTTTCCAGTGATGTAGAAAACAAAAGCTACTTCCTGTCTTCAGTGGAAGTTCAGTCCTGTGCAGAGAGACAATGACGAGGAGAAGCCATCATGGGGCAGTGAGCTAACCCCACTGGCCAGCATGACAGTATTGGTGTGTCCATTCCACCTGCTTCTCCACAAAACTGAGTGGCTCAAGAGAGTAACTCAGCTTTAGCTCTCAGCATTCTAGAGGTGGTCTGGGTCTGACGGAGTGTTGGCACATGGACCTCTTGAGCTATATCATCAGCTATTGCTAGAATGGATTCACCACAGGCTCAACCAGCCAGCTTTCCAAGATGGCAGGCTTCAGTGATAGATGATGGTTGTAGATGGTGGTTTGGCTGTCCAGAAGCAGCCTCAAGGCTGCTTGATGTTAAGCTTCTTATAGCACAGGCCTAAAGACAGAGCTCAGATCGCCCTTGGTGAAGTTAGATTCGTACCTCTCATAAACTGTTACTCCCAGAGGTTGGAAGATGAGTTGCAAGCTAGCTGAAGAGTCACTTGTGGAATGTGGTGACGCCATTCATACTGAGCTACCAGGATTGGGGGGCTAAAACAGGGTGGCTGGCTCTAGAGTTCAGACCTTTGGGTGTTCTCAGGGAAGGAAGGCTTTGAGTACCTTAAGCATGAGGAGTCCATGGTCACATGCAAGGTTTCCCCAAGATGACCCTGGCTGCTGTGTTAAGAATGGACTGGGGCAGAGAGGAGACCAAGCAATACAGCAAGGTCCACAGAAGAATGTCCATGTGGAAGGCTAAGAATGTGGACATTAGAAACAGAGTGTACTTACCATGCTTGGAACATACAGAAAAGATGGGGAGGCCACGCACAAGGGATGTGTGGGATAGAGGATATAACCACGAACTGCATGTAAAGCCTCTGGCTTCCATGCAATAGTATCCAGGTGGCAGTGACTGTCTCCAAAGTGGGAACCATGCCCATCCCATAAGGCAGAAAGGCAGAAAAAAAGGATGGGAATCACTCTGCACTCACTGACTGAAGAGTGGAGGCAGAGAGCCTGTCCCCAGTGGGCTAGACTGCACTTGTGAAGTAGGTGTCCTCGGGAAAGCCTCTCTTGGTCTGAGTTCCAACAGTGAGTCACATCACAAAGGCTCAGTCCTCTAACTAGCTAGGATAGGGAAGATCTTGGCATGGCACCCAATCCACAGTCCATTCCACCTAAAGAGGTCAGGATGTTCATCTGAAGATTCCCATGTTCTTTGGAGGACATTACATCGTCTCTCAGTTGTGTGTCAGTATGGAGACAGACAGTAGTGTGGAGCACAGGAGAAAAATCATGTGTAGCTGGAGAGATGTGACAACAGTGAGTGGGTGGCCTCTATCAGTGCCTCCCCTCAGATGGAGACCCTCTCGACACTGTGACTTTATGGCATCTAAAGACCAATGTAAAACATCCCCTCTAAAGTGCCATGCTAGAGCCAAGGCTTAACTCACAGTTGCTTGATACCTGGAAAGAGGCTCAGAATAGTCAGCAGGGAAACTTGAGGCACCATTCTGGGCTCCTAGTTGAAGAAGAGGCACCTCAGTCACACAAAACCACATTGAAGGAGACCACTGTGCTGTAACTGGAACAGCTTTTGTGTCCAGACATCTTGAGTCCCAACTCTCAGTTTTCCGCAAGATCAGACATTGCCCACCATGCCACGTGGAAAGCTTGGCGGTGACCAGGTTCATCAGAATTGATATGTCAACCTTCTTTCAGATTTCACCGCTCAGAGAACAGTTTCTTATTGTGTTTATTTTTGCTGTAAATTAGCTATTTGCTTATTGACCCAAATTAGTTATCGTCTCAGCTGGAAATATATTGGAACCCCGGCTGCCAAACAAATATTCAGCAAAAGATGAGTAAAAGCATATGGGAAGGAAGGTCCCACCATGCTCGGCCTGCCTGCGCTCTGGAAGGCATTCTGGCCCACAGCCATGAGCCCTGCAGAACGCAGCACCCGGGAGTGACAGTGATCGATTTACCAGTGGGAAGGTATTAACGATGCTCCCGCTGATGGCTGAGCCACTTCACTGGCATTTGCATTTGCATTCATCATCTCTGCGTTTATCATTATGAAGAGGATGCCAGAGCTAATTAAAGTCCTGGCTAACAAGATGGCCGGGAGTCTGGTGACCAGAGTATGGAGGAAGACCTGGGAGAGTTTCCTGCGGGAAGGAGGACAATCTTACAGCGAACCCAATTAACTTAATTCCAAGTGAATCCACATAGATGCTTCCCACGGGGAACTGGGAGACTAAGGCACCCTCATGATTTGTGCTTAGCCTGGGAGCTCAGGAGAGAGCTCAGGGCATCACTAGGGCTCTCCTCTTCTCCGCTCTCCTCTCCTCCATTCTTCCTCACAACCCTGTCTTTGAAGAAAAGCACTCCTATGTGGATGTTTTTGAATTTTGAGAAAAAGTTCTACAAACCTAAAGAATAGATTCTAGAGCACTTATTCCCTGTCTTAATAGAAATCACTGGTGGATGATTCAGAATAAAATGAGACTTGCACACTTCAGGTCTAGAGCGAACACAGTGAAGGTTGGGATGAGCCAAGAAACTCTCCAACTAAGTGTGGAATTTCCTTTGTGCTTCTCATTAATGTGGTTTCCCCTCCCCCCCATATCCATGACAATAAATGATACCTTTAAAAGACAAGATTTAATTTTTTCCTTCATGAGTTTTAGTTAGAAAGTGACATTTTGATTCTTCTTTACGCTGCACAGTTGGTCTACGATGGGGTATTGGAGGGTTCACTGTGGCTGGAGGAAGCCCTTGGAGAAGGCTTTACAGGGAGTCATGTCTTAGAACATGGAAGAGACCAAGTTTGGCCTTCTTAGGAAAGGATATCTCTCCATGGGTCCTCTGCTCCCTCATTCTGAGGGGGAAGAGTGGCCTTTCACAGTCCCTTGCATGTTCTGACAGGAAGGGGAAAGGTGCTCAACAGCCGCAATGATGTCCATCTCAGAAAACAACCGACAGATTCAAGGCAAGGCTTAAAATGACACCTTTCTCCCCATGGAATGACTGTGGACACAGCATCTCTGGGAAGAACACTAGCATTTTCTTTTACCTATAACAGTCATTGTACTAGACATTGAGCTCAGCACGGCAGCCAGCCCTTAGGGCCACAGAATAGAGACTGGCTTTCATTAGGGGGAGCTCTCCTGGCTGGCTCAGTCATGTTCCATATTCTCCTGCATTTTAACCATGCCTCTCTTCATGGCTACCTCCCTAACTCTGCTATCCTTGGAAGATACACCCCAACCAACCTGTCTACTTCCACTTGGGGCCTGGGGCTTGCTTGGAATGGAGCCTCACAGGCATAGGGGCTATGGGAACCTCCTTCAGAGCTGTTCATGCCGCCAGGTCCTGGGCAGAGTGCACAGTGTGTATGCAATGAGAACTTGAGGAGTGGCTGGATGAGTGGGCCAAGAGGAAGCCCTGGATTGTACTCTCACCGGACGCAACTGAGTTCATTTGGGTTGAGCCTTGAGGCCAGCCTGTCCCTGCTTCACTCAGAGCCCTTCCCCTCAGTCATGGCTTCTCCTGACTAGAATCCTGCCTAGCAGTTCCTCTGCTTCTAGTGACCCTGGGCATGGCTGCTTTCTGTAGACCTCCCCAGGCAGACCGATGGTCCCCATTCTGACCCCTGTGGAGTCACTGAGATCCCTGAAAGGGTTGCACCTTCCTGAGTGTGACACCGGGGACAGGCCACCTCACCTAAACCTAAGAAAAACACAATCAAGCCCACAATAGGACAAGTTAGCTTCAGAAGTTCAACTTCAAGTGGCTCTAAAGCATCTTTGTTCCCGTGCTATTTACCTCACAGATGAGCTGGATGGTTCTGACTTCACAGCCAGGAGCACGCTCCTCCCAGAGTGGAAATGGTTGGGGTGGATTGGAGCTTCTCCACCCTGGCAGGGAACACTCAGTGGGGAGAATCATGCAGCTTCACAAAGCACTTCCCCAGCTACCCAACCCCCCATTAAGCCACTAACCTTGTGGCTCATCAAAGATATAAAAAGACCTGATTTTACATCACAATTTAATCCCAGGGAGCCAGTTTCTCTCGAAGGAGATGGACTTTTCCCAGAAGGGAGTTCAGCCCCATTATCACCAGCTTGTCAGCCCTCCTCAGACGTCTCTTACTAAGTGTTAAGTTCTGCAGAGTGCTGTTAGGTGCAAACGGAGAAACTAGTGTTCTTGCCTTCTGTGAACTTGTTGGGCATTCAAAGAGTGAATGAAAGGACAGGCCCCCCACCCCCCAAAAAGCAATTGAGATTTAAACAAAACGTCAGTCAAGTCCTGCTAGATGGGCCTTGGAAAGAAATAATCTGTTTGGTTGCAGAGGGGGAAAGGAACACCTCATGTTAGTTTTCTTATTGAGACGACAAAAATCCTGACCAAAAGAACTCAAAGAAACAGTTGATTGTGGCTCACAGTGTCCATCATGGGGAGGAGGACATGGCTTCAGGACCTTAGGCTCACAGTGTGAGGGTACAGTCCATCATAGTGAGGAAGGTGTGGCTTCAGGACCTTTAGGAAGATAGTCACATTATATACATAGTCAGGGAGCAGAAGGATGAATGCTAAGGCTCAGCTCATTTCTCTTGTATTCAAAGACCAGGACCCCATCCTGTCAATGGTGAATCTTCCCACTTCAATTAATCAAGTCTAGAATCTCCCTTACAGACCTACCCAGAGATTTGCCACATGGATGATTCTAGATTCTCTCAAGCTAACCGTATTAACCATCACATTTAGGGAAATGGGTGGCATGGCTGTCTGAGGGCAAGCCCAGAAGGGCAAAAGGAGATCCCCTAAGAGACCTGTGGGGCCATAGGTTTGTCCCTGGTTTCGCTCTATACTGCGGAAAGCATTGTCACTAGGAGATTTGTGCATGGAGACCCAGAGAAGAGCAGGAACCTGCTCTGTCTCCTTTGTCTCCAAGAACACCCTGAGAGAATGCTTCTGCCTCTCACTTTTCCTTGTTCCTGGCCCCACTGGCCAAGGGTCAGCAGGCAATGGCTCAGTTCCTTATCAAGAAAGGAACACTTAGGATACTGTGATGGGCATGAGCTGAGCCATGCCCCGGTGACCCTACCCAAGGGTCTGTTTCTAAGTCAGGCTATGGAGCCTCTGATCAAATGGCCTATTGCCTCTGGTGTAGCAGACATTGGAGGCAGACAAAGGATGCTGCCTCTGACACTCTGTAGTTTTATTTAGTTACATTCTGTTCATTTCAACTAGGCTAAGTTACTTCATGTAGTTATTGTGGAGGGAATATGGATGAGCAATAAAACTGCATTTCAAAGTGCATCTGAGCGAGTGGCTTAATCATAATATCCTCTGACCATCACCCCAGCAACACTGAACATCTTCATCATCCAGAACCCCTCCCCATCATCCAGGACCCCCATTATCCAGGACCCGAATCAAGCAGAATCCCTCCTTTACTTAGAACCCATCCATCATCTAGAACCCCTCCATTACTTAGGAGCCCTCCATCACAGAATTTCTCCATCATCCTAAGATGCTTCTGTGTGTCCCTTTGAAATGACTCATCTCCCCAGACCTGGCACTGGAGAACAGGAATCTGCCTTTCATGGCCGTATTTTGCTACTTTTAGAACTTTATATAAACCCAGTTACTCAGTGTGGGCCTTCTGTGTGGTCTCTTTTCACATGGAGTATTTTTGAGGTTCACAGTGTCAGGCAGCCCAGTACTTCCTTCTCATTTACCTCCGAGAAGAATTACATGGGATCAATTCACGGCAGTGTATTCACCCCTGCAGAGAAGCACACAGGTCCTCTCTGGTTTGAGGCAGTCAGGGAGAACACTGTCACGGTTGTTCCTGAGCAAGCATTAGATAGGCACACGTTTTTAACTCTCCTGGGTAGACTCTTGGGCAGTAATAGTGACGTGCTAGGAGCAACTGATTTTAGTCTATTCTGCCAAGTGTCTGAAAAGTGTCATCACTGTTTTGTGTTCCCACCATCAAAGCCCCAGAATTCCCACCTCACCACCAACCGCTGCTTCTGCTCTCTATTTTTTTTTTTTTAGTTCCTACATGACAATGACTGATAAATGCGCTTCCTTCTCCATGTGAGTAATATTCTTGAGTTCCTATCGGGGTCAATGGGTATGTATGTATCATATATATACATATATCTATATAATTTTGTTCCTCTGTGGGTGTGCGTTAGGTTCTACAGGTTCTATGATTGCATGTGTATCATATATATAATTCTTATTTTTCTCTCTCGTGTGTGTTTGTGTGTGTTATGTTCTATAGGTTCTATGGTTACATATGTATCATATATATGATTTGTATTTGTGTGTGTGTGTGTGTGTGTGTGTGTGTGTGTGTGTGTGTGTGTGTGTGTGTGAATGCTGTGTATCTCAGGTGCTCATGGAGGCCAGAAGAGGGCCTCAGATCCCCTGCAGCTGCAATTTTGAACTGCTGACATATGTTCAGGAAACTGAGCTTTGGTTCACTGGAAGGGCAGCAAGAGCCCTTAACTGCTGAGACATCGCTACAGATCCAAGGTTATATTTTAAGTTTTGTATGAATAATACCTAGCAGGACTTGTGCAGAGGCAGTACATGCTTGTCCCCAATGGTCAAACGCCTTGTCTCTTCCTGCTGTCATTGTGAGTGGCTGTGTGGCATAGTATTAGAAGGAGCAAGAGTGTGTCAGAATCCTCTAGAGATGCCTGTGGGGATCCCAGGCATTCAGAATAATATTCTTCACATTGTTCTGCAGGACAGGACCCACCTCCAAGGGCTCTTTTCTCAGATCATGCATCTTTACTTAACAGCATGACTGTCAGTAACCTATCACAATTTCCTTTCTCTAACTGATACAACTACAACCCAACACTCTGACTCCCCCCTCCTAATCAAATCACAGAGCAGTTCTTGAACCCTACATTTTTTAGAGAATGGGCTGTGGCTTTGTGGGGGGCAGCCATGTATTCCCAATTCCTGTATGCCAGCATTAATTGACTCTACAGCCCCTCCTCAAGATTGCCTCAGTTTCTCTGTACTGCTCTAACTGGTGGATGGAGAGTTTACAGTGAGGGTATTAGTTACTTGTCTGTCGCTGTGATAAATACCACGAGCAAGGTGTTGTTTTTAACAACATCTCAATCATTTGATTTTTAAAAATAAAGACTTAGGAGCCAGATGCTGGGGTGAAAGCCTGCTAGCTCAGAGAGGTAGAGAAAACACTCAACTTGATCTTCCTCCTTCACAGGTGTCCCAGAAGCCTCCTTTCCCTACACCATCTCAACCGCAAAATTCCTCCAACTAAGTGTCTTACTTTGCATCTCTCTATCTGTCCTCCTGACTCCCTCTTATTCTCTATGGATTTTTTCTTAATAATTCTATTGAACATAGGATTCCTGCCAACTGGTTGCTTGCTCTGCCTCTTGACTGATGGCTGACTTTATTTAATCCTGTTTACAATATTTAAGCAGAAAGCTCTTGTATTAAAGGTATGTGATAGGTTTGAGCCACACCACAACTAGAAACAGGTTTTTCCAGTAAATAACACAACCTCAGCGTTGACAGTGTTATCAAATGCCCTGCAATAGCAAGGCAACTTAGAGAAGGAAGAGTTTCTTTGAGCTTAGGGTTCCATAGGGATTGAATCCGTCATGGTGGGGAGGCGTGGCAGCAGTCAGTGGGCAGCAGACAGAGAGGCACAGCAGCTAGAGCAGGAGTCTGAGAGCACGTCTTCAACTGTAACCACAACACAAAGAGAGTGAACTTAATGTGGCATGAGGCTTTCACCCCCAATGATATACTTCCTCCAGCAAGGGTGTGCTTCCTAAAGCTCCTCTAACAGCTGTCAACTGGGGACCAAGTGATCAAATGCCCAAGCCTCTGGGGGATACCCCTCATTCAAACCACCGCAGGCAGGAAAGGAGATGTCCTCCAACTAGAGGGTGGTGATGGACATACAACCTCCCAAATGCTGAAACTTCACTGAACTCCACTCATAAGAATGGTGTTTTATAAGACTTGAATTTTGTCCAATAAATGTTATTGAAGTGTAGCAGTCCTGCACATGGAATCACCAGTTCTGCTAAAAATAAAAATAAAAAAAAAAGTAGAAGACCAAAACAAAATGAAATTAGCTCTCCCATTGCCTTTGAGTTTACTTACCTAGACATGGGGCGGGGGGGGGGGGGGGGGGGGCAAACATTGTCAGTGAATGAGGGGCATTGCTTTTGTTTTTGTTTTTGTTTTTTCCCTCTGGAGCTGCAACTAGAGGGCTCTTTAACCCACATGCAGATCACAGGATACACATATTTAAGTTAAACATAAAAATGAAGAGTTGTCGAGGAGCCTATGGATACAGGACATCTTCTGTTTTCTGGTTTACGCTGGAACAGTTACTGAGGAGTCACTCACACTTCCCCACTCAGGAACCTCCCAATGTCAAGGCACAAGTGATAAGCAAAGTGTGAGGTATCTCATGTCTCTTGGATTATCTGATATATTTTCCCCTTTCCATCCAGTTCCAGTGGCTGCTGGCTTGAGCTCTTTGAAACATTATGAGTGTAACAGATGCTTAGGGCAAGTTAATTCATCTGCCCACTTCAGATGCATCTAGAAAATCCCAGAAGGCACAGTTGGCCAAAGATAGATACCCCTGACTGTCCTTTGTAGAGGAGCTCCTTGGGCTGTTATTCCAGGCTTACCTCGAGCCTCCATCCTGCTGAGTGGTCCTTCTGCCTCTCCTCCAGGACTCCTTACTCTCTGCTGGCCCATGGCTGACCACCTTCAAAGTGTGCCAGTGTGTGAGAGGCATTCGGGTCTGTGAGATGCTTAGGATGGTAATCTCAGTCTTGACCTTTTCAGGTCATGGCTTGCTTATCTGTGTGTGTTTGGCCCCAGCCCTGAAGCTTTCTTCCTAGATCAGCAACATCTAATAGAAACTCAGTGTGACAACAAGAGCAATTCAGTTGTCCAATAGCCAGTTTAAGACCTGGAAAACAAACAAATGAAAGAACTGGGGTGATAGCTCATTTGATAAAGCGTTTGCCTTGCAAGCTTGAGGACCTGAGTTCCAGCCCCTGGGTTCCTACAAAGAAAATCTGGGCATGTTGGCGTGTGCTTGCAATCCCAGCTCTGACGGGAAAGAAGTAGGTGGATCTTTGAGGATCAACGGACAGCCAGACTAGCCATCTCAGTGAGTTCAAGCCCGTGAGAGAACATGTCTCAGAAACAAGTGGGCAGCAGGTTAAGAAACAGCTGATCTCAGGCTTCCCCAGATAATGCTTGCTTTCTTTTTCTTTCTTTCACTTTTAAAATTTATTTTATTTAATTAATAGTATTACTATTTTTTAACTCAGATTCTCCTTTAGATGTTTATCTAACAACAACTTTCTCCTTATTTTTTTCTTTTCTCTACAGAATTGGACTTGGGAAGTCCTATTTACTAGATGACAGTATTTCAGAAAGTGCTGGCCTATTCCAATATCTTGAAGTATTTTCTCTACACCTTAATCAATAAATGGTCTAAGGAAATGAGCAGGAACTTCTGAAAGATGAAAGTCAAATGGCTGATGAGCACATGAAAAGATGTTCAACCTCAGTAGCCATCAGAGATATGTAAATGAAAACTGCATTGAGACTGCATCTCGCCCTGGTCAGAAAAAGAGTCACAACAATGCTGATGAGAATGTTGAACAAAAGGGAATCCCTGCATACATTGCTGGTAGGAATGTCAACGCGTCCAGCCGATATGGAGATCCCTCCAAAAGTCAACCTACACCCACGTGTGCCCCAGCTACAGCATCCATGGGTATTTACCACAGGTCTCCAAGTTTACCAAAGCACATGTCACAGAGACACCCACATGTCAGTGTTCACAGGAGCTCTATGCACAACAGGTAAGTTGTGGAACCAACTAGATGTCAAAGGAACAGATGAAGAAATTGTGGTTTATATGCACAATGGATTTCCCTCCAGCCTTAAAGAGGAATGAAGTCCTGTCTTTTGAAGGAAGAGGTGTGTGATTGGAGATCATCGTATTAGGCTTACTAAAAGTCAGGCTCAGAAAGACAAACGTTTTCTCTCATCTCCAGGAACTAGATTTTACACAGATACATAAAATCATTTATGTATATGGTGACATTGTCTAGGATGGCATGAAAGCAAAAATAAAACTGACTAGGACTCTAGTAGGAGGTGAAATGGGCCCAAGGTCCTGTACAAAGTTGCATGAAAATGGTCTTCTGTAACTCAGAATAATAGAGATGAAAGCTTTTATAAGTGTGACACCTCAAGATGGAGAAGCAGAGGATGCCTTATCCATGTCCCTTTGTTTTCTGAGAAAATATCTGAGGCTGACAGTGGGGGTGCTTGGCTTCTGTTTTTTATCCTAAAGTCTGTAGTGGGATGAAAAGAGCAGGAGCGCAGTGAGCTAAAGCCAATCATTTCAAATCAGGCTGATAAAAGACATCTGCTTCCACCTAATCTGAGCTCCCCTAAAATTTAGTTTAAACCTTCAGGGACCCCAGACCACTTCCTTTTCTGGTTCTGGGGCCCCAGACCCGGACTGATACAGCCTGTGGAACATATTGAAGGTGATGGCTGCCAGAAGCAGGTGGCAGGGCCAGACTTCGCTCCTGTCAGTGAAGAAGGTGATGTATTGGCACAGCAAAACATCATACATGTGACAGAACCTCATATGTGCCTGCACACACAGGTGCATGGGGAGGAGGGGAGTGACTCAGAGAAGTTAGCAAAGTCAAGAGGAAGCAGAGGGAAACCCATTGCAGACAGCAGGGAAGCCAAGCGGCCCAGTGCATGGAGACAGGAAAGAAGAAGTGGCATCATGGAGACCTCCTTGTCACTAGTGAAGCAGGTAGAATGCAGCACCAAGAAGTTGGCACAGCAGGTGGCCGCTGTCCAGGGGCCTGTGGAGCTGCTTGACTCCATCGGTCTCCATACTTAGGCTCTGTACTCCTAACCCAGAGCAGGAAGCAATCTTGAGCTGTAGGTGAAGTGTAGCAAGAAAAATGGGAGGGGCAAGTCTCATGAAGGACGAGGAGAGAGGCTCAGATCTCATAGGCTGGATAAGGATGCTGATGCTGGAAAAGCACAGAGGATGCTGAGGCCCGAACACAGCTTGTCTACAGACAAAAGCTCAGACCATCATTTTCTGGGCTGTGAAGTGCACACACTAAGAGGGAAAAAAGAAGTCTGTCCTTACAGGGGCTTCTTAGTAGTCACTGTATCCCCCCCTCTCTGCAGTCACCATAGAAAATGGTTAAGCTATTCTGGTTCCTTGGATAGCAAAGTTTAGGGGATAAGTGGATGAATGGACAAGGCCTCACTTGCATTCTTCTCAGACACAGAAAGTCCCCTGACCCTTCTGATGAAAGACACTATACAGACCCATTTGGAATCCAGGGCTCCAGACCACTCCTGTGGTTCTTGGGTTCCAGGCCAGGGTGATGTGGCCCCCAGGACATGTTGAGCATACTTAGAATCAAGGAGAAAGTAAAAGGTCTCACAGTGGAGGTAGTAGCCCCACAGTTAGTCGACTAATAAAACTGAATTATTTATGTGTTGAAAGAAAATTGCAGGAATCAATGAGAAAGTTTATAATAAATGGATGGTAGATAAATAGAGTTTACATTAGATAGAGTGAGCAAGAGACAGGCATAGAAAAATATGTAGGTGACATAAAGAGAAAAAGAGATGGATAGATGATAGATAGGATAGAATATATAGACATATGGAAGAGATGTTATCTAGCTAGCTAGATGATAGATTGATAGATGACAGATAGATAAATAGATGATAGGTACATGATAGATAGATAGATAGATAGATAGATAGATAGATAGATAGATAGATAGATAGATAGATAGAAAGGAGATAGATAGACAGACAGATAGACAGATAACAGACAGATGTCAGGTTTCTAAATGGATGCTAAGCTGTGGGGAAACTAAGCAACCCAAGTCTCCCAGGACTCATCAGTGTTTTAATCCCTGGGTACCAACACAGGCTCTGGGATGGCACACGCAGGGTCAAGCAGTGGTGGACTTCACCCTGCGGTTGGTTCTGGCTGGACACAGAGATATTCACAGCCTCATCAGCCACAGGGCTGCCTGCTCCACTGTTGTTGGATTTCAGGGCCTGACACTGGACCTTACTTACTCTTCGATTGCTGTGATAAAATACCATGGCCAAGGCAGCCTATAAAAGAAAACATTTAATTTGGGACTTAATGCTTCTGAGGGTTAGAGTCCATAATGGTGAAGCAAAGTCATGATAGCAGGGAGAGCTAGGAGCTTGTATCTTGACACTGGAATCAGAGAGAGGGACAACGTGAATGGTGTGAGTCCTTTGAAACCTGGAAGCCCATGCCCAGTGACACAGCTCCTCCAACAAGGCTCCTCCCAATCCTTCCCAAACAGTTCCACCAATGAGGGACCAAGTATTCAAATACATGAGCCTATGCTTTCATTCTCATGCAAACCACCACATGGTAAGTAGAGGCACAGGTGTCTGAGAGCCAGGTCTTTGCTTCTCCCAGCAGACAAATAAATGTGTGTTCATGAACAGCTCCCTCATAGGAGCCCCACCCACTCTCTCTAAGGTGATGATCAAACACAGTGTCTACGGGTATGGCTCCTCGTGGCAGTCAACCTTCCCTGTAAAGTTGACTGGACTTGGAGTCACCTGTGAAATATACCTTTGGTGTTTCTGTGAAGCTATTCCCAGAGACTCTGAATGTGGGTGGTACCATCCCAGGCACTAGGATCCCAGACTGAAAATGGACAAGAGGAGAAAGAAAGCTGACCACCAGCATTCATTTCTTTCTCTCCTTCCTGACTTCAGATGCAAATGTGATCAGCCGCCTCACATTCCTGCTGTCAGGTCTTCCCACCGCGGTGGACTGCATCCTCCAGTTGTGGGCCAAAATAAACCATTTAGTCTTAAGTTGTTCCTGTTGGACATTTTGTTACAGCAATAAATGAAGTGACTAATTTACTAGAGGATTGTCTT
Organism: Peromyscus californicus insignis; assembly: GCF_007827085.1. NCBI lineage: Eukaryota > Metazoa > Chordata > Mammalia > Rodentia > Cricetidae > Peromyscus > Peromyscus californicus. The sequence goes on along the minus strand of NW_026294480.1, from coordinate 1,767,450 downwards.
CTGTGACCAGCAGGAAACAGAAGCCTGAGCCAGAAGAGAAATGTTCTTGACTCCCATTTTCCAGATGTTATGGCACCAATCACGCCTCCTCTCGGAGGGCTGGGGCCCCAAGGAACCTCTCCAGAGAAACTTTGGGGCTCTGGTCCTGCATCTCAGGTCAACCCATTGCCCTCCTTGTGGCCAACAATCTCTGATATTAGGAGCCAGTGCTGAGGGTACTCTTTGGTCTTGAGGACCACAAGTCCAGGTATGAAGGCTTTGCTTATGGAAGGAGTTGGACCATGAGCTCATATGGTTTGAGCCTTTGCAAAATACTTAGTAGGACAGAGCTTTGGGTGTGGTTGTCGGACTGTTTGAAGGCATATGGAAGGTCAGTACGGTGAGCCATGCATTCTGCAGTGACTGGCAAGCCAGGGTGACTTCAGCGTGCTTGTACCAGCATCACCTGTGCTGTTTCTCCATCAGGCCTACCGTGCGGGTTCTTGGATCCTGTGCTCGTGAGTTAGGGTGGGGAGAAGGTGTGTGCCCCACCTTAGTACACCTGCTCATGCTTCTCCCCTTTCAGTTCCGGTTCAGCTTTGGGCTTGCCTCAGTTTACCTGCAGTCTGTCTTTTGGGGGCCACCTAGGTCACCTTCAGGGTTAGAACTTGAAGTAAGAGGAGATGTAGGGTGCTCGTCTGATCCTGTAGAAACAGGGAGATTGAGTCAACAGGGCAGACCGCGGGGCCAGGGCTGTTTTAACTGATGGTATCCTTGGAGGACAGTTGTCTTTTCTTAGGTCTTTATTTCCCCCTCATTCTCATAAATTCACTCGAGATTTCAAAGCTCTTTCCCATCCTCTCCTTTTCTTGTCTCCCTCCCAGCAGCCCACTCCTCCGGGCCTGCTAGCTTTGCTTCTTGCCACAGATTGTCGTAAACCTTTTCCTTCTGCTCTCTTCTCTGGCCCTTCCCGCTGCTCTTTTTTCCCCCACTTTTTGAAAGTTAAAGTTATTGAGAGCCTCCTGGCTGCTGCCCTCCTGCAGGGTGGTGACAATGGGTGAGGCCAGGCTTCTATAGAAAGCGGGCTGCAGGAGGGCATCCCGCAAGTGGGGAAGGAGGCAGCGTGGGCCCGGGGAGCCCACAAAGGGTCCCCTTGCCCTTTTGCTCCTTCCAAGGGGGGCGGTGGGTTGTGTCCAGGCAGGGCAACTTAAATGGCGGCGGCCTCCTGCCTTTTGTGGAGATGGCTTCTCAGAAACCCCAGCTCTGGATTGCTTCTGCTCTGCACCCTGCTCTGTACAGAGTGCCTGCTCCGCCTCCCAGGTCTGCAGCAGCAGCAGCAGCAGCAGCAGCCAGCCCAAGGCTTGTGCAAGGGGGCAGGGCCCCACCTTGTTGTCCTCAAAGAGGCTGAGATGAAAGGATTCCTTCCATCCAAAGGCGGGGTGCTTTGTGAACACGTTATTATTGTTAACTTGGCTCAGCCTGACACCACAAGCTGGATTAAGCATACCTTACAACTAACAGAAGGAAAGCTGAGTGTGGACTCTGAAGGAGCCAGGCCCTAAAGAGCATCCTACCAAGGACTTTGCTGAGGGCAGAGTCTTGCAGAGTCTTTTATGAATCTGTGGTTTGTGTCTATGAGTCTGAGAGGCAGGAGACATGCTGTCCCAGCTGTGCCTCCACAGCCACAGGGTCATACAGTGTGGACAAAACATATTCCCTGACCCCATGAGACCGGGTGCGCCCCCAGACAGACACATAAAACCAAGCAAGAAAGAAGCCTTCCCTGACCCTGCACAGGCCACTGCAGGGACCTAGTGACAGTCATTGAAGCTGCCCAAGTCAGAGGAAGACACCAAATAGAAACAGTCGCCCTCATCAGAAACACGAAGAGGAAGGCCGAGGAGCGACTTTAAACAAGTTGTTTTCTCGGCTGCTCTTTGTGATAACGGACTCTCTCGCTCGCTGTCAGCCAGAGCCAGATGCTGTAGGAGAGCGGGGCCCTTGAAGGAGGCGCAGCTTCTGAATTATTGATCAATGATTAGCAAATGCAATCGAAATTGTAGACTTGATGTTGTGCAGCGATCCATAATTTATGAGTGGACAAAATAGGAGGTAGCGGACGTAGCAGTAGGTGATTTCAGCTCCCATATTGATTACTTAAAACCACAGGAGGTAAGTGTACTGTGACAAATGAACCAAAGCCGACAGCTCCCCGGCTGTCCATCAGCACAGCCGCGAACTGGGGAAGACGGCGCCCGTGGAAGCAAATGCATTGCCATTGTGTGTCTTTGATCGTGGTGCTGTTCGACCAGACCAAAGGACATATTTGTTTATAATTTATGTATTCCCTCTCTATAAAAGATTGATAGTGTCCTATTAGATACTCTGGTATCTAAATATCCAGGTAGTTTGTTCCTGTGACAGCTGGCAAGGTGTTGTTGTGAAATAGTCTCCTAGGTTCACAGCAGAGGGACACCGGGGCCTTTCAAGGAGTCCACGTCAGAAACAGGTGCAACGTGAACTCTTCTGAGAATAGGCAGTAATCACGGGCAGCATTGGTACAGGCCAAAGCATTCCTTTTCTGGGGAAGGGCAGAAAGGGAGATTCGGAGTACAAACTTTGATTCCCGAGTTAGTAGAATGTCCACATTACAAGGTGTAATCTTAGTTCCAGGTGTGAGAGCAGGCAGTGAGGTCAACTTAGGGCATCAGTTCTCAGTGGGGGACATGGAACAGAGTCTGGGGACTTTAGAGTTGTCACACTGAGGTGGGTGACCCTGTGGCCAGGGAGTAGAGGCCAGAGAAGCTACAAATGAGCGGCACCACAGGGCACAGACCCCACAGCCACCAGTTTGTCACTGATCCCAGAAGCACTCAGCCAGGGGACAGAAGCGGAAGGAAGAACACACACACCATGGCTTCTTCCTCGCCTGGGGCTCCTGTCTTCAGCTGCAGTCACTGCAACTGAGGGTCACTGACTTAAGCTTGGCCACTCTCTGATGCAGGCCTGTTCTCCTCCACCCTCCAGCCCAGCTTGGTCAGTGGCATGTCGGGACCCTGAGTCATAGGATTCATCTCTGCACAGTGGGAAGAAGCCTAGTCTCCCCATGTGTGGAAGTCCCTGAGACAAAACACTGGGCCAGCATGTAATCAGTGTGGAAGCCAAGGTAGCCCACACATTCATGCCTTTCCAGTCTCAATGGAGGGTACAACTCCGATCTGTCACGTTCACATGTGCTTGACATTATGCAACAGACATCCATAAAATCTCTTATTTAGGTTTGGATTTACCGTCTGTCTTCCTGCTTGTCTGTCTGTCTATCTGTAGAGATAGATTAAAACAACTCAGACAGCTGTCTGACTTCTTAGTAAAAGAAAACAAAACCAGACAAACAAGCAAACAAAAACCCCCAAAACAGTGAGGGTTGGGAATAAAAAGAAGGATGTTTTAACTCACTTTGCTGTGTAAAACCTACAAACCCTTATGAAATACAATATTGCAAATAATGTTGGGAACCCTGCCCCAAGCCGGCTCCTCAGAGCCATGGTGAGCGCATGACTGAGGGGGAAACTCCCTTAGACTGAGAGGGAATTGCTCAGGAGCCTCCAGGATCAGTTTGAGACTCCTGCCCTCTATTGTTTTGAAAATGTAAAACAAACAAAACGGAGCCATTTGCTGGAGTCTCCTGCTTCTCCCATTGTTTCTCCAAGTCGTTTCTAACTAAAGTGAACTCGCTTGGAACCAAGGTTTACAGAAAGCAGCGTGCTTGTGTCCTAATTATTGTACGGCAAGAGCCAGGAAATCACTAGACACCTGCCTGGCACACCTGCCCGACAGTGAGTGCCTCACGAACCTCTGAGCTTTAAAAGATGGAAAAAGGCCACACACCACCACCCTCACAACACGTCACAGCCTGCACCACAGACCGGGACCCACATGTAAAGCCCTCACCACACACATGATCTACACATACACATCATATATGCACACCTTAGCCCGCACCGTGCCTGGGTTCCTCTCTCAGTCACCACTAAATCCCAAACCACAGTAAATATTGTCCTGAGTTTTACCCGGTGTTTAAGGTTCCCTTTCAGACTCATGCCCATTGAGATGAGCCTCCGGCTTCAGTGCCTGTGTCTGTACCAAGCTTGTAGAAACTAGACAGCGAACTCATCAATCACTTCTCTAGTTTCTGAAAACTCTCATCCAGGTTCCTGGCATCAGCAGCCAAACTATTCAGAATAGCAAAGCCCCGACTGCCTTCAGAACCACAGTGCTCAGCTGTCCATCACAGCTCACCAAAGTGCCCTCACTACAGTGACTCTGTCCTATTTTGAAAGAGATTGTGGGTACCCTGGAAGAGCCCACGAGAGTCTACATGCTGTAACTGTGAAGTGAGAACAATTCCCTGGCTTGCTCCCTAGGAATGTAGGTCTGGGTGGGCTTTGGAAAGGAGAGCTCAAAGAATATGGCCCAGATTCTACCTTTCAGAGTCCTTAGCAGGCCCCATGTTGGAAATCCAGAGCTTTTGTTTCATTTTTTTGTTTTTTGTTTTTTGTTTTTTGTTTTCTGAAATGAGGTTTCTCTATGTCCTAGAACTCACTCTGTAGCCCAGGCTAGCCTCAAACTCACAGAGATCCGCCTGCCTCTGCCTCCTGAGTGCTGGGATTAAAGGCGTGTGCCACCAGTGGAAATACAGTGGTTTAGAGGCTGGCCACCCCAGGTTCACATGTGTGCTCGGGTCAAATGTGCCAGCTGACTCTCCCATCCGCCTGCTAAGCTAGTCATGTGAAAGGTAGTATCCTGGAATCCCTATGAGCTCCTGCCAACTGACCTCAGAGCAGCCTCCGTGGATGTACAAGGGACAGGGTCACCCAGCTCAGCTAGTTCTGCCCCTGCACGGACAGTTTGAATTACGAATGTGGTTATTAGCTCAGTTTGGCACTGGGAAGCTCGCCCATAGTACTAGAGAGTTAGTTGCCAGGCTGTCCTGGAACTTAGGTGGGAGGCACTCAGTACTTCAAAACGGCACAGGTAGTACTTAGTCCAAGGCAGTACAATGAGCCAGCCCTGGTTCTAGGCTGGGCTGGATGTGGGTTCTTCACATGACCATCTAGGAAGAGCAGGCCTTAGACTGCTGCTCTGAACCCCCCTCCCAGGTGACCATTCCTAAGATAGCCTGTTGAAGCAGATAAAACCCTCCCTGGGCTCTGCTGCTGCTTTGCTTAAAGTCAAGACTGAACAAAATGATTAAGGAACAACCCAGTTGCAAAGTAGTTGCAGTGAGAAGTAGCATCCTCTGTGGCCTCAGTGTTCCTTTTCGGTGTGTGTGTGTGTGTGTGTGTGTGTGTGTGTGTGTGTGTGTGTGCATGTGGGCATGTACCTGTGCATGTGAACGTTGTGTTTGGTGTATGTGGGGAGGGATATGTTCCCATGCATGTGATTGTGTGTGGGGTATGTACCTGTTCAGGGGAATGTGTGCATATGAGTATGTGCCTGTGCATGTGAGTGTGTGTGTGTGTGTGTTTGTGTGTGGAGGAGTTTATGTGCCTGTTCATGTGAATGTGTGTGCATGTGTGTATGTGCCTGTGCATGTGAGTGTGTGTGTGTGTGTATGTGTGTGTGTGTGTGTATGTGCCTGTTCATGTGTGTGCACTCAGTTACATGTGTGCATGTGGGGGGTACGTGCCTATTCATGTGAATGTGTGTGCATGTGAGTGTGTGTGTATGTGCCTGTGCATGTGAGTATGTGTGCTTGTGGTGGGGTTGGCTGTGATGTGAGCTGTGGTTGTGAGTGTGGTCCAGGTTTTTTGCGAAGAGTGTGGGAGCTGAGACAAAAGTGGCAGGCACACCTCTGGTCCTCACGCAGGCCGGACAGATACATTGCTGAAACCCACTATTGACACTCACGGTAATGAGGGTGTACCACAAAAACTGCCTGTGGTAGATGCAAAGACCTTGGTCTCAGCCAGCAGAGCTGGATGGAGGCCGCAGGTGTGCAAGATGTATTCTCAGCCAGGTCTACGCCACACAAACCGAAGTTCTCACTTCACACTTGATCCCTGCATCCTGTGATTTGGGGGAAGGTTAGGAGAAGTCTGGCACTATCCATGTTTCTGTCCACTCCAAAAGGACCACCCTTGACTGCATAATTTTGCCTGTTACAAGAAGGGACAACCTGGTCCCCACACATGATAGCCTGTTCTTACTGACCTCTCACTAGGAGTGCACTCTCTCTGCCTGTATTTTGAGATGGACCGTGAACATCCGATGACTTGGGCTGTTTCATTACCACCCAAGTCCCTAGAGCCCAGGGCTGGGCTGTGTGTATTTGGATTCCTCGACTGTGTGAAGAGAAACATTCTGAGGCTTGGGTGGGCAGAAGTTATCTGACTTGATGATGGGGGTGGTGGCTCCTGGACCTTGCTTTCCCAGCCAGGTCACCCTGACTTTGTGGCTCACTCACTTATGCCTTCTGATTGCCTATGGCTGAGGCCCACTAGGCCTTTTAAATATTAATTGACTCACAGGCTTAAATACAGCATGGAGTGGTAGAAGGACTCCTTTGTGAGGCTACTTAATGATTCAAAGGGGCCTCGTTATCCAGTGCTCCATGCTGGTCCCCAGCTGCTGCACCATATGCTACCCCACTGGGATGATGGGAGGGACTCGGGCCACGGGTTCTCTTTCTGGGACCCTTGTTTATGTCACTTCTGACCAGCACCTCAGGAAGGAATTCATGTTCCTGCGTAAGTAAATAAACTCAGAACAGGTGCATAAAGTCAAACTATCACATCAAAGCTCCAGGACCAGGATGAAGAACTGAGTGCAGCATCTTTGGGAATCTTGTTTCCATATCCTCTTGGAGGCTCAGAGCATGTGACTCCAGCAAATGGAGTGATCCTGGACCAAGTCTTTGGCAAACCAGTTACTAAAGTACATAGGATGACATCACACACGGCCACACTTGGCTGTAAATTTGGCTTCCTAGTTCTCCATATCACAGCACACATCAGGGTAGGGTCAGCTGAAGACTGTTCTGGGACACAGCAGGGGCGTGTAAGTGTATCCCTGCCGGAGAGTAATGGGCTCACAGCAGGAACGGAAGTTCTGCCCTGCTCTTTGAGTCCATCCTCTCAGGACCGGTAAAGGTGGAGCAGAGTGCCCCTCTTAGACAGCAGTGGACCTCCATGGACAGAACTGAGATGTTACACAACCCCACAAGGCCGTTTCCTCAGAGTTGGGATGGGAATGGCAATGAGAGGCTCAGGGTGGGCTCACAAAGGGGGAGAGGAAGCTCCAGTCGGTCCTGCACGTTCCTAGATGTAGTTAGGAGGTAAAACAAGCCAGGCCATTCCCCACCAGATTGGGCTCCTCACAGCGATACAGGTCGTGATTGAGCCTTTGCCTGCAGTTCATAGATGCCAGTCAATTGGCCGTGAATTTGGGGGGTCTCTAAGTTGTCCTTGACTGGCTCCAGTGTCTGCATTCTATAGGTTTCCAAGGGGGACTGTGGCACCCGGGATGTGCTGCTTTTGTTAGGTGCAGAGCCTGTAATAGCCTACTTGGGGTCATGGTAGCTCTTCAGAGAAGGGGGTGCATGGAGGATTTAGCTTCCTCTGCAACACTCCCAGAGGCCTGTAGGGTCTGTAGTCACTCTGCAAATGACTCAGAACACAGGTACTAAGACCTCTCCAAGCTCTGGCTGCCTCTCCAGAGACTCAGAGAATAAATTTAATTCTCAGTATATAGACTTCTGCCTTCTCCAGGGGATTTTCCCATTGATTTTGGTTTTTTATTGTCAGAGGATCTTCATAAAGCCATCCACCTCTGAGTCTGGACTTGGCAACAAGGCTAGATGTAGTTTGAGTTAGAATACAGGCTAGGGATGTTTCCTTCTGGATCCACTGAGGTTATTCTGCCTTAATTATAACCTTCTCCCGTAGGGACAGAGTAGGGACAGCCATCCTATCTCGGGCTCATGTAAAGAAGCTTGTGGCTTCAGCCTACCTTGCTTATCAATTTTTATCAGCTCTATCCACAAAGGCTGGATTCCATCCTCCATCGCTCCTCTCTATCTTTTTCAACAGTTCAAACTCAGGTGAAGGAAAAATATCAATTAGCTCCATCAATATTCAGGAAAAGCCTGCCAGGTTTGGTGTTAAGCAAATTGCACACTTGGGTTCTTTGGGTCCCAAGAGGATTTTGCAGAAGACTGACAGTACCGTATAGACAAGGAAACTGTACCACCACTAGTGTGTGCAAACTGTTGAGGTCATATAGTAGGGCCTGGTGAGAAAGGAGGACCCAAGAAACAAGCTCTTTATCATAGCATCCACCATCTGGCCACGTACTTGGAACTCTGGGAAGTCCCTTTTATGTGGGACTAGGGGTGAGGAGGGACTATGGGTTACGTGGAGCTTCACTGAATGAAGTGCGGTGCTTTTGTCCAAATTTAGAGCGCATTAATTTTGGTTCTGTTTCCAAGGAAAGCTCCCAGCTGGCTCCCTGTTGCCCTGGAAATGGTATGTGAGCCAGAGATTCCCTAAGGACTCTACTTTGAACTGGTCAAGCTATCCCAGATGAGGAAGTTACCTCTGCAGGAGTTAGGGACTTTGTTTCATTTTTTAAAAAGATTTCCAGTTAGTTGAAAATGCGCCAAGTTTGAGGACAGCTGGCATGGCATCTCATGCACTGCTGATTTGGGTGCTGTCATCGGTAGACCAGGTTCAGACAAGTTCAGAACCCTCTCGTTCATTCAAATTGTGTCCTACAGTCTTGTGAGAACCAAGGCAGAGAATGTTGAGCATTCAGACCAGCTTCCCACGAGCATATGGGTTACATTACATGAGCCAATCAGCACGTGAACTGCCTTCCTGCATCTTTCTAAATGAAGACCTTGTTTATTATCAGCGTTGGGTTCACTGGTGCTTAACTGTGTTGAAGAGTGAGATCACCCACGCTCAAAGATGCCCAATTGACAGGATTCCAAGACCTGCTGCAGCCTTAACATCACAGGGCAGCACTTTAGCACTGGATTTGGGGCCGCTTTGAATAATGGGATCAAGAAAAGCACAGAAATGAGGCCATCTTGTCATTTTGGAGTCTGTTGCGTGCCCCGCCTCATATACCTCCCCTTTCTCCTAGCTAGTCGTGTGCACTGATGGCTTTCCTATGAACAGTGCTGTGGCCAGCTCCCAGCATCCTCCCTGAAGCTCTCAGCAATCCCTCACCTCCTGACAGCAGGTCAAGCTCCTATTGATCTCCGTGTGTCAAGGAGTAAAATGAGATTATATTTAGTGTCGTCACATGGTGTTATTTTCTCCACTGCCAACCTAGCCATCCATCCATCCATCATCCATCCATCCATCCATCCATCTGTCCATCTATCCATCTGTCTGTCCTTCCATCCATCCATCCATCCATCCATTTATCCATCCATCCATCCATCCATCCATCCATCCATCCATCCATCCAACTATTCACCCATTCATCTATCTCCCATTCACCATCCCTCTATCAGATCTCTCTACTCATCCATTTATCCTCCCATCACCCTACTCCTCCTTCCTTCTCTCCATCCATCCTTATTCATCCTTCTTTCCCCACATCCATCCATTATTTCTCCCACCTCTATATCTATCCATCCACCAGCTCCATCCATCAATTTATCTACAATCCCTCCATTCTTCCATCTATCTATTCGTCATCTTCTTCCCTTTCTCCTTCCCTCCATCAATTCCTCTATCTATCCATCTGTATTGCCATCTAGCCACCCATTTATCCTTCTATCCTGTAATAATTCGTCATCTCAAGGGCTTGCTGAGCAAGGCATCTGCACTGTTTGTTATGGTGGTTGGTGGTGGAGTCAACTGAAAGGAATAAACAGGACTGACTTGTTCTCAAGTAGCTTTTGTTTGCTCATTTTCTTTCTTCTTCTGTTGATTTTCTTTCTGCATATCATATCCTATGTACTATTCAAGAAGGGAAGCTGAGTGATGCCCTGTGAACCTGGACTCTGTGGTAGTGTTTTCAGTATTCCCTAGTACCAGGAAACTCTAGGAGATTTTACTAGGAGATTTCAGCCTAGGCATACTGTATTCATAACACCTAAGAAATATGAAAGGTTTTTGTCTGTAGTCACAAATGGACCTACTTAATTTTGTTAAATGGTTAAGAGTCCCTGATACCTAAATGGTGCATTCCCTTGGGTTCCTCAGTGAACTGTGCAAACCTTGCCCAGGAAGAATTGTGACCTACCACCTTAACCTAATCTTAGTGACTAAGTAATGTAGAAGCTGTGATCTTAAGTGATTCAAAGTCCAGGGGTCACAGGTAACGGGAGGAGGACATCTGTAGGTGGGGATGGTGTGGCTGCTCTGTGATCTTGATGTGCAGTACAAGAGTCAGGAAATCTGGATATTAGCTGAAGAAATATGGGAGAGACTACAGAATTCCTCAGAAAACACTGAGAATCTGGCAAAGCCTGGTGTGCAGCACAGCCAGAAGCCTGACAGGGCCTCCCTCCTCTAGTTAAGGGTAGGCAGTATGGGGAGCAGTGTGTACTTCCCTTTCCCATAATGTACATGGAAGGAACAGCATGTTAGCTACTGAGTCACAAGCAAGCAAAGGACCTAGGAGCTTCCCTTGTACTTGGTAACCTGCATCAGAGCCAGAGGTCAGGTGTTTGGGGACTGACAAGAGGGGAGTGAATTGCTGCCTCAGGAGAAATGTCAGCTGTGCGTTCCAGTTGTCCCTTGCTTTCATGTGTTCCCTGTAGCTGAAATTTTCCTGTGTCCCACCCGGTCCACAGCCACTCAGACCCAAGTAAACACACAGAGGCTTATATTAATTAAAACTGCTCAGCCATTAGCTCAGGCCTACCACTGACTAGCTCTTACATTTAAACTCAGCCCATTTCTGTTAATCTATATGCCACCACATTTTCCATGGCTTTACCTATGCGCCATTACATGCTGCTCCCTGGAAGGCAGGCTGGAGTCTCCTGACTCAGCCTTCCTCTTCCTAGAATTCTCCTTGTCTGTTTGCCCCACCTATACTTCCTGCCTGGCTGCTGGCCAATCAGCATTTTACTAAACTAGTGTACAAAAGCATTATCCCACAGCATACCCCCTTTTCTGTTTAATTAAAAAGGAAGGTTTTAACTTTAGCATAGTAAAATTACATATAACAAACAAGAATTACAGTTACAATATCTAGTCTATTTGTATTTTGTAAAATTAAAGAAAATAGTCTATCTTTCCTATATTTGTGAGTCTGAAGTTTCATATCTACCTTATCTCTTATTATAGCCAAGGAAAACTATAATTATAACTATCTAGTCTTCAACTACATCAATGACCTCAGAAGGATATAATATTACCTAAGTAAACAGGAAGTGCATTGTAAGCAACTTTCAAAAATCTAGAATGACAGAGACAGCTACCTGCCTGGACAGTTGTCCAAAATTCTTCTGCAATGTTGGGGCATCCATCTTCAGCCCATAGGCCTAGAGTCTCTCAGTCACTTCTCTCTGTGTCCTGTAGAATGTCTGACTGTTTCTTTTGTGAAGCAGGAACCTGAAGGACCATTTTGCCTCACAAAGTTCAGTGGTCACCTTTCTATGGGTTCTGCATGTCTAATCGATACAGTATTTTGTCAAGAAGTCCAGGCGAGAACAGTTTTGTGCCCAAATGGCTATTTTTGCCAAGAAGAAGATAAACTCAATAAGGAGTGTCTTCGATGCCCACCTTCCTTGAAGTCAGTCAGTGCTGCCAGGAGCAGACATGTCTCATTGTCCAGGAAAGATTTTAAATGCCATATTCTGTAGGTCTTTGAAGTGTTTGAAGATTACCTATCTATCTGAAATGTATCTATGTATATCTAGAAAACTTAACTAACATGGTTACAAGTATGACTATCATAGATGACTAATTATTAATCTATATTTCTCAACTATACACTACAATTTCAAATGAGTTGCACAAACAAAATACTTTAAACAAGAGTAGAAATATACATACAGTATAACAAAATTAACTTTAAATTTGTATCAATAAACTAAAATCCATAGCAATGTAAAACATTTCAAACAAGTTGTTGTTCTTTAAAAGTAGATTCAATAATCTACCCTTTCATCCTATTGTATCTATATTCTGTATTTCTATATCAGTTCCCATCTCAGTGTACCATGTCTCCATGGTACTCCAGTCCTGCCAGTGGACACTGGTCTTCCCACTGTCTGTAGTGAACAAGGTAGGGGACAGGTGGGTCCTCTTTGATCAGCCCTGGAATCTGTTCCTGTCTTTACCCACAACAGGCAAGTCTGCTGAAGCTGTTGATCCAGTATTATGTTAAGTTGTGCTGAGCAATTATAAGACTGAGTCCTCTTAACTGGTGACAGAATTTGCCCTTTATACATGCACACTTGCACATGATGTGGCAGGGCCTGGTCTGTAGCTCAGGCCATTGTGACTGAGTGGCATACTACAGGGGTCCTGGGCAGAGACCTCCTACTGCCTCACTGCCGCCTCCCCATGGATGAGAAGCATTTCTATAGAAATATCCGGAGATCCCCCTTTGTGTCTAATCAATCTAGATGACAATGTGCTTTCTTACCCTATGGCCTAGGATAGCCTCAAACCCATGGTGATACCCCTGCCTCAGCCTTCCAAGTGCTGGGATTATAGGCACAAGGTATGGCAACAGTATTTCAACATGTATCATTGCAATCTATTAAGAATGCATGTATATACTCCAAACACATACAGTGTCCAGTAGTTAGAAAGTATATTTCCTTGTGGAATTAAAATATCCCTGATAGAATATGGGTGTTTGCTGTTCAGTTTTACTAAATTTCTATTGCAATCCATAAACCAGACATTGCTCCTATCACCACCAATCCAGGTGTGCTGTGACCACAGCAAGTAGTACTTCTTTTGTTTTGTAGGCACCAGGGAAGGAAGGCAAGGAGTGAGCTGTGGAGCCTAGAGCCACACCGAGATGATGACATCTCACATCTTGCAACACTGATAGAAGCATCCACGTACTCCCGGGCTGGCATCCGCAATGCGCAATTCACCGTGAGGTTTGTGCGTGAACAAGGCAGGTAACCACAGCATCTCCGTAGCTTGTTTCCAGGAGACATTCCCAGTGACCTCTTTCCCTTTGTCTGGACATTGAGATCTGACCCTCTTTGGATCCATTATAGTATGGGCTCCTGCTTGGAAATTTGCCTGAAGATCTCCCTTGCAAGTGTTTCAGACAGCCCTGGCCACTTAGTGATGAGCGTTCTGTCCACAGCAGATTCTCCCCCCCACCAGTAGCTGTAGCACAGTAGAATGAGAGCACAATCACCCCCTTTCATCAGTGACTCTGAAGGGACAATCCCGGCATTAGCAGGCTTTTTGGGAAGATATATTGGACTTTAATAAAATTTGATCAATGCATTTAAGTCAAATTGAATTATATGTAAGTGGATAGGGTTGACATATGTTTCAATATCTGCAAGTGATACATTATTCTCCAGTGAGCATAAAATTTAATGAAATATAAATACCCATTAATCCTCGTGTTTCAGCCAATCAGTCACTGCTGCTCCTGCCTGCTGCGACGGGAGCTAGCCCAGAAAGTCATCTGTTTCATCCAGGCAGGAGATGCAGGCTGGAAAGACATCAGAGACTGCTAGGAGAGGAGCTGAGCTAGAGAAGCCTGCCAGCTCTGTTGCGTTTTCCCAACACAGTCTGCACTCAAAGGGATGGTGCCTTTGGTACTGTCAGCAAAGAAGCAACCCACGAGGAGAGTGACAACTTCTTTGTCCCAAGCATATTCTTTCCTTCCTGTCTCATAGCTGGCATGCTGTTGGATATCCTGCAAGGCCTGCTGTGGCTGTTATTGCTGCAGAGAATAATGTCATCACCATGCCATACCATGGAAGGGGTGAACAGGGTAGGTGTGAGCAGTGGCTACAGCATATTTCCTTTATAGCATATGTGTTAGGGAAATGGAAGTGATGGCATTCTCTGGGCCTCACTTGCCATCAAGTGTGTGTCTGACCATTGTGACAAGGTGTACAAGATGTGCCCAGAACTATTCTCCTTGCTTCCCAAGAAGCGGAGCACAACTTTCAACATTACCTTCTAAAACATATAGAGGCTCATCAGCTGCCAGCATAGCTTCTGAATCCTATTTACACTTGGGAAGCCCATCTCTATACAGGATCTATACAGACTTCCAACACCTGAAGCACTAGGAGCTCAGATGGGGCCCAGTACACAAACTCATGCCGATGTGGCTGACCTCAAGGAGTACAGGGTAGGGAAATTCATCCAAGGGAAGATGAGCTGAAAGGCCAGCAGCCTCAGCGTGGTGGCAACCTGGGTTGGTAACTGGCAATGGCTTCAGACCCGTAGGGGTTAGTGGCTGCAGAAACTTGAAACTTGAGTGTGTATGTAACAAATCATTCATGATTAAGTGAAAGATTCTTCTATCCTAAACACTTCTTGTACCAGAGGCCACTGTGTCCTTCATCAAGGGCAATGAGCCAATGAGGACACTTGTCCTTCAGCCAAGGGCAGTGTTGTTCATTCTGAGTGAGATCCATGGATCAATCATCTGACTGATTCAATTCAAATCAACCCACGCTGCCCAAGTTCTGGCCTTGGTGGCACATGCTCAGTGATGAGTGATGAGGGTGAGATCTGGGTTTTCCACATGTGGATCTGTGGACTAGTCAGACAGATAGAAAATTGTGGTGATATTTTATTTGTGATAAAATGTGATATTTTATGTGTATGTTAATAAATAAAGTTGCCTGGAGATCAGAGGTCAAATAGCCATTAAGCCAAAGTCTGGCCATGGTAGCACACACCCTTAATCCAATCACATGGCAGGCAGAGTCTCTGTGTGGTCAAGGACACAGCCAAGCGTGGTGACACTAGCCTTTAATGCCACTACCAACCATAGAGACCTGGAGCTCTGTATAGACAGGCAGTGATGAGGAAGTCATGTGGCTGAGCTTAGAGTCAATGGGAAAGCAGAACAGAAAGGCAATGAAAACACGAGTCAGGCAGGAAGAAACCCTCTCTGGGGAAGCTACTGCTGGTGGTAAGCTAAAGCTAGTCGTGGCTATTGCTCTGATCTCTTTGGCTATTTCCTCTGTATTTGGCTCTGTGTTTTTTATTTACTAAGACTGTTTAGAATTTTGTCTACAGAAAACTGTCCCTGATGAAACTTCAGAGGTGTGAAGACCACATGTGGGAAGGGATCTCAAAGGAGGGGATGGTCATACAGTCAGGCTGGAGGTATTCTTGGATCTTTGGAAATCCATATGCATGAGAGAAGTGGTCTGCATTCCAGGGAGGAATGGGGCCCTTTAAGTGAGGGTCAGTGGCTAGGCAGAGGGATTTGATAGAATCCTGTTGCCTCTGAGTCTGTGAGCACTGGAGGGAGCAGAAGGGATGGAGGGACGTGGAAGGACACCGGCTCCTCTCACTACTCCTCTCCCTGAAGGAAGAAAGTGCCACCCAGCATACCCCATGGAGGAGGTGAGGCTGAGAAGCAGATAACTCCCCAACCCAGGCTTCATCCTCTGACCAATTATGTCAGAGAATAGAACATTGTTTTCAGAGCAGATCTACCACCACCACCCCACTCTGTCCCACTAAAACAGAGATCAGGAGCCATGAGAAACCAACATGGCTGGCTGAGGAGCACCAGAAACGCCTGGTCTGCAGGGAGAGGCTATGGATCAGGGAAGGGCTGCTGGAGACATAGTGCTGGAGTGTCTAACGTGCCCTCTTCCCTTCCCTGTCTGCCCACTTTGCACTGCAAGGCTTTGGTTTCGAACACAGAAAACAAATGCATACTAGAAAGATTTGCAAATGGAGAAGGAGCTGAGGTCCTCCAAGGGAAGATTGAACTTTTGCTAATGGGATGGAGATTTATACTGTGCTAATGCTTTTATTGACTTTTTTTATTTTTCCATATGTTTAACTGCTGCTAATTAATTTGCATAGCATTACGCAGAGGAAATATGCTCTTCTCATTTTTATTTTACAGATGAGAGCCATAAAATTAGCTAAATTTAAATGGTTCTCATTAGAAGCTCACATGTTCCTGCCTGCCATCCATAAAATGCAGGAAGAATTGGAGTGACTGACCACTGCCCTGGGCAGGAGCTCTGAGGCCAGGTTCAGACAGAGATATTTTCTGAGCACATCTCTAAGTTTGGACCAATTCACTCTACAAGTCTGTCATAAGTCAGCAGGGGAATAGCCTCAGGACCTAGAATTACTTAGGAACCCCACCACCTTTCAGGGCCTGGTGAGCCCAGCATTCTCTTGGCACAGTTTCGAGTCTCAATGCATCTTATTCTCTGTGGAAGATACATTGAACTCTAGATTTTCAGGTGTCAGGAGTTAGGTGGGGGAGCTGCATGTGGCCTGACACAGCATGAAACTGAGTTGAAGTCAACTGAGGTGGGTTCTATCTGCTCTTGACTTCTTAATATAGTTTTTAAAATATAATATTTTTATTAATTCTTTGAGTTTCATACAATAGATGAAACTGATCATACTCACTACCATGAGGAGTCACCCCTGTGTCCCCAAACACATGAGAGCACAGGAAATTTTAGCAGTGGTAGACATGCTAGCTCAGGTATGAAGATGTCTCAGAGCAGACACGCCCTAGTTTATTAAATAGTGCCATAGTTACAAGTGGCCTTCAATACAGTTTTACAAATACACAGCATACAAATTTGAGAACAGTCAACAAAATGCACTGGGGCTCTGTGTCCTGTGTCCCAGCTCAGGCAGCTGGCTTAGAGAGTGTCAGGCATCAAACACTGCCAGACCTCTTCCTTGACCACCCTAGTCTTCAAGGATGGCATGTAGTACACTGTTCTGTGGATGGTACATATTTTTGAAGAAGCCTGTATTGAGGTAGGCTATCTGCCCTGTGATGGAAAGCGTGAAGCAGAGCTGGAGCTTGAGTGCCTCATCTTTCCAGGGAGAAATCCTTACAGGACCATACTTTTCCTGTCTGAGCAGTGCTTGTTCTCAGTTCCTTTGGGGATACCTAGCCTGGGATGTGGACACCCTGTGTTCCCTTTCTGTGCAGATTTCCGGGATGCGTGGTTGATACAGGCTCTGATTATGTATCATGGCTTCTTCCGCCATCTTCACACTAACCAAGGGAGACTCAAGATTTTCCCAGAAGCCTTTGGTCTGTCCTCTGCTGCCACATGAAGGCTACTGTGAGATTCAAGAGGAACCCTCTTTTCTATGAAGTCTGAGGCAGGTAAGTGGCTTTCCACAGGGCCATGGGTTCAATGAGGATGTCTCTGTTCCTCCTGCTATACTGCTCTGAGTGGGGTGGACAACTGGCCTCTGCCAAGGGTGTCTGCTAGAACAAGCAGGAATGCCTCCCTGGTTGGCCTCCACTGCCATGTTGCCTCCAAGAAATGGCTCTTGTCTTGATCCCTGTCCTCCAAAATGAGGTCCTAGAACACACACAAGTTTGGTCACTAGGAGAAACTGCAGACTGTGGAGGTTCTGTGACAGACTTGTCCCATGATGAGGCAGAACCTCTGTCCTGAGCCTCAGGATGTCATCTCTAGCATGAGTGAGCATGAAACAAGGGGATGTGGCTCCCCCCATTGAGGACACTAGGCCCTCCTGATGGATAAAAGAGTGTTACAGCTTGTGGTTTTCTTCTCTGACTGGCCCATGCAGTATTTGGCATGGTTTCTAGGTTGTGGGTGAGTAGTCAGTGGCAAGAGCAAACACCACAGCAGTGAGTTAGGAGTGTTAGCCAGGTTTTTCCATCCCAACTCTGGGTTAATGATCAAAAGTTGAAAGCAGCCATCCCAGCCATCCCATGTGACCATATCTAGACCCCTGGCCTGCTGTGGAACAGGTAGACAAAGGAAGGACAGGTACGCCTGTTGCTCCCTATGGCATTAAGAGTGGATAGCCATGAGAACAGACATGGCAGTCCTTCACAAGTTAGTTCAACAGAGCTTGTAAGATAGATGGCTTAGAAGGTAAAGACAACTGCCACCAGCACTAAAGACCTGAGTTTGATCTCTCGGACCCATATGCTGAAAGGAGAAAACTGACTCCTGTAAGATGTCTTCTGACCTTCCATATATATGCTATGACACATCACACACACACACACACACACACACACACACACACACACACACACACTGAATATAAAAATAATTTTTAGAAGCATGAGGCCAATAGAGAAACTCTGAAACCAAAGCAAAGATTTTCTTTTCAATGCTAAAGACTCTGCCCTCTAGTGAGCTGACCACCTCCATTCTACACTGGAGGAGAAGATAATCTAGGGTCTCACTCCTCTCTGGTTACTGGCCTGGGTTGGTTCAGTGGTGTGAGAAAGGATCTACGGCATGATCACAACCCAGTTCATTGTATCACTGATGAGAGATCTATCAGGCCACTACAGAGAGTATTTCAGGGTTTGACTCACCTGGACTGGGAAGCAGCTTGTACCTGGGCTGGGTTGATCCTCTGTTCTGTGCATCAGAGAGTAACCATTGCTCATCTTGGTTCAGCCACCAGCCTGGTCTCCTACTGTATCTGCTAATTACAACAGTGAACTTCATCTTGTTATGTGCACTGAGTCTTTCAACAAGGCACATGTCCTTTGTGGACTGTGTGGTGTTGGGCTCTGCTGGGAGGGTTTGGAGGAGATGCATGGCCACAAGGGGCAAGGGCCCTCCTCCTCGATGAGGATGCCCACCATTCCTGATTGCTGAACCAAACCTTGCAACTGGATGCAGTATCTCCTTCTCATCTCCCCACACCAAAAACTTCTCTCCCTTAGAGACCCCAATGTCAGCCACACATCACCAGTCCTTCAGGGTTGCCACAGATCCTTGGAGGTGTTCTTGTTGATACCCTGCCCACCCCACCTCCTCTCCCATCGCTGGAGAGGGTGTGGCTCCTGACTGCAGTTCCAAAGGGTTTGTTGGTCACCTCAGGGTCACTTGTGTCTTTGGCTCTCCAGACCTGCCCCATGGAGCTCCCTAACTGGGAACCTGTGTTCTACTGTGTTGTTTCCAATTCCTAGACTGTACTTCTGAAGGTTTACTCAGAAACCCAGAACACAATGAATGAGCTTCCAAAACAGAAGTCCCAGAGCCTGTGGCTTTACCGGTAGCTGCATATAATGGCGATTGTGTTCAGTGGGCACTATCCCAGGAAGCCCTGAACAGTATAAGCAGATAACACCAGAAGACTACATATAGAAGGAACACAGCCCTTCTGTGGCATTCTGGGAAAGGGGAATTCATTTTTGTGCTGGTGGATTCTAGAGACTGTGGAAGCAGTGGTTTATGAGAAAATGAGGAGTTTGGCTACATATGTAGAAGCAGCAAGAAGGCAACATGAAACACAGTCTTCCTCTCTGAGATGGAGCCCCACTCTCTTGGTGGGAATAACTATTTGTGCTCAGAGTGTGGGTATTTAAAGGGGGTTCACATTTCTATATGAGAAACACAGTACAGCATAATGAACTGGATCTCAGTGTTCCAGACACGGCAATTCTTGGTGGTTTCTTTAGCACTCCATGGGAAAACATGCTTTAAAATCCTATAAACAAGCTATCCATGTCAAACTCATTGTGGGGGAGCCTCAATAACCACCTCTGGCCCAGGTGCTCCCACCAGCCACAGGGCACCAGGCTGCACCAGTTAGACCTGAAGCTTCAGAGCTCAGGCTCTCGGCACTTTCCTCCTGATGCAAGGGCCTGGAGAAAACGTGCCGGACCCTTCTTGGTACCTGCTGCAGAACTCGCCTGCTGCCCTTCACTCGGTCTCCCTTTCTTGCCAGGCTGGCACAGGCTCCACCCTGGGCGCTCTGTGCTGTGACATCTTCCTGTAGCCCAAGCTTGGCAGCCACTCCACTTTGCTTTTGCCTCTCTGTTTATGGTTCCCGTCTTTGTGTTGCATCAAATGGCATTTCCATTTTCTTGAATGCCTTCCTGCAAGGATGCCTGTGGTTCAGCCCCTGCACAGGCTCCTCTGGGACCATCTTTCAATTAACCTCACAGAAGATTTGAGGCCCAGCTGAGGCATGCCAGAGACAGCTTTCAAACAAGAGAACCCCCAAGGTCACAGAGCCCTGGATAATAACTCTGGCTGATCCCAGACCCTCAGAATAAAGGGGAGACTGGGAACTAGTGTGCTGAGGGAAGAGAAAATCCTTGGTGCTCTGTGTGGGGATTTAGAGAGAGAGAGAGAGAGAGAGAGAGAGAGAGAGAGAGAGAGAGAGCTGTGAACAGAGGTTCTGTGGTGACTGGTTGCCCTGGAAGAAGCTTGGTCAGCCCTAAGGCCAAGCAGGGCTTAGGACTTCCAGTCCATATCCACCTCTGACAATGGGGTTGTGAGTTATGAGGGATGCTCTAGATTTTTCTGTTTTCTAAGACATGGATGTCAGAGCCCCATTATATTAAAAGTAACCAAGGAAGACATGTACTTTGTGGAGAGAAGTTAATATTTGTAGTTTGGCATTGAAAATCCAGAGGGCAGGGAGTTGTTTCATGAGTTGCCAGGTGAGCTGAGAACTACCTGATCTGATACCCATTTCCCAATTAATCTTCTCTGCAACCATCCCTCCCCATCTAGAAGAGAAACTGAGGTCATGTGATGGTGTCAGTTCAGTCAAGGTCAAACATTAGCAAATTCCCAAGCTGAGTTTCTGGCCTGGGCATCTAGCTCGCTGCTCCTCAGGAGTCACAGCCCTATACCTGTCTTCTCACTGAGCACCAAACCTCCCCTGGGAGCTGCTGCAACCCACGCAGGGTAAAAGCACCAACAAGTACTTCATAATGCTCCTGCTGGGGAAAGTGAAAACCCTAAGGTAGATGGAAGGAGCAAGACTTTAGAAGTTCTGTGTGGCGTGCATTCATGTGTGGGCTGCATGCATGTGTGGGCAGCATGCATGTATGGGCAGTAGGCATGTGTGGAGTGCATGTATGTGTAGGCAGCAGGCATGTGTAGACAGTGGGCATGTGTGGAGTGCATGCATGTGTGGGCAGCAGGACTGAGTGGGCAGCAGGCATGTGTGAGCAGTGGGCATGTGTGGGGTGCATGCATGTGTGGGCAGCATGCATGTGTGGGCAGTAGGCATGTGTGGAGTGCATGTATGTGTAGGCAGTGGGCATGTGTGGGCAGTGGGCATGTGTGGAGTGCATGCATGTGTGGGCAGTGGAAAGACAGCCACCACACCTAGAATCACAGATGGGCCATGCTAGTCTAGGCTTCCCAAGGAAAGCTAAACTCCAGTATAGATGCTGACTCTCTTGAGCACAACATATTTTTTAGCTTCTTGTAACACTTTTGCTCTTGCTTCAAACATCCTTATTAATGTGTGAGAATTATGCTTTAGAAACTTATTTCTGTTAGTTATTTTTCCTAAATTCAAAATTAATTTAAACCAAAGCCATTGACTTAGTTGGGTTTTTATTGCTGTGCAGAGACACCATGACCATGGCAACTCTTATAAAGAGAATATTTAATTGTGGTGGCAGCTTACACTTTCAGAAGTTCAGTCCATTATCATCATGATGGGGACCATGGCAGCATGCAGGCAGATGTAGTGCTGGCTACATCTTGACCAGAAGGCAGCAGGAAGTTGACCTACACACTGGGTGATATCCTAAGCATAAGAAACCTTAAAGTCTACACCCACAGTGACATACTTCCTTCAACAAGGCCAATACCCACTCCGTACCTCTTAATAGTGTCAATCCCTATGAGATTATAGGAGCCAATTACATTCAAACTACTACATCCATATTATTGTATTTTTTAAAATAAAAAAAAGTTCAGCTAAAGAAAAATATAGAAACAAAGTCAATCCCTTCTGCTGGGTCATTGTTCTGGAACTTGTCTGGGCAGGCATGTGAGTTTTCATAGATCCTTCCTTATGGACATTGAGTGATTTGTGCAGACCTGGACATAAATCTACACAGATCAAGATATGGCACTTCTAAAGCTGTTCGGTGGCATTGTGGTTAAACTACAGGAGCCACTCTGTAGGGCTTTATAGGAGGTACAGCTTTGGGCACGGGCAGCCTTCAGTAGTGCTTGTCATTCAAGTTGAAGTCAGCAGCAAGAGTAAGGGGATGCCACTCTGAGACTCCCCGGAGCAGCCCGTGCGCACTCTAAGGCAGAGCACCTCAAAGGAATCCGGGAGGATCATCCAAAGTTCATTCGTTCTGACTGTGGTCTGTTTTAAGAACACATGCAAGAGCACAAACTAACCAAAAAGGAAACATTTTTGAGTATTTGTGTATGCTGTGGACACAGCCTGTGAGAATCTAGAATGATGCCATTCAGACTGGGAATTTTAGCATAAAAGAAAAGGAAGCCTATGGTATGCAGGAGGTTAGTTCATTACAGCCACAAATTTTCATGGAATGTTGAATTGTGAGCTTCAGTGATTTTTGTCTTCTCAAATTCTGATGGCTCAGCTATGTATTTGTAGCAGAGAGGTCCCTCAGCAACAGGATGGAGGCACTCAAAAACTTGTATTACAGAAGGATCAAGTGGAATATGGCTCCTCATGAGAACAGGCAAGTTTATGGACACTGGGAAACTGATGTCAAGAAACAGATTCAGATGCTTGGGCACCTGTGCAGGGTCTCTTCAGGCAGCCCCTGATCCTTAGAAATGCAGTGAGCAAGGCCAGTGCCAAGGGCAGGGAAGCTGTAAAGAGAACTGGGACACTCTCCAGTTCTGAGTCTTTAGGTGGGAGAATAAACAGGTAGGACCACTGGCATAGTGAGTTTGAGCACATGGTTCTAAGTAAGCTCTGGTCATGAAGGTAGAATCTTCCTAGAAAACAGTGTGCCTAGTACAGATGAGATGGATAGAGATCATCATGTGTGATGGAAACCTTCTAGAATGAGGATAGTATGAGAATGGAACTAATAGAGACCTTGCTGTGTGGCCAGCTGCATCTCATGAGTCTGCGGCAGCATTGGAAAGAAGTACCCACTAGTAATTGTGTAACTGCCTAGAAGAGAAGTGTATGTGTCTTTACTCCAAAGAAGTGGTTCTCAACCTGTGGGTCCTGACTCCCTTGAGTTGAACAACCCTTTCACAGGGTTCACATATCAGATATCCTGCACATCAGATATTTACATTATGATTCTTATCAGTGACCAGGCACCCAAGGTTCAGGACCAAGTTTTCTCGTAGCAAGCACCAGGCTTCTTGGTACCATAGTGCTTCTTAAAACTAAAGTGCAGTTAAATTTGAGCTAGCCATCTTGTTAAAAAGCTGTAGAGAAGCCAGAATTTGACTTCCATCAAAATAAACCAGATTAAAGAAGAGAAACAAACACTTAGTCTGTTTGTTGATTTTCTTTGACTTATGTGACATAGCTATGAATTTGTTGCAAACTTTTGTGTCTTCGGCAACGGTTATACATGTTTTGCATGTGGTTTGGTTTTTACTCTGTTCTGGTTGAAACCTGGGTCTGTCACAGATCAGTCAACAGGCATACTGGTAGGATGTGATGCTTGTCTATTTTATAGTTTGTCTTTGTGCTCCATCCTAGTTTTACTTGGCCAGTGCAGCCATGAGCATCACAGGTACCAGGAAAGGAAGGTAAAGGTAAGTACAGATGCAAGACTCTGGGTTCCCATCAGGAATGACTAATTCTTATTTTCCCACTGCTGTTTATGTATTGTCTAGCTAGCTACTAGAGAGAACACGACAAGTAGGGCTTAAACAAACCATCTTTGACCTCCTTGTCTGAGTTCTTCTTTTCTTACTTCCCTGGCCTCGGGACTTGCTTTGCTGAAGGACATTCCTCCTACTCTTTATCTCACGCTTGCAGTGTTCTGCTGTCATGGGGCCATATCTGGGTCAGAGTTTGTACTTGAGAAAGAAACTGTGGACTGTATGGACTCCAATAATACAGGATGTGGTGGTATTTTACTTGTACTGAAATGTGATTTTAATTGTATGTTAATAAATTAAGTTGCCTGGGGGTCAGAGCTATTAGAGCCATAGCAAGTGCGTGGCAGCGGTGGCACACGCCTTTAAGGACCTGGAGGGTGGTAAATACAGGCAGTGATGAGGCAGTCATGTGTTTGGGTTTACAACCAATGAGAAGGCAGAACAGCTAGACTATATAAAGACATACACACAGGAAGTAGGTCCCTTTGGGAGAGCTCTCTTGACTGAAGAGGATCGCTGAAGCAGGAAGGGTGAGGCTCTTAGCTCTGACCTCATGGCTTTCTTCTCTGAATTGGCTCTGTGTTTCTTATTTAATAAGACGGTTGGTTACATCTACAACAGGAGCCATGTGTTGAATTGTCAAGTTAAGTGTTCTACCTGGAGAAACTCATAGAGCCACATGACATCTTTCCTGTAACTATGAGATGTAAGCAATGGTTGGTTGCCCACATCCCATCTCTTTACCTGAGAAGATGCCTGAGATCAGCCCACATCAGCATCTGTATGATTCTCTTGAGTGTGTCTGTCAGCATAGGATCCCAGGTTACAGTGTCTCCAGAATATTCTGAGTAAGAGCACTGCAGTAGAGTTCTGGGGACCAAGGAAGGTTCCCTGTGAAAGCCGAGGCTAAATTCATGTTCCAGGGAGCTTCAGTAAAGACATTCTTCTTGGTTGGACAGTGGGCACTGTGCATTTGCCAGGCACAGTGGAGGAGACCCACAGCCATGGTGAGGTTCTAACTTTAGCTTGGAGCTTGGGAAAGGAGGAGAAGTTATGAGTCTTTCCTTTCAGTGTGGGGCTGAGCTCACATTGTGTCTATGGTATATCTTGGAGCAACTGAGCCCAAAGCATCCTTCTGACAAATTCTTGGAGTTCTCTATGTTTGGGTAGATATATCTATCTATCCAAGATACCCCACATGTGCCACTGATATCCCTCAGCCTGTAGTAGGTCACTGAACTGCACATTTGAAGTTTTCCTTGGGAAGAATCTAGATTCTGGATGGGTCAGAGTACAGAGTTACGGGGGAGGACTGACTTATCTGAGCACAGGAAACTTCTAAGTTCTTGGTGGCTCTGTAGGTTCAGCCAATGAAGGATCAAAAATGGCTACCAAGAATGATATACTTGGGGAGCTGGGAGTACAAAACTGGGCAGGAGTACCAGTATTGACCTCTCTGTTGCTTCTGTAGGGATCCCACCCACAGAGTCTACTACAGGAAGCTCCCATAGGTCTATGGAGGATCCCCAAGTTCAGGGCACCATCTTCCTAGTCTCTTCCCATATATCTTTCTGGAAGCCAGATCCCCATATCTCCAGCTATCAGGGAGCCAATTGTTCTCTTTCCACACCATATATTGGTGTACTACAACTAACAGCACAGGAAGCTGTGAGAATCCCAGGGTTGTGTGAATGCAACTTTGTGTAGCCAAAGAAACAGGGTTTTACATGAGCTATTCATCTTCTCTGGTTTATTTGGCTTGGCCGTTGGTAACCAGTGTTTGACACTAGGGTGCAAGGCAGGTACAGTCGTTTGGATGCTTTGTAGACTGTCAAGGTTATCTGAGGAAGTGATGTATAGTGGTGGTCTTCACAAAGATTGTCTCAGAAAGGACTCCAGACACTGGTGAGGAAGCACAGAAGGTTCTGGGACCCTCCACTGTGGTGATATACTGTGTACCCTAATAAAATTTGCATTTACTCCAATATCTGGCTCTGGATTTTTTTAATTAAAATACCATTTAGCAATTTATGCTACATCTGGCATCTAACTTTTGGGACATGAATTCACAAAACCCACTTGCTTGTGGCTCAGGTAGGAGCTACACGTGGCCAGAGTCTCTACCCTGTTGGCTAAGTTTTTGTTGCAGCCTTTCTGCAGCAAACTCCACAGTGTTTTGGGCTCCCAAAACCACAGAAGTTAGCCACCTTTGTACATTTTCCCTGTGCAAAGGGAATCGTTCACTTCTTTCCTCTCTTGGTGAGTTTTGGCTTTCTCTGGGCCCTCTTCTCAGGCTGCTGTCACACTGTCATCTGAATTGTCATTGTCAGCAGATTTGGTGAGTCAATTAGGATTTCTTAAAGGGAGGAATTAGTTAAAAGAAAGTTTTTTCCCACATTAAAAATTGGGAAACATTTTTACAATGGAGGGAGTTTGGTCTCTGTTGGATAATACCATTGACAGTCTGAAAGTGGAAGAATTAAATGAGAGGATAATTAATGTTGATGGGATTTATGTAATGTCAATTATAAATATTTATTTGTTTGATCATTTTTGTTTTATCATTTAAAAAGTTGGTTGATATGAGTGTCAAGATAAAAGTTTTAGAAAAACTTGTTAAAACAGATCATAGAGATATTCAGACCCAGTCAATAGAATTTAAAGGAGAACCAATCTCAGCATTGCACTATAAGGTTACTGAGAAACAGTCTAAGGCTTTCAAACAGCCAACCTTAATCTATCCAGTAACCTTACAGGAACTACCAAATGACAGATATTCTCAAAGTTGTGTAAGAACTAATTGGACTCCTGTGCAAATGTTAGATTTGAGAAGATTCAAAGAAGCAGTAGTCTCATATGGCATCCACTCATCTTTCATAAAGCAGATGTTAAATTTGTCATCAACTTGTCATAGAATTATCCCTCAAGACTGGAGAGATTTGGTTACAGCTGTCTTAGAGGCTGGTCCCCAATTACAATGGAGGACCTGGTGGAAGGATGAGGCTAAGACCATTGAACAATGAAGTAGGGCTAGAGGTATGGAAATTTCCCAAGATCAACTTCTTGGAGAAGGTGATTATGCTGATACACAAAGACAATCTTTATATGATGACCACACCCTAGTTAAATGTCACCTGACAGCCTTGAATGCTTGGGACATAATTGAAGAAGCAGGAAAGAAAATTGAGTCATTTACTAAAGTTATACAGGGCCCAAAAGAAATCTTCATGGATTTCTTAAAAAGACTGACTTCAGCAGTAAATAGAATGATACCAAATTCAGAAGTTAGACAGACAATAATTGAATCTTTGGCTTTTGAAAATCCTAATGCACAATGCAAAAGGGGAATTAGGCCATTAAAGGCAAGATCAGCACTCTTGGAGGAATAGATCCAAGATACAATAATATTGAATCTCATGATCATGATGATGCTTGGATAGGAGAGATGATTTCCAGAGGTTTGCAAAAAAATAGTAATGTCAAATGTTTCAATTGTAGTGAACAAGGTCACCTAAAAAGGGACTGTAAATAGGGCATTCCTAGAAACAATGTTTTTGCTAGGAACAATCCCAACAGACTGCCCCTCCCTCTTGGATTATGTAGAAGGTGTGGCAAAGGTAGACATTGGACTAACGAATGCAGATCAACAAGGGACAGATAAAGTAATCCCTTACCTTTGCCTTTGAAAAACTCCCCAAGAGGCCTCTCATAGGCCCCCATGTCAAATTCTGTTCAGTCCTTTTCTGTCATCATGGAAAAAACTCTTTCCCAGAGCAATTGAAGAACCTAATGCCTATTGTAAGAAACCATACTGCTCTGGATGATAGAATAGCTTTAGAAAATAAAAAAAATTTTAAGGAGAAATTATAAATCAGAATTTATAAATATTAGATTTGGAAGCTCCCCAAAGTTAGGGCTGGGGAAGGGTTTTGTTGTCTTTTCAGGAAAATAGAAACAACCATCTTGAGGAATTTAAAAGCCTTTTGACAAATAAGTATCCAAAGAAGAAGAGAGAACAACCCAGAAAAAATTACCAAGAAAAGGAATAACCATGACCATGCTTAATGCCATCTCTGAAGTATCCAAAAAGATGATGGGATCCCACAACAATGATTTTACATGGACTATGATAATGCCATTAAGCTGACAAACACCACCCAAAGATTGGCTTTGGACTATAAACTGCTCAGGACAATATCAAGATGGCTAGCTGTGATGATATAGCCTCACAGACTACTCTAATCAGGGCTTGACCATAATCCTAAATTTCCTTTGTGTCACCATAAGATAACCAGCACCCCCAATCAGCAGGAAGTAGTCTAGAAAACTACACCCATATTCCCCCATGAATGGATTATGGATGTTTGTCTTTGTTTAGGGGTTTGTTAAAAATTGTTATTGGTCATAGTCAATCAATCTCTTTCTAAAAAAAGAGATGGGGATATGATATAGAGATGTATTATATAGAAATAATAGGATAAAAGGGTAGATTATTGAATCTACTCTGAAATAAAAAAAGAGAGGTTACAGATACGATAAGATAAAATGGTAATTATTGAATCTACTTTTAAATATTTACATTGGATTGGATTTTTGTATATTGTATACAAATTTTGTATATTGATACAAAATCGAGATTAATTTTGTTAGAATATACTGTACATATATTTCTAATCTTGTTCAAAGTATTATACCTATACAACTAATTTAACAATGTAATGCAATTTTCTTGTCCTTGAAAGTTATTACCAACTAATTAAGATATAAAGAAATGCAAGTTAGTATTTAGTTACCTATTACAATTGAATTTGTAGTCATATTAGGTATGTTTTCAAGGTCAAACAGAGATATATTTTAGATTGTCTTCAAACCCTTCAGAAATCTACAGAATATGACATTTAAGATTTTTTTTTTTATGACAATGAGATATGTCTGCTTCTGGCAGCACCAATCTACTTCAGACAAGATGATGGGCATCAAAGAAACTCCATATGGAGTTTACTTTCTTTGTGGCAAAAGTTAGCAACTAGGCAAGAAAGTACCCTTACCTCAACTGCTGACAGTATGCTATCCAGATGGACAAGCAAGACACAAAAGAAAGGACTGTCGAACCTTGCCAAAACAAGGTAGGAAGGCCTTTTAGAAAATACTGCTTCACAGATAAGTCTGTCAAATATGCTAGGCATGTAGGCAGAAAATAGATGACCCAACATTGTAAAGGAACCTTGGGTGACTGTCCAGACAGACAGCTGTTTCTATCATTTCTCACATTTTTTAGAAGTCACTTGTTAGCACTTCCTGCTTACTCAGTTAATATTATTTCCTTCTCAGGTCTCTGAGGGAGTTGAAGACTAGAAAGTTATAGTTTTCCTTGTTAACAAATTCAAAAAAGAAACTTGTTGTTTGAATCTTAGATGGTCTTTTAATAAAAAAAAAAACCCAGAGCCAGATATCAGGGTGAAAGCTGAAAGATTGGAGAAGCAGAACAACCAGCCACTAGTTCTTACCTCTATGAAATCCTCAGCCTAAAGAGAGTGAGTTCCTCTTTCCTCATGCCTTATATACCTTTCTCTGCCCTGTCATATTTCTTCCTGGGATTAAAGGCATGTGTGTTTCTCAAGCAAACATCTAAAAAAAAAACCCAGAGCCAGATATCAGGGTGAAAGCTGAAAGATTGGAGAAGCAGAACAACCAGCCACTAGTTCTTACCTCTATGAAATCCTCAGTCTAAAGAGAGTGAGTTCCTCTTTCCTCATGCCTTATATACCTTTCTCTGCCCTGTCATATTTCTTCCTGGGATTAAAGGCATGTGTGTTTCTCAAGCAAAGGCATAAGATCTCAAGTGCTGGGATTAAAGGTGTGTGCCACCACTGTCTGGCTCTCTTTTCTCTCCTAGACTGAGTCAATCTCATGTAGTTCAGGGTGGCTTTGAACTCATAGAGATCCAGATGGATCTCTGCCTCCCAAGTGCTAGGATTAAAGGTGTGTGTCACCATTGCCTGGCCTTTATGTTTAATCTAGTGGCTTGTTCTATTCTCTGATCTTCAGACAAATTTTATTAGGGTACAATATATATCACCACACTCGACAGATAATATTTCTAATACTTTTTCTTAGAAGTAGCTAGCTATTTTTTTTTCCATTCAGGTGATACAGGGTGGGCAGGGAGTTAGCTCCGAGATAGACAGAGGAAAGTGCAGCTGTCTGTCAATGGTCAGAACACCCCTTTGCAGCTGCAATTGGGCCATTCCCTGCATGTCAGGGGCTAAGGCACAGGGCACTTTCTCAGTCTCCACACAGTGCTGCTGAGGAAGGGTCTGCATTCTCCAGAGGATCTACCTTAACTCTCATAATTTATGTTGTGGTTTTGACCATACCCCACAGGATTTTTAGAGAACCATGAGAAGA
The DNA here is from genome assembly GCF_007827085.1 of Peromyscus californicus insignis. Lineage (NCBI taxonomy): Eukaryota > Metazoa > Chordata > Mammalia > Rodentia > Cricetidae > Peromyscus > Peromyscus californicus. Next base: position 1,737,338 of record NW_026294480.1, on the reverse strand, counting down.
AAGATGCTAAAAGAGAGATTGTGTCTACCATGGTTAGGTTGAGGTTGGAGTGGTAATCTTACCCCATCTTATACAAATTCTCAAAAACTTCTTTAAATCCACAACATAGAATCTCCTGGCTGCTTCCCTCTTTGGAACCGCCCATTCCAACTTCCCCTCAGAGAGATCGCTTCACCGGATAAACTTCTGTTTAAACTGTGTCACTCAGGTGAACACTTTACTTTGAGAAAATAGAAACAGAGAGATCCCATATCCTACAGACTAGGGAGCCATGGGGAAGGAAGTGGTCCAGGATGAAGACTACTGCCATCTTTGAAAAAACCACATGCAAAACTGTATTTATTTGAAGCTTCTTATGCTTGAAAAACACTCAACACAAACTCAGAGCCAATATTTTCCAAACATGCATTTTCTTCCTCCCTCCAGTGTCTTCCAGAGATGTGCAAAAAGTCCCTGCCAAACTCATTTGCAGGGAGCAAGAGGGCACTGGCCACACTGGCTTGTGGGGCCAGCTGTGTCTACTTTGAGTCACTGAGGAGTCAGCATAAAGGCTGACCTGACAAGGTCAATTTTCTGGCTACTGTTAAAGAACGCTCACCATGCTTTTTCTGAGTTTCCTCATCGCTAGACAAACCATCCTGAGTGTGGGCAGTAATAATGACAGAGACAAGAATGACAGGAATAATCTGTTCAGCCAAGCTGTGCCAATTTGCTTTCAAAACCATTGGCAGAGATGGGAAGATAGGTAGACTATCAAATGCTTGCTGTAAGCATGGGGATCTGCCTCTGATCCCAGTGTTGGAAAGGCAGAGACTAGCTGATCCTTAGAGCTTGCTGGCCTGGAGCCCAGCCTGCTTGGCAAGTTCCAGGCCACTGAAAAACCCTGTGTCAAAAAGCAAAGTGGTGGTGCCTAATGACATTGGAGGTTGTCCACTGGCCTCACACATCTATGCACAGGCATGTACATCTGCACACACATCAAAACCACAACAGCAAAAGACAATGATAAAGTTGACAGGATGCAGAGCAGGTCAGGACTGAGGTTAAAATTTAGTATTTTTCCCTTTCGATGCATTTAAAATTTTTTATTATTATTATTATTATTATTATTATTATTATTATTATTATTTATACAAGAGTTCAGCTAGTTTAGGTTGACCTCAAATTGGATATGTGTCCAATAACTTTGAGCTTCTATCTTTATGATCTTCCTACTTGTTGTTGGTAGTTTTTTACTCTTTTGGCTCTTTTTGGGGGGGGCACCACCCAGTCCCAGGCTTATTCTTTCTTATAAATGCCCGGCCTTAGCTTGGCTTGTTTCTTGCCAGCTTTTCTTAACCTAAATTTTCCCATCTACCTTTTGCCTCTGGGCTTTTTCCTTTTCTTATTTCTGTGTATCTTTCCCTCTTACTCTGTAGCTGGCTGGGTGGCTGGGTGGCTGGCCCCTGACATCCTCCTCCTTCCTCTCTCATTCCTTGATCTTTCTTCTTTTCCTCCCAGATTTCTCCTTCTGTATATTCTCTGCCTGGCAGCCCTGCCTATCCTTTCAGTTCTTTATTAGATCATCAGGTGTTTCAGACAGGCACAGTAGCACAGCTTCACAGAGTTAAACGGATGCAACACATCTTCGCATCATTAAATATTCCACAGCAGAAACAAATGTAACACACATTAAAATAATATTCTACAACACCTACGTCCACATCCAAAGCACTAAAATTATATGCATGTACCCACATACCTCCAAGGCTTTGTTTTTGCAGGGTTAGGGATCAAACCTAGGACTCCATGCATGCCGGACAAGCAAAACTGAGCTATATTCCCAACCACTGAGCACACTCATCAGTTAGGAGCTTGTGCTTGCTCCTGGTTCCGTCTCAGTCAGAACACGGTGTTTCGCTGCTCTTCTCTGGCTGTTCTCTATAAAGTTAGGAGTCTTCCTCATTAGAAGTTGTCCTGTCACCAGAAGGCTGAGTCCAGAAGGAAGGCAGAACCAGAGCCAATGTTTATTGAGTGCTTGTCCACATCTTCCAGAATTTGCTTTTTATCAGTGCAGCCAACCAGGTGTCCCCGAATTTGTTTCTAAAGGAAATACATGTTGTATCATTTATTTTGCACAATATTTTAGTAAATGCCTGAGATCTCCTGGGCTATCATAAACATGCTGGCCGTATTTAGGAAGCTTAAATGGGGGGAAAAAGCTCACAGGCTTGAGCCTTTGAGCCTGTGAACACCAGGGCTCTCCTGACCTCTCCGGTGATTTGCATTACAATAGCCACACTACAAGTACACATTTTTCTCTGTCATCATAATGCAGAGGATTTAATACCAGCTTGTGTGACATATCAGACCTTCAGAAAAGATGCTGAAACAGTGTCATGTCTGGAAGCCTTATTAAAGCTTTACGATTCATTTACTTGAATAATGTCAAATAAAACCTTAGCTAATTTTGCAAACTTTCCTCCACAGCCCCCTTCACTTCCGTGGTCTTTCACCTTCCAGTCAGTGTGGCTGCTCTGAGAGAGAGATACATAAGTCCCTCTTACTGCAAACCTGCAAACACACTTTATCTTCACAGCACTTAGGCTCAGCGCAACGGGAAGGTTACACACATCCTCCTACCTGGAGGAGAGGAGCCGATCAGCAGGCTCTGCATCCAAGCCTGCACACCTGCACCCATGAAATGCCTCCTCCTGCGCCCCTTCTTCTCAGATTGGCTGCAGGTGACATCACAGAGGCCAACAATCCAGCATTCGGGCAAGTCCAGGTGCCCCACAGTGTCAACTGGCGAGGTGCATGTCTCCAGTCCTCCAGATCTGCCTGGTAACAAGGCTATGGTTGAAAGTAGTTAAGAAAGATGCTTACAAAATGAGCAGCTATTAGCTCCTCTGTTCTGGAAGGCCCAGTTGCAGAGATTGAGGGACCCCACAGAGCAGAGAGTAGGGTCTGTATGTGGGACAGTGAGGGCTGTGCATGCAAGGTGCTCATCCAAGTAGGGGGCAGAGATGCCTGGGACCTCCAGCAGGGATCCTGAGCCACAGACTTCCACTCACTTCTGCAATGTGTGGTTGGTCAGTTTTATTCATTGGGGTTAACAAGCAATAAATATTTTTATTTTATTATGTTTAATTGTGTGTGTGTGTGTCTGTGTGCGCGCGCGTGCACGTGCGTGTGGGCGTGCACATGCTTACTCACACACCATGGTGTATAGAGGTCCACGGGCAATTTGCAGAGTCAGTCTGAAGATGCTTACATCCTGAGAGAACAGGAGCTGACACCATCCTGGTGTAGCTATAGGCAAGGCCCGGTGCCAAGCCCTGCCTGATGTCACCTCCTCAGACTTCGCTGCAGTCACGTGACACCCAGTCATCAAAGTTCTCCACAGCAGATGTTCCTGTTGGTGTTCTGTTTTCTGAGCTGGGGTGGGCGCCCCTAGAATCTCTCTGTATTGTTCTCATGCCCAGATGCACTATCTTTTGGCATCATTCTATCCCCCTCTGTCCTTACATTTCTAGGAAATGGGGAGAACGGGCTAGACAATAGAAAACTGTAAATTAAATTCTCCATGTCTCCTGCTCGCCTTTCACCAGCCTCAGCATTGGCACTTGACGGTGACTGCGATGGTTAATACTGAAGATAACTTGACAGAAATTAGAATCACCTAGAAGACAAGCCTGGGTATGCCACTGAGGGAGGCAAATTAGGTTAATTGAGCTGGGAAAACACCCTAACTGTAGACAGAATTGTTCTCCTAGTGGGAGTCCCAGATTGAATAAAAAAGGAGAAAGCAAGCTGGGCACCAAGTGCTAATTGCCCCCAGCTTTCTGGTGGTGGAAGCAATGTGACCAGCAGCCTCAAGCTCTTGCCCACATGCTGTCTCCATCATGATGAACTGAGCCTTCGAACTATGAGCACAAGGAAATGCTTCCTTCCCTCCGTGGCTTATGTCAGGTATTTCCACAGCAGTGAGAAGTAGCTGATACAAGGACTATCTCCAAAGGGGTAGCTCCAGATTCCACAGCCAGGGGGCAGCCTCTGAGGCTTCTAGTCCTGCCCTGGGAACTCCACAAGGTGTTCACTTTGGACCTAGAGGAAGAGATCAAGAGCAGGGCTTGGAACAGGTCAGACTGTGGAAGAAACAGAGTGTGGGACTCTTCATAGCTAAGTGCAGATAAGCCCCTGACACACTGGGATGTAGGACGAATTGCTAAGTGGTCATATTAATAAAAAACCTGGAGCCAGATATTTGGGTTAAAACCGAGAGATCAGAAAAGCAGAAAGAAGCCAGCCAATGTTCTCACCACTTGGAGATCCTCAGCCAAAGAGACCTACTTCCTGTATATCCACGTCTATATGCCTTTCTGTTCTGCATCTCATTTCCTCTCTCCACCCAGCTACATCACTTCCTCATCCTGCCCAGCTCTGTCACTTCTTGTCTGTCTGTACAGACCTCCAGACCTTTATGGTTAGTTCAGGGATTAAAGGTATGTACCACCACATCTGGCTCTGTTCCCAGTGTGGCCTTGAACTCACAGAGATCCAGACAGATCCCTGCCTCTCGAGTGATAGGATTAAAGGCATGTGCTACCATTGCCTGACTTCTATGTTTACTATGGTGGCTGGCTTTTTCCTCTGATCCTCAGATAAGTTTAATTGGGGTACACAGATAAAATACCACCACACTGGGGACCATTTGTGAGGAGGTCTGCCATTAGCCATGGTCACCAACGTCTTGCAGACACAGCCTTGCTGTGTTGAATGCTGGCATACTTCCTTCTCTTGATCCAAGCTAGGTACCTTGTGGGAAGGTAGGAGGCAGGGGTGGCTGTGTTTCAGAGGTAGGGTCGATGTCCCAGTTTGGGACTGCAAGAGACCACTAAACCCCAGAGGCCATGCCATGCGTGCAAACATATTACTCTGAACAATAATATATATTATATTTTTTCCTATACTTGTGTTGCTTAGTTAAAATAACAATAATTTAAACTGTAGCTTGTATTGGGGAGTTTCTCACACACTCCCAGTGTACCTTGCAGAAGCTTTCATGACTGTGCATATGCTTATTTATAGACAGGAAGGTGTCTTATGTGTCTGTCATCTACAAAAACAGAAAACTCTAACTAATTTTTCAGTTAAAGACAAAACACATTTCAAACCCTGTAGGATTCAAATGGCGGTACACCATTTACGTGATGAGTTTGTTTAGCTGGGACACAAGTGAGAAGGACAGGAGAATCAGACTGGCCCATAGTCTGGCGTCAGTTGCTTGCATGCCTGTAATCACAGGTCAGAGTTATCCAGTTAACATTCAAATATCCCAAAAGGGGTAGCATGCTAAGTCACTTCCATCCGTCAACATCCCTGTTTTACAGGTCTGAGAACACACAGGGTCCTCCAGTCCCATGAACCTTCAACCCTGACTCCACTTTTCGGAGGGTATTTAAATCTGAACTTAGATTTTAAAATCTGAGTTTCGACTAGTACACAAGCCAACCCATTGTCTTCAAGGTAGAACCCCTGTTCCCCGACATGGGACTCCCTCCTACTCCCGCTCTGCTCATCGGGGTAGTCAGGAGACAAACCCTTTCTTCCTCATCTTTGCACAGGAACCACTTGATCACAGGAGCAAGAATGACTCAGCTCTGCGCAGGCTGGTAAGCCAAGGCCTGTGTTAACCAACCAGTGTAAGAGTCCTTGGAATTCTGGGTTCTCCTTTGGCTGTGCAAAAGCAGTGTGGCAAATCTCAAATTACATCTTTTTAGAAAATCTGTTTTGCCTTTGATTTATATATATAAATATATAGATATATTTATACATATATTTGATAATATACATATATTATATATATTTCTATATATATATATAGTGCATGATGGTTGCATTATAACTTTTCACACATGTAGATAATGTGTTTCTACTATTCAGCTCCTGTTCTCCACTCTCAGCTCCCTCTCACCCTCACTAATCCCCTTCTACTTCTCCATCTGCCCCCTACATTCTCAGGTTTTTCTGTATATTTTTAGATAATCTAGTGAGTTTCATCGAGATTTCTTTCAGGAGCATGGGGACCGGTTGCTTACAGGAGCGTGGGGGAAGGGTTGTTGGCAAGAGTTTGAGGGAGAGGCTGTTTACCAGAACGCGGACATCTTCGGCAGCTGCATCTCTGTCCCTCTTTTTCTTCCAGCAACTGCTTCAAACTCTTCAAGGGTGGTGCGGCCTCACGAGACCCTTCCCACTCCGTGACAGATCTCTCACAGGCCCTATCTTCTGCAGGTCTTGCCATTCAAGAAAGTCGGCTTTGCGCATGTTCCCGATTCCCCGGCTCTGATACACTACATCCTTTAGCTACCTCTTACCTGACCTTCACCCATGGAATAGTTGTAGAGAGCAGGTGCCACTGTGTCCAGCTTCATAATCAGTTTTGAAGATAGCCACCTAAACAATTCAGGGTGAAGCCTTATGCTTGTACCCTTCTTGGGCAGGAAGGGGTACCCAAAGGGAAAAGCGCATGGATGTCCGGTGGCTCAGAAATGCCAGTGAACATCGAGCAAGGTCAACTCTGAGGAAGTGGAGATTTATGAAAACGACATCAGACACTATTTAAGCCGCATGATAAATATTTTATTTGAATGAATGGAGATTCAAACTGACTGTGGAAATGCCTGTGAGATTCTGACTCCCCGCTGGTCGTGTGACTGGAAGCAGGAGACAAGGCTGGCCCCATGGGGCTCCCTGGCAGTCAGGGACCAGCAACCATCCTTTCCCTTCCAGCTTCTGTTTAAACACAATCCGAATTTGGAAGCATCAGAAAAGGAGCCACCAGCTCCTGGAGCTTGCTTACACAAGTCAGAAGAGTCTCGGAACCGTGCAAATTGAGGAAATTACAAAACAAGTGGTAGGGGAATTAATAACCTCAATTAAAATTTGTATGCATCAAAACATCTGAATTTTCTTTTTGGTTGATTTTTTCCTAAATGTTAATATTGAATTGAACATGTACAAGTATACATGTACCCAAATATCCCCTTTCTCTTGTTTTTATACTCTGTGATTGTAAAGCAGTACTTTTAAGTTACACTGAAGACAACTCAGTTTGAAATACAGAGGTAACTAACTCACCACGGGACAGTGGTGTGAGGAAACTGGACAACAATGTACAATAGTCACAAGGTCTACAGGTTAGACACAGAGAAGTAATCCTATGCAGAGCATTTGAAGGCTGGGGAGGTAAGGACTGAGGGACACTACGCAGGTGCTAGATCCAAGGGTGGGGGTCTATGTCGGCATGTGTATGCCCACAATTTATAACTGAAATCCTCACCCCCATGACTGAAAATAAGTGAAATTTCAGGAATATAAAAATTCTCAAGCTTTTAAGAGATGGGGCCTTTGAGAGGGGATGATGTCCTGAAGATAGGTGGGTCACTGTCTTTACAAACAGGACCCGCACAGCAGCCTTGTCCCTCTCCCCGACATGCCAGCATCTCAACCTAGGGGTTCCTGTCTCCAGAGCTTTGGAGGACAAGCTCCTGCTGTCCCAAGGTCACCTGGGACATTTTATTGCAGCATCCAAATGGGCTAAGGTGGGGCTGGAGGATGAGAGGTGGTGAGTGGCACCACCCTCCCCCCATTTCCCAAACAGTTTCTGGAGGTGATCCACCGGACCGCTTCTCATAAAGCCAGCTTGAGGTAAAATTCAGAATTTTTCTATCATTTCAGCCAATTCCAAGCTGACGGCACATAGTACTTCATGTAGTTCTGATCCTGACAATGTGTTTCTGAAAGCAAGTCACAGAGGCTCCTCCCTGAGCTCATTTCATTTAGGGGTGCAGGGGTGCACACCGGGAACAGGATCAAATCAATACCTCACATCAATGAACCAACTGGTAAAAAAGTGTGTAAGGAAATGATAATATAAACATTCGCTTTAGAGAAAAGTTCTGAGTAGTATACATGTGGAAACTATTTTATTTGTTTTTATTTATTTTATTTGGGATTGGGCCATTTTGTTTTGTTTGAGGCAGGGTTTCACTACACAGCTCTAGCTGTCTGGGAACTTGCTATGTAGACTAGGCTGGCCTAGAACACACAAGAGATTCAGCTGCCTGTTTCTGTCTCTGGAGTGCTGGCCTGAAAGGCATATGCCACCATGTCCAGCTTCTTAATCCTTTTTAAAGTTCCCCACCTAAAACAAGCAACTAAGGTTAGAGAATTTAAATTAACTTTAAAAAAAGAGATGAACTCACAGTCAAAAACATCATTTTTTTTTTGTCTGCCAGTAAAATAGGGTAAGAAAATAAGTGATTCATGGAAAATAGAGGTAAGGAGATAATGTGATTAGTATTACTAGAAGACAAAAATATCTGTCTGGAAATTCGAAAGACTGAACTTTAAACACTAGAGCAAATGAGAGGGATGATCGATTAGCACAAGTACGTACAAAACACACGCTACCATGATGACCAGCCGATGCACAACACCCCAGAAGAAAGGACACTTGTTGCAATGTGTTTGTGGCTGCGAAGGGAAATACAAACAAACAAACAAATGTAGAAAGGATGGCACAATACTAATATGCACGTGACGCTTAAAACGTGTGAACAAATCAACAAGTGTAACTGGGCATTGTGGATGTTGACCTCAGTTAATTTGTAAGTTAATTAATGTATTAAGTGAGTAAATTAATAGCTAATCTAGCTAAATTGTTTTCCTAACCCTGTTTACAGGATCATGACACAGGCCTAAACCGAGAAAGAGTAAACAGAGGTCTGGGAGATGTCCCGGTGTCGAAGCCCTTGATTTGTGTCTTAGTTTCATGGTTGTTGCTGTAACAAACACCCTGAGTTAGAGGACAGGGTTTATTGGCTCGCAGCTCCAGGTTATAGTCCATTATCAAGGGCAAGTCAAGGCAGGAACGCAAGCAGCTGGTCACCTCCCATCCATGGCTAAGAGAGAACAAACTCATCCTTGCTTCCTTTTGGCTCTCAGCTAGCTTGCTCCTCTTTTATGCTGTTTGGAGGGTTAGACCCCAGCCTAGGGAATGGCACCACCCAGGATGGGCTGAGTCTCCTTCCTTAATGTAGTCTTCTGCATACATGCCCACATACCAACGTGCTCTAGATAAGTCCACCACTCTTCCTAGGTGATTCTGGGTTGTGCCAAGTTGACAGTTAAATCTAACCAGCACACCACAGTAAGAATGAGAACCACAGCTCAGATCCCGAGAACCCACTTAATTGTTGGGGAGGTGTGATGGTGCAGCCATAATTTCAGTCTTTGGAAAGTGGAAATTAGAGACCAGAGACAGGGGATCCCTGGAGCAAACTGGCTGGCTAGGGTAGCCATATTGGTAAGATCTTGGTTTAATTGTGAGATCATGCCCCAGGGAGCAAGGTGGAAAGTACTGGAGAAGACTTCTGATGTTAATCTTAAGCCTTCATACGCACACACAATGTTTGTGCCCACACACATGCCAACATACACACATGCATATGAAAAATGAAAAAAGAACAAATACAAACATATTTCACTTTAAAATACCAACTGGCAAAGTCTGGCACAAATTCATGATCACTACTGCAAGGAGGGGATTTTGTGACTTGTGCAAAACACAGATAGAGAATGCACTATGGGTCATTCTGTGGAAAATGTCATGGGTCAGAGCATCTCAGTCATTGGGGAGGACCCATGATTTAAAAACTGTTAAACCATAGGAAAGGAAAATAACAAAAACAAAGTCCCAGTTGAATATATACAAAATGATAAGTTTCCGCAGCCTGAAGCTGTGCAGTTGAAATATAACACAACTCACATGCGCATTATAAACTTCCAATAGAAAATGTTATTGTTTCAATAAATAATGTGCTCCACAGCTGGTGAGATGGCTCAGAGCGTCAGGGCACCCGATGCCAAGCCTGATGACCAGAGTTCAGGCCCAGAGCCCACACAGTGAAAGGAGAAAAACCAGCTCCCACAAGTGGTGCTCTGGACTCCACTCACTCACCATGGCACATGTGAGTACACATACACACATAAGTAAATGATCTTAATAAAAAATAAAATGATGTCACTCACAGACTCTCATATGAAAGCCCCAGTTTCCGACTGAGGGTGCTGTTTGGGAAGTACTGTGAACTCTTTGTGGAGTAGGACCAGCACAAGGAAGCAGCTCACAGAGATCAGGTCCTGGGAGGTGGGTCAGGTCCTGCCTCCTTCCTGTCTCACTTTCTGATGATGAGCAGGTAAAGAACCCGCCCCCGCACCCCACCCCCAGCACTGTGTGCTCTTCACAGGCATGTGTGACTGAGCAGCCATAGACTGACCCCTAGAGACAACCGTATTCCGAGACAAAATAATTCCTTTATCCTCCACAACCTTGTGTTGAATTTGTCAGGTTAGGGTCACTGTGGTAAAAGCAATAACTAAATGAGCCAATTGCAAAGTGAAAGTAAGCAGGCAGAATTGGTTTTAATAATACGCTTTTTTTCAGCAAATCCAGATGACATTTTGATGTGTGTTCAATGTGGAAAATAGTTTAAATGTCCTGGGCAGCAGAGACTAGAAGACTGAAATGAAAGAAGCCCGGCATGAACGTCTTCAGAAAGAGAGGTCTCCTCGGCATGACACCAGAGGCAAACGCAGGCATGAAGCTTAACAGTTGTTCTCCTTCTTGTAAAATCGCCTCTCTGGGAAAGCTGCTGAAGTCGTCAGGACCCAGTGAAGGATCAGCTCTTACCAGTTTAGCACTGGATGAGCTCTCTATTCAAGGACAAACTGTCACAGGAAGTTCAGAGGAGGGGGATGAAAGAGGGTTGGTATGTCCTTTCTACAGAGTGGCAGTAGGTCCCCAAACTTGCAGGAAATTATGTCTGCCACGTAGACATTTATACTACATATAGTCATCTATATATGTGCCATGTTCATATAGGTCTGTATATGTGTTTATACACTTAAAGAAATGCTGTGATGGGAAAATGAGCAAAAGTCTAGTAACTCATTCAGGAGCTCCATCAGCAACGGGAATAATATTTAAAAAATAAAGAAAGCCACGGCCAGAGAAAGGGCTTAGGAGTGAAGACCTACCTGAGTTCGGTTCCTAGCACTCATGGCAGACACTCACAACAGCGGGTAGCTCCAGCTCCAAGAGATCCAACACCTCTGCCCCCATGGGTACCTCACTCATGTGCTCAAACCCACACACAGGCACACAGACATGTACATAACTGGAAATAAAAGATAAGTATTTTAAAAATTATACATAATTTTAATATATAAATAAATACCAAATAATATGTTATGATGATATAATAATAAAATAATATTGATATATAATAAATAATTAAAAAATCAATATTAAAAAAATTTTTAATTAAGAAGGCCATACAGATTCAAATACTTCTCTCTCTCTCTCTCTCTCTCTCTCTCTCTCTCTCTCTCTCTCTCTCTCTCTCTTTCTCAAAAATTGAATCACTAAAATACCTATGAGGCTCCTTGGCCAGGCTTTGTAACCCAGCTGTCGCTGGGGTTTAAAGGCCTCAGGGGAGCTGGAGAGGAAGAGGCGGGGGATTGCACACAATTGTCCTTTTGCAGGAGAAGTAAAGAAGCCCCAAACACAGCTTAAGCCCAGAGCCCAGGCCCTGGGCATATCTCTGGGCAAATGTAGACAGAGGTATATAACCTCTTAGACCTGTGGCTTCATATGACACACGCATCATGTGTGTGAGGTGCAAACCGGGCTATGGCCTGTGCCACCCGGGTAGAGGATTAAAATAATCACTCCTGTGTTGGACTCAGAGCTCAGTAGATAATCCACCCATCTTGACTTTAAAAGGGGCTGTTTTTAGATAACAAATATGTATTAAGAATAACCACCTATTGATTAGAATTATTGATAGAGTTACTCTTCAATTATAATAGTCTCTACTGCAGTGGTCATTTTCAGCAGATAACAATTTACTGGAAAAGTAAAATTCATTGCAACCTGTCACCCTTGTCTGAGTTCTTTCTGGCTATTACTTGTAAATAAGCTTGATTATCTGGAAGTCCGAGACTATGACTTCCTGTGTGACCCCCTGACCCCAGCCACCCACCCACACAGAGCCTGATCTCAACCCATCAGGCAGAGCATGGTGCCCTGTGGACATTTGAGTTCATCTGTGACCTAAAGTCCAGTGACAGGTAGCTGGCCTTGACCTAGGAGGGTGGTTGTGGGGGACCAGCCCCCACATTTATTTACCCCAGGGACTCGAGGAATGAGAGATAAGAGACTTAGTTAGAAATGAAGAAGGGAGAGAAAAAAGAAAACACAGGATAGACTCGGGAGGGAAGGCCTGGATCCTAATCCATTGGGCTATCTCTGCCCTAGGGTATTTAAAGGAATACCAAGGGGTGGAGCAAAAGACCTCCCCCCAGCACAGCCAAGTGCAGACCATCTCAGACACCTGGTACTCAGGCCTGTGGTCCAATCGTCCTCTCTATGCAGACCTGCTGGGTAAAGCCACCAGGAAACCCAAATGGGCTCCAGCAGGTGGTCAATGCAGGCATTTGCAGACTGTGTTAGTGTTTGTATTTCCATCCACCTTTGGGTTCTTCTTACCCCTGTCCTTAGTGGAGTGACATGTGTCCATGAAAGACAAAGCGCTAGACTGAAATGTGCCTAAACCTAGGACAGCATGCAGTTAGCCACAAAACTGAGTTAAATTATGTTACCATCACAGGGTTTTAGAAATTAGAGAGACTGAGTAACTTCTTGATCCAAAAGTAATTTTTGAAAAACTTTGGGAATTGGTGTCTGGTAAGTAAGATCACGGGTGCACTGAGTTCCAAATACAAGCCTTCCTCCCCGGCATGTGCGGGACCAGGCTTCCTGTCCTGTGGCAGTTTCCTCTAGATCGAAGCACTTCTTTCTGTGGGAGAAGTGAGAGTCATAAGACCCAGGAAACTCATGAAACTCACAAGGCTCCTGATTAGGTTACATAATCAGTAAAGCACGTTGCAGTGAAGGGGCAGAGCTGTCTGCATGTTTACTAACTAAAACCTTCACCACTGAAATCTGGTTTCACGTGTTTGTTAAACTGTGCTTTGTTTGACAGAAGCATTTGCCGCTATTGGCCTCTAAGACATGTATTTAAGCACACTCAGAGGCACACACAGCTGCACATGTGCGTACATGTGGGTACGCACACTTGGCCATACCCATCATGAGATGCCTTTGGCTCTCTAAGGGGTAAAGCCAGGTCCTTGAAGCTCAGTGATGCTGAGAACCGCCAGGTCCTCAAAGGCCCTGGAAACTGAAATTGCTCTCTTGCAGGTGTCCACATTTGGTTAAATCTCCAAATTAACCACTTCAAATAAGTGCTTAATTTAGATTTAATAAGACAGCTAGTGGCTGCTAATTAAAGACAGAATGGTTCTCAAAAAGGCTTTTACTGGGGTCTTAACAGCTGCGTAATAGCAGATCAGTCACAGCTGCCGGACTGAGTTCCATACCCAGGCTTGCTCATCACAGGGTTTCACGCTCGGGAATGGCCTGTCATGGGGAGGGCCAGGCCTTTTGCAGAGCTGGACTTCAGACTACTGAAGGCAGACACCGCTGACCTTCAGATTCTCCTGCCTTAAATTGCTGGCTCCTCTTGCTATTTGATATTCTTTTTCTACCTTGATCAATCTTGTTCTAAGTGTGTCATCAGATTTTTGCACATTTCAGGGGCTCATTTCTCTTTAGTTTATGTTGAAAACTTGAAGATAAAATATTTCAGTGGTTCTTATTTATTATTATTCTTTGAGAATTCATACAATGTATTTTGACTCATCTCTACTACAAAGTCCTTCCAGATCCATGCCACTTTTATTTCCCGTCCATCTTGGTCTCCTTTGTATTTTGCACGTGAAGTTCCATGTGTGCTGCCTACATGTTCTTGATTTGTGGTCTTCCACTGGAGCGTGGTCACTGAGGAGTGGAATTTTGTGCCCAGCTCCCCTCTCCATTCTGGGGTTTGGTCTGGTTTGAGTTTGCATAGGACTTAAGCAAGTTATCACCATCGCTGTGAGGTCATATGTCTGACTGTCTTGCAATGCCCAGAGGACACTCCTTCCTCACATTCATATGCTGCCTTGGGCTCTCACTGTCTTTCCATACTCCCTTCCACAACATTCCCTAGAAGATTCTAGTAGAAGAGGAGGAGGAGTTGCAGTATAGATGTTCCGTTTAGGGCTGAGTAGTGTGAAGTCTCTTGTTCTCTGCTCCGTGACTGGGTGTTGGTCCTTGTGTTTATCAACATCCATTGCAGTTTCTCTGCTGTGGTTAGATAGATTAATTTATAGCATTAAGTCATTAGAAGTCAGGTTAATAACATTTTCATTTAGCAGAGTAGCATTAGTAGGTTTTCTTCTAGGGCCTGTGTCTAGCCATAGATTTTGGCCTGACAATGGGGCTACATATGGGTTTTATCTTGCAGAATGAGCCTTAAATCTAATCAGAATATGGTTGGTGTGGTTGGTTACTCCCATGATGTTTGTGCCACCATTGTACCAGTGAGCATGTCTCAACAGCCAATTGGTAACATGGAGTTCTATGTTGTATGGTATACACACACACACACACACACACACACACACACACACACACACACATATATATATATATATATATATATATATATATATATATATATATATATTCATCCGTTGTGTAAAACTCACTTTGGAAAATGGATGCATCTTTTAATGCTTGGATAATTGGCCTTCTCTGATCTCCCTCAACTTAGAATATGGTGTCTTACTAAGCATTGGCTGCTGTAGCCAAGTGCCACAGACTGGCCCACAAATAAAAGAAGTTTGCTTTTTTCCAGTTCTGGAGGCTGTTTGTCAGATCAGTGGCTGCCACAGTGGATTCTGGTAAGGTCTCCCCTCCTGGCATGGAGATAGGTGCCTGATCAGGGGCCAGCATGGTGGGTTCTGGTGAGGGCTCTCCTCCTAACATGCAGATGGCTGCTTCCTTATTATCCTCACATAAAGGAGAGAACATCTCTCTGGTATTTCTTCTTATAAAGCATTAATCAAGTCACCAGAGCCACACGTTCTTCTCAAACTTCTTACCTCTCAGAGCCTCAACTCCAAATGCCCTCCTATTGGGGTTAGAATCTCAACATATAGATTTTGGATGACCAAAGTTCAGCCTGCACCCATAGTGGTCAGTGAAAGGAATAAGTGTATGATATTTATTTCCCATAAGGACCGCACGTGCATATACATATCCCATGCAGCCTCAGAGAAACCCCAAGAGCTGAGAATTCAGCTTTCAGCAACCCCAATTTATAGTTAAGGGCAGTGAGGCTCAGAGAGTCCAGCAGCTGGTCAGATGCAAGCTCATCTGCCTTTACTCAGATCATGTCACAAGCCACACACAAGCACACACACAAGAGTGATCACATAGGTATTTCATATAGTTCATTAATGAGCATGTGTCCCTGAGAAAGCATGCCTTCAGATATGTGTTCATGTACACAGTAGTAAGGGCACTCACATGTTCTATCATTTAGTGTGTATGTATATATGGAATTCACTCAGACAGGCACTGACACAGATGCACAATAAGCACATGTCAACATACACACATGCATAAAAATGTGTACTCAAACAGGCACATATTGTACACAAGATTATGCGACATAAGCTTACTTGTATACAGGCAGACCCCCATCCCTACAGATATGCATGCATACAGGCTAACATAGGAACTCCAAGACATAAATGTCTACAAGACCATTTGTGTACATGAATATCCTCATTCAGAGGCACTTGCATGCATCCTCACTCCAACACACACATGCTGTGTGCACACAGTCTTAGTCTACAAGTGCATGCTTCCATCCCATAGGAGATGCCATACATGCTTACTATTAATGTTACTCTGACCACATGGTTGACTCCTATGAAGTAACTGCATGAACCCTGTGGTTTACTATGGGTTTACTATATATCTGGTCTCATTGTGTGTGCTTAGGCATGCATTCATACACAAGCACACATATCAACATTATACATGTGAAAATCAGCTCTGCAAGTAATTCACTAGAGGCTGAAATTATCCAGATCTGTGGCATGTAAATTCTAGCAACTTCTAAAGGGCTGACTTTTTGGTTTCCTGAATCCACTTAACACTACACATGAAGCACATATGACTTCCTGACAACCATTATACATCTGGGTACAGGAGTCCTGTGCACATCCAGGACTGACCCTGAGCCCCACTTTCTTATGCATCCTCTGCTGCCCATGCGAGGCAGGGCTCCACAGCTGCCTATCTTTATTGCATAGTCTCTGGTAGCTCAGCTGTATGCTGGCTCTCCATACTGTTTCTGTGTATACAAGAACTCTGCACAGGTTCTTCCCAACAGTCTCTCTTCATTCGAATCCCCTGTGGCTCCATTAGCCTTTACTTATTTTCCAGACCCTCACTTCACTCCAGTGCCATCTTAGGAAAATATGCATCTTCTTCCAAAGGGCCATACCCAGCAATTCCTGATGCCACCAGCTCCCCAAGACACCTGCTCAAACCACCGTTGGATATTTAATACTTGCTTGTCTGTGCAGGTTCTGATCATTTCAGTAAACACTCACCCAGTCAAACCCAGAGGAAGACACAGGCTCTGCCTCTGCAAGGGCAACCCAGGCTCCACATGACTTGTCTGTGACCATCAGCAGCCTGTGCCCTATGACCTCATTGGACTAGCTTCTAGCGTGCCTGTGAAATGGGACATCAGAAGCAGACACTAAGCCAGCAGCCATTCTGTGGGTTGGGTTGCATGCACTGATCTTGATGTTGACTTCTGATCCTTGAAGCATCTACCTGATGTAGAGGTGAGTAAACCCGGCTCTACTCTTGATAAACACACATGTACACACAAACATGATCACACACAGTCACACATTTACACACACACACACACACACACACACACACACACACACACACACACACACACACACACTAGTCCTTGCACAGCCAGCAGCCTGAGATAGGCTGATGCAAGTGTATTGGTTTTCAGCAACATCAGGTGGCTTTGGCAGTGTATGATCAAGTAGACAGACCCATTGTCTTGATCCCTTCCCTGACCCAACATCATCAGATGTAGGAGGTACAGGGTCATCTTTCCTCCTCTCAACCTGCTACCTCCATGACCAGCCAACCATCCCTCTGCAATTCAGCCTATATCCAGTTCACCAGTGGTTAGATGGATTTCCATCTGTGAAGGGCAGTGACAGGTGAGGTCCTGCTGGGGCAGTCACCTTAGTGACACACACAGGTACCGCAAGGACAGCGCAGGCAATCTTATCTTCCTTTGTTTTCCATTGAACAAAACCAATTAAGTTCATGAACCACTAGTACTGTATTTTCAACCTGAGTGCAAGTTTGAAATATTAATGTGATGTAATTCATCATTAAAAATAGTAAAGATGTTCACATGCTTGCATTTGAACGCTCTGTATCACAACTCAGACACATAGAGATTAAGGTAAGCCATACTTGAAGTCTGAATGTAATCTGTTCTAGCATTCTAATGACTAATGTGCCAGTGTGCGATGGGAGGCAACAAGAGACACAGGCTGCAGTCCTCCAGGGCATCTTTTGTTCTCATCAGTGTCCTTCTCCACCCAGTACAGAAGCTAAAAGCCAATCTAGGGGTAAACAGCTGTGCCTCTGGGATGCTGGTGCATGTCTGAGGCTGGGGCCTGGTCCGTGTGAGAAGGGGCAAGTGCACACCGCACTCTTCACTTCTGCCTAAGCACTTCCCATTTTCGTCAGCTACGAAGGAAGTTGCAAGCAAATGACAGCACGAGGCATTGAGGAGCCGCCATCAGAATGAAAAGAAAAAGCCAAATGTCACTTCTGGAGTCTTGTTGCTTGGGATGTTGGCGAATGCTCTTCTGAGCATAGTTGAGACAGGGGGCTGCTAAGGGGGAGACACTCCCATTTGGGGGAAGCTACAGTGTGAGAGGGAGTTGCTGGCTACAACGGCCATCCAAATAGTGCTGTCACCCATTCACAGGACTAGGGCTCAGGAGACAGTTGTCCTGGGCCAAGCCCCTCCGTGTTTTTCCAAGCAGTTCTTCCCTGACAGCTGCTAAGTGAGA
The DNA here is from genome assembly GCF_007827085.1 of Peromyscus californicus insignis. Classification (NCBI taxonomy): domain Eukaryota; kingdom Metazoa; phylum Chordata; class Mammalia; order Rodentia; family Cricetidae; genus Peromyscus; species Peromyscus californicus. The sequence continues at coordinate 1,719,203 of NW_026294480.1, read as the reverse complement.
TATTGGTAGACATTTTCATTTTGTTTCTTCCTAATGCTGTTCTCATCACAAGCAATTTGGTTCCTTTCCTTTTTTTCCGCCAGAAACTGAAGCAGCAAGAGGAGCTGGGCAACTGTGCATGCCGCATCCTGCTGTAAGGTATCTGCACTGTGTGCCTGCAAGGAACTGGGGCGCGCAGCTGGGTCTCAACATTAATCCCTCAATAATTAATAACACCCTCTGAAACTTTAATGGCAAGTTGATAAGTAATGGTCGGGCTGCCATCTCACCTGATTGTTCACGTAGCAAGTTGCCTGGAAATGTTTTTGTTGTTCTGGCTGAACCCAACATAATGGAAGAGTTTAATGAAATGCTATGCTGTCTTCTAAGCACTTAGCACCAAAAGTGAGCATTCAGCGCAACAGGGCAGGCTGGGCCCCATGTTCCCAGCCTACCTGAAGTGTGAATACTGGGATGCTCTTGAGATTGTTGGACATTTGGAGCATTTTGACAAAGGGGAAAATACACGCATGTGGGGATGCTCTGAGAACAAGAATCAGGGCCCCTCAGTGGATGCTAGAGCAGGCACGGCCCGTGGGAGAAGGACTTCTCTAACACAGGTGTCTTCAAAGTGTTTGATGCTTGTGGGGGGCACACACAAGGTCTAAAGCTGGAACACGGGTGTTGAACATGGAGCCAGATTGAACTTCTTCTGAGATCTAGACCAGCTGTCCCTTCCCACCATGTATCATCCCTGCCCCTAAGCATCTCTCCCTCATCAGGCATCACTGCCCTTCAAGTATGCCTGTCCCTGAGCTGTCTCTCTCCTATGTCTCACAGTCCCCAAGAACCCCTGTCCCACCAGTTGCCACTACCTGGAAGTATCCCTACTACTGTAGGTGTCTCTGTGCTCCCTTGGAATGTACGTTAAGTTTTCCTCAAGTTTCCTGCCCGTCCAGGCATCCCTGTCCCACACATGTCCTTGTCCCTTTGCTGAAGTACATGATCAGTCCATATCTATCCAGTCTGGTCTGGTTCTTGCCATTTTTAAAACATATTTTTTTTTGGCAGGTTTATTTGCACACCTGGCAAGAGTCCTTTGTTGAAATACATTCTCAACAAGCATCTTGTGCTATGCTACCATCTTTCTGCTTCCTAAACGCGCAAGTGTGGACATGTGTGTGTCAGTCTTGCTTGTTAACGATTGTCTGCTGTCAATGTGCAAGCACATACTTGGTCATGGGTGGTGATCTTCTGTGCTCAGGCTGATGCTGTGTTTAATAATCTGTCTGTGGATACTTTATTTATACATGTGACCATATCATTAAGGACTTTGTACTGCTTTTGCCAGCCTTTCACATTTCACCCCATTGCCTGCATGCACTCTCGTACTTCCCAGCAGAAAAACATCAGCGTTTCAGGGTGACATCACTGGTCATTTGTTTTATTTGCCAATTTTATGAAGTTTCCTGGCAGAGGTCTATCGACGAGGTGCTAAGTTTTCTCGTATCTTCCCGCCTTAATAAGACACTACACAATTTTTCTCCTTCATTGTGTTGGAGAGGTGTAATGTATCACTCTTCATTCAGATGGTAACTACCGTCAGCCACTCCTGAAATCAGCCAAACTTCATGTGGAATTTCATAATGTTTCCTATGTTGATAGATTCCCAGACAACGGATCCTGGGAGACTTGGGATACCTTGTTAGTTTTCATTGTGTTGTTAATTTCATGGTAAATCCAAGACTATTACAATACTCTACTTTTTTTCTACTTTTAGAAGATCGTATTTTCTCATAACTTAATCATTCCTTTTAATTTTAAAATTTGTTTATCAGTGTTCTGAGATACTTCTAATTATCTTTAATATCTGTGAAATCAATGCAATACTAATTTTCATTATTGAAGTATTTTTCTGCCAACCCCCCTCCTTAGATCTTACCATGTTTATTAATTGCTTTAGTTTATTCAAGCCCATGCTTTACTACAACTATATACACTATGTTACTAAGATGCTTTTCATCATGCCTCCATTTTTCATGATCAATGACATGAGTTTTCTCTAGACAAGACTTTTGATGTGTTAGTGATACAGTTAGTCTGCTTCTTTACCTGATGTAGCCACTTTTACTTTGAAATAGCTTCCAAGTGTTGTGTGCAGTTCCTTCCATGGCAGCTCTTCATGGTTGTGTTGTTTGAATTGTTCCTTTTGCTGGCTCAGATCTCCATTGCACACAGACAGAGCGTGCACTGTTCACAGCTCAGGCTTGGACACTAGCTGTGCATTGTTTTACAGCCCTGCATGTGGCCTGTCTTGGTTGATGTCCTGTGGTTCCTGGAGAGAATGCATTTTCCGCAGTTCCTAACTGCAGTGTTATGTGAGAGGGAATGTTGATGGACTCTGATCTTCTAGAGCGGAACTGAATGTTTCCTCTGATTGTTCCATCAGCTTGTGTGGAAAATGTCACATTTTCCAAATATAAGTTTTGAACATTTTACTTCTCTTCCAGTGTCTCTCACTTTGTCTTTTATTATATGAAAATGGAGTATAAGAAAGAATCGGAAACTGACACACCTTTTATTTTAACTCATTCTCCAATCTTTTAATTAGGAGATGTGATCCATTTATTATTGATTTAATTACTAATGAAAAAGAATTTACCTGTAGTGGATTTTTTTGTTTGTTTCCTATAATTTTGGGTCTTTTTCTTCATCTTTATTTTCTTCTTTATCATCTCTAGTTTTATTAATTTGCGTCTTCTCTCTTCATTTTGGTTAATTTGACTAATGGTTTTTCAATTGTTAATCTTTTCAAAGAACCATCTCTCCATTTCATCGCTTCTTTGGGTTTTTGTTTGTTTGTTTCTATTTCATTCATTTCTGCTCTGATTGTAATTATTTCTTTCCATCTACAGCTCTTGGGTTTGGTTCATCCTTGTTTTTCCAAGGTCTTGAGGTAGTTTTTTAACCATAGACACTTAGCCTGAAAACCTCCCACCTAGGGTTGCCTTCATTTTGCCTCATCAGTCTGGATGTGTGTGTTTTCCTTTCATTCAATCCTAAGCATTCTTCTTATTTTCTTCTTGATTTCTTCAGTGACCATGCATCATTCAATAGTGTATTGTTCAAGCTCCATTTGTGTGTGTACTTTCTCTTTCTGTTAATACAGTTTTAATCCATTGTGATAAGAGCAGAATACAGAATGTTATTTCAAATTTTCTATATGTGACTTTGGGTCCTAATATGCAATTGTGAAGAAAATTCCATGATGTGCAAAGAAATTATATATTCTTTAGTGTTCAGGGGGGAATGCTATGTAGATGTCTGTTGGGTCTGTTTGATTTATAATGTCACTTAACTCCAATATTCCTGTTTATATTGTGTATAAATGGCTTGTCTATTGGTAGGAGTGTGGCATTGAAGTCACCTACTATTACTGTATGGAATTAATCAGTGGTTTACATCTGGAAATGTTTGCTAAAATTCTGTACACCTGTGTTTGGTGCACATATGTTTAGAATTTTAATAACCTTTGGTCGATTGTTCCCTTAATGAATATGAAGTAACATTCCTTATCTTTTCTGATAATTGTTATGTTATAGTCTATTTTGACAGATATTGGAATATTGGGATAGCTGCTTCCTAGTCCCGTTGGTTTAGATTACCTCATTTCTATTCTTTCCTCCAAGGAGCTGTCTTTCTTTGATGGTAGGGGTGTTTGTTGGAGGCAACAAAAAAGTTGTATCCAGTTTTCTTATTAAATCTTCTGGTTATTTTTTTTTTAAATTGAGTCACTGAGATCATTAATAGTCAGAATTATCACTAACAGATGTGTATTAATTCCAATTGTTTTATTGACTTTGTGGTGTTTCAAGGACCTCTTTTGGTTAACTGTCCTGGTGTTTTTATCTTATAGCTTCTTGTATGTGTTTATCCTTTTCTCCAGTCTGAAGTATTCCTTCTAATATAATCTGTAGAGATGGTTTAGTGGTCATAAATTCCTTTAGTCATTTTTTTTATCATGGAAGGTTTTTATTTACCCTTCAATTACAAAAGGTTGTTTTGTGGGTATAATGGTCTGATCTGGCAGTTTTGATCTTTCAGAACTTAGAATAAATCTTTCTAAGCCCTCATGGGTTTAAATGTGTTTATCAAATCATCAGTTTTTATTCTGGTAGGCTTGCCTTTGTATGTAACTTGGACTGTTCTTCTTGCAGCTTTCAATGTATTTTTTTATTTTATGTTTTTAGTATTTTAACTCTAATATGCCATGAGCAATTTCTTTTCTCATTGTGTTGATTTGATGTTCTATAGCTCTCTTGTACCTAAAGATTATGGATGCCCACAAAGGTTTCCTAGTGAGATCTGAGCTTGCTTTACCCAGCAGGGCTGCATTAGAGGAGTACTTGACCACGTGCATGGTTACCAGGTGTTTGGAAGGGTCTGCAACTTGGCTCTGCTAGAGGGAGGTCTTTGCTCCACCCCTTGGCATTCCTATAAACAGCCCTTTAGAAGAAACAGAGGGGGCTGGTGAATATTGATCCAGGCCCTCCTGAGGCTATTCTGTGTTTCTGTTTCTCTCCCCTCTATCCTTCTATCTAAATATTTCTCACTTCACCTTCCTCAAGAGTACCCCTGGGGAGAAAAAGTGGGAGCAGGTCTTGTGGTGGTATTGTGTGCCCCAAAATATTGTGCACGCTAATAAACTTATCTGGGGTCAGAAACAGAACAGCCACAATATTAAACATAGAGGATAGGCAGTGGTAGCACACACCTTTAATTCTAGCATTCCAGAGGCAGAAATCCATCTGTTCAAGGATACAGCCAAGCATGGTGACTCATGCCTTTAATCCCAGAAAGCAAGCCTTTAATCCCAGGGAGTGATGGCTGAAAACAGAAAGATATATAAAGCGTGGAGACCAGAAACTAGAAACATTTGGCTGGTTAAGCATTTGGCTGGTTAAGCTTCAGGCTTTGGAGCAGCACAGTTCAGCTGAGATTCATTCTGGATGAGGACTCAGAGGCTTCCAGTCTGAGGAAATAGGATCAGCTGAGGAACTGGTGAGGTGAGGTGGCTGTGGCCTGTTCTGTCTCCCTGATCTTCCAGCGTTCACCCCAATACCTGACTCAGGTTTGATTTTATTAACAAGACCTTCTAAGATTTCTGCTACAAGGTCTCCCACAGATGGCACCAGGAACAGGAGCCAGGGACTTGGAGAAGGGAGGGTTGAGGGCCCCACAGGAAATCTGGTCATGCCAGATTATGTTGTAAAACTAAGGCGGGGTATTCTGTTTTCAGGAGTGAAAGTGAAGTGGCTGAAAGACGCTCAAGTGAAAAGCTGGGCGGCAGTGAATATATTTCTCTCTATCTAGGTTTCTTTCTTTCTCTCTCTCTCAATTTTTGTCTATAAAAATTAAGGAAAAAGTATAAAGTAGAATGTAGGAATATAGTGTAAAAAAAACTTAGGATAAGATAAGCAACAAGACAGGAACTATGACAGGATTATGAACGCAAACTCCTGGGAAGAATCTGAGTCATGAAATATACTATGAAAAAATTGGGCAGAAAAAGATTCCTGTGGAAGGTTTTGGCCTGTGGACAGCTTAGATTTGAATCCTGAGTGGCAGAGAAAGAGTTTTCCCTGATTCAGATGTGGATGAAATAAAACTCTTCACTCCTTGGACATTGTTACTTTATGAAAACATGTACCAGCAGAATTAGTTTCCTTTTGACCATGAACCCAAAGTTTAGGGAATAGAAGTCTTTGGAAATTTTTACTAATCTTTCTCTCAAAAACTGGATGCTTTTCAGGTCTTTCCTGCTCAGATTACTTTCTGTAAGGGCAAAAATTTAACTCACCTGGAAATAACATTTATCAGTATGGGAAAATCACCAGTAATTGCTCTAGAAAAAAAAAAAAAAAAAAAAAAAAAAAACTCTTGGAACAGAGCAAATCCTCTCTGCTAGTCCTATCTCCTTTTCAAGCCAGTATTAGAAAAACAGCAGATACTTTAGACCCTAGCCAGAATCCCCTGCAGCTAGAGCCTAGTGAGAGATACCTGGGAAAGCACAGGTGGAAACCCGAGAAGGAACAACATCCCCCCAGGGTAGAACTGCAGCTGAGGAGAAGCTGCTGGTGTGAAGGCAGCAGTGGAGACTTTGAAATCCTCCCTGCAATGAGGGAGGCGAGGTCTGAGTTCCAGCAGTCATGACAGCATGAGAAAAGCTGAGACAAAATTTGGCCGTACAAACAAGGCCGGCAGGAAGACTGCAGTGAGCTGAGTCAGTAGGTGGGGCTACACAGAGCCCACGGCTGCAAAATATGCTCTTTTCTTTGTTCTCTTAGAGAAAAAAAAATTCTAAAAAAGTTCTTTTTTTTAAGTATTCTCATTCCATTTCACTGACCTAGTGAGGCGGGGGAGTGAAGCACCCAAGGGTTTTCACTTCTGGCAGCAAACGCCTGTCTGAGTGCACGCAGAGAGGCATGCCCCACTCTGGGAAGAGTGTCAGGTGAAAAAATATGATTAGAGAGGTACACCTGTCAAATGATAATGCAAGCATCCTAATGCAAGCTTAGGGAAAACAAAAACTCCCATGATAAAAGCACAAATTTGATTCTGGCTTCAGCACAAATACAGATTGTATGAATGGAAGTTTTTTTCCTTATCCAGAAAGGCAGCATGGGAAATGTAATACATTCATAACAGCCAGACAAAATAAAGAAAGGCAGTTTGGGAAATGTAGTCCTTAATGTAGTTTGTAATGTGATGATATAGAGAAAGGCAGTTTGGGAAATGAAGTCTGTAACAGAGATGCCAGTACAACACTGCCACAAAACTGTTTTTTCTTTAAGCTCAAAATGCAGATTTTTTTCCAAACGATATTAGAAAGCTTAACCTTACCTACTGAAAACTCAAAACAGATAAACAACTTGCCTGTCAGGAGGCAATTATTAAAATGCTAATACCATTTGTCAACAAGCTACTTTGAAACACTCATGATAATCTTAAAAAGCAGCTTTAAAAAATTAAGAGGAGGAAATTTTACCTTAGTCAAGCTTAGATTCACTGATAAATCATGCTCTGACTTCAAACTCTCCAGAAAACTTTCAAAATAATATCAAAGCTGACACTAAACTCCAAATTTTAGAAATGATTTGTGTACTTTCTGTTTTGTTAAAAGAAAATGTGATAGTTCCATTAAGAAATCCTTCTAGATGTTTGCTAATAGTTTCCTTTTAAATATGTTTGTAAAAAAATTCTATAGAGTTTCCTTTTGAATATGTTTGGTAAATAGTTATTTTAAGAAATCTCTTCTAGAAATGTGCTAAAGTTTGTAAAATAGTTCTATAGAGTTTCCTTTTAAATATAAGTTTTTAAAATAGTCCTATAGGGTTTCCTTTTGAAAACAAATTTGTAAAAAGTGTAAATGTTGAATGTAAATCTGTAAAAAAAAAAAAGTGTAAATGTTGAACGTAAGTTTATAAAAAGTAAATGTTGAATGTAAGTATAAATTGTTTTTATTACTCCAGCAATATCTGTCTAGACAAATTAGGTAACATTAATTTTTAAAGGAATATGTTTTAGCTTCAGATAGATTTGAACACTTTTATGATAGCCCAAAATATAATTCTGTGATCTCAGTGGCTCCTGGAAAACTTCAGGGAAGGTGTCATTATTAGGAGAGCTTTTCTGTCTTCTTTCTAAAAGTTTCCACTCCTTCTGTTTCTGTTCAGAAAAGGGTAGGCCTCCCACAATTGAGTTAGTTTGTACAGAAATTCTACTTCTACTTAAACAGCTAAAAGTATCTTTATAATTAGCATGGGTCTTTATTTCCTTGAGTGGATACTTTGAAGTGTTTTGAAATTACTGTTTTCTCATGGGAATCAAATTAGTCTCTTAAAAATTTCATTGAACATCTGTTAGGAGAGGGTTTTGATTTAGAAAAGGACTTGGCGCAGCTAACACTGCTGTATTCAGTCACCTTAGACCCACTCCAAAAAGGGTATTTCATATTTTATTATTCTCTACTGCTGGGAGGTATGGCAGCTATAGAAATCACTGTGGATTATTTACTAGTTTTTGACCTGGAATTTATTTTCCTTCTTCTATGATCATAATTTGTAGATTTGGTCTTTCGATGTTTTCCCAAAGTTCCTGCATATTCTGTTCATGTATTTCTTCTTTTAGTTGATCATTTTCTTTTGGTAGATGATTCAATTCAGCTACCACATCTTCAAGCCCTGGTATTCTGTCTTCTAAGACATCCATATTGTGAGGCTTTTTAATGAGGTTTTTATTAGACTTATTGAACTTTATTTCTAGATTTAATTCAATTGTACTTTCTTTAGTGTTTTATGACCTTATTGAATTCAACTTCCATATCCTGAAATTGTATCATTATTTCATTCAAACTTGTATGTTTCCTTGGGCTTCAATCAAAGGTCTATTCTTGCTCTCTTTAAGTTTATTCAGGTGTTTATTTGTGTTTTCTTTAAATTCTGTAAACTCTTTGAACATGTTTATATATTTTTTAAAAAAATCTATATCTTGAATTTCATCAAAATTGTTTTCATTGAGACCACACTGTGTGGTTGATGATAGAGGTGGGACATGAGGAGTCATATATGTCCTGTTTATTGCTGATGTTTTTTGTGGTGTAACCTGGGCATGTGGAGTTAGGTTGTCAATTGTATCTTTGGTATGAGTATGGGACACTGGACTTGAATCCCAAGGCTCAGGTATGAAAAGGAATAGACAACTTGGGAGCATCTCAAGGGGACTGAACCAATTAGGAGCTGGTCTCTTACTAGGGCTGCATGGGTGACCGGAAAGAGTCCCAAGGGAGAGGGCAAGTAGAGCCAAAGGGAATTGGTCTCTTATTGGAGTTTCTTAGAGCAGCTTGGGCATGGATTATTCTTTCATTTCATTTTGCTCTCTCTTCTCCTTCTATACATGGCATGGTACATGTTTGCATGCCTGATGGAGTCCACAAGTCTCTGCATGCCTGATGGAGTCCACAGGTCTATGCATGTCTGATGTAGGCCACAGGTCTTTGCACGTCTGATGTAGCCCACAGGTCTCTACATATCTGATGGAACCTACAGGTCTCTCATGTCTGATGGAACCCACAGGTTTCTGCACATCTGATGGAGCCATAGGTCTCTACATGTATGATGGAGTCCATAAGTCTCTACATGTATGATGGAGTCCACAGGTCTCTGCATGTCTGATGGAGCCACAGGTCTGTACATGTCTAACAGAGTCTGCAGGTCTCCGTGTGTCTGATGAAGTCAACAGGTTTCTGCATGTCTTATAGAATCTATAGCTTTCTGCACGTTTGATGCAACCCATGGGTATCTGTGTGTCCAATAGCACCCATAGTTGTCTGCATATCTGATGGAGTCTAAACATTCTTCATGTCTAATGAGTCAAATGGTGTTTGCATATTCAATGGTACATAAAGGTCTCTGCATGTTTGATGGAGTCCATGTATCTCTGAGGCTTTGTTAACTGTCCTTTGTACCTCTTTTCACCATGAAAAATGTCAGTCAACCTTTCTTTAAGTTCATACATTAGCACTCAGATCTGCTATTGAGCAAATTTTTCATTTGAACCATGGTTCTCCCTTTTCAACCCCACAATTTCTGTAGTTTTATGTAGTTTATCTATAATTTTATGTTCTTTGCTCAGTGAGAGAACTTTCTCTTAGTAACTTTGACGTGCAGTCCTGCCATTATCCTAACACTTGAAAAACAGCTTCCAAAATTGCTTGCAGCTATCATTGTGATAGCTGAGATTGTGGCTACATCTTCAATCCCTGCCCTTGGGAGGCCAACACACTGGGATCTCTGTGAGTTCAAGGTCAGCCTTGTCTACATAGTGAGTTCCAGGACAGCCAGGACTACACAAAGAAGCCTTGTCACAAAACAAGAACAAAAGCAAGGTGCTTGGCATCGCATGTCAGTGTCTGGATCTCTCAGCACAGATTCCACATCTTTATCTTTATTCCCATGTTTGGGCCACAACTCCTCATTTGTTTTTGTTTCTTCTAGTTTGACATCATAGCAAACCAGACATTTAAAATACTTTAATGTGGAGACGCCAGAAGTTAGATCTCCTACCTTTCAGGTCTTGGTTGCTCATATTATTTTAAAGCTGGCTGGCTGTTTATTAACTTTTCGTAACAAATTCTGTAAGTCTGCAATTTTCATATGTGGTCATTGAAGACTATTCAGGTAGCTTTGTGATCAGCTGAGGACAGAATTAAGGTATTAGAGTCATGGAACCAATGTGTCTCCCAGTCTTTGAACATACCAAGGACACTTTAAGGAATTCTGCCATATCCCTCACTTCCTGCTTGTTGAGGAAGCTATAGCTCTAGTTAGCAGCAAGATCTTGGGGTTTGTTTGGCTCTTTCTTGAACATAAACACAGCTCTGGACACATATCTGACTTTTTCAATTCTTAGAAATATCCTCTGTTGGGTTAGGGATTCCTAGGGACTGGCTGTGTACAGGGATGGAGTGAGAAAGCAATGAGAAAGAAACCATGATGGAGGGAGATATCATGGGAATAGAGAGAAACCAGGTGCTAGGGGAGTTGCCAGGAATCCCCAAGGATGACCCCAGCTTGAACTACTAGAAATAGTGGAGAGGGTACCTGAACTGAACTGGCTTGCTCCAGTGATCAGATTGGTGTGAATACCCTAACTGTCATCACAGAGCTTTTCTCCAATGACTGATGGAGGCAGATGCAGAGATCCACAGCCAAACACCAGGCAGAACTCCAGGAGTCCAGTGGGAGAAAGAGAGGAGGGATTCTATGAGCAAGTCATCAGGATCATGATGGGAAAATCTACAGAGGTGACCAAACCAAACTAGTGGGAACTCATGACAGTTGGATCAATGGCTGTGGAGCCTGCATGGGACTGGACTAAGCCCTCTGCATGATGAGACAATTGTGTAGCTTGATCTGCTTGGAGGACCCCCTCGCAGTAGAATCAGAATCCGTCCCTGGTGTGTGAGGGGGCTTTTTGGAGCCCACTACCTATGGTGGGACACCTTGTGCGGCCTTGAGGCAGGAGGAAGGGCTTGGACCTGCCTCTACTGGATGTGCCTCCCCATGCGAAGCCTTGCCTTTTTGTAGGGGGAAGAGGGGATAGGTTGGGGAGGAAGCTGGGGGGGGGGGGGCAGGAGGAGGGAAGAGGGGGAATCTTTGATTGGTGTGTAAAATGAATGAAAAAAAATTCTTAATTAAAAAAAAGAAAAGAAATAATCCTGGAGTTTCCAGAGTCCCTAGCTTTTCCAAGGTTTTTAGCTAGCTGCTTGGCTCTCCACTGTTACCAGCTACCACAAGCAATCATGGTCAACAATTGGCTTTGTTTTCCAAGTCTACCACTGAAGAAAAGTCTGTTGTGCTGAGTGGGCACCAGTTAAAGGAAGGCCCTGACTGCTGGTGAGTGGGACCAGATGGATTTCTACCCCATTCTTTTTTTTTTTATTTTGCAATACAATTCAGTTCTACATATCAGCCACGGATTCCCTTGTTCTCCCCCCTCCTGCCCCCCTCACCTTCCCCCCAGCCCCCCCCCCCCCATTCCCATCTCCTCCAGGGCAAAGCCTTCCCCACAGACTGAGGTCAACCTGGTAGACTCAGTCCAGGTAGGTCCAGTCCCCTCCTCCCAGGCCGAGCCAAGCAATCCTGCATAGGCCCCAGGTTTCAAACAGCCAACTCATGCAATGAGCACAGGACCCGGTCCCACTGCCTGGATGCCTCCCAAACAGATCAGGCCAATCAACTGTCTCACCCACTCAGAGGGCCTGATCCAGTTTCTACCCCATTCTTTATTCTCCAGTGGCTGCCAGGATTCTGTTAGGAGTCTAAGCTGTTGGCTTTCAAACTGACTTGTGGCTGGGGAGAAGGGGATGAAAATAGGGCAGAGTAAAGCACTATGCAAGCCTCACTAGCTGAGATCCAGTTGTTTTCCCTGCACGAATGCTCTGTGGATTGACTTAAGCATTTGCTTAATTTCTAGGGTTTTGAAAAAGTTGAGAATGATGAATCTTGGATTTTTTTTCTACTTGGTTTTGTAATGAGGAGCTTTTGGGAACTTCGCCTGCTTTTAGTGTCCACTTTTCTGAGTTGACTTTGAAGGCTGTGCCATATGACACAGAAGTCTAGTTTACAGACACTTCTTCAGAAGCTTAAGCCTGCCATCTTGTTTCTGCCAGGAGCTAGTCACGGGCCCTGCAGTCCCCACTGTGCCACTGTGTAACCTTCTTCCCCTGGCTCCTGCCATCATTGTTTTGTTCGCTGTTGATGAACCCTGACCCACAAACACAAAGGATATACAATTTATGTCATGTCTGGGAAGGCATCCATCACAACAAAGAATTCCCAAATAATATCTCAATGATGCTCTTTCCAGAAGTTTTGGGCAGGGAGGGTCTCACTGAGTAGAGAGCAGCCTGACCCATATCATGACTCCATCCTCAGGTCTCCCAAGATACACAAGAATATTTGTTACTGGTTGGAAAGCAGGTCATAACACGCACATTTCCACAGACAACGTTATCTCAGGAGATGGGAGGATGTAAGTCCCAGGGAACGGCCATCAGAGCATAACTAAGTTGTCTGAGTCCCCCAGCTCTGAAAAACACATGGGAACACTGCCACAGAGAAGAGCAGAGGATATGGCTGTGCTCGGGAGTGAGTATCTGAATCCTTGTCCCACAGGAGCACCAGAGCAGCAAAACCCAGTACAAAGTTCCATGGTGTGCCGTGATGGGATCGAGGGTTTAGGAAGACACTGGGCCGAATTTGCTATTCAGAAGGACTTTCTCCTAGCAGTGGTTCTGAAGTAAGAGAATAGGGAAGGATCCAAGAAGCATCAAGGTTAGCAAGAGATGAGATGACAGCAGGGTGAGACTGTCTGTAGGTAATGAAACATAGTGTATGTAGAAAGAAGGTGTTATATGTGAGTGGCCCACAAAGGGCCACAGGGCCCCTGCCTCCTTCTCTTTTGGAGCCCAGACCTGGATCTAGACCTGAGCTTTTCCCAAGCCCATTTCTTTCTATCCTTTAGTAAGCATTCTCCTTTCCATTTGCTATCCATGAGTCTGAGACACAAGAGCCTGGACATTTCATTATCTGCCTTCAGATCTCAGATCTGTAACTATGACACTTTAGATGGACTGAAGCTAGGGTACTTTGCTCTGTCCCCAGATGTAAGAATAGAATTGTAAAAGCCCACTTGTAGTATTCTCATGATGCCATGCCCGTGTGGGCAAGACAACACTGCTCATGAAGACCTTCCCAACTGATGCATTCTGTGAGAGCCACAGAGTTTGTAAGACCAGCTCTCACCTGCAAAAAGTCTGAGTTAAACCGGGGTCAAC